>NC_054407.1:2963750-3692500 GCF_017976425.1 Toxotes jaculatrix
CACATTCTGAGAAACCATGTTTCAGGAATCCTTGTTATTATAATAGGGTCAAAAGGTCATCATGAGTCGTAGTGGCTTATGTCACAGCTTGCCTTGGTGATACGCTGAAGGTAGAAAAAATAATATTAGTGATGCTCGTTTCACAAAGTACAATTAGAGAGGAATCCATGTGAGGACCATTATCTTCTAAAGTGATTTCCCTTACGAAATCTGAAGCCATCACAAAGGCGGAGAAAGGTAGTAAAAAAGCACTCAGGGTAGGACAGGACTTTTAAGCTCCGAGATCATTAAGATGTAGACAGTGTAAAAGCTGCTGTTTCACACATCTCCAAGATGTCCTTAATGCAGCATTTTATACGCTGAATGTATATTTTGGCTGTGAGAGATTTAAATTATTGACTTACAGATGGGAGCATTGCCTGTAGCATTCCCCAGCAGAACATCTACACAGACATAAGGAAGAGGGAGGGAGGGGGTGGACTGAAAACTCAGAAACTATATTAAAGTCAAAAATAAAAAGTAAATAAATAAATAAATAAACACAACAAAAGAAAACAAACAAAAAAAAACTTACATAGGAATATTTTAAAGGAAAATAAGACTGTGATGACCTCACAGTTAGGCAGCAGGCTGACAACTTTCAGCACGAGCTCGAGAAGGAAATCAATTCTCATGCTCAGGGTGTCACAGGAGGAATGAGCAGGACGCCCTCTGTCAAAAGACGGTAGAAGTGCAGGAAAACACTGCTGAGCAGGAAAAGTTTTTGCAGAGAAAACTGGAAGAGCTGAAAACTCAGCCCAGTGTTCAGCTCTCACTGAACCTTGAGCTCTTCATGAAGCTCGAGGCTGAGAAAGACGATGATCTGCCTGCCCAACAAAAAACCATAGGAGGAGAAGCGTGAGGATAAGCCTGAGAGTGAGCTCACAGATAAGCACGAGAAAGAAACATGCAAGCAGGAGGAGTCCACACCTGATGCTCTCCCTGATCCTGAACCCATGGAGACTAAGGTGTCTGAGGAGATCAGCTCCAAGACAACAAAGAAAGCTCCAGCGTGGAAGCGAGCCTGCCACTTTCCAGGCTTAAGTAAACCACAGAAGTTCAAGAAGTCAAAGGAGCCCACATCCAACAGCAGCACCTAAGCTCACGTTCCGTCCTTCACCCCCTGAAAAGCAACAGACCTTTTCCACAGCAGACATTGACTTTGAATAATCTGACATAGCAGGAAAAGTACAGGCTCTCACCAGGTGTTCCCCTGTACTTTTCCTGCTATGACAGCCAAAATGTCTGCTGTGAAAAAGGTCTGTTTAATGACATGACAGATAACCCTACTGGTTGAAACAGATGGCCACCCACCCAGAGCCTGGTTCTGCTTAAGGTTTCTTTCCATTAAAGGAAGTTTTTCCTTTCCACTGTTGCCAAGTGCTTGCTCATGGGGAAACGTTGGATCTCTGACTTGAAGTAAAGACACAAGAGAGAAGAGAAATTCATGTCAGGTGCGTATCAGGGCTGAAGGGAGGTATTTCAAATGTCAATAAAAAAAAATTTAAAAGATAAATTTCCAGCAAATGTTGCGTTATTCACTTGTAGTTTGTAATTGTACAGATACTAGCTGGAACTTTATGGACTGTGCGGGCAAGTGGCCAATGAAGACAACAAACGCATCCACCAGCTCTGTGAGAAGACATGGGTCCCGAATTGCTGTGCTGTGTTCTTACTCAGGTTTTCAGTGTCATCTACAGCATGCCTAAGATCCAGTTGTGAAATACCATAAGGCAATGAATACAGTCTGAGGGACTGTAAGCGTCTGATCCAGGTTAACTATCTAGCATAAGTTACCATGGTCATGTAACCCAATCAGAAACCTGAAAACCAAGGGTTAAACCTGAAGTTTGCTAACCCCAAACCCTGCTTCGTAGTACCAGCCTCTTGCCTCTCTTAAGAGTCAGGCTCAGATATGCAAGTATAGTTGTTCTTAACATCTATGAAAAAATCTTTTAACAAATGCCTGTACAAATGAGTTGTATCAGTCATTTAATTACAGAATTCCAACATGGAATCATCCCAGTAAATAACACATATGATGTAATGTGAAAACTGTGACCCTGAAAGATAACTGACCTTCAATTGAGAAAACTGCCTGCCGAAAGGCTTGAATGTGAACTTAAGTTATGAATTATTTTTATTTGTCTCCTTTCCAGAGATTTTTCTCCTCGGTGAGTCTGTTATCCAAATTATGCAATATTTCTGTATGTAAAAGCAGGGCGGTGGTGCAGTGGTGCAGTGTTGCCTCAGCAAAAAGATTCTGGATTCTAATCCGCCAGCCGGGGCTTTTCTTTGTGGAGTCTGCATGTTCTCCCTGTGACTGTGTGGGTTCTTTCCGGATTCTCCAGCTTCCTCCAACAGTCTAGAGACATGTTGATTAGGTTAACTGGTGACTCTAAATTGTCAATAAGTGTGAATGTGAGTGTGAAGTGAGTTGTCTCTATATGTCAGTTCTGTGATAGACTGGAGACCTGTTCAGGGTGTAACCCGCCTTTCAACCAGTGTTGACTGAGATTGGCTTCAGCCCCTTCTGTGACCCTTAAGAGGATAAGTGGTATGCATAATGAATGGATAGATAGACTTACAATGTCCAAAGTATCTTAGGTCTGTTTATTAAATAAGTGGTCTACCACAGCAGACATGACCTATGGTGCAGGCTGTGCAAAGATGCCCCTGAGACAATCCAGCAGGGTGTAAGATACAAGCTGGGATGATGTCCAGGCTTTAAACAAGTCACCAATTTAAATACAACTCTGTTTCATAACCTGAACCTTCCATTGCAGATATCCGTTTGGTTTTGCAGAGTGATTTGATTCAGTTTTGACCTACTGGACTTGGTGCTGTGGAATGTAATGCCTTGTGGTTTCCCTGTGCTGTGTTGGTGCATCCCCAAGATTAGTTTAACTGATTGCAAATAACCCCCTTTAATAACACGACAGCCAGTGACAGTGTGAAAGGTAAAAGGCATTAGGGTGTAAAGGTTAAACATATGTTCAGCTCTGTCTCAGGTTTCTAGACAGGCTTATCTATAAATTCCAATATGTGGGGGAACATTTTTTTCCCAAAACAAACCATCCATCCATCCATTTTCTACCTCTTAATCCATCAGGGTCTTGGGGGAGCTGGAGCCTATCCCAGCTGACTATGGGCAAGAGACGGGGTACACCCTGGACTGGTCGCCAGTCAATACACACAAAGACAACCACACACGCACACACTCACACCTACGGGCAATTTAGAGTAGCCAAATAACCTAACCCATGCATGTTTTTGGGATTGTGGGAGGAAGCTGGAGTACCCGGAGAGAACCCATGCAGGCACAGGGAGAACATGCAAACTCCACACAGAAGAGCCCAGACCGGGGTTCAAACCTGGAACCCTCTTGCTGTGAGGCGACAGTGCTAACCACTGCACCACTGTGCTTTATTTAGAAAACTGCATTAAATATTGACAATTCTCAGAAATATTAATAATACAACACAGAACATTAAAGAGATTAAAGTTTTATTTTGTTGTATTTTTTTGAACAGGGAGAATGTATTTATAACCTATTTATAAGCAACTTATAGTTTTATATCAATGCCAATGTCACCAATGATTTCTTCACATACGGTGTGTTAAAGCCCGAGCATACAACTGATATAGTTTTATAAACTGTATAAATTAATAAGGTGCTGAAGTTCAAGAATTACAAGATGCATTGGATTGAATGTGACTGTCAGAGTAGAATCAGTACACAGCTGCATATAAAACACCCATCACACTATCGATGAACAGACCTTTCACCCTACTCAGCTAAAATGTCATTTTATATGCATTGACCAATTATTATTATTATTATTATTATTATTATTATTATTATTATTATTATTACTTGGTGCTGCATCTTTGCTGCTGTTGTTATTAATGAGATTATTAAACCCATAAATATCACTGTTATTATGATCATTGCAACAATCAGTCTGACAGTGCTTGAATACAGCAATATATACAGCTGTTCCTGGTCTCTCACTCTTCTCTCTCGGCCTCTCCTCCCTCTTTCTCCTCAGTCCCCCATTTCTCTCCTCTCAGTCCAACTAGTCGAGGCAGTCATCCACGCACCCTGAGCCCAGTTCTGTCGAAGGTTTCCTCCTGTTAGAGGCAAGTTTTTCCTCTCCACTGTCGCCAAGTGCTCATGGTGAGAACGGTTGGCTTCTCTCTGTAAACGCTGTGAGGTCTTGACCTTGCCTTGCAAAGTGCCTTGAGATTATGTAAGTTATGATTTGGCGCTACATAAATAAAATTGAATTGAACTGAGTTGAATGGAATTGAAAAGGGCACAGAAAGAACCGGGAAATGTGACAAACCAGAGAGATATGATTAGAGCAGAAAAGGACAGGAAAGAACATCACACATCCAACACAGATTGTGCACATCAGACTTCAGCACTCTTCTGTCTGCATGTAAATTGCGCTCACGGATGATGATGACTACCCGTGACCTTCTGACCCCCTCATTACCATCATGCAGTTCAGATCAAGTTTCAATTACATGCAGCTTGTCCCTGCTTTAATCCTCCTGATTCAGATGGAGTGTGGGTTCTCACTAACTCGTCACATGCTGTGATTTTTTTTTTTTTTTACACCTGATCTCCAGAAACTCCTGAAGCACAATGGAGCACATCACGTGAGAGTAGTATCTTAAAAAATCTAGAAATACTGTATTCTCTTATATGTTTATACCCCAACAGACAGAACACATGCAAAAAGCACAAATATGGGAAAGCATAAACCATGAAATGCTACTATTGTGAAAAAACCCATCTGAGAATGTGTACTGTGATCTGTATCTGAATGCAAAGCAGATTTGTAAATGTTGTATAGAAACATAAAGCAAAAAAGAAACCAGAATGAGGAGAATGATGATAACAATAACTATAATGATTTATTTATAGAGCACAGTAGTACATACACCAACACATTATTTAAAGTACACCACTAAAACCTGTTAAGAGCAGACAGTCTCTCCCTGTGTGTGTGTGTGTGTGTGTGTGTGTGTGTGTCTTGGCCTGGGCGTGGCCAAGCTAGTTTCTGCTTCACGCCAGATCTCCTGCACACCTGTTGGCAATCCCCTCATCAACCACACTTGAGACCAGCTGTATATATACCCCGGTCCTGCTCTCTGTTGTTTGCCAGATCGGCAGCTCTCCTCTGTGGTATACAGACTCATTTATGAGTGAGTTGTGTTTTCCCTCATACTCACCTTAGTGTCTGCTGGGCTCTAGGTTCATCTGCACCTGCTTCTCTGCCTTCTCGCCACGGTCAGCTCCAATCCTGTAGCCTCCTGTCTCCTACAAATAGACAAATAAAAAAAAGTTTAAGATCTACAACCTGAAAAGCACAGACGCCTCTGGATTTAGAGGTGATGTGGGACTGATGACTAGTTTGATAACAGCCTAGCTGCAGCATTTGGGACCAACTTAAGACAGACAAGAGAGGACTGAATAATGCATGTGAAGAGAGAGTAGCAGTAGTCTGTACTAGAATAGATTAAGAAGTTCCATGTCTTTGGCTGATAGTATAGATTAGACTTTAGCAATATTGCTCCACTGAAAGAAACAAGTAATGTAAGGTTCAACGTTCAAATGCTCATCAAACAACAAAAGGAAGTGGGTTTCCTGAGATCAGTCTCACACACAGGTTCATCGCATGCTGTGACCTATGACATGGTGGTCGTGTAGCCGATAGAGCACAGATTAGCTCGCTGGTAACACTGCTGGACAGCTATGGCTGTGTAAGCCAATATGTATTGTTTGTATTATAGGCCTCACTGTCCCTGGGTTTGACAATGATTTTACTTCACAACAATTTTATTAGCTTTTTGGAAATGTGGCATTGAGCTGTGTCCTCTTCATTACCTGCTGCTTCTCCAGACGGACATTCTGAACAGAGCTGTGACATGTCTTTTGCTGGGCTACGACACATTAAAGAATTTGAGGGAAGATTCTGTGATTATAAAACTGATAAAGTGACTTTTGTTGAAGGGATCCTTAGATGCGGTGTTCAAAATCTCATTAACTAGAGGTCAAGTTTGTATGGATAAGGAAAGGGTATAATGTGACTTTGGAGGAAGGTTGGCCTGTCACAGGTCTTTTGTGTCTCTCAATCATTGATTTTTACATTTGAATCATGGTGAAAGTTACAGCTCAGTCAAAACCAAACAGAATAAAGAATAAAGAGTATATGGCAGGTTTAAAAGAAGGCTCTACTGCATTTTCCCATTTGCTATAGAGAGTTTTGCTAATTTTTGTTTAAGCAGAATGGTTCTCAACAGCAATGTTGGACTTCACCACTTTGACCACCTGTCTTTTCATTTAGCTCCACCAGCAGGTCCAAGTTCTCAAACATCCTGTGAAACATCTCAACCTCAATGACATGGCTTGGTACAAAAAGTGGTACTGATACAGATGGTGTGTAGACAGTGTCTTCTGGTGATTTTAGAGATCTCCTGATCTTCATCTCACGCCACCAAGAGGTTGACATTTGTGGTTTTCCAGTGAAATGAACACATTTGCGTTCTGAACTGCAGGACATTTAGTGATCTCCTTACTCTTCATCCTGTGCCAACACCATTCCCATCAACCTCAGCTTTGTGTTTTGTGCTAATTAGCAGATGTGTGAATGGGAACACGCTGGTGCACGCATATAAGATGGTGATCAAGCAAAATATTACACCTGTTAAACGTCATCATGTTAGCATTGTAGTTTTGAGCATGTTAGATGCTGGTGCTAGCATGTGCTTAAAGCACAACTGTGCCTAAGCACAGCCTCTCAGAGCTGTTGCCATGTTGGTAGACTCTTGTTAAAGGACAGTTGTGTTATTGTCTGCTTCACTTCTTACTGCACAAGTAAACAAGATAACAAATCTACCACAATTAGCCTTCAGCTCTCTCACTCTCTTGCAGGTTTTAGCAGCCTTGAATCTTCCCAATCCACACTCTCTCAGGTGGCATTGCTAGCTGTCTGCAGCTAACAGCTATACAGTCAGTGCAGACGTTAGCTGTTTAGGGTGGGTAACCCAAAGTGAAAATATTCAGTCACATGCTGAAGGTGCTTTACTGGATATGCTGTCTTTGTTTTCTGTTTCAGGATGTTTTTAAGCAATGTAATGAAAAGGCAAATTTCAAAGTTTAGATGATGCAATCCATTTATGAACCACAGTCACACAAGACAAATTAACGAGTTACTCCTTTCCCTCACTTGTGCTCAAGCTGCCGAGTTTTTAAAAAAACAACTCGGTGTGTTTAGGCCGAGAGGAATTCACTGCAGCAATCAATTCTGAGGAAGACAGAAGGATGAAGCAGTTTTTCGATGTTGGCTAAAGGGAGGAGATATCTAATCTTCCAGATATTTCAACTGAATATATGCTGCTCTGGACCTGGCTTTTGATGTGGTTATCTTGGATTTGGAAGACAGGTCTGAATCACAGATAACAGCAGTGTTTTTGGAAAGAATAGTCTGCGGAAACTTTACTGTAATTCAATCAAACAGACAGGGCCGACGACCTCTTTGTAGCTCAGTGCCTACAACGAGTGTTTTGGTTTAATTTGAATTGAGAACAGCCACCTGCCTTTGAATTTCAGACTACACAGCAATTTTACATAAACCGGTTTTAATGATGTTAAGTAACTTTGCTTTTGCTGTCTGAACAGCTTTAATCATTTAAAAGCAGCATTTGGGGCGCATTCAAACCAACAGCTGTTTTTCTCACATTATTACAATACTGATATTATTATACACATGTAAATTTGCCCAATTATTCAAAACTGAATGCAGCATTTAAAATGACTTATTAAAAAAAAAAAAGAAAATGTTACAATTTGTTGTGTAAATGCACCATTATCTGTATCTTCAACATCATCTGCTCTTTAAAAATCAGCCTCACATTCAAACCTCAGGTTCTTTGCACTAGTCTGCAATCTCCCATGCAGGGACATCAGCTTCATCTCGGAGTCGGTAGTCAGAGGTGCAGCCCCATTGAAGGAGAAACGACAAACTGATTTATTCCTTATTCATTTTCATTATTCATTTATTCTTAGGAACATTTAAAGCTGCCCCCTGGTTAGCTCAGTTGGTAGAGCACGAGACTCAATCTCTTGGGGTCGTGGTTTTGAGCCCCAGTCCGGGTGGCACTGCCTCCCATGGGCCCACCACCCATAGGAGGCGCTGTAAGACTTCAGTGCAATGTGGATTGGTGGATTGGTCGTCCCCCGTGACCTGGGCCTGGACCAAGATAAGCGGCAGATCATGACATGACATTTAAAGCCTTACCTAATTGTCTACTGCTCTGTCTATTCCAGGTTGTTTCTCTCTGTTCAGCAAATAAAAAAAAACGCTGAACCTCAAAAACCCACATGAGGCAGTAAAGTCCATTGCATGGAAGTACACAACAATGTTGGATTCATAGATTGTTAGGAGAGAAAAGCTAAGGTTTAGCCCGACGGTGAAGGTCTGATTTTTACCCCCAGTAAGAAGGGTTTATCCTCTTGTGAGCTTGAAATTGTTAGAAATTTAGAGATATGACACTTCTCAAAACACAAAGGCAATCTACAATAGGCAAACGGGTTATCTACAATACAGCTAGCCAGTGCTGTCAGCCCTAGAGCTATGTTGCCATATTCCAGCCTTATTCCAAGATGACACCCAGTTCAGCGAAGTGGACACATCAGTCCACTGAATGTTGTTCACCTGGTGCATATGCCACAAAGGCTTTCAGATTGTATGTTTGTTTTTGCTTTTTTTGGCTCACAGTACATTAGCCCTTTGCTGGTTGCTGCAGCTAATAAGTTAAACTTGCTGTGGCACAAAAACATTTTACTCACGTGGCTCTTTGATTTTTGTGTGTATTGACCTAATGCAGTCCACCCATTATTTTGTTCGTTCCATTTGTTTTTTTTAACTTCCAGTTGCTGTCAGTGCTGATGGTAAATATGTGTGATAAATTCTGGTAGCCCCCCAGCCCCCAAAACAAGGTCAGTAAGAATAAGTAATTTTGGGCCCAAGCATGTCACATGCTTTGCAGTCCAGAGTATAGCCACTGTACTAAAATGTTGCACACCCCAGCCCCTGCAGCCACAGTACCTAGAAATGGAGGCAGAGTTTCCTACTCTATACTTTAAGACAAAATGTAAGCAAGATTAGTATTTCAATACGTCCTAAAAGAGAATCACAACATCTAACTATGAGGATTTCATTTCTTCCAGATGATCAATTCTCACTAAATTTTGAGTAAACTGTGTCAAAATCAAAGCTGCTGTGCAAATAGAATTGAAGGATGTTAAGCAAATATAGCAAGTATGACATCAAAACTAGCATCAAGTTATCACAACAGACATGTTTTATTTCTCAAATCTTATTTCAGCAAACCTTCACTTTTCATGATTCACCCCAGAAGTTTTTCTTGCTCCTCTTGCATCTCTCTCTGTTTTAATTGGCAACAGCAATTTCATTCCTCTGCCTAATTAGAGGCACCACTTTAAATGTGACACTATTATTATTTGGATCACACACACTCACACACAAAACACACCTCTAAACTTCATCTGATGTGGTTGAGTACTTTTCATTGTAATTATTCATTATTCATGATCTTTCTAACTCCAGAGCTGATCCCCACTGCAGCAGCAATAAGCACATAAATATAAACAGGGACATGTACACGCACGGCTGACGGCCTGTCAGAGCTCCAAGCTGTTATTCACAGTGGAGCTGCCTCCGCTCCCATGATGGGAATTAACAAATGCTACAAGGAATTAGTGTTTCTTGGCACTGTACAAATTAACTTGTTCTGCTCCGTCTCTCTGCGATGCATGCTGCTCCTTGATACGACTCCATTTGGGTGCTATTTGTGTGTGGTATCTGTGTGTGTGAAGGAGAGGGAGAGAGACACTTTGTGCGTGTGTGTGTGTGCGTGTCTCTGTGGATTAACAGAAATTAGGCATGGCAAAGCCCGATGTCAGACGAATTTCTCTGGGTGATTTCGTCCAGACAGAAACAATATAAGGAGGGGAGACAAGCCAGATGCACACACACACACACACACACACACACACACACACACACACACACACACACACACACAACGCATATACAAAACATATGCGCATATGCACATGCAGTGCTGCGTACAGAGTCCCACCCTGCAGATGTACGTACCTGTTCAAACACAGTGAACTTCAAACACGCATCTTTGCTTTTTCTTTTCCAGCTCTGCACTTTTGGTTTCTAAATAACAGTTTCTCATTTTTTGTCTAGTCCCCTATTTACCCTCACACACACTCACACTTCACACCATGGAAACACACACAACGCAGTTCAATTAAGTTTGTTGAACTAGTTCACTCTGTTGCTGAAACCAAACAATAATATGTGTAAAGGATGGTGTAATGAGGAAACTTAATGACATACAAAGGTGAAACATTAAATGTAATTACTTGCAAACTAAAATATTGAGAAAAGTGACATATACAGAACAGGATGAATAATTCTGCTGAAAATATGATTCATTTTAATTAACAATCATTAATTTTTATCTCCTTATGTCCCAGCAGCTTTATACGTATTGTGCAGCTAAATGTTTGAATGCTGGTAAAAACATGACGTCACCGCTCTCTTTACATTGCTTCGATGGCCTGACATAAAGGGGCATTTACTTTAATGTGGTGCAGCAGGGACTTTCCGACAGGCTGATTCAGAGGTCAGAGAAGGAGAAAACACACTTCACTTTCTATTTGCCATCACATTTGCTGTTTACTGAAGCTTTCTTTTGTGGGCCTGCATTGCTTGATATGGCACCTTTCTTCAAAAATTTGTAGTTTTTGTTTGCACAATGTTTTTTTTTTTTTTTTTTTTTTAATTTTAGAAACAGCACAGGAAATTGACATTTTTTACATTTTTCGGCCGTTTGGCAAATAATTTTGTTCCTTTGGTAAAATTCCAACGTACTTACAGGCTGTAACAATTCATTCCTTGAACCTAACAGTGTTTGTCTGAAAATATATTAACTCTGTTATTAGGTTTAAATGAGATATGGCCATATTCCAGCAATCTATCCAATAATCTACTAAAGTGATACAACATTTTCATCAGTCAGGCAAAACTGGTTTCAGAGACTTCTTTGTCATTACTCCACAGATATACATAGTCTGATCCATGTTTTTAGCTTTAGATACTTTCAGGGCAGTGAAACTATTTGATCACAGCAGGGCTGGATCAACCTGGTAGGCCCCAGCTGATCCCCTGGGTCTTCCATTTTCATTACCTTTGTATCTTGTTGACTTGCCAACCGTACTAATCGCTATAATTAATATAAGTAAGCAGTGTGACAAGTGTTGCACACACTTGCTCTCACTTCTCTCCTCTCCTTTGTTGGTCTGATAAACCCACTGTGCACTACCTGCTCTGCACTAATAGGCAGACAAACAAAAAAGTTGGTGACTAGCTGGTGGCTTGATTTTTCTCAAGAGGCCAATCCAGGTAAGAGGAGAGTGAATACTGCGCTAAAATTGATAGAAAGGTCATTACATCCCTGTCTTTATTTTTACAATCAAAGTCCCTTAAAGTTCAGAGTCACCACTTAAATCTCAGGCTTAGCTGACGTTAGCGGGCTAACATACACTGTTTGGCTGCCTACACCTCCTGGTCCAGGTGTGTAGATGGCAAATGTAGATTGCACAGATAAAATCCTGGCAACTACATTTGTCAGCATTCATTAAATACATATACACTGATTATATATCAAAGACCAATTAGCACAGGGGTGAATATGAACTTTAAATGTGATATGATCTATCCATTCATTGCCATGGTAACGCACAAGACGCCACATTCGAAAAAATGAGACCATAGATGTTACAACAGCTGGTAGCAGAACAGACAGCTCAAGGAGCTGGTGACAATGGCAAGTTTAAATGGTGAGCGGGGTGATGAGGAAACAGTTTCCCAGTTTTTGGGGAAACAGGTGGGAAGGACAAATTGAAGATAGGAAGAAAGTCGAAGGACATCTGGTGGGCGGGTGGAGAATGGCAGGTCTGAGGAGACAAAGGGAAGTTTCACATTAAAGATCAGGCTGTGAAGGTGACCAGTGACACAAAAACAGAGAGAAGTCAGAGGATGACTTTTATTTTTTTTTTTGACTTAATGCAAAGAAGATGTGTCGCTTTGTTTAGTTTCACTAAGTCTGTGGAAAAAAAATGAAAGAAAGTAAATAGTTTTCAGTTGTCTTCTGTCATTATTTAACCAAATGTCAAACTAAAATGGTGTGTTAAGCTGATCATGAGAGAAACCAACACTGACTGTCAGCAGGAAATGGGGAATGAACGGCTGTCTTCCATTTCCCAGTCACACACTTCCACTCGACATCCTCTCTTTAAAGGGGAGCTCCATCAAATGTGTGTTTCCAGGTGATGGGGAGCACGACTGCATATGCGACCAGACCTCTGTAGTCCACTCCTCATCTCTGCCTGGGGCTAAAGCTAGGTTTAGGTATTTTGAAAATAAACAACTTTTTTTTCCTGTGAGGACAGCTTTCGTCTGTCAGGTGAGAGGTGGTTGTTTTCCACCTCTTACCCAATGCATGCTGGGGTGCTCCAGTGACTCCACAATACTGGACTGAATAAGTTGTTTAGTGAGTGGACAGATGGATCTCTGAAATGGTTTCAAGGTTTCATGCCTGGAGTATGAAACTCAAAAAATGATTATGATGGTTTTCAGATGTTGATAAGCAGCATAAGCTAGAATAACAACCCTAACCCTGAAAAACAGATGTCCCTTCCCTTATTTCATTCTTCTTCTTCTTTTTTTTTTTTTTTTTTTAGAGAAAGTGTCCTCCTTTATGTTTTGTGGTTAACACAAAATTGCCTATTCATAACAGAGATCACCTCATCACCTGCCTGCCTGACAAACAGGATGCGATGTGTCACCAGCCGTTCCCACAGGAAGAGCTTCCATGGCCGCGGACGGCTGTTTGAGGTGGCAGTTGATGGTGATGATGGATTTAAAACTGAAGCCACACCTGTAAACCAAAAGATGGCCTTGCTCATATTTTGCCACTTCCTTCCCCCGACGTGTGACATCGCTGCCTCTTTACTTCCTGTTCTGGCTGTCACGGCATCAGCTTCAAGGACAGTTTGGACACTGAGGCTCCCAGGAAGCTCTCTGTTTCCTGACCTGAAACAGAAAATAAGTCCAGAGGTTAGGAACGAAACAGGAAATGGGACACAAGAGGGGATGAAAAAAAAAAGAGGCTTCATTTTGACTAATGGAAATACAAAACGTTTTATGGTTCGTTATATTTTATTTGTTATTGCACCATGTATTTATTCAGGGAAGACAGTCCACATCAGTTACTTCATGTTACCATGAGCTTGCAGTTAATCGACTGCTGCTTACTTGCTTTAATGAAAGAGAAAGAAAAAAAAACCAGCAGCAGCCCTGCTGACCATGGCCAGAAAGGAGGACTGGGACAGCAGAGTCGATTCAGAGCCACAGCCCACTGAGTCCGGTGAAGACACCATTTAGGGATCAGACAGAAGCTACAAAATGAACAAGGCTTGAATTTGTTCAGTTTTCAGGAGAAATGTTGACTAAAAGTATTTTGTCTGTGTGATGAGCTCAGAGTGTCTCACATTATGTCATACTCCTGCATTTCCAGTTTTACTGCAGTTTTTTATTATTGTCATCTTATACTAACACTGATATTTAGTTGATCGTATACGGTGAACTGAATGTGATCAAAATGCAAATACCTGTAAAAAGTAGTTTTATGGCTGCGGTTTGTGAAGATGTGAGGTGGACAAAATATCAGAAACACCTTTCTGAAACATAATCATGTACCCGAGTACAAACACAGCAAAATGTTACATTAAAGGATCAGTTCACCACTTTGGGGATTACAAATATTTGAGTTTTGGTTGAGAGTTCGACAAGTTAATACAAAGTTACCAATATTGTTACACTATTTACTATATACAGACCCGAGATTCTCAGTCTAACAATAGTATTAATCTCCTCCTACTCTCAGCAAGAAAGAGAATGACTTGCTCAGAATGTCAAACTCTTCCTTTAATGTCCTGATTTTTGTTAAAACTCCTTCTTTAATTGTTTGTGTATTGACTAATTATTCATTTCTGAAAATGTACTTGTTTTGTTGGTTCTGTCGTGGAGCATATAAGCTGTTTCTGATATTTTGTCCACCTCACAGCTTCACATAGTATAGCCATTAAATTTTTATATATTCAGTTTGTATACACTGCAATTTATATAATCATACTTTTATAATTACTAATTATACAACCTTTTACAGAGTTCTTCACTTCAGAAATTATACTTCATTCAAGTGATCAATCACCATTTTTGTCATGTGTGTGTCATTGTGTGCATGGTGATGTACATGAGCTGAACACTCGTGTTGCGTATGTGTGTTGGGGAGCTGAATGTGTAGAAGATGTAGGACAAAAAGCCCATTAAGCCATCAGACAGACACAACCCTGATTTTTACAGACCACAAAGAGGTTTTGTTAAAGGAGAAGACCAGCCTGTTTTCATGCACGGAGATGGATAGGGGGATGCAGGGGGTAGGAGGCCACAGATGAGGATTCGTGATAACACACTCATAAACAGGCGCTTCTCTGATGACCAAAGGCTGGACACACTGGCACCAGCAGCGTGTGTGTGTGTGGGTGTTGGGTGTGTGCAGGTCAGTGGTGGAAGGAGACGGAGAGGTGATGAAATGATTTTGCTGGGAAAGCCTTTTAGCTCAACACTGCCCTCACACGGTGGAGCAGAGAATGACACAGTGGGGTGTTGTGCCTAATCTTTTCAGTAAGTGCTTTCCACAGCTCTTCAAAGCCCAGTGTCTATTTGTTTCCATCTCATTCACTCCAAAGGATCATTCTTTTCAAAGTGGCCATTGTTATTTGAGTTTTGGCCCTCGTGACTCTTGATTGTATTCAAGGTTCACCTTCTACTTCACCACAGAGGCCTAAATCACAAAGCTGGCTCATTTTTAACTAACATACATCACCATGGTAACCAGCGCCGTGTAGCTAACCTGCTCCTGAGCAGGTTAAATTCACTGGACTGGATCAAAATGTATAAACAGACCACCTACTGACTAATCAGCACTCTGGAAAAATGGAGTCAGTGTTCCTACAGGGTCCTCATAGGGACAAAAAGACTGCAATCACTGTAAAGTGCCAGGATAAAAAACAGAGCAGCATGCAGCAACGTTAAAGCCCATTAGAGTCTTTGTTTAGTATAAAAGAGAAAACAATAAGAAAAACATTCTTGTTACACACCGGTCCCACTATAAAACTGTCCTTCTAATATCCTCTGCATGGTCGAAATTATGTGGACAAGGGAACATTATTATTATTACTGTTCATCTGCACTGTAATGTTGAAATAAGGAAGGAGCAAACATATTGTTGCCACAAAGTCAGAAACACTCATCTGTCAGAAATATCATTGTATCCTGTAGCATTAACTTGGTGGTGTAAGACCAGAGCTCAGTAATACTTTCTTCTTCTAAACTGAGAGTTATGAGAGTTATATTTATGATACCTCATATAAGAAGGAGATGTGATTTATTGTGAAAATCTCAAATCTTCCCCATGAACACACACATTTTAGAAACAGTTGACAACCAGCTTTGTGAGACTATTCATTCAGGCAGACTTCATTTAGGCTTAGTGAATCCAGATTACTGAGAAACAGACAAACTAAGTCAGCTCATAGATTACCAAGGAACAGAAACACACTTACTATGTGATTGCACTCCTTAGCATATGAGACTGATCCAGCAGAACCAGAGATATGAACTTGATGCCTAACCTGATGCCTACATTGTGCCTGCAAGGGCTAATGTGGCTAATGTGGCCTCAAGCAGAGATGAGACGCAGGCTACAGAGCAGTCTGGCGAGCTCACTCCTTTCTAACTCCCAGACTAACTAGACTTTACACAGCTTCCTCTGGAGACACAAAAGACTTTGTACAACTTTTTTTCACATGCAGTAGTGTGTTTTCCTTGCACATGTGAGCAGGCTTTAATGTGTACAGCTGGAGTTCTCCTTTAAAATCAAAATTTGATTTACTTTAGAATCATTCAAATTGAAATGAACTAAAGTTTTAAATTTTTTTTTTATGAGACTAAAAATGATGATGCACAGATGCACTTCTGGTAAACTGACAGTTTATTCATTTAGAAAGGATCTGCACCTGAATCAGAGCTAAGTTGTGCTGAGTAAATAACCGTGGTAATTAGAAGGTTTACGGTGTGTGCAACAGCAAAACTCCTGCTCGTTCAGGTAATCACACTCCTTCATAGCTCCGTCTAAACAGTTTAACCCCCGAGCAGAGCTTTGCCACAGTTGCCTTGCCTTGTGATGAGTTGTATGTTAGTTTCAGCAACATGGTGGGACACTCAATACCTGTCACCTTGACACCTCTGCCTGACTGCATTTAGCATTTTCAGTTTACAGTGAGAGCCACAAATTTAGCTCTCACGTGCCTAATGATTTTCACAGCAGTTTAGAGAGTTCATCCGACACAACAACACCAAGCCGAAGCCATTCACAGTCTAAATATAAAGAGGGAAATGGGATGTAAATGCAAAAGCAGATGCTTGACTGATAGGAGAGAAAAAAACACACAACATTTATGCCTCAGAATAGCAGGTGCAGTACATTTGACCACAGATACAGTCAGTAATGTTGTGGTGTCACCGTCGAGCATAATCAGTCTGTCAAATTGATTTTAATTGGCTGTGTGATTGAACGGAAAAAGCAAAGAACACTGAATATAAAGAAACAGTTATACTTTGGGAAAAGAACAGATAAAGATTCATTTGTGTGCTCGGCAAAGTCTGCACAAAAACAAAGATTTCATCTTTGCTTACTTTCACTTCAGGTTATCCAAGCAAATCCAAAAACTGTAGCACTCTAACAGATGCTGTGGTAACTGCTTAAAGCTTCCTCATTAAAAAAAAAAAAAAAAAAAAGTCTAAAAGAGCACTTTTGAAACTAGGTGTAACTACAATTAGCTTCATCATTATGACAGTGTGATGGGAAAAAATTAAGACGAGCTTTTATTGAGTGAGTACATGGCAGAGCTAAAAGATGAGTGAGGAGTGTTGAGGGAATGTGCAGAGGTGAGATGAGAGGATCTGCAGGACAGAGCTGTGGAGCAGGACGGCCAAAAAAACATCTGTAGTGAAAGAGAAAGATTTGGACTTAAACCTGCGCATGTACAAGTAAACAATACCTCAAGCAAGACTGTCAGTCAAGAAATGATGCTTTAGTATATATAGCTACAATTTAAAAAAAAAAGAAAAAAGAAAACCATTTGGTTGCATTCAAAACTATCACTGTTTTTAGTAACAGCTATTTGATGCTGTGGTTCACGATAACTTTAAATTGAATCCAAATTTGGACCTTTTGATGGTGGTAGGGGACAACAAAACAACAAACAATAAAAAAAGAACAATTAAAATATCTTTTACTATATCTTTTTTATTTTTTGTTGATGAATAAATTTTTATTGACTTTATATTGACTTTTGAATTATTTTTTAATTGTAACATAAAACAGTATCTGTTCTAACACTGAGTTTAACACTGAGACCCAGGTCCTGCTGAAGACGCCCTGGTAGCGTTTGTCAACAGCAGAAATCTGCATGTGGGCACACACTTTCCATTTTTCTTAGTCCAATCACAACAGCTGTTTTTAAATTATAAGAATCTTCTCATAACAAAAAGTAGAAAACCTCCACTACTACTACTTTCACAGACTCACATGACACAGGTTACACTCAATCAACCGTTTCCCACATTTTCATGACCCTTAAATTCCATAAAATCTAACCAGTGCTGTGCTTTTCTACTTCACTGTTCTCTCTCTTTCTCTTCTTCTGTCTTGCCTTCAGTCAGCCCCCACTCCCACACAAACACACAAACACACAAACACACACACACATTCACACTCTGTGGGCGGCACACTGGCCTCCTTCACCTGCTGTAGAACTTCCAGTACCATGCTGGACCATTTGGTGATCAAAGAGACGATGCAGTTAAGAGAAAATAAGATGATGAGGGAGCAGAGAAGACGAGAGGAGAGAGGAGGGAGGAACTTGTAGAGCAGACAAAGATAGATGACAGATGAAGAGAGAGCGAGAACAAAGGTTAAGGAAAATGGAGGCTAAATGGACTAGATGTGAGGAGAGATTGGAGATGGAAGGAGAAAGAAGAAAATAACAGGTAAAGAAATAGCAATTTACACCATGTTAGCTCAAACTGGAAAATGTTTTTTTTTTTTTTTTGTTTGCCTCACAGATTAGTATTTTGCCTCCCTAAGAGTGATTTTGTGTTTTTGTAATCTTTTATTTTTGTTACCTTTTGCCTCGCTACTCGTGATTTTTATTTTGTACTTTGTAATAATGACTGTTCATTTTGGAACTCTGTCCTTGAGTCGTGCATTTGGGTTCAGTCCTTGTTCAGTTGTGACATACTACAAATGTCAAAGCACAGTCAAACTCTTTTGCCCCCCCAACCTTCCTCTTATCTGACCTTGCTATCTTACTGGTCTTACCAGTCTTTTCTATAAACATCTAGCAAAAGAGCGGAGAAATACTGTTGCATAAAGTACAGATATTCACAAAAGGTGGTACAGTTGGAAAGTCAGGCACTTTTTTACCAAAAATCTATCAAAGTACTTCAACACACTTATTCTAAGATAGTTTGGTGTGTGATGATTCCATGAGCACAGTTTTACTCTCTAGCATCCTTCTGCATTTTTATTAGCAGCCATGGGTCAAGCTCAGAGTGAATTTTAAGAATCTCGAGTGCTTAGTGCACTGTCAACTGTACATTTTGTATGTGAATGTTGAGTTTTTCTCAAGTTCGAATGAATGTTCGAATTTTCAAACAAAAAGCGGCAGTCCCAACAGAAAGTAGTGAAATAGTGGAATAAGTTAAATAACTGAATGGTGAGGCTCACTGAATACAGATGCTTCCTCATACTGTGGGTCACAAGGGTTCAACTAAATGGTTTGATGAGTATGAAAATGATGTGACTCATATGCTGTGGTCTTCAGAGTCACCAGACCTCAACCCACTGAATCTCACTAGCACATGGCTGTGAATGAGGCTCAGGGGGTAACCCCCAACTCCTCCAGTCTGGGCAAGATACCGAACCCCAATATGAACGTGTATGTGTTAATTAAAGCGTTGTATGTTTAAGTAAAAAGCGCTGCATGAATGTGTGTGTGATTGGGTGAATGTGACTTTCAGGTTGGTAGCTGAAAGTGTAATGCATTGTCCAGTGATGTTATATCAGGTAAAAAGTCACATGGTGCTTGGTGACTGGCTAGAGGTACATGCATTTTATCTATCTAAAAAAAAAAAAAAAAAGAACGAGGAGAATATGAATTTCCCTAGGGGATGAATAATGTATCTATCTATCTATCCAAAGACTTCACTAGACTGACTCGTGCTTTAGGTTCCCTTTTGTTTTTTCAGCATTGAACCAAAACCATGATCTCCCCTAACCTTGGCTATGGTCTTTGATTTGCTTGAAAATAACAATAAAAGCCTAAGCTATTCAATTAGTTGCCAGAAGATGCAGTAATTTCTATAAGGAGTTTTCTGGTTTATGTTCATGAAAAACCTAAGTCTGGTGGTGTTATTTTTCCAGAAAACCCGATTCACCTATATGTGTGTATTAATGTTTTTTAGCAGACAGGGTTGACGCGAAGCCTCCTCAGATTTGATCAAAATACCACAGGTTTGAAAACTTTAATTGGAAATCCCCATCAAGCCGTTTTCTATTACAAGAATGTCAGTGGTATATAGTGTGAACCTTTTCTACACTGTTTTCAGCCAGGCCTGATGCTGTGCACTGCACAGGGAAGGTATGCCAGTTTAGAAAGTGGCTACCCACTTGTGAAAATGACTAAACCTCTCTGTATGGAATTGTTTGTGTGTGTGTGTGTGTGTGTGTGTGTGTGTGTGTGTGTGTGTGTGTGTGTGTGTGTGTGTGTGTGTGTGTGAAAAAGAGAGAGAGACAAAGAGAGATTCTATAGTCTGTGGTGGCCTATAATTACCAAACACACACACACACACCCACACACACACTCTGAATCTCTCCACAAAATGTCCTGGCTGCCTAGTTTCTTCTCAAATGCCAATCTGGTCGCAGTACATAAAAAAGTCCTTTTGCAAAGGTTAAAATTCCCTTAAAGGAATAGTTCACCATGGAAATCTCTTCTAAATAAATGAACTATGGTATAAATATCAATTCTAACAGAAAAAATTAAGTAGAAAACATGATCCCCAGAGTCTTCTCCTCCTGTAAACTAACTTGAAGAAAAGATGGTGGCTACAGAAATAGCAGCATTAGACTGCACCTGGCAAAAACATCTGTTTCCTGACACGTTACATAGAAGTTCAATGTCAGGAACTGACTGTGAACTGATACAAAAAGTGTGCCTGTCATGCCAAATCTGCCATTTACAGCTTCCAAACGCTGGCTGAAACGAACCACTACTCTGATCGAATGTATGCAGACACTTTCCACACTCAGCCACGTGTCCAGTGTCTGCACAGAAAAGCTCTACAAATTACCACAACAGACTGTGGAACACCTGATACAGCTGTTACAGCTTCAGACGTCCACCTACCTGCTGATGTACTTGATGTCAAATTCTCATAAACTGTCACTTTCTTTTAACTCTGCTTTTGGTCTCCACCAGCTCCTGAGGGACATATGTCTCTTTAGCTGCAAAATGCTCCACTATATTCACCAGCTAGTTTCTAATTGTGTCCATCTGCTGTTTGACTGCAGAAATAAATATAGCTCAATGGCAATTTCTTTATGTGAAATTAGAATATGGTTTCAGTGTGTGCTGTTAGGACATGTCCCCTTTTCAGCCCCAAAATGTTGGTTTAATTAGGATGTGCAAGTTTCATGAATTTTCCATTAGGTGCTGCTCAGTAACACCAAGTGACAGTCGTTCATTAGATACCAGTGGTGAACATAACATGGCCTCTTTAAATAGTAAGCTAATAAACAGCAAAAGGCTTGTAACATGTCTCCACTAGGTGTACAGATTATTTATACAGATTATTTTCATGAAGCCGCATCTCTTCTTGCAGAGAATCCCAACTGACTTTCAGTACCACGGACAGCTCTGAAAACCATGGCACCTGTGCCTGCTCGAAAGACAAGAGATCCAGACCTCCAGTCAAGTTCACATTAGAAATCTTATTTTATTTTTCAACATTGGCAATTCAGTAAATAAATATTTAATATTTAAGTTTTTTATTTTTTTTTCTTAAAAAAATACATCACAAAAATAAAAACATGCCAGCAAAAAAATGTGAAATGCTGATGTAACAAAATTAAAAATGAGATTATTTCTCTTGCATTAAAGCAGCTACAATTCTTATGATAATTCTTTTATAGGCTGATCTGCCTAATTATTTTTGCTTCAGATGAGACGAGCTGTCACATTGTCCTCTGCGGCTTGTTCTCTCATATGTTCCACCTCTGCCTCCGCTGGTCCCAAATCCTCCGTTGGCAGAGGCACTCTCTTGGCCAGGCAAATGTTGTGCAGCACAGCTGTTGAACACATGACGGTGCATGTCCTCTCTGGCTCTGTCCTGATTTGACTGTGCCAGCAGTGGAATCTAAAAAAGAAAAAACAAAACAAAACATGCCATTAGTGTGGCTAAATGCAATAGCCATACATTATCTGTTTACATTACTTTCCAATATGCCATACCAGTTTAAGTGTAGGGCTAAAACAAACAAATGGTGGACATGTTTCCTTGTTTATCCTAAAAATAATCTACACATACCTGAGCCTGTGCACTCCTTGTCTGTGGTACCATGACAGGTGTCTAATCAGCCATTTCTTTAAATGGTAGCCACTGTTGCCAAGCATGATGCCAGAGAGTTGTCCCTCTACAACCAATATCATCATGTCAATAGTCAGCTTCTTTCTCATTGGACATTATATAAACCAGCAGGTACATTCCAGATTACTTAGCAGGTAACAAAAGAGAAAACACACAACATCTAATCTAACAGATGGTACTATAATACAGGTATGTGTGTGTGCGTGCGTGCGTGCATGTGTGTGTGTGTGGGAAAACAAAAACAGTGTGACTAGTGGTAGCTGGTTGTTGGGTGGAGTTCAGATATTATTGTGAGACCTGATGATGAATTCTGGGACGTTGAGTGCGATTTAAATCACACAATGAACAAATTCATCTGTGGGGTCCCAGGAGGCTCCACAGACTCATGCTGCCTCATTCCTAATGTGGACTTTGTTACTCCATAGTCTACGTCACCTAACTTCCTCCCTTTGTTCACATAATTACTACAGCCTCTAGAAGTCACTTCACGTCACCAACGTAAAATGTAGGTATGGATTGTAATTAGCACCAAGCATGAGTCAGAGTCAGAGCTACCAGGCTGGCTCACTGTTGCATCCTAAAGCTGTTCACTCACACTCAGTGAGCTGAGCATCTATCAGCAGTGTGTGGTGGAAACAGAAAGAGAGCGTTTTGTTCCCTCCCTCTGTAATCACCTTCCAGTCCAGTCTGGCACTAGTTTGTCATAAAAACTGTTCTCTCACTAGTCAGCACCACTCCCTCTCTCTTCAAACCAGGAAGCCCACAGAGCGGCGCCTCATAAGGCAAATGTGACTCTTCGTTCTGAGCGCTCAGTAGAAGAGAGCAGAAATTACAGAGTGGTTAGTTTGGAGTTCAGATAATGATGCATCTCTCTGTTCATCTTTGTCTCCCTGCCTCTCTGTCGGTGTTATTTCATCAGTCGGATTCTGTAAAGCCGCAGCACTCCACATCACAAAAATAACAGCAACAACTAGCAGGAGAAAGCGCTGCATCTCGGAATCAGTTGCGGGTTCATGGTCTCCTTTCATAAGCGGGAAACAGTGAGGCATGATGGAAGTTAATGAGCTCTTGCACTCTGTTCTCTGCAGCGCTCCAGGACAGGGCTTAATGGAGAGCTGCTCTTCTTTCTATCTGTCAGTCTTTAGAATATTCTCTTGCTCTTCCCTTGCACCTTTCAATTTCATCCTCCATTCATAAGACTGCTCTCCTCCCTTGTTCTCTCTCCCCTCCCAATCACGTTTGTTGCCGTCTCCCCCTCCCTCCCCCGTGCTGAGCGCTCAAACTTCCTCGCTCTGACCTTCTCCCTCCGCCTTTGGCGTGATTTATCTTGTCTTGATGAGAGTTTGCAAACTGGATCTCAATACAAAGCAGCTGCCAAAGAACCACTTTTCACCTCCCAAGGATAAAGGAGAAATTGGTTTCTGCAGATGGAGTACCAAGACTAGCTAGCAGATGCTCTAACAGCCAGCATGCTGCACACCGTCAGACTGTTCAATGAATAGGAGTGAGATCTGGTGCAGTGTAAATGGAATTAGCATGACTTATTTCAGGTCTTTCAGCTTTGTTATATAATCTCTTCAAGAAACAGTAGTGTGTCTTTACAAATTTGTGCGAGGAGTAATAAAGTCTGACTGTGATCACTGAAACCAAAGAAAAGGAATAAAAGGAAAAAAAGAAAAGGATTTAAAGCTGTAAAGCTGCACGAATCAATACTTTATTATAAACAATGAGTGAAATAACTATATGCTTTACACAGAGAATAATCACCAACTCTGCACTTCCACTCCGTTCTATAGAGCACTTTAATGTCTTTCAGCTCACAGTATTGGTTCAGTATAGCTCACAACTGGTCTCTCCATCCTAATTCACATTAACCAAAAAAAAGGTAGATTTAGGAAGTTGTGTCTACACCAGGGTCTTTTCCATAAATCTCAGAGGATTCATTTATACTGAAACAAAGTAGTGCTTCACAATTGAGGGTAAAATGAAAAGACCATTCACATGAAAATGATGGCTCCAACTTACCTATGGACTTTGAATCTGGACTCTGGTTAACAAATTTCTTTGGACTTTGATTCCTGTTTCCAGTTTCCGTGTTCAGTATTTGGGTTCTACCAGTGTTTGTTGCCTCAGGCTTAACAGCTGGTTGCCATTGTATAATTAATTAGCATGCTAACCTTTGCTAATTAACACTTAACACAAAGTAGTGCAGCAGAGGCTCATGGGAATATCAATAGTTTTCCAGGTATTTGTTCATAAGCCAAAGAACTGGTCAAATAAAAATGAACATCACCAAATTTATTAGAATTTATCTCTTGGCAAAACATCTGTATCACATCAGCCTGTTCGTAGATGAAAGTCAGGGTATCAGCAAAGTCATCAGGATACATCATGAGGAGACAGGGAATGGCTGAACGAAACTTCACGACAGTCCATGCAAAACAGAGATAATTCACTCTGAGTGGAATAACAGAGGACCCGCTGACAGTGCCTTCCCTTTGGTCACACTAGACATAAAAGAAGCAGCGTTCATCTCCGATATTCAGCGATGAAGCTCAAAATATCAAGAATTATAAATGGAGTTTGGTGTGTTTGTCAAAGCTCCAGTCAAGCCCCGAACAATTTGGTGATCGGATCTTTTTAATGAACTGATTCAGCATGTGCAGTTTGGTGATCAGCATATAACACAAACAACACACTTTTACATGACCAGTCAAAGAGAAGTGTGAGGCTTTGATGTGGTGTCTGTATGCAGCTTAATGGCACCAAGAAGGATTTGACATTGATTTTTTTTTTTTTTTTAAACTGATTTAAAAACCCACCTGGAAGTGCTCCAGCCTGGAAAAGTGCAGCAGCTTATTGACAGTTAGTTAACGTATCAATGTTGATGTGATTTTAGATGAGAACATGCATTGAGAAACCACTGGGATCCGTTGGTGTAGTTTACTACACGTTTTGAATTATGAAGAACAACATACACTCAATGTCTGCATTCTAGAGAAGAATCAGTCCAGATTTGATTAAAGAAACTGTGACGAGAGAAACATACACTCAACCAAAAGACCAATGAAAGACAGAATATATGGCATTTAACACAGCACTAAAATGAGAAGATGTCATTTAAACACTAAAACCTGTTATATTAACTTATATTATTAATATATTGATATTATTAAAGTTCTGCTGAAAAAAATGTTCAAACAAAGTTACGTCTAAAGAAATTTTAAGTTTCGTTTTCATAACAGGCTGATGATAATCACTGAAAAGCCTGGTGTGTCCAGGGAGAGAATCTCACCAGTCATCTACCAACATCACTCATAGTTTAACCACAGTTACTGCTCATATATAATGTTCAACAGTGATAAAAGTGTGGAAACACAATGTAGAACAAAAGACACCAGTACCAATGCTTAACTACACAAATTGAGACTTACAGTAAATCCATGCACAGTGGAACAATCTTGATCAACAGTGAGTCATAGTAATGCTGATCGTGATGTCAACACATTTTACCTTTATTTCCAAACAAGAGCACCCTGTTATTATCTATATCCATCCAGGATTAACAGAGTCTGGGCCTTTGACACCTTCTCTGCACACTGAAATATGTTTCCGAGCAAATTTCAACGAAAACAATATTACAAAGACCTGACATACTGTGGCTTTAGAGTTACATTGTAAAATCATTTTCTTTACAGTTCCATATGAATAATCTACACACATATCTGATCTTGTTTATGATGAGTTATTCAGCACACACTTTAAAGAAGCAAGGACACAGCACAGCTTACTGTCTGACTAGTGCTGATGTTGGTATGTGCCTCCTCCTGCTAAAGTCAACAATTAATTAGTGAAAAGAAACTATCCTTTAGAAAAAAAAAGAAAAAAAAAAGAAATGCAAATTTGAGAAACATAATGTAATTTCAGGAAAGGTTACCTTCTTTGTTCAAATTAATCCCGGGAGGGTGGGGCTCGTTTGCCTCAGGGCTCTCTCTTCTCGGGGCAGTTAAGTTGTGATTGGTTGCAGAACAGGAAGCAAATTAAGCTGAGGCTGAATTAATCAGAGTTCACAGAGGTTTTGTTTGACCATCTCTGTGTCTCTCTGTCACTTTTTTCTCCCTCTCCTTCTATCCCTTGTTACTCTCACGCATACTTGCATTTACACACATTCTTATTCTCTTAACGTGTCAGGCTGGTGCAGTCGGAGACAGAAAATGGCCGGTAATAAAACGGCAGTGGGACTGTCAGCGTTTTTAATGAGCTGTAGTGTCACATAGATCTGGGGGCTCTTGCTGTCCCTTCTGGGAAAAAAGACCTTGTCCTTTAGTTTCACTAGAAACTTTTTAATGAACAAAGAGCTGTAACTTTATTCTCAGGTAGACTACAGAGAGTTGTGCCCTCCCCTCAGGGAAAGTAGAGTTCCTCAGAGTAGTAAAAACAGTTTAACCCGTGTTAGAGCACCAATTTCCCTTAAATTTTCCAACAGAAATATGTCAATATATTACATTTTCTTCAAAGCAAATGAACTGGACTGAAAGCGGGGTATCTCAAATTCATGACTCCATTTGTGCAGATACTGTACTACATTCAGAGCAGAACAAATTAACATGTCACTTCCACTTCTGTTCTCTTTAATCAAAAGGAAATGTTGCATGAAGTCAGGCAGTGTGTAGCTCTGTGAGACCTCATTCTATTCCAAATCACCTTCCACAAAATCACGACAAATCAAACTGCTGCATGGTCCTGGTGCACTCACATGTGCAATTTCAGGATATACAAAAAACAAGTTATACTCTTGAGAAGCTAAAAGGAAATTTTTTTTTTTTTCATGCTGAGAGCAGCACAAAGTGTCACGCAGTGTCACTGGCAGGCAAAGAAAAGGTCCCCACGCCTCGACTCCATAAACGCCAGAGGCTTGTGCTATTCTGGGACTGGAGCTGTGTGTTATTTAGCATAGCTATAGCCTGGTGAGACATTGGCAGACATACTTCAATCACTGTGCAGATATTCTCTAATCCTAATCCTCGCCCCGGTGTGATGCGCAGACACATTTCCCAAAATACTCCTAATCATCAGTCATATGTGGCTTTGGGCAGACACATCTGAAACTGAATCTGTAGCAACAGTGACCCTTAAGCATGTGGGTCATGCAAAACAAATACCGCGATCAAGGCTGTACCCACCACTGAGGTCACAGAAGTCCAGACTTCAGTATTTTTTTCTGAGGTGTATATAGTAAGAGTTAGAATAACTCTTTGGTTATGCAAAGATCTTTCTCATCTGGGGTCATTGATTGTGTGTTGGTGGGTGGAGTGAAAGATCATGTTGTTACTACAAAATCTTTACTCATCACTGTGGTTCTTTGATTATGTCAACAAACTGTACAGGCAGCTGAATCCACTGAAGTGTGATACAGGTAACTAGAGAATTATACAAGCAAAGTGCTTGTAGTTCAATGCTGTTCATCCCCAGACACTGTCTGACCAGTAGCTCCTGTGCTGTCACGCTGTGTTAAACAGTGGCTGCCCATCGTGATGCCAGATAGTTAGTTTTGCACTAGCTAGCTAACCCAGATTGATTCCATCCGTCCAATGTCATTTCTATAAACTTTCAACAAAAGTTGAAATACATTTCTTTCATGCCACTGAACTCTGCTAGAAAGCTCAGTTTTTGAACCTCGGTATTTACAGCCATGATGGTATTTTTCATTTTCTGCTTTCCTTCACCTTTCTAGCAGTTTCATTAATTCAATTCAATTTTCTTTATATAGGTCCTTCCACAATCAAAATTGTCTCAAAGCGCTTTACAGAGATCCAGAGCCTGACCCCAGAACAAGCACTTGAGGCAACAGTGCAAAACTTCCTTTTAACAGGAAGAAACCTTGAGCAGAACCTGGCTCATATGGGGGACCCTCCTGCTGATGGCCAGGCTGGGTGAAAGGAGGAAAAGGAGGAAGATAGGACAGCTGGGAATGGAGGAGAGGAGGAGAAGGACATGCAGCATATAAAACATGATACAAACAGGGCTGGCAGTGGACAATGTTAGAGGGCCAGCATTCAACCTGTCATGATTGGCAATTATTTACATTACATACATGGCATAGAATAAAATTAAAATTAATAAAAAATTTATCTGAAGCAGAGTGGAACTTTAAGCATTGAGCATTATAGAGACATGGGGAGTCCACATGGCATCAGAAGGTTTTAAACTGCTCACAGTGTTTTAGTTTCCGAATATTGGACGTTCCATATCTTTCAGTCCATAAGGGTGCAGGACATACCAACTGTGCTTCACTGTTGTCCTAAAATCCAAAGCTGCAGGCTACAGAAGCCAGTAAATTATGGAATCTAGGATTGCTTTCGCATAAGTTACTGTGATAACTGTGTTGATGCTACGTGTGTATTATTTTCACAATAAACAGAACTCTGTGTGTCACAACAGCAGTAGTAATAAGAAATTACTTGGGGATGATGAAAGTATTTAAATAAAAATGCAATAATAATAACAGGCATTAAAAGTTATCCAAAAAAAAAGAAGTTTAACTCTCAACCAAACTGCAGCAGTGAGTCTTGCCAAACTCTGCAGGCAGCAGGAATAATATCCACAGGCAAACGGGATAACAAGCACTGAGTCTACATCTGACTCTGGTACATGAACAAACCTGGCCAGCTGCAAGGCTCCCAGTCAGTGTTTTTGGTGTTCTTTGGCAATCAGGTTCAGTTTGGCATGTACATCAAGCATTAAGGGCAGTGAGTATGTGTGTTACATTTCCCAAAGAAAAAAAAACAAAAAAAACCCCCAAAAAAACTAAGCTACATGAAACAGGCTGTCACTATTGACATTAATTAACTATATAAACTCTGTTTATGTGTTTTTGTGTCTGCAGCCATAAAAACACATATTAAAGCAAAGAGAGACTCACAGCTTTTGTACACAGCAGATTTTTTTAAAAATATAATCTTTATTCACACAATGGAACATACTGTTCCAGCAGCTGTAACATATGCTCAATAAATAGTGCACAGATCCTGATACATAAACACACACTTTAGAGTTTTAAGTAAAAGAAACAAGATTAATTACATTTTCTTGAGAGGCACCAAAAAAAAAAAGAAAAACAAATGACAGTAGGAACAAAGAGGGTCAACATTTAGCCTATATTTTACAGTAACTGAATTAACTGGATAATACTGTACAGTGTTTTCAGAGACATCTCTCACACTATTTGAAATAAAAAGAAATCCTGGGTAATAACCCTGTTTGTTTCCACTCTATATCAATATACAAATTACTCCAAACAGATGAAATAACAGGTTTGTGCCTCTGAATTATTTTCCCTTAAACAAAGGACTCAACCAGTTATCTCTTTGTTACCTCTATTAGGTCTCTTTGAGTCCATAAATGTAATCTCTGCTGTAGTGAAAAAACTAATGAATTAATGAATTATTGTACAAATTATGGATGCTATTAAAAAAAAAAACCCTGGAATATTTGGGTTGAGTTCTGAATTTTTACTTTTGAGTTTGAGTTCATGAATGAGTGATATGATAATGAGTGACACGCATAAAAGCTTAAACTTCATAGACATGACAATGTCCCAGAAAGTGGCGAGCCATCTAAACGCAATCCCATGATAGCACGTAGTTTGGATTGTCAATGATTGTGCCACTTAGCTACAACAAATAGTGCCACAACTAGCTTAAAAAAAATCTGGTGGCACAAAGTCTGTGAAAGTGACAAAGTGTAAGAACATTTTCCTTCAACCAAATGATTTTAAAAGTCGAGTATCTAAAAAGAATCTTCATTGGTGACTAGATTTTATAAATGTAAATTAATGATTTAAACTGACAATCTGAGGGGAATTAATGGTTGTTTTAATGTTCCATGTTGCAACAGGCAGTTGGAAACACACATATGTTGCCAGAGGAGTTTGGCAAGAAAGTGGTCCTTGCTCCCATTTGTCACAGTTGTGCATGTACCACCTGAAACCATTGCAATCACCTGAGCACTCAGCTTTGAGACCCACACATTTGCAATTACTTCAATCAATAATGAACATTCTCCTGGGGGGAAACAACATGGTGCTGTGGGAGCACTGATAATTAATTATCCTGTCATGCATGTATCAAGTTGAGATGGTGAATGTGTGTGTGCGCACATGGTTGATAGGAACATAAAAAGAAATGCCTCAGCACTCTACATTAGTACTAACAAGTAAGGGGATTCTGGGAGGGACACAACTTGATCGATGATTTCAGTTATTTTAACCTGAGCTTCAGGATGAACTGCTCCTGCATGCATGCAAAAATGTAGGTAATTGAGTCCAAAGGGGGCCCTGTGATTGACTGGTGACCAATCCAGGGTGTATCCCGCCTCTCGCTCATGGTCAGCTGGAAAAGGCTCCAGCTCCCCTGCAACCCTGATGGATCAGGAGGCACAGAAAATGGATGGATGGATGGATGGATGGATGGTGTCCAAAGGAGCAGTTTCCCAACACCAGTAATGGAAGCCTGCCTTGAAGGGATCACCACCATATCTTGGTGGACTGATTTGTACATCTGCTATACTTGACCGCTAGAGTGATATTGGCTGGAGTCCTAATAGGGTCACGCATGCCGAACATATCAAAGGGTAGGGACCAGACAAAGTGTGACTCCCTGGTCAAAGCAGTCGAAGGAAAAGTAGAGTCAAGTATGATACGGCAAGCTTATACGGCAAGCTTAAAAATGTTTGAAGATGAAGAACCTGAGCTTGGCTGTCAACAAAGGATCATGGGACCTTGTAGACCAAAGGGAAAAAATTATTAAGAAGATCCTGGGATCTAAAAAAAAGGGAGCTAAAGCTGAAGTACATAGAGAAGGACAAAGAGGTGAAGAGGAGTATAAAGGCAGACAAAAAGAAATGGATAAAAAACATTGCAAGTAAAGCAGAAGAGACTACAAAAAGACAATACATGAAGGCACCATACAGACTCACAAAGACAGTGGGCAATGAATGGACTAAAATGGAAACCTTGTCAGTGGAAAAGATGAAGTGCAGCTAAGTCAACTGACAAAAAAAAAATTAAGTGCACCTGAGCAAAACTGCATGAAACATTTATTTGCCCATAGACTGGATTTACGCCCGCATAACATAGAGCCCTTACATGTACTCATGCAACTTCGACAGGTCACACAACTACCACAAGTCACAGAAAAGCCTCTGTAAAAGAAGAAAGATTAGATATGTTTGTCATCTTCACTCCTTAGAATGAAAACTACATCAGCAAACAGGCAGCAGTAAGCACCATGTGCACTGTGAGTTTCTCGATTAGTATAAGAACAACAAAGGAAAGCTGAAGTCCTTCTTGAGAAATTTTGTCTACCTACATGACAAGCAAAGCTTTTAGATTGAACTTTGGAAGAACCTGCCCGGAGGACGACCATCTCAGCAGTACTCCATCAATCAGACCTTTATGGTTGTGTGGGTAGATCCAAGCCACTTTGAGTAAAAGCTATACAACAGCCCACTTGGAGTTTGTTAGACGGCATTTTAAGGACTCTGACAGCACAGAACTATGGGAAGGTTGTTGAAAAAAACCTGCTCCAAAGTGCATGTAACCTGAGACTGGGGTGACGGTTCACCTTTCAGCATGAAAATGACCCAAAGCAAACAGCCAAGACAATGCTGAAATGGCTAGAGGACAAGTCTCTAACTGGGTAGGGAGGATATTTAAGGCAGCTGTAATGTCAAATTCAAGGCACTGAAGGCAGTTCTTTATGTAACACAATGATTTTGTATTGTAGGTCACGCTATTCAGCACCTTGGCTTCACAATATTAAACAGTACAAAGTGAGTGGCTGCAGAAGCCTCAGCTTCCATCCACTATCCAACATACCGCGCTTGAGTGAACAAAGCGTGCAAACACACACAGAAATGGCATCTGTCCCACACACACTCAGACCTTTATACTGCAAGAGGCTCGTGATCAGGTCAAGGCACAGGATCTGCTCTGATGTTGAGCCTTAGATGCCTGCCTGCATAAACAGCTCCTTCCTGATGGCTTTTAACGAGTTGAGGGGATAACAGCATCTGTGGCCTGGATTCCACATAATGTTGTGCTTGGCCATGAAAACAGGTCTATCTCACACCAGGGAGCAGGACAACGTGAGACATATTAGAGCATGAAGTGTTGAACATTACCAGAAAGCTTGTCTTACTATTGTTTTTTTTTTTTCTGGTTATTGCCTAAGTGCCCGGATTCACTCATAAACAATAACTCAGGCCAAAGCAGTCAGCATGTTAAATGTCACTTGTTGTACAGCTGACTGTGATTCGAACATGGCCCACTATACTGCTGTATTGTTTATGCACAGATACCTGCATGTGAAGATGGCAGTTGTAGCCCAGCTCACACTGGTAACTGTTCAAATCCCTTTGTACCACAGCGCAGTCAAAACCAGACCATAATTCGGATGCATCTTTTCTGGTTAGAGTACTTTTCATATGAAAACACTAAAGACTTTAAAGAAGCTTAGAATTAGGATGGGGCATGGATTTGGAAAACACCATCAGTCTTATTATTTAGAAGAACAGGCTGTTTATTGTCTGCCTTAAAGTAGGGTAAAATCGGTATTTTTGTGTATGTGGAAAGTTAAAGTATGAAAAACCTGTGAGTCATTTCATTAATTGACTCACAGGTAACAATAGCAGTTAAAAAAAAAAAAAAAACTCCCCCTCTCTCCCTGTGTGTGAGGGTGATTGCCTGAGTGGAGACAGGTGTGCTGGAGTTGGAGCGAGCCCCCACCAGCTGCATCCCATCCTGTAATCAAGGCTTCTACAAATACCCAGCTCTGCACCTACCACCCTTCCAGATAATTGTACCTGCTCAGTCAGTCTGTGTTCAAGCCCTGCTTTGCCTGTTCCCCCTCTCCCTGCGGCCCCTGTCTCCAGCCCTTTGTCCTGTCCGTCCCTCTTGTCTCAGATTCCCACTCTCTGGACGCTCTACCTTAACACTCAGTGCTTGTTTTTCACTTTTTAAAGTTTGGGAAACCTTTGACAGCAGTGGTAGAATAAAGATCCCTTCATTTTGATTTCTTAAATTGTTCTCTGTGAAGCTATTTCCCTAACCTCTGCACACACAATGCAGCATAGTTTCTAAATATGACTTCACAGTAATGTTTGAGTACTACACAGCAGAAATAAAATAAAGGTTTTGAAGCCCACACGTTCTTGGCACCCAAACATTTTGCTTATTCAAAAAAAAAAAAAAAAAAAAAAAAGAGAGAGAAAACATTTCTTCCCATGGTGTTGAGATTAACAAGGTTCTGGCCTACTGCGGGGATTAAAAGGATTATGTGGTATTCACAATACCTTGATGGGTAAGACAGGCATCATAATAACCTTGTTGTTATGCATGAGTTTTGAAGAGGATATATTTGATTCAAGGACATCGTCTTGTTCTTGAATTTGCCACATTTGAAATTCTTATGCATTAGCTGTCAGTGGGAAAGCATTGTCTTCTGTGCTTCCATACATCCAGACAGTCAGGGGCCCATACAAGGTGTTCTGTGCTAAAATAGAGCATCGTTTTAGTAAAATAAATGCTGTCCTGCATTCAGACTGTGGAAAAATACAGATTATCTGAGATCGAGAATCTTTTTTATAATGTGTCTGTTAAGCTCTGACTTATTTATTTATTTATCTATTTTTTGCATCTGAACAGCATTTTCACAGTTACTAAATTCAGGACAAATAAAGCGAAATATTTTCTTACAGATCGTTGACTTTGGAAATATGAAAGGGTGTTTCATAATGGGTGTATAGCTTGTAAAGAATTACAGTCAAATAACTTGGTCAACAGAAGAGGCCCACATAGTCCCAGTCTTTTATGTCCGTCCAAACCATTTGTGTGCTTCCACCCACTCTCCTCGCCGTCAAATACAGCTGCTCACCAGACATCTGCACTGGCCTTTGATATGAGGCAATATCCATCAGTAACAAATAATATCTCTTTCTCCTAACGCTTTTCACTTAATTCAGTTTTTTTTTCTGAACTGTGGGAAAGCAGGAGAGTGATGCAAACAGGAGCAACGTGGCAGCAGAGAGTGTCTGTCATGAAGTGCCCTCAGCATAAGTCTCCAAGGACTCTGGAGGAGAGACGGGGCGTGTTCGACCCAGTGCGCTCAGGCACTGTGAAGACGGATCATTTCAAAAACAGCTCAGACCAGTGATATAGTCTCTGGGTATTTTATTTTACTTTTTCTTCGATGTGTGTGGATGTGAATGCCACACAACTAAAGGAAATAAAACCAAAATAATAGATACCCTAAAAACCCTACACCAAAACGTTTTGCTTTTGGTCTCAGAAGTTAAAGTTAAGTAACTGTAGTAATATATCTACAGTATATATGAATGTACATGTTTTACAAGCAATATATATATATATATATATATATATATATATATATATATATATATATATATCAGTGATACCTTTCTTTGGAATTTTGTGCAGATAAGCTTAAAGTTTCCTACCTGCAATAGTATAGAGAGATCATTCAGCTTTGAAATGTGTAATAAACGTCAAGTGTGCAACGTTTAAATGCAGATCAATTCACATGTATAAGTTCCTGTTGGAAACATCTTACAGTGCAATAACTGGAAACAGACTTATATACTGAACATACCATATGTTCTTCTGTTTCCCATGGAAAAATAAAAGCAGTCCTTTTTAAGAATTTCAAAATAAAAGAAATGCATCAGAACCTTGTACTACACTTACTTGTCATCTTACTCCCTTCACAGAAGTATTTCTTATTTTGCCGTGGCATTCAGGATGTCTAATAGTGTAGTGTTGTGGTCGAAGTACTTGGATAAATTAGCTGATCATGATCAAGGCCTCAGCTGTTTTGTCAGAGCGTATTTCTCACTCTGATCACATCAAATTCTTATGTTCACTTCATTAAAACTTTTTATGTGTCACAGTATGAATGCAGTGCTGTGGTAGGAAAAAGAGACTCTGAGTGAATACTGTATTGTTTTGCTGTGTAGAGTTTCAGACACACAGTATTACTCAGCCCACACCCAGAACAGTATGATCCCCATTCTTTCTGACATATATCATGGTATAATGATACAGTGTCAGCCTTGTACCATGCAATGGTATCTTTTTTTTTTTTTTTTTTTTTTTTTGCTTTCTCCAAACATTTAGCTGGCACTCAGGTCTAGTAATGATCACCACATGAGCCTGCAAAATAAACAATTAAGGAGAATTTGGTGGCAGGTAAGTCACTTAATCGCTCTGTTTGGCAAGAGATGCAGCCCGTGTACATCCATCTTCTTCTGTCTATCCGCTCAGATACCCTGACAAATTAAGTATTCACCTGGGTATTATGAGGTTTAAAGTTAACAAGTGCAGAGTGATATATAGTATGTTTCTTAGTGCCAATTATGTTAGACTTGCATCCTGGGAAACAACAGGGTATTGCGTAATTTTGTTATACTTCCTTCCCTTGTCTTCAGTATCATAGTACTTCTGTAACACTCATGATTAGACCTTGTTGGGGGTTTGATTCAGTTCAAAGAGTCAAAATGGATGGAGAACTGTTCACATACTTAAGTTGAAGACATTGTGTTAATGAAGACAGAAACTGTAATACAATAGTCAGAGGTTTACGCTGGGTTTTACTGCATCTCTGTTTTGAGGTATGAGAAAACTATGGCTTTGTACTGACGACATTAGTTCTGCATCATGGCTGCAAAATGTTCACTGTCACTGTGTTTTAGTTGTTTTCCTACAATGATAACACATGGGACACAGGATGCAAAGGTGGGTGGTGATTAGTTACCGGGTTGGGGCTACGGGCTGTAGCAGAGAAGACCATTGATGTGGGCCAGACTGTGCACTTGTGTGCACACACCTTGATGCACTTCTGTGGCTCCTGTGATGATTATAGCAATGCAAATGTACAATGGTGTATGTTAAATGTGGACTAGGACTATAGTGAGAATGCGTCAGACATGGGCATTGTCCGGTTGTGTGCTGCATGTGTGAAAGGGCAGCTCTGGACAATGTCCAGACCTGACTCTCTGGACACTGTCCTGAGTTCATATGTGAAAATGACTATAGAGAGGGCTGTGGGAGCTGGAGGGGGCAGGACAGGGACAGAGATGTGCACATGGAAGGGAAAACAACACACTACATGGACCGGTCTTCATTTATCTCTCAGCTAATTCATACATGCTGGCAAGTTGTAAGGAAAACAATCAGATTTGTGTAATTTGGCTTTAACAAGTCAGGCTGGTGCTGCTTTTCTGTGAGCCATAGAATAATCCTTTTTATTATCCAAGTATGTTTTTTACAGATACAGGAAATTTAATTCTCTGCATTTTACCCACCAAGTGAATGAAATGTGATGAGCTGAGGTGCATCGGTGCTTCACCACCATCCATATCCATTGTGCTTGGTCGAGGGATCAAACCGGCGACCCTCTGATCTCAGGCCGGTTTAAAGTCCAAAGCCACACTCTTTACTTGCTGCACCATGGCGTGCCCCCGCTTCAATAATTCCCCAAATATGACACGCATGTGTCTGAGGACACTCTTGGTGAAAGCCAGTAACTCCTAGCTTGTGTTCCAGTGGATGGTGAGAAGTGAAGTTTAGATACTGGTCTGTGGGTGTCTGTGGGTTTCCTATATACACCAGTGTTGAGGCTCCTGTCTTCATCAGTGGAGAGAATTTGCTCAACTGTTAGGGTCCCGTGATAACAATATATCACAACCCCTGTCTCTTCAGCTGTTCACGCTAACAACTGACTCAGTTCGATGGTAAATGGATAAACATCATCCTCTGTGAGGTGTGGTTGGTCGAAAGCTAATAAACTGTCCTTGAGTTAAGATTATTTTGTCAACTCATGCTTTCAAAGTTAAATAATAAACTTTCAACTTTCACTCTCATTTTTATCGTTTTGTACACATGCCCTCAAATTCTCATATCACCAAAGTACAAGAAAGGCTTTTCTGGCAAATTCATGTTTGAGCCAAAGTTTATGGTTCAACAGAATAAATAAATGGATGACACTGAATTGCATGTTCAAAATAAATAAACGTCTTACCGGATTAAAACCAACTTCACATTCTTTATACCAGCATACAAACAGTCAGTACAAATCTTTGGCTTTGGGGGAAAACTTCTGCCTTATTCTGCACATAATTCCTTCATAGATTACATAGTGCCAACAGACATTCAGAGGATACTGTATGCTAATCAGAGACAGGACCTTCATGCTCAATAGGTTGGTTGCTGAGCAGAGAATGATGAGAAGGCTCTGCCATTTAGACAAAGTAAGGTCCATGTGTTTCTCACTGCTTTCTTTGTTCAAGTACAGTAAGGTGTCAAAAGATCTTTGTTGTTCAGTCCGAACAGAAGTACCAACATTGTATTTTTGTAGTTTTGCTCATCTTTTCATACCAATATGTCCTTCCTGTTCTTTGTTTTCTGTCCATTCTTTGTTGTGCTGTTGTTGCGGATCCTTTGGTTCAGGTGTGCATGTGACTTTGGTCGGGGTGGATTGATCGGGCAGTGTCTGGTGGCAGCCTCCTGCCCTTTGATCCAGCACAGTCCTTTGTTATTGCCAACTGCTGGCCAGACCCCGTGATCTTGTAGTCCTTTGTCAATGTAAAATATGTGTCCACACCCCTTGATTGATTACTACTGTATTTAGATACTGTCCACTCCTTACCCTTTGGCCCTCCTCAGATCTGGTATCAACATGCGTCTTGGGTGATCTCGTCATGGTTGGACAGCTCTAGGTACATAAGTTCACAACTGGCATTAGAATGCATCTCCACATCTCCAAGTGACCTCTTGTGACTCAATTTCACTTTCCCATTCTATAGGCAGATAGATATGTCCATCATTCCAGGTTGCAAAGGCCAAATGCGTTGTTGTTTTTAGTCGGCGGGTGGCAGTAATCTACCAAATGGTGTCTTTCCAGGAAGTGTGAACACATTTGATAGACAGTCGCCTATTGTGTCCCACTGACAATGTCCCCACCTGATTCTGCAGACATGTTCAGTGAAAACAGTTGAAGTTTACAACTCTGTAGTTATAGAAATCACTGCAGTAGTAGCGTATCTAACCCAGTCTAACCGCAGTAGGCTATTGCCTCTGTATGATGGCCTAATGCGGCCACAAGAGGGCAGTAAATTACGAGATGAATTCAAACAGGCAATATCAGATCCCTTTTATGGGACAGGATGCTGTCCTGAGATATGAGAACATACACTTCAGTATTGTTCTAATCTATGTCTCTTTTTAGCTTTAGCTGGTCAAGCACTGCTCGCCTTGCTTGTCCTCACAGCACACCACAGGTTTAATGAAGCAATTACTCTCTTGATTTTACTTTGATGTGAAAGACTATTGAGATTAAATAGCCTACAGACATTACCTGAAGCATTTAATCTTTTGATAAAACCCTATCTGATCAGTGTGTACTGAGGGTGGAATGACTGTATAATCTGATGGTGAGGGCTCTTATCATGATTTTTAAGTCAGTGTTCAAGTGACCGAGGGTGGTAACTGGCAGGTTCAGCTGGATCATTATTGGGTTTCTGTATGACTGGTTATAACGGCTCTATTCATGTGCAAAGGACTTGTGATGCAGTTTGTATTTTTGATGTAGGTCTGTAAAATAGTGGAGACAGCCTGTCAGGTCTGGGTGATTTGTTTTTTGGAATCTGGTGCAGGGCTTTGTAGAGTTAATGTCAGTTGTGCATTTATTAGTTGCTAAGGATAAAATGCCCGTGGGTTTTGAGTGATTTCAACTGCTGATTTTTGTTTTTCTTTTTTATGCCTGGAATTTGCAATTTGTAGTTCATTTTGTTTTCATTTATTGGGATTGTGTGAATACATGTCTGTGGATTGCTATTTTTCCATTTCAAATGCTTTTCTAGTTTTGTTCCTTTTTACTGCCTTACCTGTTTCTCAAACTACTGTTGTTGCAACGTACCGTGTTGTTGTTGTGTTTCAGCTGATGTGTTTGGATTTATACGGTAAGCCCTGGTAATCTGTAAAGGTGATACAGGCATACAGGGAGAAGAACTCCCTAATCAGAGAAATTCATTGAGACGGGATGAACTTACATTTAAATACAAATCCATCTGAGGAATATATCAAATAACCACTGCCTCTTGGTTCTCTTCTGGCAGTAATAGAAAACTTCATTTGCACTGTCTAGTTTTCATTCATAAAAATAAAAAACTAAACCACCTGATCAGCTGTTTGCTATTCTCTTTTCTCTTTTTTGTAGTTTTGCTCGTCTTTCCTATAACAATTGTGGACAAATACCAATATGTACTTCCTGTTCTTTGTTTAATGACCATTCTTTGTTGTGCTGTTGTTGCTGATCCATTGGTTCGGGTGTGCATGTGACTTTGGTCGGGGTGGATTGATCGGGCAGTGTCTGGAGGCAGCCTCCTGACCTGTGGAGTGTTGGCCCTTTGATCTCTTTGAGGCCAACCAATAGTCCTTCTCCCATATCCGAGTTTTTGTCTCCACAACTGCCCAGGCTGCAGCACACTGGTCCTGCTGATACCTGTCAGCTGCCTCGGGACTCCCACAAGCCAGCCAGGCCCGACAGGACTCCTTCTTAAGCTTGATAGCATCCCTTACTTCCGGGATGTCCACCACCGGGTTCGGGGGTTACCGCCACAACAGGCACTGGAGATTTTACGACCACAGCTCCGAATGGCTACATTGACAATGGAGGTGGAGAACATCCACTCAGACTCAATGTCTTCAGCCTCCCTCGGTATCTGGGCGAAGCTCTCATGGAGGTGGGAGTTGAAGACCCCTCTGACAGAGGGCTCAGCCAGACATTCCCAACAGACCCTCACAATTTGGCTCTGCCAAGTCTGTCAGGGTTCCTCCTCTGCCAGTGGATCCAGATCACCACCAGGTGGTGATCAGTTGACAGCTCAGCCCCTCTCTTCACCTGAGTGTCCAAGACATACGGCCGAAGGTCAGATGACATGACCACGAAGGCCTAGGGTGTGCTGGCGCCACGTGCACTGATTGGACACCCTTATGTCTGAACATGGTGTTCATTATGGACAAACCATGGCTAGCACAGAAGTCCAATAACAGGACATGGTGCGGGTTCAGCTCGGGGAGGCTGTGCCTCCCAGTCACGCCCCTCCAAGTGTCACTGTGGTTGCCCATGTGAGTGTCCCCCAGTAGAATGACGGTTCCCCAGTCTGAGCACCTTCCAGTACCCCTCCCAGGGACTCCAAAAAGCCTGGTACTCTGCACTGCTGTTTGGCCCTTAGGCTGAAACAACAGTGAGAGACCTCACCCCAACACAAAAGGGGCAGATAAAAGCCTGAGCTGCGTGAAAATATTGCATGTACTTCTACCTACGATTGACACTGTGAGCTCTTAAGATCCACAATAAATCTTCCTGCTGCTGTAACTTTCCCTCTCAGAGTGTGTTTCCAGGAAATGGAGTTACTGGACAAAACTGTGTATCAGTTATGTGTAGTATATATGAACTGCATATGTAAACAAGCCGCCCCCATTGTTTCATTGTTGCCTCAACCATACCCTACATCACATCTCTGAAATTTGTTTGTGAAAAACAATAACAGATTTTTCTGGCTATTTGGGGAAGAAGATGTGAAAACAATATTCTCATATGATCACCTTTTAAGCTTATACAGAAAACCTGTTTAGAAGCAGTTGTGCATTGATATAGCCAGTACTTTCAGAGCAAAATTAGCATAAATTTGGAATCATATTTCTGATCAGATCACCTAATGAATATAAGTCAGATTTTCAGTCCCTGGATTTATGTCTAATAATCATTCTCACAGCTAACTGAGTCTGTTTGTCTGGTGCTGAGCAGGTAGCACACAGTGGGTTTATCAGAGCTTTCAGTGGTGGGAGTGAACCAAAAATAAAATACAAAAAAATCTCTGTGAAGCTGAGAGGAGATGCAGATATGGGTGATAATTCTCTTTGAATCCATGGTCATGAGCAAACTCATTCATATGTCACATTGTTTTCACCTTGTCATGTGACATTTTTTTTAAAATTATAAACATGTTGAATACTGCCACTTCAGCTGGACACAGCATTTAGATTTAGAAAGTTAAAAATTATATTTAGTTCTGAAGAATCTGAAAGAGTTTCTTCAATCTACATTTCTTCTTTCTATAGGCTGTCAAAAATTATGGAAATATATTCTTACAGCATTCTGTACTTTGAGCATTGATTACTCAGGGCCTCTTCCTTATGTTAGTGTTATCTAATTAGTCCTTGACAAGTCCTTGTTTCCTTTTTTGCAGTTTTTATGTTTGTTGTGTGTGTGTGTGTGTGTGTGTGTGTGTGTGTGTGTGTGTGTGTGTGTGTGTGTGTGTGTTGTTGTTTTTTTTTTTTTTAATAAGCTTTTGTCCTTCCTTTCTGCCTCATATTTTCATTTACATTTTAAAATGTACAGGCTATAATATACTGTTACTCACCCTTGTGCAGTAATTACCATGAAATCTCTCAAGGCTTCCCACCTACCAAATCCAGAACAAAAAGCAGCACATTCACCCCATTCACTCCAGTGCATTCACTGTAGATAAGGAGTGACAGGCCAATGATGGCCCCTTCTGAGCATGTAGCAAATTTCATAAACTGTCATTGCATGAATAAATACAGAGCTGGCTTCCAGGGAAGCCATTCAGATGGATAAAGAGGAAAATGTACTGTAAGGGCTAAATCTACAAATGGTCTGCTAAAACATGGATGGAGGAGACTCATACTGACAGGGCACCAATCGAACATGGGGATATAAGATGAAACTTTATTGATTCCTGAGAGGGACGTTGGGTTGTTTCAGACAGAAACCAATAGCATATAGCAAAAAATATATATGGATTATAAGAGTATAATCAATGACAGCAGGCAATGTACAACACATACTGAAAAGATATTCAATTTAGAACAGTGTGTTTTGTTCTCTGTCTTCTGGTACAGATGCTTTTGCCTGAAGTTGCCTGAACTTTTCAAGCCTCTCTTGAGAAAATTTGTCTCCCAACAAATTTGGCTCAAAATGAATGCTGGGAAATGGTTCTTTCTTCTATTAAAACATCAGCTTTCTAAAGCAAAATTTGCCCAAAAGTATTGTACAAAAGTATTTTTTCTTTGGCATCTCCTATTAGTCAAATAATGAGACTGAGCTGCTCTTTTATTTTATTCTTTACACTGATTCAAGACTTGTTCTTTCAGTCAGTTGACTTAAATTGACCCTTTTTTAAATCTCATCTATGCTTATTATGTTTGTATTGCAATTTTATATGGATATCAAGTTGTGCAGTACCTGCTAGTTTAGCCCTGGGTTGCACAGCAATAGTAAGCTATTGCATACAAGCAGTACATATACACATGGCCATGTGACACATTCAACGCATCTTGACTGAGTCAGCACGTTATGGTTTACACCTTTTCTGCAGTGTGTTTAAAAGTATGAGAATGTGAGTTAACAACGTTAACTCGTTAGCAGTTCAGTCAACCTGTTAGCAATGTCAGATTTATTTATAGAACGCATTTAAAAACCACAGAAGTGGTATTTACAGAAAAAAATAATTGAATACAGTAAGATTATTAAGAAACAACAAAGAAAAATTAAGATTAAAACAAAGCAGAATACATTTAACAGTAACAGAAAAGATTAACTAAATTTTATCATGACATTAAAATTTAAAGGCACTCAAAGGCAATTTTATAACTATAAGAGATTTAAAAGTGGTGATAGATAGGGAAGATCTGACAGAGGGGTAAACTATTCCACAGCCTGGGTGCTGAAACTGGGAAGACTCTGGGTCACCTCTGGGTTTTGACTGGAAGCGAAGAACTGAGAGAAGTAACTGATCAGAGAATCTGAGGGCTCTGGGGGTAAAATATGGATTGAGGTGGTAAATAATTCAGGCTGGAGCCAAACCACGCTGAGGTTTAAAAACAAACAAGCGAATCGCCAAAGAGCTTTGTATGAAAAAGTAAAATTTCACTGGACTTTCGGTAAATTTTCTTGGACGGGTCTGGTGGCAAGAGACAGTGTGATGTCTCAACTTTGCACTTGGAGTCATTCTCATTGGTTGTTCTGGGGCTTACAAGCCAGTGCCATAGCTGACACGTAGTCAACCAGCCAGACTGACATGACTGAAAAACAACTGTCAGGCAGCCAAAACACCTCCTCATATCAAATGAACACATGCTGTGCAGTTGCTGTTTGCTTTTGTGTTTTCTTTTTTCTTTTTTCATTATTTCAATTGAAGCACTGATGGAAATTTATTTTCCATATCAGCGGGTCCAGGTCCAGTCCACAGGGGCCCTGACAGGAGTTTCTGATGCCAGGAACTCACAGGCCTAATCCAGCTGATTCTGGGCCTTTTGGGCTGAGGAGGACTGAGGACTAGAGTCTGAGACAGCTGTCCTGAGTGATTACTTCAGCTGAAGAGTAAAAATGCCAACATGTTTATCTACATGTATTTAGCAGGTCAATGTAGCAAACATATTATAACCCATAACTGATTAGTTTTAGTTGAGTTAACACTTCTGAAGTGGCAGGTAAACTGATCTAAAGCTAAAGGAGTTGTGGTCAAACCTAGGTGCCTGAGTGGATCAACATGTCAGAATTCCTCTTCTTCCAACACAAACAGAGCTCAAATCAATCATTTTCACTCTGCTCCTCTCGTAGATGCGATCTCTAGATTGGGTACAAGATAGCCATTGTCAGCTAACCATCCTGGGTCACAATACCCGTAAACTGCTGCATCTTCGATCTTGGGTAATAAATATTTCCTGTCAATAAGCCTGACCCATGGAAATAAGCCTGGTTTAAGAAATACCTGTATGGTCTGCTTTGTGCTCATGCTGACTTATTCCAAATAAACCTGGAAACATGAAGTCATGTGGACTGACAGTGAGCTCATTCATGGGTCAGTTCATGTGATGCTAAATGATGACTGACAGCAGGTCATGCTGTATTTTAATGAACCTTACATGTTTATTTATCTTCTCTGATGTCAAAGAGAACATATGGAGACATACTGTAGGTGGTTAGGAGCATTTATTTTATGAACATGGATCTCATACGTCATAAATAATGACAGACACATAGAAAAGGGATAAAAAGGAGGCTTATTACACTGTAATAATTTCTTATGCATCATGGAAAATTCCCACACTCACATGGTGACACTCATATGTGTTACCATTGTAGCCAGAATATCTTGCGTAATTATACAGATCAGTCTCTTGACAGTGATTGGGATCAAATTTCATGTTAAAATCATGCATCTACGATCACACAGTCCTGGGAAGTGGACTGAGATTCTCCTTTTTAGGTGTCCTCTGTACAGGTGTTTGGTCCACATCCTAGGTCAATCAGCAGCTTTCACACCAGCCTACATAAATCAAACCAAAGAGGCAATCACACCTGAGTCTGAACTGCACCAGACAGCTTAGAGACTTTGTGTTTTGATTTATCTGCTCAGAATCAGAAATTTGCAGTTCACCAGGCTGGACTGCTGTGGTTGTTTCAGAAGGACACGGTATTTCTTTCCTTATGCAGGTCTCAGCATTGCAAACTTTGATTTCCCCTAAGCACTGCTGCACCTCTCATACACCTTCATGTTTCCTGACACTCCAGTAAGAAAATGACAATGTTCTCATTGTAATTCCTTGATAGCTGCTGCCTCCTGACAGCTGAGTGGAATCCCGCTCAGACTGCACAGACAGCAGCTGAACAGACAGCCGTGTGTCTATCCAGCAAGTGTTTGCGTGAGAACGTCCTCACAAATCAACATTAAAACAGAAGTTTAGCCAATACTGATAGGGAAGGACTCAGCAGGACATGCATTTATTTATTTATTTATTTTACTGGCAGGCAGTCAGACCAATCAAAACATTTCCATTCTACTCCTTCGGACTCTATGACAGCCATCGCCACCTCTCAGTCTTGATTGCACGAGCATCTGAGGCAGCAGCGGCCTCAGCTGTTGGACTCCCCTCTCATCTCGTCCCGTCTATTAAAGCCCTCTGTCCTCACCTGATGCCCCGCTGTAAGATGCTGAAGGACTGATCGCAATTACTCTTCAGTATGCCAGCCCTGTTGGAGGCAACAGCCAGAGCTCCTCACCCAGCCATCATTACTCACATCAAGCACACATAAACAATACCTTACAGATATATGCAAAGATTTACATGCATACACACACACACATACACACACACACGGCCTGTCTGCCCTGTGACCAGAGTGTTGTGCAGTGACAGATGATTAGATGCAGTAACGTTTGTTGCTATGGAGACTCAAAAGCAGTGGACCCCAGGTGAAAATGTGATTTTGGCCCGTCAGTTTTGAATCTTGTATTATTTGTCTTGCACAGCCACTGCAGGTTCATCAAAACAGCTTGATTTATTACAATTTAAAACATAATGCACTGTGACTGTGACTGCATCCACTGAGAAGCAGGAAAAGAGGTGTTTGGGGTGGTTTTATGGCTTTTTTTTTTTTTTTTTTTTTTTCAAAAGAAAATCATCAAAAAATCAAAAATCATGTGAATTTAATTTTCTTCATTTATAGAGTGATTCACGTCAAAATGTTAGTCATGAGTGGGCCCTAGTGATTGGGAAAACCTACCAGCCAGCTCAGCTGTGGAAGCTGTTCAAACTCAAATGTTGCACATCGATTTAGGGGGAAAAAAAAAAGAAAAGCAAGCATCAGTGAGATGCTTTCTCTGTGCTGTAGCCTGAAGCTCTGTTTTGGTCTTAAAGATCTATTTGAGACACAAGTTCTGCCTTTTTTATTTGCCTACCGCCAGGACACATCTAAATAATGATTTCTCACACCATGAAACGAATCCCATGTGTCCACATCAGTTCAAAGTAACACTCTATTAATGCCTTTAATAATAAATCTGTAGTATGCACAGGGGTTCAAAAACGTTCATTAAAATCACCATCCACCCAGCCCAGTATCCCACGGAATTATATTCATATTTATAATAAAGCATCATTTTGCACACCACAATTTACAAGAGGCAGGAATTTAAAAAAAACTCTGGCAATACACATTAAAAAACAACAGACATTCAGCATGATTCCAAATCAAAATCACACAGAGTCAAAATAATCCTTTACATCCTTATAGTGGACTTGGAGACCTGATTTCTTCCATCTCAGCTCTGCCTTCGTAGCTTCCTTTTTTACAGCTATGAAAAGGATCATTTATCCAAGGCTGCCTTTTTTTCTCTCTACACTTAGATCTGACCTTTTTGAGGCACTGTAGTATTTAAAGCAGATCAGCAGATGACGATAAAATGATCAACTAATTCATTGATGGGGCATAATTTTCACATCATTAAAACAGAACATTTTGAAGCACTGGTCATTAAAGAAGTGAGTAGTTAAAGACTGGGCTGGGATATTATATAATAACATTACAGACGATATATTTCTGGCCTGACACAGCCCTGTTAAGTAACTCCAGGCAGGATTTTCTTAAGCCCAGTGTTAAAACAAGGTCCAGAGCGTGATCACGATTGCATGTCTGGCTGCAAACACATGTTGTTCGACATTAAAAGATGGTGATGTTTAAGAAATCAGCAGCACAGACATTTGAGGGAGTCATCAACATGAATATTAAAGTCACCACAAAGGGGCAGCTCTGCCATAATTTAAAACAAGACTGGATAAAAAGTTGCTAATTGGTTTTGCTGATATAATCAGATGGAGCTTGTTTCTCTTGATAATTCCTGATGTGAGATGTTTGTGTTGATCAGAAACTGTTTAAGTCCTTGACTCTGTTAGTTCACATGCATACGAGAAACCAGGTTACTCAGAGATGTCAGGTCACGTACCAGCCGTAGCAACCTGGCTGCTGCCACTACGTACGCATGCATGTCACACAGTGTGCAGGGCACCAAGTCCTGGAGGGGGCTCCAGAACAACCTAATGATCATCAATCATCATAATCATAATGATGAATTCTTTAATCTGCTGATGAAATATCAGTTTAATCAGCATCTAATTTGCAATAATTTCTGATTAACAAGTAGTCTGTTGATACCAAATCTATTTCTATGGATTGCTTATTTCCTCCTTTGTGAGAAAATGTGAGTAACTGTATTGTGAATTGAGTGGAGTTAAAAACTCAGCACAGGTGACCAGAGACAGCCAAGTCAGGAGGGACAGAATGGAGGTTTAAGGTGATGATACTCATTAGTACCAGGCTGTTTCTGACTTTTTTTTTTTTTTGTGCGAACAGTCAGGGAGGTTTTTTTTTCATCCTGGGCATATATTTTCTTTCATCTTTCCCCTTTTGGGATTTAATGTTAAAAAGAAATTGTAATCGAAAGGATTGATTTTGTCTTTGCCACATAACCGCGTGTCATTTTTGAAAAAAGACAATAGACTTAGGTCTCTAAGTCTAGTTATCAATGGCTGAGCACTGTTCATTTTTCACTCACCTACAGCAGCTTCTGACCAGAAAGCAAATCTAAAGTAATGTAAATGTAAAATGGCATAAATTAAGTTAGACTATGATAGCCTATAATTCAAGTTCAGCATCACATGTTGCCTGTCACTGTTTTTTGTATTGTACAGTAGCAGCACTGTATGCTGTATGAAATCATAAACAGTTACTGTGCACACAGTGTTACCCTCCACTCAGACTGTATTTTTAAACTATCCATCGCACCGTTTTGCATTATTGTTGCCTACTGTGCCACGACTATAGATCTATTTTACATTTCAGTGGAACATGTTTGAGGAACATGAACAACCTGTATGCGAGCAGAGCCACTTTGGGATTATAAAATGCTTGTTAAACAGTGGTACCAAAATTATTCATACTATAAATACGCATTCCTTTGTTTTACTAATGGACCATTCAAAGGAGCCAGGTTCAGTTTTAAGTGGATACGGAGATATACATTCACACTGGGATGAATCAGGTGTGTGTTACCATGAATGACTGAATAGGAACTCGTCTGTAGCCTTTCTTTTCAGGTGAGGTCAAATCTTTATTTAAATAGCCCGATATCACAAATTTGCCTCAAGGGCCTTTACAGTCTGTACAGCATACAACACCTTCTGTCTTTAGATTCATGGACAATGTCTGACAAAATCACTACACACACAAGTTAAAGACAGTGGCTGTGCTGTGTTTTGTGCTATATTTACGTGCAAAGTGATCACTCAGAGAGAAAGTTAGAGGCTCATTTGCATCTGCGTCAGCTGCTGTGCGGTCAGCTCAGTGAGACGCATAGAGAGGTGTGCTTGCAGGGGGAAAGCCCTGCATCACGCTTGCAGGGCAATATTGGCAGCTCTCCTCTGTGGAAAGTAGCTGAGGGGTGTCCAAGAAGTCTCTGGATTTGTTACTAGGTGCTTTTGAGGAAAAAAGAATCACTAAAGAGGTCTGAGCAAAGGCACTAATTTGGCACCACTGAATGGAAATGACATTATAGAAACTGTTCTTTTTAATAGAGCAACAGCCAAAGGAAAACATGCAATGAATGTTGTGAGTGCAGAATAGAGCATGTAGCTGATTTACGGTATGGACAATCAAGACGACAAAATTATAGATAAATAGTCTCACCAGGTGTGAACTATTCACACTGTTCTACTCCCAGTCTCCTGTTCTGCCACATCTCAAATCTGTTCTACTGGATTCAGGTCTGGAGATTGTGGAGGACACTGAAGTTCACTGAACTCACTGTCATGTTCATGAAACCAGTTTGAGCCTTTAGCTTTGTGACATGGAGCATTATCCTGCTGGAAGTAGCCATTAGAAGATGGTGAACTGTGGCCATGAAGGGATGAACATGGTCAGTAACAATACTCAGACAGACTGAGACATTCAGACCATGACTGATTGGTATTAAGGCCCAAAGTGAACCAAGAAAACAGGGAACAGAAAGGAGCAGGGACCACAGTAATAACTCACCAAGAGCAGTTGATGCTGATGGACCAATGTGTCAAGTGGTGAATACATTTGCTGTTAGACCATGTTACGAGGACAGGTTAGTACCGCTTCAAATTTAATAAGAAAGTGATCTGACGTAATGGATTTGATGGGGCAGACAGATCAGAACACACTATTCCGCATGATAGAATTTTCATACTCAGAGGATCAAGTAAAGCTTCACTTTGTTTATTACACTACACACCTATTCTACACTATATCATGAACAATGATGCGCTTAGCTGACAGTGTTATGTTGCAAATTCAGTCAGTGATAAGTGATTTAATACTTAAGAGTAATACTTAATTTAGAGTTTATGATAGAGAACTCAAGTACTGAGGATTCACCACAAGATCCAAACCACTGATAAGCCTCAAAAACAGACAGACCAGGCTACAGTTCACACACTTTTCAGGGTGAAGAGGTGTAGGATGTGTAAGATGACAAACTTTGAAAGACTCCCTCTGTCTCTCTGCTGTCAATCAGCTGTGATTTCAGCACTGTGGCGATTCGCAATCCGCCTCCGCCCCCTTTCACCACCTCAGCTGCAGATGGCCGGCCCTCTCCAATCAAACCCTCCAATAAGACATCCCAACCTTGAGCTCCATTCCTCATCGCCACCAGTTTAGCCAATGAGATTGGTTTCTATGGGGATCTACTTCCTGCCAGGGTCAAATTGCCAAAATCTATTAATTTTCCAAAAACTTACTTAATTTACCAAAAACATTAGAAAATACACCTAAATGAATCTGACATACCTGACTAAAGAATGAACAAAGCACTTCAGGCTTGTTGTTTGAAGGTTTCTGGGCCCTGAGCAGCAGCTTAATTTATTTATGTGTCATGTCAGCGGTACCAGTAACCTGCACATATGGTCATTCGATGCCAACGGACATTATTAAATCTTTGTCTTTGTAAAGACAAAAGTCTGGACACAAGCAGTAAATTTATGCAGATACCAGAAAAAATAAATAAATAAAAGACTCTGTAAAAGAAGTCTGTGTGGGCAAATAGCCTCTTCATCCCTGCTTACACACACAACCTGCTTGAGCTGTAAATATAATCCAGCAAGGCTGCACCCTGTGCCCTACAGTCCCTTTATAATTGGAGCGATGGGAGATACTAAAATAGAAAACCCTCTGCATTCTTTGTCTGCTTTGCTGGTGTGAAGTTTTTTTTTGTTTTTTTTTTTGTGGATCGTGCTAAATCTTAATTTGCATGGTTCTCTTGTACAAAAATGATAACTTCAGTATAGGTGAAGATATAATGTCTTTTTTTAGCAGTTGTGTTCAGCATCTTTCCTCCTGTTGTTCATGGTTGTTGAAGTGCTTGCATAGTAATTTGGTCATTTTGGTTCAGTTGTCCTATTTTCCCTTTACCAACATTTACTGAGTCAGTCCTGGAATTTAAACATCAACAGGAATCAAACAGATATTTAGAAAAGCTTTAAACGTGGAGAGAATTGTGTGTTTTACTAAGTGGCTGTTTACTGTGGCAGTGGTCTATAGGACAGGCACCGTGGAGACATTTCATCAGATGACATCCCATAAATGCTGTAATTTCCATCTTGATGTTGTCCAGAATGACACTTCTGCTCTACACTAAAAAGAAATAAATAAAAATCACCCATGGGTTCTTATCGAAGCCCCACCTCCTGCCTTCTCTGCATTGCTTATGCATTCTGGTGCCTCACCAAGTTCCCATCAGGTCCAGTTCACCACAGCAGAATTTACATGGCAGCTCCATTATGGACCCTGAGACCCAGAAACCAACCAGTGCTCAGTGATGGAATGAAGCAAAGTCAATTTATTTTAGTAATGTGATTAAGTGAAGTTCTCAGGCACTTGAGTATTTTATTTTTATTCTATTTTATATTTCTCCTCCACTACATTTAAGTATTTAATGAGTTTTAAATTATATTTACTTGACTGCATTATTTTGACAGATGTAGTTGCTGGGGACTTTACAGATTCAGGTTTTACATACAAAACATGAGCCTCCTATAGAATATGATGATGTTAAATATTAAACTACCCAAAAGTATAAATTGGTTAAAATTAGTTTGACCTCATCCAGATGTGAGATTTGAAATGCAGCTTATGTATTAATGCATCAGTGATAATGATCCAATAATATAAAAAATAATAATACACTACCTTAAAAGGGCCATTCCTCCTGATGATAAAACGTACGTGCTATAATTTATTCGATGCAGTGCTTCCACTCGCTCTCAGGGTTTCTGTGTGTCAGTGGTATGGTCATCTGATCAAGTACTCTGTCCAAAGTACTCTGTCGAAGACAAAGACCATCGGTGAACAGAAGCAAAGTTACATTCTCCGCTCGTGTAAGATCACCTGTCATGGGCGAGCTTTCAACCATATCCCACAGTCCTCATGCTCAGATGTCATCACATGACCTAAGTACAGAATGTGAAAAAGCCAGTCAGTGAAGTTTTAGTTAAGAATATGGAGTGTCATCACAGAAGTAGTACAGTTTTTAAAATCTAACGTTGTTCTGGTTCTTTCTTTTATTGTGCAATAATGTATTCGTCTGTCTCTCAGTACTTCCTGTCCTGCCCCAGGTTCATTGGCCCTTACTGAAGACATAACCCTCAAAACAGCTCACAAACATATATTAAAAAAAAAAAGTCTGACTGCTGTAGTTTTTATCAAACATGACTCAAACAGGAGGAAAATAGAGATTTTTTTTTTGTCAGGGACTGTTTTCAGTGGCAGATTAATCCACACTTGGTGCTCTGCTGAGTATTTGTGGCAGTGGGACGATGTGTGTAGGACTGAGTCAAAATTAACTACAATGTGTGTGTGTGTGTGTTCTCTGTAATAAAGGAACATGTCACCCAGCACAACAGTGTGGCTCGTTGATGTGTTTTTAATAGTCTTTGGACAACAATGGGCTCTGTGGCACAGAGGAATAAGATGTATCAGGCCTTGGACAATAGTTGTTAGTGGGATACGATCATTGTTGGTTTGAGCCTACGCATGGGATTTGACAGTGACAAAAATATCATCATCAGTTTCATCCTTGAATGAGTAACAATGCAGGACCCACTTAAGTGGCTGCAGATACCCAAATGAACAAAAACCATCTGAGGTGCAGTGAACCTGTTTGTTTGGGGTTTTTTTTGTTTTGTTTTTTTTTGGGGGGGGGGGGGGGGGGGGGACATCTTATCTGACTGAGGGAAAACAGACATTAATGCAGGTGTAGATGCACAGAAAATACATTGAAATCATCTGATCATCTGCCAGAAAACATCTGGAGGTGCTCTGGCTCGCAGTCTGATCAGATTTCAACCTCCTATAAATGCAATCTGATTCTGAACTGTGTGCTCACACATTATTAAGAAAAAAAAAAACTTCGACTTTACTTCGACCCTTAAGGGACCACTACACTATGAGTATAGTGGTGCTAGCACGCCTCTCAACTGGCTGTGATTTTACAGTATAAAAGCTGTAAAATGACCACTGCCTTGCATGCCGGAGCTCTCCCTCCAGAATATCCTGCATCACTTCTCTTAATGTGTGTTTGCACATATGAATACAAACTAGTTGGCAGCATCCGGCCTCTCATGAATGTGGTTCTGAGGGTTAGCTATGTTGATCATGTAATTTACACACTCTGCTCTGACTGGACAGTTTTTTTTTTAATGACGGATCCAATGATTTGTTTCACACATTGTTCTTCTCTTTTATTATTAAAGCCTGGTTTAAATGCTAAGTCCTTGTGATTATCCCAAGATTCAGACAACACGTTAACACCATGTGGGAATGTTTTCTTGGTGACCCTGTTAACATGCACAGTCTGAAAAGTCTGATAGTTTTGCCTTAGATACCCAGTGTCTGTCAGTATTTGGTCTATGGAAAGGATTTTTTTTTTCATCCGATAATTTCATGCATATTTTTGTAAATGATTGGAGAGAGATATTCACTTGCAACAAAAAAAGTTTTCATGATGACACATCTTGAAAGTCATTGGTTGGAATCCCAGCTGCTTTTGACTCTGTTAAAAAGTTAAAACAAGAACAATCCTGACAGCTGTCAAAATCCATTTCTGGAAATGACATTTCTGTAGACACTGCTGATAAACAGAGATTATTTCCGGGCTTCCGGGGGCATTATAGTGCTTCGCTCGGGTAAGGCACGTAGAATATCCCAGCGGTCCTGTCGGCAAAAATCCTGCCCCGGCCCTTTGTCACATGTCATCCATCTCTGTCTGTGGTCCCACTACATTGAAAACTACCTAACAAGAGAGGCAGAACTACTAGAAAGCAATCTCAGTAATGTGCACTTTGACTTGTACAGTAGCAGTGATTCAGTGCTAATGCAGGGCTTTTCTCTCTGCCTCCTGTACTAATGCCACGATCCAGAGGTCACTGGGAAGTCATCCAAGTAAATCTCATCTGCATTGCTTTTACTTTTGTCTTTTCGATTTTCTAATAAACAGACAGCCCCCTCCAACCCCACCCTTACCCTAACCCTAACCTAGTGACACTCCTTTCACACTGGCTGCCCAGTGCAGTCAGATCACCGCGGTGGTTTTTGGCTGCAGATGATGCAGGCGTGGCCAGCATGGATTATTCTCCCTGGACTCAGAAATGTCAGCTCACATATCAGCTACAGCCAAAACCCTTTGAGCTAATTGACATGCTCATTTTAATGCTGTACCAATATTGACCAAATGACATTGTTGTTTGAGAATTGTGCACTTGAACTTTGAATACTTGTGGACTTGCAGTCGTGCATTCAGCCTGCAAGAGGAAGATTATGTGTGAGGAAATATTTGTCAGACAGTTGCTACTTAAACTTGTCAGCTCGACATAAAGGTCAGTGATTGAATGAGATAAGAAAACTTCATGTGGGAAATTTGTGGCAAAACTTTTAAGCCCCTTTGACGCAATTATTTCTGTAAACAGATATAATACAACAGCTTACAAACACATGTTACTGGTCAGTTCAGTCAGGACCATAATCGCAGCTGCTATGAGCCATTAAATGTCAGTAAGGCAACTGCCGGAAACACGAATGTAAAACAGTTTAAAAATAAAAAATAACAGGCTGTTGCTGCTGCTTTTGGTCTTGTGTTGCTCTGCAGGGTAAAGAGCTCAGGAACAAACCTTATAAGGCCTCCTTTAAATGGCATTTTTACACACTCTCTCTCTCTGCCTCTCACTCACTGTTTCAGCCTGACTGTAGTCTGTCATTGCCACCGAATTTACACCCACTTCTCCCACACATTTAATTTCAGACAGTTTCCTGCCACAGTGGTTAGTCTCCGGTGATAAATCAGGTGAAATGGCTATTTGTATGAATTCTGCCATATTTTTCACCTCTGAACAGGAATCCCAAGCTCACAATGACAATGTTAGCATGCGGATTTAGCAGGTATAATGTTCCCATGTTCAGTGTCTTATCTTTTTTTATCTAAAAATTGTTATGCAACATTTTCAATTCATTAAATTAACATGATTACCATCAGAAACAGCTGGCTCGTCTTTTACTCAAACCAACCCCAACCGCCTGCTTTTACATGCTCATGACAATTGGTGTCTATCATTTTAAGCTAAATCAAAAATCAGGAATTTGAAGATTTATTCTGTTGTTCTTCTTTCAATCTTTCCATAAAACAGATCAAATAGTTAGTCAGTTTCCTGGAAGCATTTTTGTGGAAGATGAAGAGGAAGCAGAAATGAGCAGTACAGTCATGAGAGTGCAATTTCTCCTCACACCGAACATTTCTTTATCCTAACACTATTTGGCAACATAGCATGTATTTTATTGAATCCGTGAACTTTTCAGCCCTAGCAGATGACTTCATAGTGATATGGATAATCAATAACAGAGCAGCCTCCTCCAACACACGCCTTCTGTTATAGAAATCCATCATCAGACTGTGAGACAGTACATTTCTACCTCATATCAGCTGCACAATGAATCGCTCAGTGAGGCTTCTTTAGGGGAGATTTATACTGAGGCTTTCACGGGGCAATCATTCAGAGAGCAGTGTTTTGACTATCACACAGAGGAGGGAATAATCTCGAAAAGAAGCGATGGTAAATTGAACTGTCAAAGCCAAAATATGGGATGCAACTTATCATCCAGATGGCAATGGCAGTCTGCTTAGTGAAAGTAGCGCAGAGTCACCTGGAAAACACTTCTCTTTGGTGTCATGGGGTTGTTTGTTAGTCTATGTATGTCTTATTTTATTTTTTACTTTTTGCCTGAGGGGAGGTATCCTTGTTCAGAGAGCCGGGTCAAATCTGTTCCACAAGGAAACTGAATAAAATGAGTCTATTACTCATCTGTGCTTTTTTTTCTTTTCTTTTCTTTTTTTTCTCCCCACAAATATACAATATGTACCTGATATTTCTAAAGTCTAACTTTTGTATCACAATGTGGTTGGAATATGAGCTGCAGTGGCCTCAGATGTATTAAATGGTCCCTGACAAAATGAATAATGTTTTAATTTAATTTCATACTGGCTGATTCACAGACAAACTATAGACTGTACTGTTTAAACAAGGTTGCCGTTGTTTTTCAAGTACCCAGCAAAAATGATCCTCAGCATCATGCTTCATGTGTATAACTGAGACCTAAGAACCATATTTTCTCACAAGTGAATTGTGTAGTATTTCAGGTTTTGTCCAATTTTGTTCAAGCTTTGGGACAAAAAAAGGTTTGTAAGAGCATGAGACATGTCAAACACACACAGCAAAGCCTCTTACAGACGGAGGGAGGAAGTCACTTACTCATTCTTGGATGAAGCAAACACTGGGCACAATTGTCTTGTGTGACAAAACTGTCGTAGAGGAGCCAGGAACAACTTGGACTGGGAGGAGGTTTAGTTCTTGTGTATAAACAAAAAGAGCAAGGTTAATGGTTGATGAGCCATCTAAAATTCCAGTTTCACAATGATATTTAAAAACTATGGAGGAATTAATATAGTAATACAATATAGGGATGCTGTTTCTCTGTGGTGGGCAGAGAAACCTCCCTCTCGAAAAGTTTAAAAGTAGCTTCATCAGAATGGCACATACTGTGTATCTGAAACTATCAAACTACTCGGTGATGAAACACATTGCTTCATATTACATATAATTGGTTTTTCCACTGTTATTATATAAATAATAGTATGTAATGTGGTCAGCAATACAGGTAATATCTAAGGCCAATGTTTGAGATTAAAAGTGGAGTTTGACAGCCTCTTGTGGTTTGGAAATGTTCATCTGTATGGATCAGATTTTGAGGTAGTTTGACCTCGGTGGGCAAAAACATCAGTAACAACTCGCTGCAGTTTTGGTTGATTCTCATATGTTTGGAGGAGGCAGGGGCAGCATGAAGGACTGTGCTTCAGTTCTCTTTAAAGAGCATGATGTTACACTGGGAACGTTTTGTTTATTCACTGCTTTGACTCAATTTAATTCTAAATAATTCTTTACAACAGTAAGGTCATGGCTGATCCAACTGTGACCCAACTACTATTGGACACAAGCTCTTCATCTCCAAATGCCAAACAAGAGTTACGTATATAACTATGGTTCTCCGAATTCTAGATAACTGCTAGAGCTGTTGTACAATACCTAGGTTTTCACAGTCAGTGACAGCCAGGAAGAACCACACCACTGTTGATCTCCGACAGTGTCACCCACAAAGAACGTGACTTTATTTAATAAAGAGAACAGAAATAGTAAAGCAATGTCACAGATTTTTCACAGACACATGGTTTGTTAGATTGTGATTGTGCACATAATTTACCAGCTTGTAAAAGTTGATTTAGATTGAATTTGCTGATGGTCAGTCAGGAAATAGTGCTGTGTTGGAGGGGATGTGAGAAGTGAGAAGATTAAATATGATGTATGACGGTACAGCTTCAATTCAATTCAATTTTATTTTATTTTATTTTATTTATTTAGCTCCTTACACAATCAAAATTGTCTCAAACAGCTTTACAGAGGCCCAGAGCCTGACCCCAGAGCAAGCACTTAAGGAGACAGTGGCAAGAAAAAACTCCCTTTTAACAGGAAGAAACCTTGAGCAGAAACTTGTACACCTGTGTACAATGTTGTGAGTCAGGAGTTAACAAAGTTAACAAAGATAACCATATATTCATAGTAGCCATATATTCATCTTGTGACAGAAGAAACAGAGTATGTATGTCTGTGAGTCAGGGGTAGGATTGAAAGAAGATGCTTTGCACAATGTTCTGCTGGAACACTTCTGAGAGTGAAAAGGTTTATTGGTCTTCAGGGACGTGAGTTGCGTCAAAGAAAGGTGAGGCGCAATCATCGGTTAATGGGAGATAACAACGGACGCTTTCTAACAATCTCTCCTCAAAGACCTTCATGTCATTGATGAGTTCAGAACCTTACGGAAATTGTTGCCCTCAGCCTCCGATTCTGACGTCTGACAGGTGCAGGAAGAGAAGATCACTCCTCCATTTGACAGCCACTTCGTTTGAAGCATGCTGACACCTTAATATGTATTTGATTGGCCAGTGCTTGGCTTTGCCTGATGACGCTGATTGCACTGGAACAAAAGTTTAACTAGGTTCAATTTTTTTTTTTCTTTGACAAAGAACACACTGCTGTGCCAACACACACAGACAACACACGACATTTCTTACATGAAGTGCTGTCAGTGTGAAACTGGCCTTTCAGGTGATATTAAAGCTGAATAGGAGCTTGATTATTTTTGATTAGTATCTATTCTTCACATTACTCTCCTGTTAATCATGATTTTAATGGCAAATCTAAAAACCCATGAACTGGCTCATTATTTTTGTCCCAGTGTCCCATGGTTCCTGAATATTCCCTTCCCGAGCACATTGAACACTTTGGTGTAATAATATATATATAACACCAGCCATGAAGAAATGGTATAGAGAGTTTAGTTAGTCTGGTCTTGTATATCACTCCATGTCTCTTTACCTCCATTTCGCCCTCCCCCCCGCCTCCCCTCCCCCCTCACATCCTCTCATGCATGCATGATGTCTCATCATCAGCCCGTCTCACCTGCTTTCCACTCAGATTAGACAGAACACTGCATGGAAGTGAAGCTGACAGCCAGAGTGAGGAGGACAAGATGAAAAGGAGAAAGGAGTGCGAAGGGTTGCCGGCTACAAACCCACCTCGCCCGATCCATCTCCCTGCCTTCCGATCTCTCACCTCACTCCCCACCGCCCCCCCTCTGCTGATGTCTTTGGTCTCCTGCCTGGCTTTCTTCTGCCTTTTTGGTTTTGACATTCAGGATGCCAGAGTGGAGGGATGCAACACCAGAACTCTTTGGTAGAAATTGCAGTCTATCATTTGTAGGTTATTCTTCTAAAGTATCAGATGTTCCTTTTGTACAGGAGCAGAAACAAGTTGAAGTGAGAGGGAGCACTTGGTTTTGATTGTAGAAGCAAGACATGAAGTTAAATGATCTAGAAAAAAATGGTTATAAATGCATTTATTATCTTGGCACACAAAGTGTTTTGGCTGCATCTGCATCACTACGCTAACTATGATCTGATAAAGTCCATCTAGTTTTACTGCTCTCTTTTCAAATAGCTCTTCTCATGAACGCACACTTTGCTACTGTCATACCTCATAGCTGCTAATGTATGCACTTTGCAATCTAAGTGCTCCATGCACCCTGAACCCCTTGAGACCGAGAGTGACAGAGAAAGGGATGACAGCTATACGAGAAAGAACAACAGAGAGGCATTAACATTTCATTTCCAGCCCTCCATCTGTTTCTTTTGTTTTAACGGGCCTCTGTTTCCCTCGTGCTTTTGTAAAACTGTAAAATGCTGAGAAATACTAAAGCAGAGCTGGGCTACTTTCTGCAGATAGACCAGCAGGAGGCTCAAGGCTTCAAAACATGTCAATACGAATAAGGTATACCCTAAAGAAATATAACAGAAGTTAATTCAAGGCTTTGCCCCATACAGGTAGGCTTGTCAACAGCCTGTGATCACAGGAATTCCATATCAAAGCTGTCTCCCATGAAAGACATCAACTTTTTTTTTAGCCAATAACAGCATTGGGGAAACATAATTGTTGCCCAGATTTTGTTCACTATCAATGTTTTCTACAATCAGGAAGTGTAAAATCTTTATACTACACAAAAGTCTTAGCTTTTCATCACCACTAAAACATCCATCCATTCAGTTCACACCAACTCCAACCTTTGTTACAGCACCTCTGTCCTCAGTAGCTCTTCGTGTCAGCAGCACTGCTTAGTATTCAATTCTGTTTTGGTATGGCATTCTTAATTCAGTTCAGTTCAATTCAGCATGCCATTGTTTTTGAGTTGCTGAGTCATCCAAACAGCTAAAAGCATGGATTGTTACATTTGTTAAAATCTGCGTGGAGTCGATTAGGACGAGACATCTGGAGTCACGTTTGTGAGTCTACCACCTCCAGAGAAAAACATCCGTCTTTAGCTGCAGGATGCTCCTCTGTGTTAAACCAGCTACTTGTCAGAGTCACCAGTCTGTCTTTGTCAGAGCTTTTTCACTGAAAAACACCTGCTACTGCTGGAGATGAGCTTGAGAAAAGCAAAGGAAACCAAAACACTGAGCCAAAACAGGCTGAAAGGCTCTGTAATCCTGAGGGGAAGTGCACAGTTGGTGATATTTCTGTTGTTTGTTACTACAAATGACAACTTTCACATCATAAATGGTGATTTGGTCCAGTAGGAATATAAATCAGTGAGCAGGGGATGGCTGTAAAACACCACCATAACCACCCTGATAAATAAGAGTACCTGGCGACCATACAGCCAAACAGCAAGCCCATCACTGACTATCAGAAGACTAAACAGAGGCAGGTAGGACAAGACTGGGTTTGTGAGCAGACACATCATATCCAGAAGGCTATGAAAATGAAGTATGGTTATTTGTTTGATAGAAATGTTTCCCTATTACGTTGATAAAAAATATACAATCCAGGCAACAAAATATATTCGCTAATGCAAATTAGTTGGATATGAGCATAATTTTAAGGAAACATGGTTATTCAGCTGGGTAGAGGCAATTCAAAGAGCCAGCCGAGTGAAAAAGGAACAAATAAGCAAACAGGCAATGAGATAAACAGGTGAGGAAATTTGTACCCAGGCATCCAATCAAACAGACATGAGAGGAAACCTATTTCCAGGCTATTACAGATGAGGCCATCAGACATATAGGTATGTGAATAAACATACGTGCATGTAGGCCACCAAACAAACAAGAGAGCAGGTAAGAAGAGGTGGGTGAACGGGCACTGAGGCGATCAGACCGATGCTCAGCTGGTCAGGCTGCAGAAATATTGGTATTGATTTCCTCTCTTTGATCCACCCTGTAAACTACATCAAAGGTTCAGCCCAAGTCAGAGAGGACAGAAACAGAAACAAATTATTTGCTTGGCCTTTCTCTCCTCTTTCACTCTTTTGTGCCCCCCTTCCCTTCCCCTCCCCTCCCCTCCCCTCTCTTCCCCTCCCCTTCCCTCCCTTTCCCTCTCAACAAACCCCCTAAAATTCCTCCATGACAAACCTCAGCATGTCATTGCATCAGCCTATTTCTGGATTTTGTCTGTCAGGAAATACATGCAGTTAAAGAGAGGGAAAACTCTGCTGTGAGCCAATTAAAGTCCCAGCCTATCCTGTTGTTTATTTATTTATTTGTTTTTTGTTTTGTTTCAGATTTTGCAGCTAGGCGGTTATGGGTGTGGTAAACTCGAACTGCACTTCCATCCAGTTGTTTATCAGTCTGTGAAATTATTTTTCAATCAGATCTCATATACAGTTGAGTCACCTTTGTGACGCTTACATCAAATTAAAAGCTTTTAAATATCAATCAAAGGACATCTCAGGGATGTTTTTTTCCATGTTCCACAACCTATTATACTTGGGTTCATCTGTGACACTTTGCTTCACCTTTAAGGCTTCAGTCTGCTTGTTATACTTTGGTCCACCTATTATACTTTGGATAATTTGACATGCTTTGGTGCACATGTAACACTATGGTCCACCAGACACACTTTGATCCTGTTGGTCTGCCCTGTCTTTCTTGGATAACTATTCTGAGGTCCATCCTGATATGTCTCATGAGTAGTTATTGTTTATCATACCATGATTATCATACCATACCATTGTCCACCATCAGTTTTGACAATTATTTGATGAGGCATCTGTCTTGTGATCAAAGTGGACAACTACTCATGAGACAAAAATGCTTTACCCCAAATTCATTATTGAAAACAATACACATATTTATATCAGCAGAGACCTTTCCAGATATCCACAGGGTTTACTGACCCTCATGCTGATATTGGTATAATTATGTGTATGTTCAAAGCAAACTGCTAAACTGGAACTATGATATGCAACACTTCCTGTGTGTGAGATGGTTTCTGCGAGGATAAACAGAGCTCATGAACCCGCTTTGGTTGGGTTGGCTGAACAATCAGAGAGAACCAAACTGGACTTTGATTTATATGAAAATGTAGCAAATGTTGCTTTAACACAACATACAAACTATAACCCGAATAATGACTGACTGGTCTATGGAACAAGTAGACCACATAAGTGTTGATATTTTCTCTGCTGCTGTTGTAAGAAGGCGTATAATTTCTCAAACGCCCCTGGCTAACATTGTGAGAGCACAGCCATTACTGTGTGACGACTGACAGCTGTGACGGTTATAGCCATGGATTCTGGTGAATGCCAGTAGAATGTAGGTGAGCCTGGCCAGCCTCGTCGTTCCGTTTCATTAGTTGTTGCCGGCATTCATGACAATAGAATAAACATGATCCTCCGGTGGGGTGCAACTAATTAGCTTGTGTTGCTGCCAGCATTTCTTTATGCTTTTTAGCATTACCAGGTTGTCAATTAGAGGCAGAGCAGCAGGTTGAAGAACAAAAATGTCACTGGTTCCAATTCCCATTCCAGCTGGAAGATCTGGGCTGAATAACAAAATGGGAAAATTCAGTGAGGTGCCCCACGGCAAGGCATTTAACCTCCAACTGTTGGATAGCAGGGCCACTGAGGACACTGAAATATCCTGTGCATTTTCACGTGAATTTTCCAGCAACCTTGGAGGAGCCTTCATTCTACAGTTCAAGCATTTTTTCACTGACTATTTTTTTTTTCCAGCACAGTTTTATTCCTGACACTGCAGAGAGGGCACTGAAACAGTATTTAGACTTTCATGTTGGGAAATAAAACGATAATTCTTTATTTTATGACCTGTGAAATGTGTTTGGGGGCTTTTCGGGAGAGTTTGACTCATGACGTTAGCAATGACTATCCTGGCAACAGCCCTGTTGAAAAGTTTGGCTAAAATATTATATTAACAATTTCATTTGGACTGAAGAGACTCCACAAATCAGATACATAATAGTACAGCATGATAAAAAGAGTGGAGGACTCACTGTATCCAGGAACACTGAGCTCCAGTATTCTTTTAGACCACATAGATTAAAAATTGGTTTGAGGAAATGACTCATGTGTCCTGTTTGCAATTCCTTATGTACAAAATTTCCTCTTTGTGTCAACATCTCTCTACCAGGGCTCAGCAAGGAAACAGTTTGTGCAGAATCTAAGAGAATTTTATACTAAAGACTTTGGAAGAAACACATTTGATTTGTCCAACTCAAACGCCTTTAAACTTGATGGTGGTGCTTGGTTCATGTTCGTGATTGTAGAGGGTAAAAGGTTAAAATATTATGATGTGATTAACTGTTTGCAGAGCAGCTTCAAAAACAAAACTTTATTAGGAGCATGACAAAAGGAGCTAAATCAAAGAGACACCTTACCACGCTAATGTCTGTACATTACACTACTACGCTACACCCAGCAGCTGCTTAACTTAGTACAGCCACCTGAAGCAGGGGAAACAGTTAGCTCTGTCCAAAGGTAACTGCAAAGCTCTGGTACACCCTGTCCTGCCGAGTAACGAGTAGCTTCAGCATTCTGTAGAACTTAACATACTGTAAAAGCCAAATAACCCAAGCTCCAAGTTCTTTAGCTAAGCCTCACTGTTGACATCTTTACCTATAGTTTAAACTGCAAACAGTAACAAACACCTGTGACACACGTGTTTGTTACTGGAAGTTAATCCATAACTCCCAGTCAGTCAGTATTTGGTATTTATATTAAAGGTGTTTGATTGGAAAGAGAAAAAAAAAACACAATAAGGAAATCTCTTCTTTTAGCTGAACCCTTTGACTTTCCAACAAGACCTGTTAATAACAGTCATTTCAAACAGAGCCTCTTGCATAGGGGCCCCACTGACTTCTTGGGCCCCTAGACCCGTGCCTGGCAGTCCTGATCAGCATCAGATCATGCATCCTTCCAATGACAGCAGCTCCATGCATCCAAGCAGCTTGTGCTCAAACATTGTGTCAGTTCAAATGATGTTTGCCTTGTTTATCATACATTCAGAACATTTTGATATTTTCAAAGAGACATTTTCTATTATACCAATAATCAGCAGAGCAGTGACTGGTGTCACTGTTGTTGGTATCTGACTGTTTTCTGGGCCAGCAAAGATCCTACCTGAAGACATGCTGCTGGGAAAGAGCTTGGGTGCCCTCTAGTGGTTGCAGTAAGATAAAACAGCCAACCAAAAGTATGTGGACAGAGGTCTAGACAGACTTAGTTCCAAAGAAAGGAAAGAACATTTCTGCTCCAGCATATAATGATGTTTGTGGCAACACTCTGGAGAAGATCACTTCCTGTCTGCTGTGGCTTCCTCTCTGAAGATGGATTTATGGATTTACGTTTTGTGATGACTGGTGGAAATCTTAAATAATTCTTTCATCATAATCATACTCACCGTGAACACAGCTGGATTTGTAGAGAGGCTAAAGATAAACATGTCACTCTGTAAAAGAGGAAACACAATAATTCCAGGAGGAAACAATGTGACAGGGACAACACTAATCAAACACAAGCCGCATGACTGAAAATGTGCAGTTACCACTAATAACTACACATTTTATTCAGCTTAAATTTTTCATTAGTGACCTACTTAACCTTTGTTATATAAACTGTATTATGCAGTCCTTCGTGGTTTAACATTTTCTAGTCAAACATATTAATAGTAATAGACAAAGTTTGAAATGAGAGAAAAATAGATTGGCTGTTTGCATAGAGAAAGGAGTGTTACATCATGCTACGATATCATATAAAAATAACAAAAGGCGAGAAAGTGATCTTACTTTATGGGTAACCTCCCTGAATCAGGGGGAAATGGTTGCTCCCAGTTTATATTAAAATGTTTAAAATGAATGTGTGGACGTGTTTCTGAAGACACTAGATTTTAACATGGGAGACACAATAACTTGGGGTTTAAAAAGGTAATAACATGCATGAGCGGCTACACATTTTTGGTCAATTGGTTTATGACAGCCATCCACAGAAAGCCACTTTACGCAGCTCTGCTACATTAAGACAGCTGCTTCTTTCAGAGCATTATTACTTTTTCTGTGATATGTTGATAGCAGTCTTTTCTCATGAACGTGACGTGAATTTAAAGAGTTTTCTTTAAAAAAAAATGTCTGGTTTTAATTTTCAGACCACTTTAGACCTTATAAACACAAGTTGCTCTAACTTGGTGTCTTTTGACATGAAATGATGAGATGAATGAATGAACTGCTGAGAGTTCACTCATCAATTACATTAATCTTTTAAAGAAGCCAAACTAGTATGTAACAGTCTTCCTCCCAGCATGCTGATTGTTTGAGAGTTAAACCTCTCCAGAGAAAACAGACATGATGTAAACCAGCTGTGTGTCTTTAATTCATAATAAAGAAAACAATGTAAACCACGTCAAGGGTCAGTATTGGATTCAGTTCCTACACCTGCACATGTAGAATCAACTCGTTTTCTCAAGTTCAGTTAACTCAGCTAGTTTTACATTTTCCAAAATTCATGAAACAACTTTGAACTAACTATTCAAAGTTCAGTTAACTCTCATTTTTAAAGCAGCGGGCGAGCTTTGGTTTGACAGTTAAACGAACTTCAAATGATTTACAGTGTGTGTGTGTTATTTTAAGAAACGTGTCTGTTCTCAGCTACGTGCTCCTGTTTATTGCATTTCTGGGGATGAGGAAAGTTACTGAACTAAATTAAATTGACTGCACCATTTTCTCTATATAAAGTCAGCACACTATATACTAAAGTTTTCTGTCACGTATACATTCTCAGCACCAACACTGACTTTCCCACTTTTTAACATTGGGTGATTTGATTGGCTGTACATTATACTCATACATTATACAACATAAGCTGAATACTGTGATTGATCGATTTATAAATAATAATATAAAACAACAGTGGCTTTATCTACAAGAATGCTCTCTAAAGACAACGATTCCCCTGTGGTAGCCTATGCATTTATTGCTGTGAGCATACTGGGGATGTCTGACAGGTCAGTTTAACACAATTCATTTGAACAGGGTCAATCACTGTGCACTTGAGCAGGGAGCACTAGATGGCAGACTTACACAGAATATCAGTCTGCTGGGTCTGGAGTCTTCAATGACAAGAAGATCTTTAGTCTTCAGCAGTAGTTTGGTTTGGTTCATCATAATATTTTATACTGTTTCTAAAAGAAAATAAAAACCTGCTTATGTACCTGACCCTGTCTATGAATCCATGCAGCTACATATACAGTTTATATCATTTGGACAGTCTATGTGTGCTGAGCTAATGATGACCACTGGGGAGAGATGGCAGTGTGTCTGACATAGTAAAGTGTCTCAGTAAGCTGCTGGGCCACCACAACAGCTTCCATGCACCTCAGCACTGATTCGACAGTGTGTCTGAAACTCTACCAGAGGGATGAACACCATTCTTCCTAAAGACATTTCCTCATTTGGTGTTTTGATGATGGTGGTGGAGAGAGCTGTCTGATGCGTTGGTCCAGCTCATATCTTTTATGTTTTTGGACTGACAGTATTCACTCAGCATTACGTCGCAGTTCCTACACTGTACAGCAACTGAGGCTCCTGAGTGTAAGATGCTGAGGGTCCTGGCATACACGGTGTCCTCTGCAGTCCCAGGAGCCTCCCAGTCCCCATGGCCACTCTTTTTCCTTAATGCCCATCAGTGTTATTTCTTGAAGATGAGGCTTAGACTGGAAGACAAACACTCTCAGCACTGAGAACCTCTTCGTTGAGTTGTAATAAAGATGTTTATGCTAGAACATCATGACAGTAAATCAGTGGTTAAGCAACTCACTTTTCTGCCAAGGACATACACTCACTGAGAACTCTGACACCTGCCCACCTGCTTGTTCATACGCTTATCTAACCAGCTAATCACATGACAGCAGCACAGTGCATACAGTCATACAGATACAGGTCAGGAGCTTCAGTTAATGTTCACATCAAATCTTATCCAATGAAGCAGTGGCTCTGAGGATGGAAACACCTTATTGGTGAGAGAGGTCAGAGGAGAATGGACAGACTGTTTCCAGCATCTTGTAGAATCCATGCTACGAAGAACTGAGGCTGTTTAGAGAACATAGGGAGGAACCACCAACTACAAGGATGTACAGAAAAATAACCACAACTCCAGCTGTGGAGGGTGAATGTATCAGTAGGTACCACTGTGTGTTACGCTCTGTGTATGCAGGTCATGAGTAAGGATGGATGTGTGAATGTACACTCTTCGTCCTTCATGCCTGACTCTACTTTTTATTGTTCATCAGCAGTTCTTAATCTCTGCATGACTTTCTTTGTTCCCCTCTGTGTACTGTAACACACTGCGTGCCATTCCTCAGACCCTTTTATACATACGCTGCCTCTCAACAATATGAGTGCTTATATTTTTTGTGTTGTAGGTTCCATTGGGAATCTTACTCTCAGCCCCCGGGCAGGATTAGAGCCATGCTGTCCTTTTTGAGACACATAAGACCACATGGTCATGAATTATGAATATCAAGAGAACACAATGTATGTATAGAAAGTGATCTTTCCAGTTTCATTTATTTATTTATTTTTCTCAGCGCTATATTCCTCACTTCCATGGTGCACCTTGCTCACACTGTGCACACAGCATTTCATATTGTATTTCCATCTCCTATAGCTCTGCTGTTGTTGATACTGTGTTGACTTTCACTCCAAGTACCCTTTAAGAATATATATGATGGCAAAGGTTTTCTATGTAGTAATTTTATCAACAGACCTTCTCAGCTTGATGTAGCCTCTTAGTCTTTTTTGTTTCCTATTCATTCATTCATTCATTCATTTATTTTTGACCCCAAAACTCTGCTCCCATCATCTCTGATGCTACAAGGCAGTGTGCAGTTGGTTTATCAGAGCTTTCTCACTGAATACAGCTGCCTTCTGCTGCTGGATTTTTCCTCAGGGGTTGGTGGAGACCAAACCAGAGCAAAAAGGAGAATGAATATTTGACTTATATTCATCAGGCCGTCACAAACATGACGCCATGTAAATGTTGATATCGCTCTCCCTCTGTGTTTGCTGGACGTGTGAACAGGAAACTCGAACCACTTTTTAAAGTACTAATTTGTCAACGCTGTGTTTATAACCACCATCACCATCATTACGCCAACATGTCCAATAGTTTGGTTTCTGACTATATACCTGCAAAACTATTTAGATTAGCACCAGCACTTTGGTTTAGTGCTAGTTAGCAAATGTAGTTCATAGCACTGTTGTGTCTACATTTAGCCTCATAGAGCGGCTTACATGGCTTGTAAACTCTTCAGTTCTCTGTACTTTGGTGTCAACATGTAGAATCACACTGACAAACTGGTACCGTCCTACAGCGCACTGAGGTTATTTTCTTGACTGCACCATCCACCCCAGCGGGAGGAGAGGCGTCGTTGAGCGTCTGTGGTGATGTGGCATACTGCACTACTGGTGCCAAGGATGAGCCTGTCTTGCACTGTCTTTACAGCTCAGCACACTTGTTTCCACATTTTTTATGCTATTATTTGTTAAGTTACAGCCACACAAACCTCCTTAAAATAACACATACAGCTTTATTCATGTTTTGCTTCTGTGATCACACAGAAGAAAAATAAATAAATGTAAAAGTTTTATTCTAATTAATGGGTGAATCTTATCAACTTTGTCATCCACAACAGCTAATAGGCTGTACTGAAGGCCATTCCTTTATTCTGGAGACTGAGACTGTGTTTACAGCCATCTACAGTCAGCAGGTGTCTGTTCCATCTGTGGCCTGTACCTGGAGTGATGCTGTGCACTGTCACACCACAATTATGCATGAAAGATCTGCAGGTTAAACTTTGTGAAATCATCACCAGGTTGTCACACAAAAACTTGTGTCTGCTTATGTTCACATCAGACTTGTCATTTTGATTATTCACTTGCTTCTGCTTTGAATCATCAGGTGTTTCCGATACTGAAAAAAGTTCACGTTCTCTCTCTCCACCAATAACACCTTCAGTGTGATCAATTCCTACCACTCCTCTCCAGTTGAATTAAACTAAATGATTTCAGAAATAAATAATAAAAAAAACAACAACAACTAGACCACCATTTTATAATGCACTATACTTTAAAACATGTCCACATTCTATCCTTAAGTTTGTGCCCGGCCTTTCTCGTTTGACCTTTATGGCCAAATATTACAAGGAATGTGTGTACTTCTGTTTTAACAGATATAAAAATTGAATTCCTGTCAATCTCTCTTTTTTTAAATCTATATCTTCCCTCTTTAAACTGCCACTGATTGCCACTGTTTTACTGATCTGATAAATGTATAATCCAGACCTTTTTGCACATTTTCATTTAAACACCTCTACTTCGTCACCTTGACTGTTGGTATGTGGTGAAAATATCAACATGTCAGTGACTGTGAATTTATTATTTACTGAAGTGATGAACTCAGACAGCGATGGCATCATAACCAGACAGGTGCATCCTGACAAACCTGCATCAGAAAACTGCAGCTTTAATCCTGCATGTTTGATCACGTGAGACTGTGTTCAGAAGCCAGTCCACATATTCTGAGTTAATGCCAAAGCTTTTTGAGTTCGGCATCAACTATGACAACATGATATGTATTAATATGCAAATCATGTTGTCATGTGAGCAGGCTCTCTAAATAAGCAGCATGCAGGCAGATAGTTCCTTCATCACCAACTGTCTCAACTGCGAGTGTAATCCACCAAGGCTTGGCACCCTATTGCCCTTAAGCCCCTTTTGTAATTGGAGCATTGTCTGATGTGATCTGAGATTCTAGCCTGGAAACTGTCTCCTTCACTTGTCTGACTTCCTGATAACGATACTGAACCTTTGTGCAGCCTTTATGCTTATGTTAGAGGATTTTAAAACGCACTACAGTTATTTAGATGACCTGAATTTGTAAGAGTTCAGTGAACCAGACATAATCTCAGTTTGCACAGATTCATTTAGGAAAGAAATCTGGGTTAAATATTTATATTTATATATAATTTACATGGAGCATATGCATGACACATGTAAACCACAACTAGGTTTGAATTTTTGACCAGTGCTATTCAATACTTCTCACTTATTGCACATGAACAAAGGCTGTGAAAGTCACAGACCTCTGGCGTTATTCTGCTGATGTGTGTGGGTTAGATGGAACGTTTGACTGACAGGTGGACTGTTACTGCTCTGTCAGCAGTAACGTGAGCACTATACGACACGGTCACGGTGAAGAGGGAGCTGAGCCTCAAGCAGAGGCTCTTAATTAACCATAAATTTAAGCTCTATAAGAATCCAAAATACGTTTCCTTTGCAGGGACGCTGGGTTCAGAGACTACAGGTTAGACCTAGCTCACACTGGGGGGTTAACATATCCCATCAAGGCCCTGGGACAACCCTATAACCAGGCAAGAAGATCAATAATGGATAATTCTGTAAAACCCTGGATCATGTCAGTGACAATGTTCACAGTTCTTGCTTTCTGCAAAAAGTGCACATGCCAGCTATGGAATGGTTAAAATAAAAGGCAAGACTGTGGTTATGGGACATAAAGTATGTTTAAAGTAAAGTTAGTTTGAGGTTACTGTAAGGTTAGACAACAAAAACCCTTGGTTAAGGTTAGGGTAAGAATGTGGTTATGGTAATTATGGTAATTTCAAAAAAAGGAGGTTGCAGGTTTGTCACGGGACATAAACCAGTGTCATGCATGACATGCACTACATGTCCATCCATGACACAGACCTCCACAACCCCAATTTCCACCTTGCTACACAAAAGACACTCTGCGTCTTTCCCCTGAACTTCAGCTCTGGTCTTAAATCCTGGGGCGTGGAACATCCAATTTAAATGTAATTCCTTGGGATGCTGGGCTTCTTTGGATTCCCCAGGAGGAGCTGGTACAAGGTGGAAGGGTGACTGGGTTCACAGCCTTCATGCAATTTACTCCTTTTATTCCATATAAAGCAATGTCCGAATCACGAACTGTACATTAAACAGACTTTATCCTGCTAGCTCCATAGTGCAAAGTCCGTGTAGGTCGCTGAACTCATCAGTGGCAATGATGTTGATGATGTTTCTAACCTGCCTCCTGCCTCCTGCCTCCTCTACACAGGAAACCAAACTGAGTATTTCCAGTAGGTAAGAACATGGGCACAGATATTCTCCAGTTGTGTGCTGCATGTGTGAAAGCGAAACTCTGAACAACGTCCACATCTGAATCTCCAGACATGGTACAGAGTTCATTTCAGAAACGGCTTTAGGGATATTTATATGTCTCAGTTAGCCTGGTTATAATCTGATTGCATCCATCCTGCATTTCCTGCACATACTACAAGTTTAGGTACTGTATGTCCTCTTCTGGTCCACAGGGGATAGTAATGTACCTGAATCTCTCCTCTGGGAATCTGGGAAGTGTACAGTTCCCAGTGGACTTCCTTGTTGGGACTCTGGGAGCCAGGTGATGGTTGGATCCAAGAACCAGTGGTTCCAATGAGAGCGATGTGACCCTGCTCATCCATCATAAGATAAAGCCCAAGAGGCCTGGAACTTAGAAGTCGTTGGAATTTCCAATAGCAAGAAACATGCAAACTCACTATTTAAACTGTTAGAGGCTTCTCTGACTCTGTCAACAAGTAAAAGAATGAAAGGAATTAGCACAAAAGAGAAACAGCTAAAGTCTCTCAGGATTCAAATGTGGACCATTTAGATGAACAAACTGATCGTGAACTTGAGATTTAAAAGTGTTTCATTTATTTCGAATGCACGGTCTGATGAGGGGGTGTCATCACAAACAGCCTCCCTCTGTGCTGTGGCAAATTAAAAACTGCTGAAGGCTATGATGCTGCATCTCCTTCAGGAGACCCTGTGGATCTTGTTAGACACAGAGGTAATGTGTAAAGAAACTCTAATTGGCTGTTGGTGATGGGGAGAAAAGAGCCTTTTTGGTCATTAAAAGAAGAAGGAAGGAACAGAAAGCAATATTTGCTATCTTCGTTACCAGAAGAACATGCCACCCGGAGGTTTGGAGACATGAAGGCTAATTTACCTTCTAAATGAAATGGCAAGGCTAGGACAATTGCTATGTGTTGATTGGACACGGAAAATGAAACTGCTACCTTGTACACCAGTCACATCCTCATGAAAGTAAAAAAAAAGCCCTTTTTTCCTCGTAACGCACATCACACATGTACATGACTGCTCCGGTGCCAGAAAGAAAAGGCAACAATGGGGAACCAACATGTTACTGTCACAGCGAGCGCTGTCGATTTCTCTATTAAGAACAAAGCGCTTGGTGATCAAAGGGATGCGGTGGATTAGGTTGATGGTGAAGTGGGAGAACACTCGCACATACTGAACAGCCCCGCAGTTCAGAGCCAGGGACGTTTGACACAATGCAAGAAACTCAGCGGTGCTGCAAATGGACACAAATTTAAATGTCAGAACAAACAGGAATCTGAAAGAGATGAAAAAAAAACCCAACAGAGGATGGAACATGGTGTCTAATCTGGAATAGCCTGACTATTAACAATAACACTGTCACTCTGGAGTACTTGGACAAAGTAGAACCTCACAGAGCTGTGAGGATGGCTGTAGACTTGTAGTCGTGTTGTTAATTTGATCATTTCCAAATATGTTATGGAATTTGCACTGTTCAAATTCAATAGAAAATTTTAACATGCATTATTGGTATTATTACATTATAATAACAGGACAGTTTATTACAGGGCTTTCTAAGTACTCAGAGACTTGTTACACACTGTGTTTATCACTTTAAAATATTCTGATGTGAACCATTTTGAAAAATGTACAGGGGCTTTCAGGAAGAGAGCCTATCTTATAAACCGGCTCGATTCAGCCCCTGAAAAAGTTTCAGAGATGAATGGTGGGCAGCTGAACAGTCACAGGTTTACAGAGACTTATTTATGTATTTGTGCCACCACCTTCTCTCCTCTCACACCACAACTGTTTATAGTGAAATGGCGTTCCTTTGAGAGTTATGTAATCCCTACGAGCTCCTACAAGTGAATGACTCTTATCCAGTTTGGGTGAAACAACAGGATTCTTCAAAGTAACGTCATAGACTTGGATGAGTCAGAAGCCTCAGCAGCGTGGGCCAGATGTGGGTCAGATGTTCAGGACACAGGATACAGAATCACACGGCTCCATCAGAGACCTTCAGGACATTTCACAGTTTCCTCTCCAAACAGCATCAGCCAGCGTCATGTGGACTGCTGGAAATCACCATTCCTCACTCCATGTCCTCATCCATCTGCCCATCATCCTCGTAAAAACACACAGTGGGATTATCTTTAAATTGATGAAACTGTGTAAGTAGCTTGAACTGACAACAGACTTTCCTCACACTGTTGCCTGTGTGTGTGTTTGTGCTTCCAGGGATTAAGTGAATGTAACCTTTTTTTTTTAATCGCTTGTGTAAAACAAACTGGGGGGAAATGACAAAATAAATACAAAACACGACAGGAAATTCAGTGCCTGCAGAAATATGAATTCAACTCAAAAAGAACATCATCTGCCCTTGGCGGCACGCCATCTGCATCCAAGGACATCAGTTCCCTCTTGGGAAAAGCTTTCCCCCTGCTGCAGCCTGCCTGGTCTCCTCATCCATTACAAAACTGTCAGAACGCCACAGTGGGGAGCGCAACACTTCTACAAGAGAAAGGTGAGATTGGCTAAGACTGATGACTTCGATATTATCCAAATGCTTAGTGGGCATAAATTGAAGTTTTATCACTGCAGATCTAAATTTTATCATCTGAATATTTAAGAGGAAGTTAATGTTACCCATAAGATTAAGATTACTAGTCATGAGGAGTGCAGCTTTTAAATACAGTTGTGACATGTCCTATGTAGCTCTTTATAAAGCCTGAGAAAATGTTAGCAGGGTTTTCTCAGCCTGGACTTTCAGGCTAAAATATTTTTTTTTCCAATATATAAAGATCACTGCTCACCAAATGTGTGTTAGAGGCACTGGAGATTAGACACAATGCATATTAATAGAAAAAGTCCCAACAAATCAACACTGACCAGATCACAGTGGATGGGTGGTGCTTCTCCTTTTAATCACTGAACTCTTTCTACCTGAGAGACTCTAAGTACAGCCAGGTGAGGTGATATAAAAGCACATATAAAGCAGGTTGAGGTGGACAAATGGACATAAGACTTTCACACAGGAGACTGGGGTTCAAATCTTCTTTTATTTACTGACTTGGTTATCTTCTTATTTGCATTTTTTTTCTTTATTTCTATTTTAAATCTTTCTGCCAGAAAGCCTTGAGGGCAAACGTCTCCCATGTGCAGGAGCTGCACTCTATCATGTGCACCACGAATGACAGGAACACACAGAGAGAGAGGACTGGTAGAGAAAGACAGGGACGGTAAACACTTTATAGGTGTTTTTTTTTTTTTGACAGGCCACCGGCCCACTGATGTGGCAGCCCCACTGGGAGACAGAACTGAAAGCTGTAAAAAGCTGTTTCCACACACACCTCCTCCTGCTGATTTTGAGTGATTATTGTGAATCAGAGTCAGACTGGCCATCAGGAGCACAGGAATACTGAAATGAGTATTACAAAAACAAACACTACATTTGTTTCCCCCCCAGTTTCCTCTTAGAGCTTCTGTAGACTATATCACCGACGAGTTTTGCACAAAGTTTTTTAAATCAACACAAACCAGAACAAAGCCTGCTTTTGTGTTTGGATTTAATAATGGTTCAGAGAATTTTTTTTTTTTTTTTTTTTTAGCTATGCTTAATTTGGCCAGCAATAGTCGGACACATCGAACCCTAAATAAATACTTTATACTAATTAGTTTTTTAAAACCAAGGCAATCATGGATATTTTTACCAATAAGACTTTCAGATGTCTGACCCCCCCCCTGTTCTCTAGCCACTTTCCTCTCGGCATCAAGGGAGTGAGGGAGTGTGTACTTGTTTGTGAAGGAGATACTGGATGTGCACTTTTGCACCTGTGCCCATAACCTATTACATGATGCAGCAGCCTGCTCTCTTCTATTTTTAAAGAAGATGTGATAGGACACATTCAGCAGATCAGCACACAGTACAGAGGACGAGGACATGTAGAAAAAGCTTTTTGATGAGGTTTGGGGACTGAAACAAGTCTAGTCCTGTCTATTTTATGATGCTGATGACGGGAAACTCCAGGGTGATGGAACAAAGATGAAATATGTGAGGCTGCTTTCTTTGACTCTTGTGTAATGTGATATACTAAAATTAATAAATGCATATACAATGAAGGCTGTGAATCTCCTCTGAGGACTGCGTGGGGGCGTTCGGACTGTGCTTGATTGGCATTCGTCTGCTCCACTGTTGCTTTGCTGCACCTGTTTGGGTGGGAGATGTTACACCTTTAGCATCCTCACATAATTACAACGTAACTGCAGCCGCTTTCAAAGTTAGCTGAAGTTTAATTAACCAGAATAAGTGAGAACACCTGTGTGGGTGTGCAGGGCCTTAACCGACCACAAAGCAAGGGTGATGATGATCTTTTTTCTTCTGTAAAATTGTCCAATGATTTTTTTCTTTTTTTTTTTTTTTTAAAAGCAACCTCTTTAACTTTTAAGCAAACTTGGCTAATTTTCTATAAAGAGAACTAACAGTCTACAGTCTTCTACAAAGAAGACTGAAGCATGTGGCTGTTGCCTGCCGTTACCTGGTGCTGTGGATGGAGAAACCACGAACAGTCCTGAGGTTATACTATAAGTGAAGAGAGGTTTTAATTTATCAGTATATTTTTTTGTTTTATCTGGAACTGTGTGACCTGTCTCCAACTTGCCTGTTGATTTGCAGGTGAAACTGTAGAATAAGTTTGATGTGCACAAAAGCCTGGAGGTTTTCAACACTCTGATAGTAGCTACACAAAAGATGGCTATAAAGAGAGGCACTGCAATAAAGGAGAGGCCTTCAGTATAGACTTTTAGCCGGGAAGAATCACTCATTAATTTTCATTGTGTCTGGCTGGCATTAATGTCATATTCAGAATCAAACTTTTTTGTCTGTGTGATCATTTCTTTGCAACTTGAAAAACAGAATAAAAGTGGAAAAATGAACAGAACGTGATTTTGGGGTTTGTGTGATTTCAGACAGGTTTGTATGGATGTGCCTTCACCAAATAAAGTGACCGAGATGTCATGGAAAACAACTGCACTGTCAACAAGCTGTCAGCTTGGTCAGATCAGCCAGGCAGCGAGCTGTGCAAAAATCACTTATTCTTGGCACTAAGATTACAGTGCACTACTGGACTGGTATCACCACACCTGGTGGCAGCACAGGCAGGGAGGACACACAAACACATGTTCAGTCCGGTGAAAGAACTTTAATTGATGAGCTGAAAAACCAGGTTTACAGACAGATGAGTGGATCAGCAGACACATACAGGTAACAGGTTACCACACACAGGCTGCTGGTGGGAGTGGCAGGTTTAAATACTGGCTGGACTAATGAGAACACTGGGAACAGGTGTGTGAGTGGGCAGGGAATGGAAAACAGGTGAGCAGGTGGATATAAAAACAGGAAGACCAGACCAAACCGGTTGATAAATCAAGTGTGGGCGAGGACAATGCCAGCTTGCCTGGTGCCACGCTCACCATGCAGAAACACAAAAACTAGCTCCCTTGGATTCACTCTTGTTCCTTTTCAACGGCAAAAGACGAAGCTTCATCTTTCCAAACCTGAAATGTTAAACAGTCCCATACCAACCACGCAGAGAGACACCTGGAAATGATTTCGTAGTTTGCCTTACTGAGTACTAAGTAGTGTGGTCACCAAATAATAATGAATATTTTAAAATCACTGCTCTGGCAATTTAAAATTTTCCCTCCTTTCAAGTTGCTGTTTTGATTCAAAAATGATTCATTGTCCATAAAATTAAAATGAATACTCTTTATAATAAACACCCAAACCCCATGATGTCTACTTATGGAAGCAGGTGCTGACCTCCATATCTGCTTCTGGTGCCAGATGATGTTCAAACTGGTGGTGACGTCATCTCAGTGATAATTGAAATGAGTTGTATCTGGCCCTGGAAAAAAAAAGCTTCTCAGCCATGATAACATCCTCCCACTGGCTCTCATCACAGTGGACCGGCTCCAAACTCAGCTCCCATCACCTCCGGGTTCAGGCCCATTGCTGCTCTAAAGCTCTGTGAAGATACACCCAGAGACATCTATGACGTCCAACAGACAGAGACTGATTCCCAGTGAGAGTGGAGAGATTGTATACTTATTTTATTTATTTTTCTTATCTGTCAAGCTCCATCTGTCCTCAAGGCAGAGGGCCTCCAGCAAGCTGACAGACAAATTGTTTTTCACAGCGTGCTTACCGATCAAACTTCTCTTAACTTTAATGTCAGCATTTTAGAAGTTTGGTTCAATTTAGAATTTAACTTTTTTTTTTACCCCTGAAAGTATCTGTTGAATGCACACTTCTGATTGGGAACAGTAGAGGATGACAAGTCAATGCTGGTATATGCTCACTGTCCAACCCTGACAAGACTACAAATGACTTTTTGCATCCTGCATCCAGCATGTGGTTACATGTAATCTTTTAAAATCACTTTGTTTTCAGCTTTGGGAAAGATCATAGTTTAGTTTAAGTATTGAAAAAATGTCAATCTTTGTCCTATCCTTGTTCTGTCTAACCAACATTACAATGTTTCACTAACTTTAGGTGCTTTGTGTTGCCTAAATATACTGTATATAAAAGTGATCTCAGTGTGTTGATAATGAGGAAAAGTTTACTATGGCACTATGTTTCTGTCAAAATGTATTTATGTTTGCAAATTAGCAGTATGGACACCATATTTTTGGGAGGACAGGGTTACACTGTCAGAACTTTATTGTTCTTTCCTTTAACACACTGTGAGTGTGCTGAGCCTGACTGAACCATCCTTCATATACAGAAGCACCTGAGCAGGTGCACTACCTCAGCCATGATACCTGGTGGGAAGGTGAGGAACTCCAGGTCTGAAAAAAGTAAATTGTGAAATTGTGAAAAAAAAAAAACTCTGATCACCATCAAAGGGCCTGCTGATACAAAAATCACCCCCCCAAAAAAGTCCATAATGTCCACACACAGCACAGTAAACCACCTGCTGTTAAATGTGTGCATGCATGTACCATGACAGGATAGATGTTGTTTTCTGCAAAAGTTAGTATTTAAAGAGCACATGGTGGACCTTCAGTTAGCAATACAAAAGTAAAATAGTAATAAAATACAAGTATAGATACTTAATGTACCTGTAGCAGATGTTTCAACCTCCATTGAGGACAAAATGCTGGTTGGGATGTCACTGGTTGCATCGCCAAAGACTGACCATTGTACTGATGTGTGTGTGAATGTTTGGTCATTTATCATAAAACCTCAGAGTTTCATTGTTCATGATGACTGAGTGATGTGGACAACAAAGACTTTATAAGGATTTTATCTATAAAAGGATAATTCATTTATTTATTTATAATTTATTGATCATAATCTACATTTTAAATGTGGTTAGTATGAGCTGTACCAGTGAAGAGCTCAGTGAGAGTCAAGCATTGTTGCTATGGTTACATGCCGCTGAATATACCTTGAGCATTTATTTAGAAACTGTTTACCAGAACCATGTTTGAGGTATCCACAGATTCAGTTTTAATGGATGGATGCCAACCAATCAGAGGCAAGTCATTTCTGTCGCCGAGGTGAAGTAATTAGAAGGTGTTACTAATCTTTTCCTGTCTCTAAATGAAATAAAATGAAGTGTTGCATTGTTTTGACTCTTAGCAACGAATGGATTTTGCCTCTTGGACGAACTGTGGAGAGCGATGAGTGTATTTCCTCACTGCACAATGCAGAGAGAGAGCACTCAGCCTGCTGCTGTGGACAGAGCGAGGGTGGATCAGGTCAACAGAGTGAACGAGAAGGAAGAAAAGAGAGTTCAAATCTGTCCAGGTGTCTGACATCTGGATTCAGATTGACCCCCACATGTTCACAACAAGTCTGACAGGCAGTGTTCAAGGCAGTGTGTTAGGAATAAAAGCAGTCTGTTTGTGACAATGAGGCTGATGTCAGGTAATTAACATATGAATCGTTTTCAGTTTATTATTCTCTAATTTCTCTGAAACAAAAGAAGCTGTACAGGCAAAAAGAAAGAAAGAATGAAAGAAAAAAATATTGTGTCTCATGGAGTTTTAGTTAGAGGTATATACTAAAAGCCTTCCAAATACAACACTGAAGCTGTTAGAAGAGAGGGGATAAAATGCAACAGATAAAAATCCCCATTCTTAACTACTCCAAAACCATATTATTAGCAGATCATAAACTGATACACACAAGCCTATAAATAATAAACTAAATAAGATGGATAACACCTTTTTTTCTGCCTTTCTATGCTGAAATGTGTTCAAAAATGAGACGTTTTTATCTCAAGAGAAGCTGGAAACTGAGAACTGTCTGAGGACCATTGAACTTTGGAAGCTCAGTAGTTGTTTTAAGTAAATGTCACTTTACTGGTTTAATGGGTCAAAACATTTTTGTGAATTAGTTTGCATCAAAACTGCATCAAAATGTTACAAAATGCTGTGAGGAGATTTAAAGGAATGGTGTGATAAGGGCCTATTTTGAATGTAGGAACACAAGTTCATGTTCAATTTACAAAACACAAATGATTTGAAACTGTGTTGGACTTTGCTGAAATGGATTTAGCATGACTGAATCTGACTTGCTCTAACAATGTGAGTCAAATAAATACAAGGTCACTTCACTTCACCTGACTTTGATGAAAGATTTCAGGATAATGAAAGTGCTGGGGGAAAAAAAAAAATCCAAGTGATATTTTTGGCCCAACACCCAAAAGTTTTACTTCTTTGTGCATCAAGCAGTTGTTTAAACCTGAGAAGTTTGAAGGAGAAATCATTCTGTGATAGAACTGTTTCCCGTCAGTTAAAAGTGCTTTTTGGTCACTTATAAATTCACCTCCTTTGTTAACCTACTCAAGGTGCCAGCTGTGAGCCATGTTTCTTAGTATTCAAACGCAGCCACTGTTTTCCACTGGCAGGTGTTGTCGCACGTCAAACCACCTGTTGATTTTGAAAATGGATTGATTTCCTGCCTGTGTCAAGATGCAGCCTGATGTGCGCAGCTATTCATCTAAATATAAACAGGTATGATCACTAATAAAGTCAGACAGAAAATCAGGAAGCTTTTTGTTTCTTCCATTTGCGAACATTGTTTTATATAGATAAAAGCTAACTAAAGATTAAAACAGGACATAGATATGTATGCAGTACAACTATGGTTTCACCAAACCAAAGAGACTGCACACAGCACCAATGTGCTGCAGATGCAGAAAGGTCCAGAACAGCTTCTGCTTATAGAAATGAAGCTTAGTGAGGGTTCAGAAGACTAACTCCCTGCACATGTCTTCAATGTCACAAGTACAATTTCCCCCTATTTTCTAGCTCCACCAGCTCATTCTTGTCTTCATCCAACCACAACCTGATGCACTCACCTTTAGCCAATCACCCGCCAAGTTCCCCCTCTCTCTCTCTGCTGTCAATCAGCTGTCATTTTACTGACTACCTCAACTGCACATGGCCAACCCTCTCCAATCAAATGGGGATCTACTTCCTGTCAGGGTGTAAGCGCCAAAGTTTATTCTACCTGTTCACAACAAATTTACACTCAGATTTTAATATTTTCTTTTGTTTCTCTTCTAAGTGTCTTTTGATTTGATAGAAATGTATTCGGTATAATATTGTGTTTGGTGGTGAGAAAACCTATACACATACATGGAAGTAGGTCATGGGGAAAAAGTTTTTTTTTTCAGTTTTATTATGTCATTCGTAACATGTAACTGTAATTAATGCTTTTCATTGATGCAGATGTGCTCATCTGCATCAACACATGTCACATGTACTATATGAACCCATGTGCAGGGTACTGGAAGTGAAATGACACACTATCTATCAAAAATCACTTCCACAAATCTGTGGGTCCTCATTCCACCATAAGGGAATACGGACCCACAGCGTGCCTGCATGTCTCCTGGGTAGGAACTACAGGGCAGTGAGGACTCTGGATCATATAGCCATGAATGACTGATAACATGCTAAATCATCGTGATCTGTTTTTTGTTGTTTGTTTTTTAATCATTGAGCCTGAACACTAAAGTTGAGATAACATGAGGCATCGAGGTGCTGCAATAGTTCACCCTGCAGTACTTTGGATTGAAATGACAATACTAATTGTCGCTCCACGAAAAAAAAACAAAAACAAAAAATGCAGAGGCATCAAAGGTAAAAGTCAAGCAACTTTTTTTTTTTCCCACTTGAAAAGACTTTTGGGAACAAGGAAGACTGATGAAATGTGAATCTGTGTGGGAGTACGAGTTCAAGAAAATAAGACATAACTCTGCCTGGCGTGATGAACAACTGAATCAGAACAGAATAAAGGGTGTGTTTACTCCCATATTCCATGACTGCCTGCACCACAAAGCACAATAACTGAGCCGAGAGAGCTCTTCCATCAGGATGTCACCGCGTCTGCTGAAATGGAGGCAGGCCACTTCAGGTCAAGAAACAGAGACGTAAAAATAAAGCGCGAGACAAGTGAGAGGTAGACACAGACAAATTTAGACAGATGTGAAGAAGGAGACGAACAGACACTTGAGGATTTACCGAACATGAAAAAGAAGAAAGAAGAAATGAGAAATGAAAAGGAGCATTTTCTCTTCTTCCTGAGAGCTAAATAGCACTCAGGAAACTACAGCTCCCGTCAAGTTTTACCAGCACTACAGTGCTTATAGTCACATCACTGTAACAGCTGGTTTAACCTTTTTCTGTCATATTAATCCATGCTCCCTTCTAATTCCATCTTTCCACTTCGTTAGCTGTAGTCTTTGCTCATTAAAACGGCCTCTGTCCTGCTCTTGTTGCTGCACTTGACTGGAATTGTCTGTTAAGCTCTTGCCAACAAAACACTCACCTGCCACTGCTCTGAATATTTCATGTTATTTTCATGAAATTGTATCACACCCTTTTTGCCAACTCAATTTAATTTTGACTGTTGTTTAATAAGAACTATCCAACTGTCCCAAGGCTGTAAACTTCATGAGTTATGTGTTGTAAACAATGTTATGTGAACACAGATCATCTATTAGGGACTTTAAGCCCTGGAAAAAAAAAAAAAACACTGACAATCGGAAGATTAAGGAGTAACAACAGAATTGCCACCATTGTTGCTTAGTAACAGGTGATGGCAGTCTTCTCATGTAAACCTGATTCTGTGCAGAGCGACACGCACACACACACACACACACAGTCTCCACACCTGTTACTGTAGTGTAAGAGCAGATTTAAGAGTCAGTGACACCTAACAGAGGACAACACCTGAGGACGGCAAACACAGGCCAGACAATAAAGTGGCAAAGCACAGCGTGACACAAAGGTGACATCCTCTCAATGATGTGAGCACCCAGCTCCTCAAAGATTAGCAGCATTTCTGAGTGAAAGCCATCCCCTCTGCAAAAGGTGTATCTAACAGCCACTTGAAACAAAGTGCTAGCTCATTATGTCAAAGGCTTTCTCCACTAAGTTCATTCCTTAAACATCAAGCAAACGAGAAACGTGGTAGCTGTAACTGCCCATAAGGGCTTAGAGAAACCTGATTTCCCAGCTAGATTTCTCCTGGAGAATATTGATTTCACTGACATTTGTACAGCAGCTGTCTTTCTACAAACCAGACAGGCCATGTAACAGCAGCGCGGGTAGATGAGAGCAGCGATAACTGTGCAGAGCAATGCATTGTCATACTTAAAATAATTCCATCCGCATTCCGAACGAAGCTGAAACTAACACTGAAGTAGCCTCTGGAATCTAAATAAGTTTGTTTCCACCACTGACAGCTTGACTATTTGTTAAATTCAGAGACTTTCACAATGTGAAGAAAAGTTCTGCTCTGTCCGTCTGTCTGCTGCAGCAAAGAAAACAAAAAAAGAAAAGAAAAAGAGAACAGAAAAAGAAAGTATGAACAAAATGTCATCAGTAAAAACAGTTAAAATAAGAAGACATGGCCCCAAAATAAGATCGAGGGTAGGAGATAAATCTGATTACAGACCTGCAGCATGTGTACATGTGTGGTGGGGAACCCTCCCCTACTCTAGGTGGAGCTGCTGAGTGCAGCCTTGAGCCAGTCCCTCCTAACTCCTCCTAATCAGGAACAAGTTATATAAGACACCTGTGATGTTTTGTCTCTCTGTTTGCCTCCTGCTCTGTTCCTGCTGTGGCTGTCCAGGTGCTGCATTGCTTGTGAGGGGTTTGATAATAGTTTTTATCATCCTGTGGTGAGTTGGCCTGTGACTGCTCTTTTTTTTTTTTTAAATACTTTTTAAATAAGCAGTGTGAACTTGGTTAATGGTGTTTCTTCCCCTTTCTTTTAGGTTAACCTGCACTATTGCTGTTTTGCCCCTTCGTTTGCCCCTTAGTCGTCTTTAGTTGCCCCTTTGTTTTGCCCCTTCGTTTGCCCCTTAGTCGTTAGTTTGCCCTTAGTTTGCCTTTGTTGGACCTTAGTTTAACCTTTGTCTGCTTGTTTAGATTTATCTTTTACATTTAGTTTTGGCTGGTAGATTTAGTTTGACCTTTTGTTTTTGAGTTTTGCCTTGAGTTTAGGCTTCAGCTCCTTTAGTTAGTTTTGTATTGATTTCTTTTGTTTGAATTTGCTCCTGGCCAACTGGCTTATTTTGTATTTTTGCTTGGTTGATTATTGTTTATCGGGTTATATTTGCTTTACCATCATTGTTCTTTTGCTTTAATTTTGATTCAATTTTGTTTTGAGATTCTTTTCTTTCTAGGTGGAGTGCTACTGTGGAGAGGCTAGGCATCTGTGGTGAGGGCCCTTCACTGAATTGCATGTGCGTTAATACGCAGAGGCCACATGCCTCTCTGCATGCTGGTATTCTTTTCACCTTTCCTTTTTTCTTTTTCAGCAGTTCTCATCAGTTCCAGTCTTTGTTTTTTTTTTTGTGATTATTAAATATATTTATAAATCTTTTAACTCACGTCTCTGCCTCAGTAACGTACCTGTGTGTCTTGTACATTTACTAAGAAGTTTATGCTAGAAATTTCCTGGGGTGCGAGTCCCCAGGTGGCGTTGTTGGTGATTTCAATCCTCCCCTTAGTGCCCCTCGCCACACATTTACAGTAACCAGGTTACTACAGTGCATGTAAACTTGTTCCCCGGTTACCTGAGTAACCTGGTGACTTAAGTGATTGTCAGTGACATTCAAACCACAATTGTGCACTGAGGGAGTGAAAGTGCACCACAGGCCTTTGTAAAGGCAGACATGTTGACTGCCATAACATGAGAATATGTCTGTGAATGTTCTCATTCATCCAGGTCATAGTTCTCTCTTTGAAAATTGAATCGAAGGCAACTGGACATATCTTTGTCTGTTGTCCCAGACAAACATGAGAAGCACAGGTGGAACAAATGATATTAATGTTATGAATGAAAATGATCATTAAGGGTCCAAATTTATCAAACTTCTACTTCACTAACTTATTTACTTACTTAGGTACTTACTTCAACCTATCTTAACTTTTACCCCTGTTAACAAACTGAAGAAGGAAAAAACAATTTATCGAATTTATTTTGACTTTCTCTTAAATGTAGAAGAGCTCTCCTTAAAGTGGAAACAAACTTTTCAACCTGCCCTCTGAGCTTTCCAAGTGGTATTACAGTTGGCGCCGCTGTCACAACGACCACATCACTTTGTTTTCCTCAGAGCCTTCCAATTATCAGCAACACAGGATATGATAAAAATATTCAGCCATCTGTCTGCTTCTCAACTCCAGATCACAGCAAAATAAAGTAGGTTTCACCACATCTCTTTTTAGAAAAGCCACTGCTAGGAAAGGTTTTCCACTGACCGTTAGCAAGCGGCCGTAACAGAGCTGACCTTTGAGGGAATGGAGAGCTGGGGAGTCCGGATTGGACGAAGCTGTTGTAGATAGATTAGATATTTTGCACCATGTATTTTCATTTAACTTTTATTTAACTTTAATTTAACCCAGACACAGTTTACAGATGAGACAAGAGCTGGTGGAACAAATATGCCTGTTAAATAAACAGTGTTAAGTCATTGTCCAGTTAGAGACCAAGCTAGCTAACTGTCTGTTAGCAAGCTTAGGCTAGGGATAGTTAGCCTATTGTGACCATGATCACGACTGTGCAGTGTTAGCATTAACTGTGCCGCTCTCCGATCTGCAGGACTTCTGCTTTACTTTCCACTCATCTATACACACACCTTCATTGCTTACTGATGATCCCACTGTACATTCTTCATTACATAAATCTGGGTATTTCTTTTCTTTTTTTTTTTTTACCTATGGAAAGCTGAGTGTATGCATGTGTGTGTGTGGGTGGGAAGAAGCAAATGAACTCATCTTTTGAGCGTAACCTGTACAGTAAGTTTGTGTTTTAATAAGTTTGTGAGCACTCGTGTCACACACAGCGTTAACGTTTCATAGTCACAGCCATTACTGCTTGATTATTTGTGCCGCATTCTGTCCACATACCCCCGCCATCCTGCCCCTCACACACACACACACACACACACAATTTTCTTGTGTCATTTACACACCATCTCTCCCTGATCCTGACACACACGCACAAACAAACCTACATACACACACACTCGCTCTGATTAAGCCCACCATGTGTTTGAGGGATTAGGTTGTGCATCTCTAAAGGGGCACGCCATACCATCTGTGCAGGGGTTAACTAAAGAATGAACATACACCCACACACACACACACACACACACACACACACACACACACATACATACACACACACACACACATATATATTTGTAATGTTGAGTCTCCAAACATGCACTTGATCGTATACTACCTTAATTGACTTTGCAGAGAAGACAAAACAACAACAGCATGCATGTTTTAGTCATGATTGCATGCTAAATGCTCAACATACACTTTACAGTGCATGTACACATGTAGTGAAACGTGCTCACACACACACACACACAACAGCAGGGACTATTGAGTATGGCTTAATTGTGAGCTACAGGCTGCTTTTAGTTCATTTGTGCTGATGGAGGAGTATTTGATTTGCTAATGCCTTTGAGAGATGTATAATACTTCTGCCGGCGATGAGAACCCACTGTACTGTAGCATGAATTAATACATACTGGATGTGACGGATGACTTGTTTCTGTGCTTGTCTTTGTGTATGTCTGTATTTTTATTTGGCTGTGTTTTAATTAACAACCAGTATATCATTCTTGGACAACTATTATTAGCACACTGGTCTCTCTCCTATAGAGTTTGCACCTAATTAAGAGGAGGGATTACTCTTAATTAGAAACAAAAACAGTACAAAATATAGGACAGAGTGACAGCCAGACTATTAACTAGGAAAACACAGACTTTGCAAACGAGACCCCTGACCTCTCTTTTTGCATAATGTTCATTTATTGTGTGTTTTAGAAAGTTTTCACCAAAACATTGTCCATATCCTGATGCTTATATTTGTGAAAAACTATATTTTTATCCTCGGGAGTCTGTGGATGTTTTCATAATCATATCAACCATTAAGTTTTTGTGTTGCACCTTTCCAAAATATTTTCAACACAGTTTCTTGTTCAGTTTTTCAAACTAAAAAGAAAAAAAATTATGTTTCTGTGTTGGTTTCATTTGGAAGACAGGAACTTTTCATCTTAGAAAGTCAAGATCTTTGCCTGCATTTCGTCCCCAGGAACCTAATACTTCAGTTAGTTTCTGTCACCAAGAAAAACTCCTGCTACAGGAGAACTTTCTGACCTGCTTGTCTGGAGAATTTAATTTTACTGACAGGTCGAGCACGGCCCTCTACACCGCTGTAATATTGCATGGATCATGCTGCATGCAGCTTCCATTCAGGCTGCATGCAAGACAGCACCTATTGTTGGTGCAGTGAAAAAGCCCAGGTGTACCTAAATCTGTCCTGAATTGGCTTTTCACAAAAGTAAATACATTTAATAGGACAATTTTGCCAGACAGTTTTTTTATTTATATTTGTGCCTTTTTTTCAAGACATCAACAAGATAACAGGATATCTGAAAATCTTTGTTGTGAAAGTCCTGATCGGTTTTCGGTGTGAATGTGTGGACATAGATCAGACACTCACATTTTCTAGCAAAAATGATTATTATTATATTTTCTTTTTAGCCCTTTATTCTTCAGTCCATCATTGTATCTACTCATTCTGAGATTTTATGTCATTTTGACTTTTCTTTACAACACTTTGGGTAAATATTGGATAGATCAGAAATTGTGATTGTGATTTTTGTTTTCTGATATTCCATAGTTTTTAACTAAAGAATTTTCCTAAGGGAATTAATAATGTTTTTCTGATTCTGATTCTGAAACATGCTACACCTCAATCCACCACCCTAAATTCTACACCCTTACTTTCCACCTGGCTACATGAAGGACACACTACATCCTGCCTTGGCACTGGTTGCATTAGACATAAATTGTGAGATGTGGAATTGTCCATTACGGACATAATCCCTTTGGAGGAGGATGTAATGTAAATGTTATTATGCCTCTGTCAAAAGCTGCAGTCTTTTGGTTGTATCAGTGACAATGTGAGCGAGAACCTTTGTTGTATGGATTTTGATTTCTGTCCATCCTTGAGCTAATTTCTTGTCTTTCGGCTGCTCCCGTCGGGGGTCACCACAGCGGGTCACCATCTACATATTCCATTTGCCATAGAATATTACACTGGATGCCCTTCCTGACGCAACCTGTGTTTGGGCATTCTGGAAATCGAACATTGCTGCAAGAGAACAGCGGCCAACCTGCTCAAACACCTGAGCCACAGCCTTCACTTTACTAAAGCAAACATAGTGCTTTTATTCAAAGGTTTCCAGTCTGATTTAAACACAGGATCCAAGAAGATTCTTCAGGCATCGTGCAGCTTCCTGTACCCAGGGGACTGACCTAAAACTCAGGCACAAATGACCAGCTGAGCGCAGCTCCTAAAGCTGATTGATCATTTTTATAAGAAGGCTTGCTAGAGCACATGAAATGTGGCTGCCCAAAGGCTCTTCACCAGGTTAAGTGGTTATTAAGATGCGTTTTGTAGGGTCTACTATAAGATGCCTGGAGGAATTTTCTCTGGGACAACTGACTAGACTGATTTAGAAACCTTCTGGAGAGCACTGGGTTCTGCTGCAAGAGGGGGTTTAGAACAATGAACAGAATTGTATCAGACTGGAGCAGTATAGCTTTCATGTTTTTTAGACATGAAGCCCCTGAAGATTTCCAGGCCCAGGAGGAAATGGAAAGGTGGTTTGTTCAGGCAAAGGCAATTTGGAAAGTGAGGGGAACCTATTTTCATTGCCAACGATTTGTGGCCCTTAGAAGTCAAACAGAAAAATACACAGGTCCTGCTTTCATGTAGTAAAGCATGGTTTGTCTTATACCACTGTTTATTATTTAATTACAAAAAGCAATTAATTTGTATCTAACACACATTCCCTAAGACACAGACCGGTAACAGTTACACAAGCCGAGCACTTACCACATGACTGCATTCATAACAAATACACAAATACACAGTGCGGTGACATGCACCAGCCCAACCTTGAATCCTAGAAATGATATTTATATACAGCTAATTTGTTCAAGTGTTGGGGAAAATTTGGGGAAAAACTTAACACCTGCCTTTATTATGTTCTGTGACAATTTTGTACCACACAAAAAGTCGCACAGACTTGGTCAGAGTGGATGGTGGGCGAATGAACAAAGTTCCATCTGCGGTTAGGTTTAAGCAAAGCAAACACTTTACTTAAAAATACGAAAAGACTCTTTGTCTAACAGTTAAATGGTAATAATGTTTCAATTGCTTTTGACTTTTAAAAACATATAGTAACCAAGAACATTCCCTACTCAAGTGCTGTGATGGCCAAAGGCAGAGGCATAAACACATTAATTTACGCTACGCAGCTGATCCAGAAGCAGCCACTGTGATCATGATGTTAGCGAACAAAAGCATTTTAATATAAATGTAACATTCAGCTGTCGGAATTCAGGAAACCTGGTGTGTTTATTAACACTGTTCCTCATCTTCCCACACAACCAATTCAGTGTGAAACATCAGGGTTCATAAAGTGAAACACACCTGTGTAATAACAATCGATCGAATCCTTTCAGCACTGAAAACACACACTGAATGGCTGTAATCCAGTGCATGATGCCAGACTATACTAAGACATATGATCAGCTGTGGAACCACTGAATGAACTTCTTTTGTTATATCAGACAAAAGAAGTTTTCATTACCTGAGTCCAGTTATTTGGACTCAAATAACTGGACTCAGTTTTTTTAAATTCATGTTTTCTTATTTGCTTCTTCTTTAAGACCTTTAAGATTTTTTTTCCAGCTGCATATAGCTCCTCCATTTCCTTTGTGGGACAACGTCTACAGTGCGCTGAGAAAACTAAGTCTTTAAGTGTGTATTATAACTTTCAAGCTTTCAGCAAAGGCTCTTGGGAAGTCAAGTATTGCTTGGTCCGTTGATCTGTCACTGTCATGGTCCAGTTTTGGTCAGTGTCCCCTGCAATATGTCAGTATCTATTAGATGGACTGACAAAAATCTGGAACAGACAGACATGGTTTCCAGACTATGTAAACCTAAGTTGGTGGTGAACATGATGGTGATAATGGTGATGGTAAACATTATACCAGCTAAACATCAGCATGTGTTCTCTGTCATTGCAAGCATGGATTGTTTGAGAATATTTAAATGACACTTTCCCAGCGTGAGCCTATTTAGCATGAAGAGGTAGCATATATTACATGGAACTGAGACATGAATATATGTGTGTACGTATGTATGTATGTATGTATGTATGTATGTATGTATGTATATATGCATTCATTGCAGAGGTAGATCGAACACAATTTCAAGCTCTGTAAAAACTCTTGCAATCATAAGATCACCAGTTCTGGAGGGACTGTTGAGATCAATACTTTCACTTAAAATGCATATTCGTCCTTTTCACCTGCTTTTTTTTTGACTCTTCCTCAGATTTGAAAAAAAAAAAAAACAGACAAAGAGAGAGACAGCCAGATAAAAGAGAGACAAAGTGGCGGTAACACAGGGAAGGACACCATGATAGTCCATCAGTGAGATAAAAGCAAAAAGGAAAGAAAGTCAGACGGAAAAATAGCAAGAGCAATACAAGAGAGAAAGAGAGGTTGGGAGTGTTTGTATATAGGTCAGTCAGCAGTGAGGGACATTCATCCATCAAGACTCTATCAAAAATGCAAGAGCTGCGGCTTTTCTGATTAGCAGTTAGATTAAAGACACATATAGAACATCTCTGATCATCTGTCACCGACTCAGCCAAGGAGACCGAGCTGCATTCTGTCAAGTAATGAGGCTGCATTTGATTCACAACAACACACACGCATTTAGAAAAATTTATTAGCAGTGGCTGCCAGGCGCACGTGTAAACACACACACACACACAAAAAACACAGAATCTCATCACATGTTAAGTCCATAATTGGTTAAGATGGAAGCCAGATGAGGGTCTCTGCAGCACCAGAGACCCCTACAGCGTCAGGCTGCGAGTGTGGGGGAGGGAGGGAGGGTGACGCTAATCCACGCTTTAGTCTTCGTGTGTGTGTGTGTTTGTCTGTGTGTTCACCTGCTGCATGTTCGGCCCTTGAATGCAGGTCACGTCAGACGTGTGCTTCAGACTGTGCATGACAAATGTTTGGGTTATTTTTTTATGAACGTGTTTGTGTGTGTGTGACATTTTTATATTTAGTGCACATTTCTGCCTTCAGCAGCTTCTCAGAGCTGTTTGAGGGACTGGGTCTAAGAGTTCAGGTTAGAAATGGGCCAAGGTTAGGATCAGGGTTGGGGTTAGGCATTGGTACGAGAATGCTTTTATTTCAGCGAATGTACTCACAACTATAGAAGCACCATTGTGCGTGTGTGTGTGTCTCTTCATTTATTTGTGTGCATACAAACCATCTTTTTTCTTTCTTTCCTTCCTTTTTTTCATACCCAGCCACACTTGCTGGTAAAGTCATCCTGTGTTTGTGCTCATATTCATGCAGGAGTCACTGTTGGCTGTCATAACAGGCATACTTGTAAGATTGTGTGAGTGTGAGTGTGTGTGAGTGTGATTAAGTGCTGGGAGAGAGCCCTGCTTGAGAAGCTCAGGGGAGATGCAGTCAGATAGCGTCTCAGCTACAATACAGCGAGAACAGCCAGCAGAGAAACAGACCGTTTGCCTGGAACCTTCGCGACTGATACTCTGTCAACAACTCTGAACTATCTTTACCGGGAGGGATGGGTGAGGGGCTGTGGGGGGAGGCAGGGAACAAGGGAATAAGATAAAATGAAAAGAGAGGAAGAGGCAGAGGGGAGGCTCTGCCAGAGGAAGAGAAAAAATATAAGTTTGTGTTGTGACATTTTCAACAACAAGGCTGAGCTGAAAGAGAAACAGCAACACATCGAGACAGAGAGAATAAATTACATTTAAAAATATATCTCAAATGTATTAGTTTATGTTTTTACTATCATTGATGACCTGCTTGTTTGTTTTCTTTTGTGTGTGTGTTTTTTTCATGGCATGCAGTACAATTCAGTAACAGTCATATTTTTTTCTCTCTCAGGACTCAGGACGTAGTTAACCTTGCTTGACATGAGGACTGGAGGCAGTGGGACCCAGTAATCTCCAAGGCCAAGGTAAAAAAAAAAAACTAAACAAAAAAAAAACTTTAAACCTCTAAAGCTGACTGATTAATATGTTGTATCTTGTTTCGCTAAGCTCTTCTTATACAGTGGTATAAAAATGAAATGTTCTGGTTTTAGCTGCCTGCTGGAGCTGGTACAGGCTGGAGGTAGCAGCACAGGAGGAGAGGACCCACTCACACACCGGCAGGTTCAGTGAAGGACCTTTAATAGATAAAATGAGGAGGACCAGGATTTCAGAACGAGATGAGCAGGCAGGTACAACAGGTTACAACAACACAGGTATCAGGCACATAAGGAAACACACACAACTATAAGCAAACAAGGGAGCAGATGAGGGAAATGAGGAACAGGTGTGTAAGTGGGCAGGGAAGCTCAGGTGATTACCTGCTCATCAGCTGTGTGTGTGTGCACAGTGCGTGTCTGTGCCTTTAAATACCAGTAGCTCCCTTGTCTTCTCACAGTTGAGGTCATACAACTTCATGACAAGCACAAGTTTTTGGCTTTTTTTGTTTTGTTTTTCTTTTCAACCTGGCGACTGCATCCATGCCTGAGCTGGGGCCACCTCAGGGAGCATTACTGTTCATGTGTGTCTTTGCATTGACACTCAGCCATGCTGCCTCTAAAATCGACCTCACATTCAGTCTGACCAACCAGCTTCTTTTTTGCACTAAGGACAGCGTGTGAGCGGTTCTGTCCTACCATGAATCCAGTGCTCATCGTCAGTCCTTGTGTCCTGTGTATCACACAGACTGTTCACATCAGCCTCCTTGTTGTATTTCCAAGTAAGAGATTTCAGGAATCAGAAATTTCTGACAGCTATGATATCTCCCTCCTGGTGAAAAGAACTGCACAGGTGTCAACACGTCTGTGACAAAATGACTGCAAGCTAACGCTGCAGGCAGTTACATCTAAATAAAATCCATTGGTAACACTACTTAAATCACTTCAGTGTGTGTGTCTACACTCTGCGTGTTAATAAACTGCACCAAATATGTAACATGTCAAATGTAAATGATAAATGGTCTGCATTTGTTCAGCCTGTCTATTCCTATCGACCACTCAAAGTACTTTACACAACAAGTCACATTCACCTATTCACTCACACATTCACTCAGTGCTTTTTCTTTACTAACACACGCACACAGACTCACCACCCTGTCTCAGAGACATCCCGTTTTGAATATTCTGAACTGGTTACCCAGTTATTAAAAGTTTTCCAGTGCTGCTTCTGAACATTGGACGAGGTAACAGAAAAAGGTTTAATAATGCTGTAGTCACTACAAGTGGATATTGTATTGCAAGATCAGGTACTGGTGGAAAACAAATGGCTGTGAACATTTTCCTGATACAATCAGTATCTGCATATTTGCAAATGGGCCAAATATGAAAATGAAAAACAAGCCCTCATTACGTTAATAGAAAATGTAATCCACGATTATGTTTCACTCAAAATGTTTTAGCTGTTGCAAATTTGCTGTACAGGCTGTAAACATAATTTCTAGGAGACAAGGTTGGAGATCAATCTTTCCATCTCATCCTCAAAAAGAAAAGAAAAATCTCACAAAATTTGGTTAGAAATTCTGAATTATTTTACCCTTTAATCATTTTACAAACACAGTGCTCGATTCCAGTTCTGCTAATAAAGCAAATTTAATTCAGAGAGAAAAATCTCGAGAGTGAATGACAGAGACGGAGAATCAGGAGAGGACTGGATGAAAGTACAGGGAGGGACAGAGGGAGAGAGGGAGGGTGGGGGTCAAGGGATGTGTGCGAGAGAAAGAGGCTGAGAGAGGGAGGGACTTAGAGAGAGAAAGAGAGAGAGAGAGAGAGAGAGAGCTGAGAGGATTCACAGAGAAGAGAGATGAGGGGAGTGAAAAAGGCAGAGTGTGGTTTTAGTTCAACAGGGTGAACTAACAGAGAGCGAGGGAAAGAAATCACCACGGAGAGAGTTACGTGAAATATCTGGACTTAATCTACTCAGCAGCAGCAGCAGCAGCAGCTCGGGAGAGGGACACTGAGGGGCTTGTGTGAGGTAACTGCTCTGCTTTTCGCTCCTAACACTGCTCATTGATGAGAAAACGTGCTACACTGACTCTACACCAGAATTTTTCAAATGAAGTCTCTGTGATACTTGCCCGTCTCTTAATGATGGTTTAGCTCCTGCGTTGCCAAGCATCAAGATTACTTCTTAAGTATTTAACGAGAGAGGTGGGACAGTAAGCTGGAGGGGGTAGGGGTGGGGGAGCTTAGGGAGCTTCTAGGCTCTCTCTGAAATCAATTAAAGAAGTGACAGCTACAGCAGAGGAGCTGCAATCAGGACATGTTGCGCATTCCTAAACAGGGATTCCCGTTCACTTTCTGTGGAAACCACGTGCCTGTGGTTTAAGCCCTTTGATCAGTTTATGATTTCGTGATATGAAGCTTGAAAACAGTTTTAGAGAAGTTGGACTCTAGTGCAGCAGATTGTTTGGTTGTGTACACAAAGGTGGAGCTCAAAGTGATTAACAATGAAAGTAAATGTTGCCTTTATGCAACAGAGTACTAGTTTAAGGCTACATTTACATGTTTTATTATGATGCCCATTTTAAAGCTCAGATTTTGGACTGTGGACTGCAACTGAGACTCAGGAACACTGAGCTCTGAGGAAATGTGGCACTTGCAAAATTACAGATATCATCTTTAAGCTCTCACAGAAGGTCATTAACATATTTACAATTTTTATTTATGATCTTTTACATTTACCAGAGATGTAATAAAAATCCCCCGACGTTACTGTAACAATCAACCTCTTGATTAATTTTACAGTCATTTACATTGCTACCACTGCTACCTCAGAAGGCTGTAGCTCAGCAGGCTGCATTACCACCATAGTCATATTGATACATTAATGACCGTTTCATTAACTTTTAAAATGACTCACCTGCCAAGTGCAATTATTCTCTTCTCAGAAACACTGTGATTCTGAAAAGACACTCGCATCATTTGTGAGAGGAGATTCATTTCCCTTTGCTCTGTTGTGTATAGAGAATTATTGGATGTGATGCAGAGGAGTGGAGTTTGTCTTTATGGATGTAAATCAGTGAAAAGAATGGAGAGGTACTGAGTAATAATAAGTGTCAATCAGTAAGAAAATTGGCTAATATAAGCAGCAGTTTACACCTTCATTAGGAGCAGCACAAGGTGTATTATCATTTTATGAAGCTGTTGCCTATTTAAGCATCCAGCAAACACTTAGCAACATTAGCATTCATTTGGAGTTGTGTTTGTGTTCATTTGGTGAGGCTCAATACACTAAGCTTCGGTTTGGTTTGTAGTGATACCTGAGGAAATACCTCTTTAGCTGCTAAATGTTCCACTACGTTCACCAGCGTGTTGCTAACTTTGTACGACAGATGTTTGGTCCTGGGCAGGTGGTGTGCAGTGGCTGAGGAAAACCTTGACTCAATCGAAACCGTGAGCTGAGACAACGCGCTAAAAGATGCTAAAATGTTGTGTTTAGGGGATCAGAAGTTTGGTGATGATGCAATGAATGTTCTCTGCTCAGCATGTATTAGGCCATGCGCCTTTGCTGTTAATTATCGACTATTCAGACCTTTTAGTGGCAGCTAAAGCAGCCCGGAAGTGACTGCTGGTTCACATGTAGAGTCTTAATGAGACATGTTTCAGTCACTGTTTCACACTTGTTCCATTGTCTGACAACAGAAATAGTAAATGAGAACAGCTTTGCTGGAAATTCAGCTGTGTTAAATGACTTTACATGTGAAAATCAAACAGATAAAGGGCTGAAACTGAGCAGAATGCAAATATGACATGATGACACATGGTTATACCAGCGACTTTTTGAGCAGGCTTTGCTTACATCAGTTCCAAAACCGTTTTCAGCTATGTCCTCACTTTCCTACATTGATTTATGCGGCCCAGCCCTGTACAAGGTTTTGACCTAGTCTTGTTGTCTTTGGAGGAGACAGTCACCTCATCTCTGAATAACAGTTAATGCTCTATTGAAGCTCCCCTACGCTCTCTTTGAAGAGGTCCCCAAATCTAAAACAAAGACTTGCTGAAGTCAGTTTTGCCTAATTAACAACCTCACTTCTTGTTCTTCTTCTCTTCAAAGAAGTTTCAACTTTATTTACTGTCATTCTGTTACCAAAGGGAACTGTGTCTCATCCGAAGATGAGCCTTTATGTTCGGATCAAGGGGAAAGTAACCTGTATTACAAACTGAGTAGTTTTATGTTTTTGAACACAGATGTAATTTAATTGAGTTAAAGTCTCTGATTTGTAAATGGAAATGTTCAGTTAGCAATCGTAATGAAAAACAGGAGACTCTTGAATTGCCACAACCATAATGTAAGTACTTTACATTATGTGGGGCAATGAAGCAATAAAAACTCCTCTAAGAAAACAAAGACGACAGAATGATTTGGGATACACTGAAGCCAGCAAGATTAAAATAGGGACTGTCATTTGCTTGATTAGAGCTGATTTGATTAGTCAATAAACAGAAGATTGTCAACAATTCCAGCAGCTGATTAAATGTTTATCAAGCAATAATGCCAAACAGTCGTTGCCGTCAGCTCGTCAAATGTGAGAATATACTGCTTTTCTGTTTTATATCGCTGCGTGCTGAATACCTCTGGGGTTGTCAGTGTCTGCCAGGCAAAATAAGTTATTTAAAGTTCTCACCTTGGGCTCTGGGAAATCATGATAGGCAGTTTTCATTTTACAGATTCAGCTATTCTGTAATAGGAAGATTGATTCATAATAAAAATAAAATGATCCATTTGATTAATATATTTCAGTATCATTATGTTTGCTGTAGGTTATATAGCATAGTGCTGTAGAGCACTGTATTGGCTAAGCACTGTCTTTGCAATAGACCATCTATAAACTCACAGCAGGGAAACAGTCCAACAACATCACTTGTATTCTGACCACACTGCCCAGCAATGACTAACTGTAAAACAACAGGTGATGCCTAAAAATACCGGGACACAGAAATAAAAAAAAGAGTTGCCGAGGATGTCTGCCGTCACAGCTCATGTTGTGAGACTTCCTTTTGTGCGTAACTGGCTCAGGATGCTACAATATGCAGTACTGTTTTTTTCTAGTATATTTCAGTCTAAATTTGATGCAGTTTCACTTGAGACGGTACAGAATCAGCCATATGATACTGTGAATACGCCTGTGACAAACAGTTTGACTTTTGCACAGTGAAGAAAAGCATCGTGCCTGAATCTGCAGAATAAAAGAACAAAGCTGGAGGATAGTGTGGAGACTTGATAAAACTGCATAACTCATTTTTCTGTCAGACAGATGTATGTGGAGTTGAAATGCAGTGGCCCCGCTCTGATTTCTAATAGCACTTGGGTCTCGATAGCTGCTTTTATTATTGGAAGGCTTATCTCAGACTAACGTCCTACATCAGACTAACCTGCTGAAGAGTGAAGATTCCAGGCCCAGGTGTTATGAATACCAAATGCATTATTTTATTCATTGCAAATGTTGTGGTTGTATGTGCGGTAAGTGCGTTACAGCAATTATATGTGATTGTGGAGTTTGTCATTTCAAAACAATGGGCGGTGTATCAGCCCAGTACGAGCTTTTTACAGAGCTTTCAACCATATCACTCCCTGTACTTCAACCAATCAAGTTTTTTCAGTTGCCATGGAGATCTGTTCATATATGACCTCAAGAGTTATCAATTCATCCATTTTTTTAGGACTTTTCATTTGGGTTGGCTTGAAAAATTATTGAAAGCTTTGGAAAAAAAATCAGTAAGGGACCTTGAGTTGGGATTTGTTTGTCAAACTACTTCTAAGGTCACACATACAGTTTAAGCCGACACGCACTCACAGTTGGGAGAGTGAAAGCAGCCTGAGGTAATGCACTGGATGTCAGTATGGTAGATTGAATCCAGTGGTTTAAGGCTGGTGGCTGCAGCTTTTTCTCTTTGAGGGGAAAAACAAGCTCTGTCCAGAATTTAATCTAAATTTTTAATTTTTGAGCTGTTCGCGGTGGGTTTTGTGGAACAATCTGTTATCTAACCAAATACTTATCATATTGTACTATATCTGTGATTTCCCCTGAGAGAACAGATCAGAGTTGGAGCATCAAAGCTCGATGCTCTTGTGAAATACATACATTTGTACATTTGTTAGAAGTTTAGAAATGTGATTAATAAAAGATGTCTGGAGGTCATCGAAGGCGAACTGGAACCTAGAGGAGGTCTGGTTTGTGGCAGTGCCAGTGGCACATAAGTGGATCAGGACTGTTGGGATTTTTTTTGTCCAGTAGAATTACTGTGTTGACCGATAAGGCCTGTTGGTGTTCCACTTCATCCCAGTGGTGTTGGGGTGGGGCAGTGCTGGACAAGTTAAGTTCCTCCACACCAGACTGGGAAAACCATTTCTTTATGGACTTGGCTTTGTGTACCGGTGGGTGGGGTGGGGGGGGTGAGGCATAGTTATGTTGAAGGAGGAAAAGGACAAACACAAATTGTTGACACAAACTTGGAAGAACATTGTGGTCTAAAGTTTGTATGCTGCATTTGAATGCTAAGATTTCCTGTCAATGGAACTAAGTAGTCTAAACTATGAAAAACACCCAGACCCATTACATCAAAGTACCTGCACTAAAAGGATTAATTTCTTTGACTGTTAATGTGAGTCTGAGTCTGTGTTTAGTCTTTTCAGATTGTATTTACACCAAAGATCCAGTGTCTGATTATTTAACCACCTGTTTCAATCTTCTTTTCATTCCTTTGCACAAAAAGCCTTTGTCCTACACTTGAAAGAGTGATTGCTGAGAGTCAGCAATTCTATAGTAAACAGCCAGCATAGCCTAGCAACGTCCACAGCCCACACAGACCACAAATCACCATATGCAATGGATGCAACTAGCAGGCAGAAATAACAAATTTTTTGGCTATCGCTGTCTGAGGCATATTTAGAAGCCTGCAATGAATAAATCACATTTAAAGGCAAAGAAGAAAAGAGAGGAGCTCTGGCTTCAGTCCAGGCTTTAATATTCATCATCATAGACATATGATATCAGATCTGTGCAAAAGCATTAAAATGTAGTCAGTCTTTCAGGTGTAAACCTAACGTGAATGACGCCCACTGACCTATTCATTAGGGAAATTAAAATCAGGGGAAATAACACACAGTAACAAACAGTGGGAGAAAAGAAGGTGCTGCCCACTCATAATGTAAGAGTAATTAAAATGTTACACACTGTTTATAATCTCTGCACTACGCACTTTTAATGCAAAGACTCTGGTCACGACTTCATGCCCCAGTGGACAAGCCAGATGTGAACAACAGTGATGTTGCTGCTAATTCAGCACTGGTCGCCCACAGCAACAGAGGCAGTTATTCATAATCCAATTAATTTTGTTAGACAAAGACAATTCTGGATCACTAATAATAACAGAGTGCGACCTGCAATAATACTCTTATTCACCTTCAGCAGTGTCAGCCTCTCAGGGCTGGTCTCTGTCAGAGGAAACGGTCAAATCACAAATCACTAGTTATTTCCTAAAGCTCTGCTGGTTGAACGGAGTTTCAGCTGTGGCTACAGAAAACAACTGGGAACTCCCAGGAAAAGCTAAAAGCTTATTCTGTCTCCTTTGCTATAAGGTAGCAGTAGGTATGTTCTTCACCATGGACTTTGGATCGTAAATCTTTAAAAACATATAGCATGTTCTGGATGACATTATGTTTTATAAATATAGAAAACTCAGCTAAGCTGCTTCACTATGTGAGTGTGGTTTAACCCGACATATCTGACATCCGTTTATTTTTTCCACTTAACACTAACGTTTACTATGTTCAAAACTACATGAATATTTATATTTAATCTGCTCTTTATCATTATTACTACAGCCGTGTCAGCGGGCCAGTAGAGGGTGCATGTGCATTAACTGAGACGTAGCAAACATGATAAATTATTATTATTAAATGCTTTGAATGAATTAGTCTTTCATGAGTGATTAGCTGAGCAGCCAATCAGGATCTCATACGAACTGTATCTTCTCATCAGAGGAGACAGCAGCTCTGTTCCATTTTAAGAAATAAAGTTTTCACTCAGCTCTAATAGGTCTAATATTTGTGTCTTCTTCCTGTTTACAGAGCTGTAGTGCAGTAAACTCACAGGACATTCATTCATTACCACGTTAGCCATTACCAGTTCCGCAGGTCCAGTCCAGCAGGCAGCAACAACGTGAGCATGGTAATCTAAACTGTGGGCTGGTGCCACTTTTTGCATGAACTACTGCAGATCTGTTTGACTGTGACTATCACAGAAGCAGTAACATTCATTTACTAGTTCCTGAAAAATGGGAAAGGATGTATATTCAGCATTTATGTTGAGCCAGCAGCTGATTTTAATGTTGTCAGTGTATACCGTATATCATATATCGTGCAACAATAGTGCAACAAAGATTTTATTAAGACTTTCATGAAATTAAGCTGCACATCACTGACATAAACAGTTCATTTCCAGCCTCCTGACATTGACTTTTTTCTCGTGATAGGACGTAAAAGGTTCACCTTTCCCGGACAAACTGAAACACTAAAATATCTTTATGCTGGTGCACATTATGGTAACAATAAAATTACCAAAATATTTTTCTAGCATATTCATTTCGTATCTGTATTGTGTTGCAGAAACCAAGGTGCGTGTTAATTTGGACATGTCCTTTCATTGCTAGCTACAAATAGCCTTAATTTAGTATTTATAGAATTCTTTGTACGTTTAGCTGTTTTGCTTGAGGTGGAAAACAGACTGGGTATCACTTATTGTTTGTGAGAGGAGTTTACAACATGAAAGTGGATCTGTCCTCTATGGCTTTTATGATTCATATCATTGTAGTGTCATACTGTCAAATTAAAATGCCGCACCAGTTGTTTAAATATCATTTGAAATGCCTCTAGTCAGTTGGTCTAGGTAGAAGTGACACCTTATCACTATGCATGTGGATGCTGGGTCAGTCTTCAGTGTCACCTGCTTTTATTTATAGAAGCTAAACACCCATTATTGCCAGAGGAAATGCTGCTTTTCCTCTTCCAGTCGAGCCCTGACTTGATGCAAATGTTTCACTCATCATTTTCAGTGAGTGATTCAGCTGCATGATTCCTGCTCGGTGCATATGCTTTTATTTTTCTGTGTTTGTTATGAGTTTTCTTTCATTTTTCTTAAAGACATGCATCATGCGTTTGTTGAAATGTGAATCGTCACATTCAGGATTCAGCCTCTCAGCTGGAAGATAGATAACTCATCGCAAAACCCTCGAACTCCATCAATGACAATTTAAACTATTAAATACTATTAACTATTTTATTTAAAGTGTTGGAGGGCCTAAAATACAGCATGATTTGACCCACAGGGTGATATCACAGGACAAAGAAGCTAGTTTATTATGCCTAATTATGGCCAGGGGCATTATTTTTTTTTCATTCTGTGCATCTGTCTGTCTCTGTCCTATTCTTGTGAAGTCTGCTCTCAGGGAGCAAATGACTGGCCCCACTTATAATTGGTACATTCCTAACCTCGACCTGACCCATGGTGAGTCAGTGGGTATCCTGTCAAACTTTGACAGTAATGTTTACAAGACAGAGTGCAAAGACTGAAAGAAAAGGGTGAGAGATCACATTAAAAGTAACTCCAAAACCAGCAGTCCCTCAAATATTGTACAGCCGAGGCTGATTTAAATGTCATTAGTTTTGCAGGTATTTGGTCATGAACAAAAGAACTGGACAGATTAACAGTTTGACCTGATCATAGATGAAAAGTTATTACAGTTCATCATGAGGACAACATGGATGTCTTCACCAGATTTCATCACAATGCATCCAAGAGTGGTTGAGACATTTCTAAAAATGTAGAGTTCCTGGCGGTGCTTGGTAAAAAGCCAATTGGGGGGGGTCACTGAAAACAGTGGGATTTATCCTCTGGGAAGCATGAATGTGTGATCCAGACTAAAATGTTTGTGATGGATTTCCATTTATTTATTTATTTATTTATTTCCAGAAAGTGGTGACCAACTGGCACTGACATTCTTAGAGCCACGGCTGCCAAACACGGCAAAAATAAATTTGTTTCATGCAGGTGGTGGAGCTAGCGCAACTGTTAACCAACTGTTAGCCAAGACATTAAATGAATGGACGACTCCATCTGTTGCGATTTAAACAGGCCAGTCATTCTCTGATTGTAATATTATCATTAGCAGAATTAGACTTTCAGCAAATTTTCTGTAAGCACAAGTGAATGGCAGTTACTGTTTACTGGGATCCCCATTAGTTGTTGCCTTAGCAACAGCTACTCCTCGTGGGGTCCATACTCAGAAAAATCTACATATAGTCAACAGTATTTGCATTTACACTTCATACAGTAAACAATACAGTTACAACATTAATGCTCCATCATATCAGTACTCAATAATCAGCTTTGATAAGCTCAGTTTGAGTATCGTAATCAGTATCTGAGGTGTGTCCCTGACGTTTAATGTGACTTTCTGAGGAGTGATAATGATTTATGTTACAGACAGTGTGATGAGTCAGTGCAGGGTTATTTTCAACTTTTCCGTCATTGAGGTCAGCCACCGTGCATTGTTTAAGTCCCAGGATAAAAGTGAGACCCACTTCTTTGAGGAGGTGTCCATGTTGATGTCTCTGTGACACTGACATCGCCACTCAGTTTTATCTTGAAGGTTTATGGAGTGATTCTTGGATTTTATAGCTTGATTCTTGCTGCGACGTGCTGTGAAGGTCAGTCGTTAAAAAGTGAATTTGCCTCAGATGAAATTCAGTCACGTTCTGGAGACATCCTAAATAAAATTAAAGAAAGCAGGATGCATTAAATTCAAACTTGAAGGTCGCAGTGTAAAGTCTAAATATGTACAGGAGGTGTTTTTGTCCTTGTTGAAATGATGAAACTTTCATGACTAGATTGCAAATTAAAACCCCCCAAAAATCTATTTTAAATCAAGGCTGCAAAAAAATCAATGTTAAAAAAAATCAGACCCTGAATAAATAAATAAATTTAAAAAGAAATCTATCTGTATTTCCTGTCAAATTGCGCTTGCCATCATGAAGGAAGTGCCAGTGATAGATGGAAATGAATGAGAGTAATATATTGGCAGCGTGGAGAGTGAGCTGTGTGGCTCCAACTGGGGCAGCCCGCCTTGTTCCACTTCAGTGGAAGATTGATGACTTCTGGGTTTTCTGAGATTTGCACCTGTTTCCACTCTCCTGTCTCCCCCCGCAGTCTCCCCCTCTCCCCTCCTGTACTCCCCTCTGTATGCTGTGCTCTCTCCCCTTCTGTTCAACGCCTTTATTGTCATTATCACGTTCCCGAGAAATTATCCTGTGTAATGTCTCAGCATTTACTTTTAATTGTTAAAAAAAAAAAACTACTTTTTTCAACTATGTATTTGTAACACTTTATTTAAGTGTTAAGAGTTAGGCCTGTAAAGTTTTGGCAGGCCTGTTGCATGTGGACTAAACATGGTCCATAATGGTTTTGCTCATATGACAATGTTCTCATGTCCCCAGTATCTCAATAGGCCCAAAGTTCATATGAAGTGAATGAATGAATGCCTATCATCAAATGTGTTTTTTACTCCTCCCTTATTGGGATTAGATTTACTCATGTTAGCTATTGATCTGTGTTCAAATATTGTTTTTTTATTTGAGAATTTATCGGAAGGTCCCACAATGTTTAAAATGTATAACTACAGGCAGTGGTTTAGTGGGCTCAGAGCTTCTAACTGTCCTTGCTGTGGTTGTTTCACAGCGCTCACCACTGACTTCACACTGAAACCCATTTATTATGAAACATAGAAAATGTCCTGTAAATATCAACAGTAGCTTTATCTTCAGCTCACCGTAACAAATGAATAGAAAGAAGACAATGGTGTGATAATAGTGTTTTCTTCTGACACTCCATCCTTCTCTCCTCCTACTCTGCTGTCTCCCTTGCTGTCTTCCTCTCTGTTCCTCTGTCCTACGTGGTGCTCCGACTGCATAGTTAAACCGACACACACTGTGTGTTTTTGCTCGCACATGCAGAGATCAGCCTTTCACGTCGGCACGTAGTACCTGGATTGCTGCAAGCAAAGACTCTTGTTCATGTTTGATCATATTTACATGATTAATCAGGAACGGTTTACTCAGCTAATAAATATTTGTTCTAATTTTTTTTTCATGGGCATCTTGCTGAATACTGGCCTAAGAACAAAAATGATGTAGAGCATCAACAAAATGGAAATGAAGTGGCTTCCTGACAAGGCCTGTGCTTTCAGAGATGAAACCAGCTACATCACCAGAGTTGTTACAGGGAATAATTTCATTTAATATTAATGTTTATGGCATTTTTTGAAAGAGTTCACTAACTTACTGTCAACCCCCTTTGTGGCTTAACCTAATATCAATAAAGGTCAGTTGAACCGCTGTTTAATGTAATGGCACAAACAACAAAATGGGTTTTGTTATCCAATAAGACACCTGCACCCTGTCTCTCATACACAAACACACACACAAACCATCCAGAGTTTCTCTAATGTTTGGCTAAAGATGCTACTGGGTCATTTTAAGCTTCATGACATGATTAATTTATGAACTTGTCCTTGGACACAGTGCACCCCTTTATTTTTTATTTATTCCTTTTTTTAAAATAGATGTAATTGTTTAATTTATTATTTTTTTCTGTGTGCAGTTTTGTGTGTAGTTTATAACAGCACAAATTTGTGTGCACTACATTTAACAATTACCTTTTGTTAACAATTGTTATTTGTTAATTTATTCTGGATATAATGACGTTCTGTGAGCATAGAGCAGAGTAAGGGGGGCAACAGGAAGGAGAACCCACATACAGGAACAACCAGGCAGGCAGGTACAGTTCAATGACTTTATTTGAGGAAATGGTGAAAGCAGCAGCTCACAGACAGGGAGACAGGCAGACAGATTCAGGTAGGAGGCAGCAGGTAGTAACAGGTATCAGGAACAAAACAGTAACAGAAAACAGGTAGCAGGTGGCGAGAACGCAAGTCTTCAGCTGTACGTCATGAAAGGTAACACAACGATCAGCAGGGAGCAGGTGGAACTGGCTTATACACAACACTCTCCTAAAAATGTTATTTCTTTACGACTGAACAGCAACAGCACATATGTTCTGCAGGAAATGTAATTAAATGTTCCATTAACATAAAGACATGCTGATAATTTAAAATGTTCACAGCCTCCCCGGTCTCTGGTGTGACGGGTGTGTGCTTTGTAGATCTGCCATCCACTCAGAATATCTCCGCCGTTTCCTCCACTGCCGTTAATAAATGCAGCGCTTCATTCACTCAGAAACATGCTGACGCTAAACAGAGAGTCGTGCAGCGAGTACGTTTCCTACAAAACATGTTTGCTGTTGCACTTTAGTTGAAAACAAATGTAATTTGTGGAAGAGAGTTGCTTCACAGGATCATTTCTGAAATCAGGACTGATCAAAATAGGAATCAGGGAGTCTAATTGATTTTATTTTTAAACACAGATGTGATACGGTAAAGACTGATTGACTGATCAGTGTTGCCCAGTCAGGAAAATTTAACATGTTTGCTGGCCTGGACAAAATAATCAAAATTCTTGAACACTGAATCAGTTTTCCTGTGTGGCCAGTAAGTGAAGAAAAACCGCATCACTTGCATTATGTCCATGCCTTACTGTGCTTTGCAGAAAGAACAGCCTCAAGACATTTATAGCAGCTGGATGTGGTGGAGGGCAGGATTATTGGCTCAGGGAAGAACTCTCACAAGCCTAGGAGATAGCAGACCAAGACCCCCAAATGCAATTTGAGCACGCTCTACTGGGACTGAGACTGTGTTAACAGCAATGGAAGTACAGTGGCACAGTTTCTTTTTTTTCTTTTTTTCTTTTTTTTTGCAGTGGCCTCTTAGTCTGTGCCTTGGCCTTTTTTTTTTCTGTTTTTATCTCCAGGACATTTTCACAAGTTCTTTCTTGTGTCTGCTGTTAAGTTGTGTTGGGCTGTCTGTAGTTGGATACCAATTTCATCCATGCTGCAATGACTGGTAATGGTTTTTAGTGTTTCAGACTTGATTCAATCAATCTGGGCCCCAGTAAATACTGCAGCAATCCTCATCTAAAGGCCACAGCCAACCAGCATCAGTGCAGAGAGCTCAGACTGAGCAGTAGTTAATGTCATTGTGGACTGGGTGGCAGCCACCCCCGCGACCTGGGCCTGGACCTAGACATGCAGCAGATGATGATATGACATGACTACTGAAGAATCTCTTGATACACACGTTATCTGTGTATAACTGTTTTAACCTTAATGTTTTTCTACCAAAACTTAAAACAGGATTTGTAGCCATCATTCTCACAGAGGCACAAAATAATAGAATGCAGTAGTGCAGCTCCTGAGAGTTTTAGTTCTGCAAGAAGAAGTGAAATAATTCTGAAGAAAAGAAATGTCTTTAGGAAAAGGCACCGGCTAAATAAATACATATGCTTAGAATAAAAATGACTGCATTCCCATTGTAGCTGTCTCAGTGGAGTTGCTATGCAATTCAGCAAATTTAAGTTTCATGGTCTCTCTGTGGAGGCTGGAGGAGAAACCATGAAAACTTAATGTGATTGTGACTGAATGGCCAGAAAACTCTGTTAATCTTATAAAATGCAGTGGTTTCAGAAAGCATTCAGACCCCTTCAGTTTTTGCTCATTTTATTGTGTTGTAATTTTGAACTGATTCAATAGCCATTTTTACCCATCAGTCCACACTCAAAAACCCGTAATGACAAAGTGAAATGTTTGTCAATTTATTAAAAATCAAAACCAGAAATCTCAAAAATATTCAGACTCTTTGCTGGAGCTCTCCAAATTGTTGTGCATCATCTTTATTTTAATTATCTTTGAGATGTGCCAAGAACCTGACTGAACCTGAACCTGAGTCCACCTATGGCAAATTGTATTGATCGGGCATGGTTTAGAAAGACACAGAGCTGTGTATATAAGGCCCAGCCTGCATGTCAGGACCAAAACCAAGCCATGAATTCCAAGGAAGTCTCTGTAGACTCCTATGATAAAATTATGGTGAGGCATAGATCAGGGCAGGAGTATAAACCATCCCTGAAGCTTTGAGTGTTCCCAGGGGCTCAGTGAACTCAGTGATTGTGAAATGGAAGAAGTTTGGAACCAGCTGGACTCTTGCTGAAGCTTGTGGTCTGGCCAAACTTATAAGTATCCGGGCAAGAAGGGCCTTAGTCAGGGATGTGACCAAGAATTAGCTCAGCCAAAGTCCAAACCTAAACCCCATATAGCTGTCATCTTCAGGTCCCAGTCTGAGGATGCTTTAGAGGATCTGTTGTTTTGGAGGAATTTGTCTCTGACACTGTTTTCATCTCCTCTTTAGTCAATGGTTATGAAGCAAGAGCAGGTGAAAGAGTGATGGCAGCCTCTCACTCTCTGTTGTTGTCCCTGTCATCATATCCTTCATTTTTCTCACAGAGGTTTTTCTGTTGAAGGTCCACAGTGCTCCCAGGAACCTTTGGCTTTTAGTCCACTGTTGGAGCTGGTTCCTCCAGAGACACTCCAGCCTCTTTAAGATTCTTTGAAGAAGACTACACTACTGCCTCATCTTCATTTTTGCTACACTAAGGGCTTAAATCAGATTAGCTCTGAAGTCAGAGTGTGTGGAAGAAGAACAGGTTAGCTGATGGTCGTGGTAGCTGGACAGCTAAAGTAGATAGACTTGTCTCGTAGGTCCTTAGTCTTTGCTACGATTCACTCAGTCTTTCCTCCTGATGTACAGCATCCTTTCCCTTATTGCTTTGAATTTTTTTAGTTCTGCCCTACAAACACTTTCTTGTGTCAATTTTTCAGCATTAAAAGATTATAATTTCACAGGAATGTATCATTTTCATGAAAAAAAAATCAGGTAAACAGGAGCTAGAAACTAACCCAAACTACAGTAATGGCATTCTAGCTTTGTGAGCCAACTAGCTGGAGCGCTAACTTAACTTAACTTAACTTAACTTAACTTAACTTAACTTAACTTAACTTAACTTAACTTAACTTAAGCTAACTTTACTTACTGTTTCTTACAATTGAAATTAATTGATTCTAATGATCATAAACAGAGCAGAAGGCACAATGCAGTATCTGTCCTTCTTAAGTGTTATGAATAGCCTATGCTAATATTTGTTTCAAATAATATTAATAATTGATCAATAATTAAATATTAAATAAAAGCATTTGCCCGAAACAGTGTTACACAATTTGTTGGATCAGCCTGCAAACATCAAACCTTTCCTATCAAGTTCACTTCTTCTGTATAGTTACAAATCTTGTGCACTAATACTAAACTAAATAAAGTTTGAAGCAGAAGAAAAAAAAAAACAAACAAAAAAAAAAAAAGATTTGCACCAAGTCACAGTTACATGACCTAACCCCACTAGACAGCAGCATATGTTGGCATACAACCCAGAGGAGTTTGACTTGAGCATGGCCTTCTCCAAGATGAAGCTGACAGTGCCCTTCAGCTGCCTCTGCTCTGTGTTTGTCTGTAGCTGCACCAGCTGTGCTATCAGCTCCTGATAAGTCTCTGGAGTCAGGTGTGCAGGACACTTTTTACACAGCTGAGGATACATTCTCCTTTATCCTCCACTGTGTGGCTGTATGGCTCTCCAGTAAATCAGAACAGCTGTCAAAATGATGTACTTCCTGATAACTTCACTATTATTTAAAAGAATTATGTAAATTCACTGAGCACTTCATTAGGAACACCTGTGCACCTGCTTATTCATACAACTATCCAAACAGCATCAATTAGGTGGGAGCAGTTTAATGCACAAGATCATGAGCTTCAGTTAATGTTCACTTCAAACATCAGAATGTGAAAAAAAAAAAAGTGATCTCAGTGACTTTGACCGTGACATGATTGTTGGTGCCAGACGGGCTGTGATTTTCACACACAAGATTCTCTAGAGTTTAACTCAGAATCGTGTGACAAGTAACAGCAAACCATCCAGTGAAGCAGCAGCTCTGAGGATGGAAACACTTTGTTGATGAGAGAGGTCAGAGGTCAGACCGGTTGGAGCTGACAGTAAGGCTAAGCTAACTCAGGTAACCACGCTGTACAACTGTGGTGAACAGAAAAGCTTCTCAGAATGAGCAACATGTTCAACCTTGAGGTGGATGGATTACAGCAGCTGAGACCACGTCGGGTTCCAGTCCTGTCAGCCAAGAACAGAGATCTGAGGCTGCAGTGGACACAGGTTCACCAACACTGGACAGATGAAGACTGGAAAAACGTAGCCTGGTCTGATGGATCAGGATTTCTGCTGAGGCTGCAGATGGTAGGGTCAGAATTTGGCATCAGCAGCATGAATCCATGGACCCAACCTGCCTCGTGTCCACAGTCCAGGCTGGTGGTGGTGGTGTGATGGTGTGGGGAATGTTTTCTTGGTTCACTTTGGGCCTTAATACCAATCAGTCATGGTCTGAATGTCTCAGTCTGTCTGAGTATTGCTGCTGACCATGTTCATCCCTTCATGGCCACAGTTCGCCATCTTCTAATGGCTACTTCCAGCAGGATAATTCTCCATGTCACAAAGCTAAAGGCTCAAACTGGTTTCATGAACATGACAGTGAGTTCAGTGAACTTCAGTGTCCTCCACAGTCTCCAGACCTGAATCCAGTAGAACAGATTTGGGATGTGGTAGAACAGGAGACTGGCTGAATGTGTGTGCAGCTGACAAATCTGCAGAAATATTGTGATCCGATCATGTCAACATGGAGCAGAAACTCAGAGGAAAGTCTCCAACATCTCTTGGGATCGATGAGAGCAAAGAGAGGAACTACCCAGTACTGGTATTGTGTTCCTAATAAAGTGCTCACTGAGTGTCCTGAATCTGTCTTTTGTGGGTCATTTTCAGTTGACATGGAAGCTGCTGTAGTGGTAACTGTGAAGAGTTGCTTGAAAATTTAAAATTTCTTTTTCGGTAAGCTGACTTTTAACAAGCTGTACAGGTGTGTCAGTCTCATTTACTCTTGTTGCCCTTTTTGTGCCGGTTTTTGTGTCACTATTTTTAAACCGTGGCTGTCTTAATAGGACTGTGTACTGTGGCCCATTTATTCCAGGGTTCGTTGCTTACTGGGTGCATACACTAACAATGTTTTTAGGCTTCCCTGAGCTTCCTTGTTTGTTTGGACCCATGGAGCATCAGCATCATGTTTAATTAATGCTGAAAAGTGTCTCTGAAAAATTGATTATTCACACAGTAGAATTGATCATTATTATATATGAGTATGGCTGTATAATGATAAAAAAAAAAAACTAAATAACTCAAATTAGATTTGTCATTAAGTGTTACCATCATTCAAGCTGCTGCCATTTTATCTATACACATAAATATCATTATTCTCATTGGAGGGTTTTCTCCATAGAAATTAAGGCTGGCATACATAGATATCATAGGAATCATTAGAGCCATCTGCCATACCAAACTGATGACGACAATACAAAACTATTGAAAGTTCAACTACCTGTGACACCCTTGTATTCCTATGTTGAGAAACACTGAGGATATAATTAAAAGGGAAGTTTGAAATGGGAATTTAAGGCACAGCAGAGGCATAAACTTGATTCAGAACACCACTGTTAGCAGCTGCCTGCTGCTCCAGCCAATCAGGTTACAGCAGGTATTTAGCTGGACTAAAGGCGTGACACTCGCTCATGTCCTGGAGACATTGTTACTACAGCACATCATACTACAGACTCTGTAGTATGATGTGCTGTAGTAACAGCAGTAAGTAAAATTTCCTTGTGCTAGAAAATTGTTTGGTTTTGTTGTGGTTCACTATGTGATGCTGTGCTGAAGCTTGAGCAGAATCTAAATACAAGATGCAACAAAAATCAGAGTGCAACTTCTAATTCTTGGAAGAATCTACAGTCTGCACTCTTTCTCTCTCTCTCTCTCTCTCTCTCTCTCTCTCTCTCTCTCTCTCTCTCTCTCTCTCACGCACACACACACACACACACACAAAGCTCTTCTCTCTGTCTTTTGTCTTTGCTAAAAAATTATAAATTGCTGCTGTGGCCTAGTGGCTGCTGAGTCTGAATCACTGTGACGCTGTCTGGCTCTTTAAAGATCACTGCAGCGGAACTGTGCCTGGATACCCCTGCTACTACAACACTACACACATACACATACACACACCCACAAACACACAAATACACACACACGCACACTGATGTCCGCTTGCACGCACAGGTATTTGTCTGTTAAAATCAGCCGTGAAGTGATAAATAAAAAGCACCAACTGTATACAAACTATGTCTCATAAACAGTAGATCATTTTTTTTGTAAAGCATAAAAACAGCCAATATAAAACAAATTACTTTGACGTCTTAATATGGCTGAGATGAGTTTAGCTACTTATATGCATTAATCAGAGGCCCTAAAGTTAAAATTATGCCATAACTATTTTGTGTGTCAGTAACAAACTTGTTTGAAGTAGGCTACTTGAATGAGGAATGAAATTCAGATACTTTTTCATTTTAATGATGTGATGACCTTTCACTGAACACCACCCTCAGAACAAACTTTACATTTTTAGGCCCATTACTGATAAAGAATAGCACCTTTATTTGTATATATATATATATATATATATATATATATATATATATATATATATATATATATATATATATATATATACTAAGCATATTCAAACACACTGTATATACATTCGAATAATCCTCACACTTCATATTTAAATGACTCATCTGCTGTTTAAATTTTATATAATACAACTATATTGTGTATGCAGTTCCCGTATATGTGTCGGGCTGATGAGTGTGTGGGCGGGTGTGTTATTATGGGCGGCTTTGCGCATGGCTAATTAGACCCTTGCCACAGCTGCTCAACAGTCTTGCAAGAACGTCCCTTTTAGACAGCAAAAAATAAATGCATTTAAAAAAGATGAAGAAAGACAAATTAAAATCCAGTGTCTGTGCTTTAGTGCGCAATCAAATTTCTTCATCAACATTTTCCGTCATCGGCTCGAGCACTCGTGGAAGTTGTTAGGAGAGCAAGAAAACGGCCAAACAGGGCGACCAGAAATTAGAGTGGACTGAAATGAAACGCAGCAGTCGGCCAGTGGGTGGCTCATCGCAGCGGTCCACATCCGAGTGAGTCAGTCACAATAAACAACTGCTGATTAGCACGTTCCACAGAAGAAAGGAGATTCATTTTCAGTTTTGTCCTAAACATTGATGGTAAAGTCTTATTTCTGAAAGTGGCCCTGAAGAGTGACTGTGTTTGATTTTCCATATTTTTTCTTATTGTCAACAAATCCCATGTGCAGTCCCCAAACCAACACTGAACGTATGCTGCCACCAATCCTATACCTGTCCCACTACCTGCTATCTTATTCCTGCCACACATGGGACAGGTGACATGTTCCTTCATTACCATGAACACACACACGCTGAAGTTTATTTTCACTCACTCCCTCACACACTGTCCTGCTGCCAGAAATACCCACTGGAGCATCAAATATTTATTACTTTACAGTCGGAAATGACTGCCCTTGCATGTTTCCTCCTGTTTGAGTCACATTTGCTAAAAACCAGCAGTTTCAGGAAATTAGTTGGTACTGATGGTTTTGGTAAGACAAAGTAAAGCAGGCAGTTATTAAACTCTGTCAGTAACGTTGCATGAAAATCATCATCATCATCATAGAAAGTGATAATAGAGAATAAATGGAAAGCTTACTAGTATTTTGGAGCTTTTGGTTGTGATCTATTAAATGATGTAATAAACCTTTGTGACTTTTTTCATAATATTTTCTCATCATCTTAGTTTCTGTTGTCATTTTGAGAAACTGACTGTGTATCTTAATGGGTGACACTGGAAATGCCACCAACTCCAACAAAATGTCAGCGTCTGCTGTTTCTGGCCCTCCTGCAGTTTCCTGGTTTCAAACACTCAAGTAGATGAGGAAAGACTCCAAATGTGGTATACTGCTCTGCCTTTGATGTGTGACTGACAGGGTCATTAATTAGAGAGTTAGTGTTTAGTGGTGCATGGAATATTACAGGAGACACCTGTCCATTTGGCTGAGAGTTTTCACCATAAAATAAAGTCCAAGTAGCTCATTCCATGTGGCATTTCCCACATACATACTCTGTCAGCACACGCCAGTAAACAAACTATGCATTCAGTATCTTCATCAGCTTACTCCAGAGTGTTTGGATAGCTGAAGTCTGTTTGATGTATTGATTATTTGCAATATTTATATTGCAAATACTAAGCTACCCCAGTAAATATGGATATTTACTGGTGTAGCTCATTAACTATTTAATACAGTGCAGCTTTGGTTGATATGGTCTAATCTACAAAAAATGTTTTACAGTTAAACAAATCCTGTATTAAAGCAGATGTGTTCAGCTCTTTACTGGTGGTGAACTGAAGTATTTAAAATAAAAAAAGTCATTGGTTTACAAATCTTTTTATTTGTAAAACAAAAAGACTGATGAACTAAAAAATCTCACCTCTGAGCGACTTGTGCAACAGGAATGGATTCATTGCTGCCCCTCTGTGGCTGACGCAGAAAAAACTCTCACTACACCTGCTTTTATCAGCAACTGCAGCTGAAATAGCAGTGTCTCCTGCCATCTGCCACAAGAGGCAGTAACGAGCCCCTTCTTACGAAAAAAAAAATGCTGCACCTGCAGACTTGTTTGGACAAGCCAGGCTGCATACAGGTGAAATTAATGCTGCATCAGAAGTTTATACTGTTTTCAATCAGTATGTTCAGTGTTAAGCCCCGCCCCCACATTTCACGTCTTCGGTTGGAAACGTAGAGACACGGCGGTATAGTCTTCCTCCTGTCATGCAGTTCTACATGGTAAGTCAAACTTACTGGAACAGCTATGAATGGATGCTGTGAGCTGCAGTTAGCACAAAGGGCTCTGAACAGCACATTTGTCCAGGTGATTAGCCAGCGAGCAGACTGTTGTAGCTAGCTAAAGTCTCCAACTTTATTCATGATTTAACAACAATTCCCATGGAAGTTCAGTGATGACAAAGAAAGCTTTGTGTTTTTTACTGTTTAAAATCGCGTTTGCTCAGTAATTTCCATGTGAAGTTGGATGAGGTTAAAGGTCAGTTTCACTTTCTGCAATTCCATGAAAAAAGTGTGTAATTTTACTTGGTTTAAGAAAAAAAGTTTAAAAATACACCCACATTCTTTTAAAACCTCATTCTGCAAGTTCCTTCATATTTTAGATTCAGATTTTTTTTTTTTTTACATGCCTTTAGCAAATGTATTTAATGTGAGCAATCATTCGCTGTGAGGCAAGAAACAGAGCTGCCTTCAAAAGCACGTTCAGTTTTATCTCACGAACATTTCCAGTCACCCAGAGAGCTTGCCTGCAAACTGCAGTAAAAGTTAGATACAGGGATGCAACAGGGACAGAAGTTGATGCAGAAATTGTCAGCGACCTCGTTGGACAAGGCAACGTGGTGCTGACAGCTTTCTCAGATCACGGTGACATTTAAAAGCAGGTGTACACTGCACCCTGCAGAATAAAATTATTTACACTTTTTCTATTCCTTTTGAGTTCTCCGGATGCTCCTTGTCTTCTGATTCTGAGATGTCTGTGCATCAGCTGTAATCATAGATGACATCCCCAACAAGAGACAAAGAATTGAGGACAGGCGTGATGCAGCGTCTGCTACACAAGTTGTTACAAAGCTCGATTCTCATGAGTTTCTTAACACTTGCACATTTTTTCGCTCCGACTCTCTAGAAAAGCAGGTTATCACCATGGTTTTTTTTGTTTTTTATTAGTTGATTGAAACCGTGCAACGAGACAAGTCCGCTGGTGTAGTACTACAAGAGTACCAAACAACAGAAACCCTGGTTGTTAAAAAATGGAGGAAATTGTCCTCATAAGCATCATTTTCACGAGCCAGTGCGAGGATGTTAGAATAATCACTCCTGTAATGTAGTGTTCTCTGTGGCTGCACATTATTCTTGTGTCTAATGTTCAGTTTGCTTATCTCAGCCTGAGCCATGCAGCGGTGTGGAGGAGCATCTCTGCAACCAACAGAGCAGCAGAGGAGCAAGATTGACAGCTTCTACATCACCGTGGATAAACATCTCATCCCTTGCCAGACAAACCTCTCCCTCGGGCCATTTGATGAACTTTTCAAAGCACATTTTGTGTTTAATTTGTCTCGTGAGGCTCCTGTAGTGATTTTTTTTTTTTTAAACATTCCCGCAGACAACAGTGTAAAACATGGTCTGTGTGGTTAAAGATGGAGAGGTGCAGAGTATAAATCTGGACTTTTTGTTTGCAGTGCAATGGAAGAAGGTATGCCGGTCTCTCGTCAAATAATTGATGTACTTATGTTTGAAGATCACATTTGTTATTGACCAGCTACTCAAAGAGAATTTGGATGGCCATCATCATGCATTCAGAGTCTAACAAAGTGAGCGAAGGTGTATAATAAAAATGTCTGAGCTTAAATTTCAGAAATCATTTGATATTCAAAGCCCATACAGTGTTATAGACGAAGGTTTTAAGATTATACCTTCATTTACAATGTTTTAATTTAACTGTATGAATGAATGCAAAGGCTAAGCTATTTCTGAAAATTAATTTGAACATCTTTTTCAGTGTAGATCGCTTGACAGCTCAGGCAGTGAAACTAACACTGCATAAATAATAAAACATGTAACTCAGAGCAGTGTTGGTTTGTCTAATCTTTTAGTGTCACTCCATTTGTATGTTAAAGATGAAGCTCTGGCATGGTGTTAAATGTATCCTGTAGTTATCGAATAGCCTTTATAGGACTGAACAGTGGTTCTGAAAAGTTTGTAGCTTATTACTCCAGTTGTGTGAGTCTTTTTAGGAATGTTGTAGGAATGCTCCGGAGGATGTGAAACAGTAAAATGTAGCTGTGTTTTTCAGCCACAGGACAAAGAGATCGATACTGTCCAAGAATAGCTGAATCAATTGGGGCAGCACAGAGGTTCAACTTCGCACTGTCGCCTCACAACAAGAAGATTCAAATCCACCGGGCATCCACTTGAAAACTCTGCAGTTTTTGGACAGTGCGAGGGTTTCCTCCCACACTTCACAATCGACTACTGCTGAATAGATTCTGTACATGAATGACAGAAGCACCTCATAAAATGGAAGGACTAACCAGTCACACTCTGTGAACGTAAATCAGTAGAGGAATGCTTTAAACGTATAGGTTATTTCTACAAATGTAATTCTTAAACAGATTTATTTAAGGCACCAATGTCCCCTTAGTTGTCTCCTATTTCCTCTTGTCTGCGTATGAATAAGTGTGAGTCTTTCATATACTTGAGTCATTTTCGGCTCACACAGATACGTCTGTGCCTCATTTCCTGTTCCCACTCCTTTAGTTGGACTTATTCACGTCTTTATAAGCAGGACATTGTTGTGTCAAATATATAGTGAGAATATAGCAACAAAAATTTGCTTGGGTTCTGTCTGAACACACTGTAAGAGTTGAAACTTGTTAACTAAAAAACTAAAGCATGTTCCACCTCAATCAGTGACGCTACAGAGGTTTATCCGATGGAAATAATCAGTCACCTTTCCACAAAGCTGCTGAGAGCCGTTGTCAGTCATAAACAAGGAGAGCTGGTGACCTAAGAGAAGGGGCGGGGTTGACCGTGTTGCGATGGATGAACTTAACCAGTGATTGATGTTTGATTGGTGACAGGTCAGTGAATGTGAAATGAAATATACATCCGGTGGAATGTGACAAACATATTGAAATTAAAGATAGTACTGAGTTATTGACAGAAACTGGACTTGGTTTTAGATCTTGAAGACGTTTCACCTCCGATAGAAGAGGCTTCTTCAGTTCTGGTGTGGAGTCCAAGGTATTTAACCTCTGTAAGGTCGTTGTCAAGGCCACTGATGAACACTTGGTTTGTTAGTGCTCCTTGCTGTTATAGCAAGAGTCATTAGAATGAAGTGAACCAGACTGATTATTCCTCATATACCAACAATACCAGTACTATATTATGGAAGACTGATCCTGGATCAGCCATAAATGATCAACCACATCTCTGCTGAGATCTTGAGGCACAGCCACAGTTGACACTCACAACCTCTTATAAACTTTCTGTGACTCTGTTTCACATTTTTTATTCAGTATGATATCAAACTGTGTCAAACTGTTTAGTTTGATTATCCTCATGTTTTGTTTTCTTTTTGTTGTCTGTTTGCTTGTATGCAACATTACAAACTGTGGCTGCATCACAGTCTTGATCCCATTGTACCAGATGTAACAAAGGTTAGGCTCAGAATACAATAACCCTGGGCTCCTTGTGTGATGTATTTGGTGCAGATTCATCACTCCTCAGTGGTGAACATGTACTGGACAATCCACAGGAATATGTTACCTCATCATAGCACAAAAACTGTGAGAGGCCACATAAGCACATAAGACAACAACGTGGGCGTGGGTCAGAGACAGAGTCCCCTTAGACCCAGTGTCGGGGGCTGGCAGTGGCAGCCAGTGGCACTGAGTCATCAGTCAACAGGCAAAACACAACAGATTTAAATTTATCAACACACTTGTGTCTTTAGGCAGCAGATTGTTATCTGTTAATATGCGACAAGGATCTTCCCTGATAACACACGAGAAGACAAAGTGAAAAATATTTACAGTGACATCAGTAATTGTGGTGCAGCTAATAGTACAACATGCCTGAAAGTTCCAGGTCATAGAGATCTGCAACTAGGTTATCTACTGTGAAGTGCCACCCCACTTTCAATTTCCTTTAAAAATTATTTTAATGCTCTTTGAGGTTACGTGCCTGACTGGGCTAACGGCTCTCTGGAGAACACATTCACACACATGCACGAACACACACACACACACTCTCAGAAGCCTCCCCCATGAGGCATTTTTACCATCTCTTGTTTCAGGGAGCACTGATCCATGACAGCCTGGTCGTGTGATGGTGTAAGGGGCAGCCGAGCACAGAAATGTCTCCCATGACCTAAAGAGGAATGGGGGATTTTTTGGGAAGCACTATTATTCTGCATGACAAGTGTGTAACAATTTTTTTCTGTATTCATCTTTGATCTTGCTTTGATTTTGAGTGGACCAGCTTCACAACACCCACCTCCTCTCAGCTGTGGCACAAATGCTGTGTCGTACTCAGCCACTGCACTGGAAACAAGTGAGTGTCTGACAGAAGCTACAAGCAGAGCTCGACTCTGTTACATCTACAACCCGCAGCAGTTAGTCCAGGCTAAAGAGACTAAAGGCTGGCATTAATGTTTAGGGTCTGCTGTCATATTACACCAGATGATTCAAAGGCCTGTAAATTGTTTAGTTTGGATCCACCTTTAGATTTAGTAATTTGTATGTCCTTCCCCTGTGGGCATCAGGACAAACTATTTCCACTGCAGGAATCAGGGTGTCGAAAAGAGAAAGAAAAGAAAGTGTGATGGTTGGGATGGTGGATGGACATTAACGCAGGAGGGCAGATTTCACCTCCTGTCACAGATCTTGATCTGTGATGATCCGCTTTTTTTTTTTTTTTTTTTTTTTTTTTTTTTACTTAAACATGATCTTTTTTTTTAAGTGTAACCATATTCTAGTGAACATGTGCAAATACTGTAGGAAGTCAGACTACTTTATATTGGCATTGGAAGTAATCCAGAGTTTTGTCATTTACAAATTACAATTTTACAATTTTGTTTGTTGATGGAGTTGTTTTAAAAGAGGCTTCACTTAATGGGGACAATAAATAAGTGTGATCAGAAACCAGCCCAAAAGTATTTTCCATGAAAAGGCACAGGAAGTCTGGAAAGAGGGAAAATATTTGTATCTAAAATATCTTTTCAAGGTCAATGCAAAATATTGAAGCTGAATTTACAGGAAAAACTGAATATTTAATTTCCTTTCTTGCAGTGTGAAACAAAATAAACATCCTGGAAATTAAAGCATGACTTTTTTATGATTCTGTTTGAGCACTTGGTCGAAGCTGACTAGAAGCATGAGATTGGATGATTTTTTTTTTTCAATATTTAAGCAAAACCACCATCCCATCACCTGAACCATGTGATAGTCTACAGTGGTTTGAGAAAGTGTTCAGACCCCTTCACTTTCTGCACACTTTGTATTGCATTGCTGCCTTTTTCGCCCATCAACCTGCACTCAGTACTCACCCATAATGACACAGTGAAAACATGAATTTTTTTTTGAACTGACTGACAGAAATCTGTCAGTTACCAAAGTATGCTGTTGTCACACAAGGATGTTACACTACTGGACAGGTAGTTGGGTCCTGGACAGGTAGTAGAGTCCATGGGGACAGTATGTGTAGGTATGAGACCCGAGGAATTCTGGGAAGTTGAGTCCAGTTCATATCACATAATATGCAGATTCATCTGTGTCTAAGTCCCAAGAAGCTGTAGACAGGACTCTGAATGCAAACACTGGTCTGTGATGTGACAGTTGGCACAAACCACCCCTCACTGATTCTGCTGCCGTTAATAAAAGTATTGCTTCATGCATTCAAAAACATTTTTGACAACCCTGGAATAATGCAGTATAAGACAAGGCGATCTTATCCCATTAAAATTACACAAGTAATGAGGTTTTCATCAAGTACCCCTTCTGCACGTGCAAGTACCATGCATCAGCTGTCAGACTAATCCAACAAGGCTGCCAACCTTGCATGCTAAAGCCTTTTTCTAATTAGAGCCCTCTGATCTGATTTGAGATCCTAGGTCCTTGGCCTGATATGTTGGTGAAAATGACTGCAGCAATGGCAGCAATCATTCGGACTGAGTAAACACTCCACATCACCTCTCAGTCTTGCATATATTATGTGGGGAGTGGGTGTTGCATGAAGTACTTCATGAAGCAGGTGCAGCATATTTCATGCTGAAGAGTAGATGTATGTGTCTGCTTTTCAGTAAACACACAGCCACAACATGAAAAGGTAATTTGATTTAATGTTGTGGCCTGTGGCCAAGGGCGAAACCACGTATGTTTTTTTTTTTTTTTTTTTTTTTTTTGGATGAGGGGTGTTCCCTTAATACTGACACAATACCAATCTGTCCCCCCCCCAGTATACAGTAGAAAATATTTTAATTATGTCCTCCTTTTGTGAAACCAGTCAACGGATTTTCTTGTCATTTCCCGTTTATTTTAAATTAATTTCCGTTTGCTAAGGAAAGCAGAAGCGCGTGACTCCCCCTCCAAATTGTACAACTTGGTTGCGCCCACTTAGCTCGCTTAAGAAGCTAGCACACGCAGCTCGGTCATGGTTATCACGTGTAGCGCGTCTTTTTATTCTGTGAGGGAAATTTGATGGCTCTTTAAATTCAGTCAGTGGAGGTGAACGATTGGAGGAACTAACGGCTGAAAATGGAGAAAGAAGGACCGACAGCCATGAGTTTTTTTGTCCAGACAGTACGTAACTAGACATCTGAATAACATTAGCCTAGCTTAGTTGAAGGTAGCTGTCCGGTCAGAGGTGGACAGTAACTAAGTACATTTACTCAAGTACTTACTTAAGTACAATTCTGAAGTTCTACTACTATGAATATTTATTTTTTGCTACTTTATTCTTCCATTCCACTACATTTCAGTGGGACATATTGCACTTTTTGTTTCTCTAAATGTATTTGGCAGCTTTAGTTATTAGTTCCTTTTAAGATGACAAGATGATTTTGCACAGTGGATGATATAACACGTTGTTAAAATGCAACACATTGTTAAAGGTTAAGACAGTCTCTTATTAATCAGATTTATTTGGTGTCCCTGTTTATAAAACTGTTCATAAAGTAGTTCAAACTAGCTCCGCCTGCAGCAGCTATTAAAGTGGCATTACTGACACTGATGCTTTAGTATTAATCATCTAATCATGTCACATATAATGAGTCAGATGGGCCAAATCTGTACTTTTACTTAATACTTTAACTGCATTTCGCTGCTAATGGTGTTATATGTAATCTTTCATGCAGTAATTTTACTTGTAATTCAGTATTTTTGCTGTATTGGTACTTTTAATTAATTGAAGGATCTGAATTCTTCTTCCACGACTGACAGCTGTACATTGTGCACTGTTTTTTTTACAACATGATGACATTACAGTAAATAAGACTAGCAATAGTAAACAAGCTGAATAATCAAATGGTCGTCAAGGTTAGTCATTGTTCCTCACTTTCACACTCAACATTATTATCTTCTTTTTTTCTTCCAGGTGCCTAAGCTGAGGACGGACAAGAATTGGAAAAGAAGAGAAGACGAGGTTTGCAGTCAACTTCAAATATCACCACCAGGATATCAAGGAGACAGACCCAAAACTTGACTCTAAACACAGTCCCTTTAAGTGAGCCCAGGCGAACATTAAACCGAAGTGTTCAACAGTGACTGCCTCATCCATCAGCATGATCTTCAGTAACTTGCACTCTTCAGAGAGGGCACAGCATTAACAGATTTTCCTGTTATCATCTTGGATCATACTGGAATATTGGAATTCAGATCCAGCTTTGGATGTATGTCCATTTCCAACCTGGAAGTAATCAGCTTTCTGAACTTTTCAGTACCCCTTGTTTTTTTAACAACAATATTCCCTGATGATCACAAGGGAATATGTCACTCTGTTTCTGGTGGGCTCTTGTTTCCTGTTGGACTACAGCTCCCAAATCCCTGTGCAGACTCAGCTGCAGAGCAGAACTAAGGGTGCAGTGATGCTGGCCAGGAGGGCAACTGAAAATAAGAGTGTGAGGGTGTCTTTTGGGGAAGTGGCATCATTAGAGGGCAGGACGAGGCCACGGAGGCACGGGAGGTCGAGGGTCCAGCGTATTAAAAGAGGATGGGTGTGGAACCAGTTCTTCGTCCTGGAGGAGTACATGGGCTCTGAACCACAATATGTTGGAAAGGTAGGTGAATATTTGTCAAGTCTGTGCTTGTAAAGTGTATTGAATTTACCAGCTTTTGACCCAGATTGAGTTTTAGTTTGAGTTACTTTGAAGTTGTCACAGCTTTCTACAATATCTGCCATAGTGTAATACACTTAAAACATTTTACAACTTTAAAACACATTTAATCCCAATAACAGGCTGGAAGCGGTGAGTTGGTTTCAACAGGTGGTTATTGCAGCAGCCACATGAGAAAAAAAAACAGGGTTCTTGCTGCGATGGTTCTGTGTAACTGACAGATTTACTGCCAGAATCCTGGTACATAAGGCAGCATTAAACACAGGGGACAGTCCAGCTGTGGCAGGTGCCACGGCTGAATGAATGTATGGAAAATACTGTCTAAATCTTCCACAGTGTTATGTTACTAGAGTACAGTCTTAGCTCAGGTGGAGCACAGATGTCGCACTTGCATTTGCTGATTGGCATCAGTTGCTTCTTTCATGCACAGTCATTCAATCGTTTTCATGCGTTTGCTCAGAGCGGGCATTATAAGCAGGCTCGTCTCACTGCCGATGCTTCCCACCCCATCCTCCTCCTTATGTGCTGTACTTTTGGTGTTGTTAATTTAACTCCGACCTAATGTTCATGCTGTTAATGGGTGGAGGTGGAGATTAGCTCCACCAGCAGAGTCCTGAATCCATAACTGGTTTCTCAATTGTGGGGTGATTTAAATCCCCATTTGCTTTCCTGCCTCTCTGGTAGTTTGTAGAGTAGTCCAGCAATTTAGTATTGCAATTCCATAAAGGTGGGATTCTCACAAGAGACAGATGATGAAATGAATGGTCAGATTCTCATTATATAACAGCATCCTTTTGTTCAACCCTCCATGTCTGGTAATAACCCATGTGTTTCAAAGCTTTTGTTTGCCCGCAGTTTATAAATGTAGCTTTTTGTAAAAAAAAAAAATGAAAAAGTGTATTATTATCACTGAGCAGTGACCCTAACCCCAGAGGATGTCACCAGGGTTATTAGCCCTATCTCAGGCTAGACAAAGCTCCTCCAGAGACACAGAGGACATTTTACCTGTGTTTTCACTGATTAATTATGGCTGTTTTCAGCTTGTGTTCATCTAGATTAGCGTTTGAAAATTTGCTTTTCTTAAATCAGCATTACGTCATGGATATCATATAATCTAATGTCCTGAATTTTGTTTCACTTTTTTTCTCCTGTTGGTTCCATAATTATTGATTTGTAGTCAGAAAAGCACCGTGACTGGCAGTGATGGCAGCAGACCAGTGCAGCTCTGTTTGCAAACCTTTTTAACCTCACTTTATCTTTGACAGTGGTGTTTCTGGGGTGAGGGCTCATGCCGAGGAGGCGAGTTCTGAAGCCTCTTGCTCCTCTTTGTTGTTTGAGTCTCTGGTCTCTGAAGGCTCCTCCTGATGATGCTTAATTGAAGGTAGCATCCGAGGGGAGCAACTGAGCATGTGGAGCTAATGAAAAGAGCCAAAAGGGACCCGCTCAGGGCAACCTTTAGACAACATAGTACATCCACAATGACAGTAACATCTAACTAAAATAGTGAGTTGAGTTTGCATCGCCAGGTTCTTCAGTAATATCTGCTGTATGAAGCCACAGCATGCATTGGGATACCAGCAATTCACATCAGCAATGGCACTAAGGGTTCTGACTCACTTGACTTGACAGTGGACTGAACTTAATGCTGGAAAGCGGAGAGCACAGTGGAACACCTGGAGCACCTTAGGTATCTTCTGAAGTCTTTCAATATGATGGTAAAAACAGTTCTAGATCAGTTTACTTCGCTTCTCTCATTGAAAACAATAAGTTCAACCCTCGACTGCCGTTCAGCATTGTGGAAATTTTAAATAGGGGGACTTAAAGCAAAGTGGAACCAGCATGTTGTAACCGTGTATTCATAGACTCATAAGTGTATCCGATCCATTCGCCTCCACAGTGAAACTTGCAACAGCACAACTTTCACTTGTCAACGCAGTAATTCCATTAGACATCAAAGTTTAATTCAGTTCACCTTTGGCCACAAAACCTGGTGGAGAAGTAGAGCAGTGTGCACTACTACAGCTTCTGCAGCTGCTCAGGACAGTGCAGGCAGAATGGCTCCACAGTATAATACTGTAAGTGTAATATACACTTCCTGTGCACTTTATTAGGAACATCTGTACACCTGCTAATTCATGCAGTTATCCAATCAGCCAATCATGTGGCAGCAGTGCAAATCACGAAATAAAATCACTCAGATACAGATCAGGAGCTTCAGTTCATGTTCACATCAAACATCAGAATGGAGATAAAATGTGATCTCAGTGACTTTGATCGTGGTGTGATTGTTGGTATCAGATGGGCTGTTTGAGTGTTTCTGAAGCTGCTGATCTCCTGGGATTTTCACACACAACAGTCTCTGGAGTTTAACTCAGAATGGAGCCAGAAACAAAAACCATCCAGTGAAGCAGCAGCTCGGAAACACCTTGTTGATGAGAGAGGTCAGAGGTCAGACTGATTGGAGCTAACAGAAAAGCTACACTAACTGTCCATCCTTGAGGTGGATGGGCTACAGCAGCAGAGACCACATCGGGTTCCAATCCTGTCAGCCAAGAACAGAGATCTGAGGCTGCAGTGGACACAGGTTCACCAACACTGGACAGATGAAGACTGGAAAAACGTAGCCTGGTCTGATGGATCAGGATTTCTGCTGAGGCTGCAGATGGTAGGGTCAGAATTTGGCATCAGCAGCATGAATCCATGGACCCAACCTGCCTTGTGTCCACAGTCCAGGCTGGTGGCGGTGGTGTGATGGTGTGGGGAATATTTTCTTGGTTCACTTTGGGCCTTAATACCAATCAGTCATGGTCTGAATGTCTCAGTCTGTCTGAGTATTGTTGCTGACCATGTTCATCCCTTCATGGCCACAGTTCACCATCTTCTAATGGCTACTTCCAGCAGGATAATGCTCCATGTCACAAAGCTAAAGACTCAAACTGGTTTCAGTGTGTCACTGGACAGTGAGTTCAGTGAACTTTAGTAGTACACTGAACTCTTGCTAGGAATGTAGACATGACTTTGAGTAAGTAGAGAAATAAATTTAAAATCTGGGCATTTTCTGGGTTTTAGCAGAAACCAGTTCCAGTACAGTGTGGGTTATCTTGGTGAAGTCCTGAATTGTTTGTCCACACAAGATCCAAATGATATTTCTGGAAGTATTTGGAGGAGCTCAGGATGGGAGTGTGGATACTAGCAGCTCTCCACCAGACTGCCTACCATTGTCGACTAGCAGCAGCAGCAGCAGCTTTTTCTTTGCAGGAAGCCTGAGACCTCCAGCTGGCAAACACAGAGAGGGAGAGAGTTTATGTGCGTGTGTGAGAGAGCGGTAAAGAGAGGATCAGACGCAAGGAAAGACCAGGATTTCTGTTGGCAAATCAGATAACCTGGATTTCTGTCAAAACATGTCCACATCAGGTGCTCAGGAAAAAAAAACAAAGAAATGCACGATAAGCTGATTGTGATCTGGAGAAACCTGGTCCCTTGGTCTTTGTTTGTGGATAACAAAGTTAACTTGATTTCATTATGGGTTATTTAATATAAGTTTCAGATCAGACTTAAAGTCCAGCTGTTGCTGCCAAAACCTGCAGCTGCACAGGCTTATTTAGTTAGCTGGATCCTGATCCAAGGAACCAAGTCTTTCCAAGATGAACCCCTTACGAACTGGTTGTCAGATAATAATGACTGTGGCGCAGACACAGAAATGTTCTTATAATTATGAATTAAGATAAGAAAATAGTTAAGTTGGATAAATCATTCTGTCAATTTAGTGTAATTATCCCAATTTAAAATCCTACACATGCTACACAGTCAAATAAAATCAGTACACATAAATAGGCTCTTCCACTTCGTTCTGAATATTGGTACTTTTCACTTAGGCACTAAAAGCAAAGTGAGGATGTTTTTAAAAAGAAGGCATTAAATATTTTTTTTATCATAAGTGCAATAAACAGGAAGGACTTAAATCAGTATATGCTGTGACCAGTTCTCTCAGGTACACTTGCACACACATTTTCAAGATACTTGGCCGGTGGTAGTTCCAGCATCTTGGATAACCTGCCACAGTTCTTCTGTAAATTGCTTCTGTCTGTTCATGTAATCTCAGACTGACGTGATGATGTTGAGATCAGGGCTCTGTGGGGACCAGGCCATCTGCTGCAGGACTTGTCTTGTGTCTGGAGATAGTTCTTTATGACTCTGGCTGTGTCTGGGCTCATTGTCATGCTGAATTTGGGACAGTCTCTTTCTTTTTATATATATATATATATTTTTTAACTGCCCCTGCAGTGAAAAAAAAGACAAGAAAGAAAAGAAAATGACTTCACACGATAACTTAAACCAAGATTAAGAAATGAAACCTGTAACTGTACTGAAAGAAGCTCATTAGCCGGATTTGGAGTTAACAGGATCATTTTTGCCTGACATCTCCTTTGCCAGGATTAGTGTAAGGTCCTGGTTAAGGTGTGAGTTTGACTCCATGTTAAAAAGGTCAAATAATATCATGGTTTTCTTGGTGCTATCGCTGAGGTTACAACAGGAGAGTGTGGACACTAGAGAGGCGTAAATACAACTACAAACCAGTCTAGTCTTGTTCTTATTCTTTTATTTAAGCTACTAGAATGATAATGCATTCAGTCATCATGGCAGATGTATGACAAAAGGGAATCTCGGAGGTTATGACAATTGTGAGCACTGTACTAAACACAAAGAATAGCAGTACATGAATCTTTCAAAGTCTGGACTGACTGATCAACATTTCCATCCTTATGTATGTTGCATCTGTGGAGCTGCCAACATATTTGGACCCTGGCAACTACAACTGTGAACAGCATTTCCCATGCGTGTTTGCATGATTAAACACACGTGTTCTTATTTGATGTCATTATTAGCTCTACGGTTTCCTTCTGTCAAGCATTTGCCCTGATAAAGGTCTGAGTGTTCAGAGCCTCAAAGATTTGATGTCTTTGTCCTTCTGCCAGCTTAGTCCTGCTGATGTTGTGTGTTGTTAGTGCAGTGATCTCTTCAGAAGGATTCTGCTTTCTCATTAGGAAAATGAACGACGATATCTTTTATCATGAAATGGTTTCTGAATAATATTGTTGACAGAGAAGCCGTTTTCAGCTGTTAGCTCTTCAAAAAATGAAGAAAAGGACGTTTTCAGGGCATATGGTCATACTTAAGTGGAAGTGCAGCAGAAGGCTGGGACTAATTGAGAGACAGACTAATTAGAAAAAACCACTTAGGCTGTCTGTGATCCAATGTGACCACTCAGCAACAGGTCACTTTCTGCAGTGCTCTCACAATCAGCAAAGGTCTGAAGGGTACGGTGCTGGACTGTGTTCTTTGTTCTCTGTTCTTGATTATTATTATTATTATTTTGTTGTTGTTTTTTTTTACCTATAACATTTAGAGCCATTTTGCTGTTGCATTAGTGATACGATGTTTGTGTGTCATGGACTGACAGACAGCTTGTCATTGCACTTGTTGTGATTGGACAAGAGTAAATGCAGACCCAAAAAATGAAGCACAGGCAGCTCTGTGTACCTTTGCAGTCTGCAACACGTCACACACTGTACACAACACTCAAACACATGAAAATATATCCTCACATATTGTAGTAAGTGGCATTTGGTCTCGGGCCCCTAGGTTAACTTCTCAGGTGAACTAGAACCATAAACTGGGATCACTACCAACACACAAACCAAGAAATGCAAATATGGGATCTTCAGGCTGATGAGTGTGCATGACTTTTGCACAACTGACTGGTTTGCTTAAGGATACATGTGTGGTAGACGGGAATGGAGAGAGAGTACTCTTACAGGCAAACTTCTCTGAGCTTTGTAGTCCTTTGTTGGTCCAACTATAGACAGTGGGGAGAACACGTGCAAGAGTTGAAGAGGCAATCAGCCTGAATAAGCCAGGCTCTACTTATGCCCAGCCAGAGAGGACTTGTGCCCAGGGGCTCCTGATTAATCTGCTGTTGGTGCTAATAGCAGGGTCACAGCTTTATTATCACAGGAGGAGGCAGGGCTGTTTAGAAGGAGGGGGGCAGAAGGAATCAGACGACCTTATGACACTTGGAGTCTCAGTCAGAGCTTTGAGTGCTAAAACCTCTGGTTGGATCTGTGCAGGCAGGCGACTTTAGAGGCTTGAGGCAGAGCAGGAGTCCTGCTAGGATCAAAGTAGGTTCAGCCAAACACAAGCATGTCTCATCAGATACCATTTACCTCTAACAGGCATACAGGCCACACAAATAAAGGAACATCTCTTATTGAGGCCTCTGCTGCACTACTTGTCCTGAAAACACCATAATTCCCAGCAACACCATGAACTGCATCAAGCACAGATTGTGAGGCCACATGCTGGGCTGAAACAGTGGATAAAGACGTTATCTAAAGGTCGAGGGGCTGTTGTGGCTAAGTTTCTGACCTCCCATCTTTTAAAGACATATTAAGAGAAAGGGGAACCAAGGTGAACTAATGTTCACCTTGGTTGTTATATTTAAACCTAATTCCAAAGTGCATGATGGGATATTTTGCGCACAGGAGATTCTTTGCAAACGTCTAAATTATATTTTGTAGAAAAAATGTTATCATGCAGGGCAAAAGTCATGTTTTTGCAAACGAAAAGCAGTGCAATGAGTCATTAATTACAAAAATAATAAAGAATTGATAATAAGAATTAAAAATAATAAGAATTGAAGAATTCAAAACTACACTTAATAGCCTGCTTTCATTATCAGATCCCTCCATGAATGGTGAGAACACAACAGGAGAGAAAAGATACCTGTCACCGATCTCTCTGACATGTGGCTCAGGTAGCCGGTTGGTTCCTCATCATGGATGATGGACTCCTGCTGTCCATTTGGTTGCCCTGGTTTCGGTCACAAATAAACACACCCACACGCAAACATTGTTTTCACATTTGTCAGACCCATACATTCCCATTTTCTGAAGACAGAAAAAGAAATTGTTCAGCAGTAAAACACACAATCTGCTTGTTTACCCACACTGTGTGACATTTCCTGATTTTATATTCACAAAATTCAGAAATAACATTTGGACTGTGCCACTGTTTTATTCCACAAACGTAAGCATGCGGATACTGACTTTCTAATACTGAGGAAAACCTACAGAAAATTGTCAGGAAGCTGTGCATCTTTATCATCATCATCACCATCAGCTGCAGACTGTTTAAATAAATCAGTTACCTTTGGGGCATCAGTCAGCAAAACCTTTCTCTATTTTTTGGACAACCTTCTCTGCACTGCCGGCCCTAAGTTTTCTTCCTTTACATGTTTGAGCAAAAAGTGCTGGACAATTTAAATGAATACTAGATAAACTTCCCAAGTGTTAGATTCTTTCAGTTGTCATGGCAACTGCTACCTGTTGCACCAGTCGTGTCACTTTAGCTAAGGTCAGCTATTGAATACCTGTTTATAGGTTTGACCCTGTTTGATGTTTGCTATTATAAACAGAAGTTCACAATGAGGATCTCTGTCTCACATTTCGTCAGTGTGTGATAACGTGCCACAGTTGTAGCCAATCAGAAAACTGGAGTAGATTGTTACTGATTGGCTGTTTGTCTCCTGTCCGTCTGCTGGTAGGATTATCGGTTACTCAGGAAGGAAGCACTGGCTGAATGGTAACCAGGCACACCACAGCTCCATGTAAATGGTTTAATCAGTTTGGGTTACATACGTAGCATTTCAGACTGCCACTGCTTTCCGCTCATTTGTGTTCGGCTTGAAAATCGCAAACTTAAAGGATAAAGCTGGCAGTATTATATTTTTTTGTGCTTGTCAACAAATCTTGTAAAAAGAGCAAAACCAACAACTTGTTGTTTGTCTCTCAATACTTTGTCACCAGTATGTCACCCAGTGTGGCCCACTGATGTGTTTTTAATAGTCTGTTGACAACACTGGAGCTCTGTGGTACAGAGGAATGAGATAAATCAGGCTTTGGAGACCCACGCCGTACTTTTTGGTTTGGGTTATGTCATGGGATTCAATTAAGGTTCAATGTGTTGTTCATTCTGAGTTGTTTTTTTCTGTCCACCACAGTTGTAAGGAGTGGTTATCTGAGTTAGCGTAGCCTTTCTTTTACTGTTTTGAATTACGGGCAGGTGAAATCTCTCAGGACAGAAGTGAGAAGAATGAAGAATGGAGTGTGGCGAAGGAGTGAGGAAGGGTGTGGAGTAAAATGTAAAACTCACAGAGTTGTTCTTCCGCTACATAAACACCTCTGCAGGAAAGGTTGCTTTACTCTGGGCAGAACAGATTCACTCCACCGTGACAGGATACACACTGCGGAAAAGTCATGTGCCATCCTCACACACACGCTGACACCCAGATGAATACATATCCTGGGTATAGGTTGAGGTGGAAGCTCCCTGGATTTCTCTCTTCACTGGTCATCTGTGACAAATACGCTTGTATTTTCCAGAGTGCAAGCCCAGCAGAACTCTGTGTGTGTGTGTGTGTGTGTGTGTGTGTGTGTGTTTTCAAGTGTGCATACACTGTGTTCTTTTGCTAGTGTGCAGATTTCTTAAGTCACTGTTGGTGACAAGATAAGGCCTTAGTTCTGCACTTCTTCGAAAGGTTTAAAGCAAATGTTACTGTGTTTTTTCGTTGCTGGGCGTCACCGATCAATAAGCCTGTTCAGACGGATGTTTTCAGATTGCCAAGTCTTATTGGTTAAACCTAAGCTATACTGAATACAGGGCTATTCAAAGTGACCAAAGGTTTTAGATGGTATGATTTTAAAAAGAAAACTAAAAAGGCATCAACCCACAGCCAGTTTGATCAGGCCTCATATTCATGTTCCTACTTGATTTGTTTAAAGCGATTAAACAAAGTGGTCAGGAGCGATGCATTTCAGGTGGGAATGTGATCTTATCTCAGCCTGAGCAAACTACAAGATAAAAGCTCCTGCAGCCAGGGGGTGCTCTGCATGCTGGGATACAAAATGAACAAAATCATGAGTTATTAGTGGCCAGCCAGAGAATGAAGTGAGGTCTGACCTGCACTTTTTTCAGCACTCTCATCCTGTGTTTAGTTTCTCACTGCCACCGCAGACACATTTAACCAGTGAGTAGAGTGATGGGGCTTGTCATGTGGGTTTTTAAGCACCTGTTTTGAATGTTATCACCCCGTTAAATGGCCGTCAGCAGCTGACATCATTCCCTGTAATTATGTTTCAGAAGACACTAACCCCACCTTTAACCCGAACCATGAGTATTTACCTTCTCTAAATCTGGTGGGTTCTTTGTTTGTCATTGTAACCATAGCGACAAAGGTCCAGCACATGATAATGGCCAGTGAGCTGACTGAGCAATGGAGTAGAGCCCTCCTAACCCACGTCTATGCTTCTAATAGCAGCTGATAACATCCATTTCATGAGGTGATACATTTTGAAGCAGGTGCTTTTAAAGATGCATTTTGGTTCGCTTGATTTTTTTTTTTTCTGTGAAACCAAACCAAACCAAAGGAAATCACATCAAATTTACCAACTCATCCATTGATTCAAGCCAGAGTGAGAAATCGATAGGTTGCCTTCCGATGCCTTTAGTGTACCAATATGGCAGAAAGTCAGGGCTAATCTGTTGTGTTTGATTTATCCTCCTCCACCCTCTATGATTTCACACCTAGACTGTTTGTTGGGGTTCAAACAAACTCTGCTGTATTTGACCATTTGTTTTGATTTGATTAGACTGATTTGGAAGCTGTCGGTTGACCTGTGGGCCGAGCAACCAGACCAAGGCTGCTTGAAAACAAATGCCTCAGCCCACTTCCAAGTGGTGTATGGTGTGAAAGAAAGTCAGACCAACTACAGAAGTGCGTGAGAGTAGACATGTTCTTTTAGCATGAATTCAAAAGATAAACTACTGTTAAATTTACCCAATCCATCAGCTGATTGCAGTTTAAGGAAGTGAGAACTTAGGTCTGACCTGGACTTTCTTGTGTATGTGATATTTATGTATGTGATATTTATACTTATGCAGAAACATATCATTCGGTAAGATGTATGAAATCTGGTGTTTTTATCACTCTCATTTCTGTTTATTCCGCTCTGTTGATTGTTGGCTGGCCTTATATGTGTCTTGGCTATGTCTGCTGTGAGTACAAAACTGTAGAACAGACAAATCATACTGTCTGAATCTTCCAGCCATCTGTGGCTCCACATTTACCTTCACTTATTGAAATGAATTGGGTCGACAAAATAATAGAAACACCTGCTAGTATAATGCAGTGCAATACAACAGTACTACAAACTGCAGTCTCAAAAATGATCATGCAGTTGAATCGCCACCTCTGTAAAACAATTTCAGCAAAAAACTGAACACTATAACCTTCATGATGTGAGGATTTAATGCAGGGCTTTTGTGTAAGACTGCATTGATTTTGGCTAGGTGTACTTAACAGATTGGCAACTAAGTGTTCATTTACACTTACATGTATTCATTTGGACGAGACTTTTTTCCAAATTGATCTACAGATTATGCGCAATCCTTTTTCTTTCAGAACAGAGTTGCACAAAGTAACCTTTTTGTCAGCCTTGTTGAGAACGTGGTCGTCTTGTTTAATTAAGCTTTATTGAAACTGTCACTTGACAAAACCGACCAAACTACAAAACGAAGTTGATGGCACAGGTGTGCTCTTCTTCTTATTTGGACCACAAATCACCCCCCACTGTATCGGAGTGTGTAGATACGCAAGTGTACTCAGGCACAGAACAACATTACTAATGTGAAAGCTGAGCGGCGGAGGGGAGTGGAGAGGGCGACCAACTGTACTCAGACATGGTTCAAAGCAATTTGTAGCCAATATGAAAATGCCCTAAAGCCTGCTGTGTTTTGATTGATGTTAGCATGCATGCTGATCCTTTCCTCATCTCTCACTTTATTTTTTTATCCCTCTTTTATTTAAAATGATGCATACTGGACAACCTGTGTAAACATACAGCATAAAACAGAAATGCATTGGAAAATGATACCAACTTGTGAAAATTCATAGCATGTCTTCCGTTCGCTATCTTCATATTAAATATTCTCTTCATTACACTGCAGAGTGGGTTGGTTTGCTGCAGTCTGTATGCAGAACTTGCATGTTTGTTTGTTTGTCTGTCAGCCAGATGTGTGTGTGTGTGTGTGCGCATCTCTTGTGGCCTTTTGGGGCAGAGACATATCACCTCGTGGCCCTTATTACATATGTCTGCCTGACCTTTGCTTTGACACTTCCATCTGTCACTGTAAGGCATGACTGCTAAACAACATGACCACTCTGGAGCACATTGTGAAGTCATCAGGATTCATCAGGAGCAGGCACGACTCTTTACAGTCCAGTTTGTGAGAGGGAGAAACATGTAGCTGTTTAAAGTCAAATAAATGTGATTTCAGTTTGAAGTGGTCCTGCACTGATTCTCATCCTGTACTGATTATCATCCTCATCCTATACTATTATACCCAATCAGATGTCAGGATAGAATTCATCAATCAGGGGTAATTGACACATTTGTAAACATATTGATTTCTTTACTCCATTTATTCAATTAAATACTTGAAAATCAGAACTAAACTATGAAACCATTCCATATTAGCCTCTTGATCAGTGGTGTCATCCTTTATTATGTCTGAAATGAAGAATAGACTGCTATAACAGAGTGATTAAAGCGGAGGATAAAGTGATGTAAGGTGGTGTAAGGATGATGTTTGACGGAATCATGATTAGTTTAGCATCAGAGCTGCTATCTGATGTGTAGAGTTGATAGTATGATTTATTAATACCACGATGCATTGCACTCAGGGTCAAATACTGGAAGCAGTGCTGGGTTTGTCTGCATGTTTATCAAGCTGATAGGAAACATGTTAGCAATCACACAGCATTAATGGCATTCAGTTAGAGTTTTATGTGTCCTCCTGATGAATGTAAGTCCAATATCCACCCTCCTTTCACCTATAGTTTGGTCTCCACCAGCTCCTGAGGAAAAAAGGCCTAGCTTTTCAGATGCTAAATATCCTCTCAAGCTAGTTGCTGTCTGTTGGCTTATTTTAATTTTTTTTTTTTTTTTTTGCTGTGCAGATAGTGTGCAGTGCATTTATCAGGTCTTTGCTACCAAAGTAAATTTAGTTGATGACTGCTTATTGCTGTCATCAACCAACGTACCAAAGTATGGTAATAATTCTCAGTGACTTTATGAACAGAACTTTTCATCTTTCATATTATATGTAGTCATTTCATTCATTGAGAGGAACATCATTATATTCAGTGTAATGTCTTGTTTTTTTCCCTTTTTATAAGAAAATCTCCTCTGTGAATTTTGTGTATACTGATTTGGCATCGCACTTTCATGAAGCTGGTAGACTAATAAAACAGATTTTTTTTTTAAAAAAGAAGCAGCTTATGCTGTTTTTTAGTCCCTGATGTGGGTCTTGCTGGATTCTACATTTCCCATAATGCAGCCAATGAAATCTTTCAAACTCCAAACCTACAGAAAGTCTGTAATGCAGACATTTTGTGATAGATTTGTAGTCTCCAGGCTCAGGCTGAGATGTGTCATCATCGGCGCTCAGCTTTACTGTTCATCCTCTATCTTGGAAGGTTGAGAGAACTGTCTCAGCTCAAGGTCCAAAAGGTGTTTATTCTGGAGCTTTTGACTGTTTCAGATGATCCTCATCAGCTGATGCACAGTATTCCTACTGACTTTGATAGCTTTCCACAGTTGAAAAATCCTGTCTCAGAGTGTTTCCAGTGAATTGTAAAGGTTCAATCTTTCGATAGTTCTGAGCTTCTAAACACCTCTTACTCATCCGTTTTGACTCAGAGGTTGAGCTTGAAAAGCCTGCCCTCAGCTGCATAGGTGTTTTTGAACCAGATCACCACCGCTCACCTGTGTGCTGCAGGGATATAGATATAGAGCACACTGATTTCATGTCTGAGACAGTAGCAGTGTTGGTGAAAGGATAGTCCTCCTTGCAATTACCAAACTCTGCAACTCACTAACTGGCTTACTAACACTGCTTCATTTGACTGCTGAAGGAAGATGCAGAGGTCAAAGAGAAGATCTTGGCCATGTTTTCCAATAATGATCAATCTTAGAAGCTACGGGCATTTCTATGAACTGTCTTAAATATTTACATATTTAGCTGTTTGTAAGACAAGCTATATATCACATCCATCACAGAATGTAAATGTAAAGTAATGCTCAGTCAACAGTCTATAGTTTTCAGTTCGTGACATTTTATGTTATCTGTTAAGGTGCTGGACATCCCTTTAAAGGTAGCGTTATGCTTTCCACATCCAGGAGTACACGAGGGTCGAGTGACGTAAATTTTGTCATTCGAAGGCGTACACGTGACCCTGTGCGGACATCCCTGTACCCATCATCCTGCTGTGTCTGTGCAGAGTGGTCGGCACTGAAGACTCTAGAACCCAGCCCTGATCTGGAAACGCCTGTTTTCCCTGCACTTGGCAAATGTCTGACGCTGACCTGGCTGCAGTAAAAACCGTTTGATCCATAACACATGTGTTGTCAGACCTCACTGCCCGGTGTCCCAGGCATATGCTTTCCCATTTCAAATGTATATTGAACCATTAACATTTCAGAAGCTATGCGCTAATGTTAGACTGTGTCACTTTGATTTCACAGCAGTTCTTCCGTGCACTGACCTCACACAGAGGACTGTGTAATGTTCAGCTCCTTATATGGTGTGTTGGACCTGCCGTTAGTCTTCCTCTGGTCCTTATTAACTTTCACTTCAACATTTCAGCTCCACTGTATCAGTCATTAAATTACATCAGTATTCAGGTCCATTCACATTAGTATTTGGAGCCTACTGGGTCTTGGTCAGTTAGTTGTTAACTTTCACAACAGTGTTTGGCCCCCTGTTGGAGGAATATAATGAATACACTGTTGGGGAGCATCTTCTCACTTTAAAAACTCACGTGTTCAGATAAAGTTCTTTTGTGGATATAAAGGTTTACTGTATATAATTAATTACTTCCACAGTATAAAAAATCCTGTTGTTTAGTCTACATATTGTGTTGTGTAATCTAGAAACTGTATTGTGTAGTTGAGATGGTATTACTTAGTCCAGTGTGTAGCTGTGTAGGAGCTGGGTAAAATGTTAGTGTAAATATAAAATCATGGCCTCTTTGGTTATAATACATTGATAATCATCTAAGATATGAAGGAACAAACCTGCTCGTCTGCGAGAATTTCTCTTTGATCCAGAACCTTTCAGATTTTGACACTCTGACTGACCTTCAGCGTTTTACATTCGCCTGATGACTGAACATCAGTTAGTTCAAGTTGAAATCTTGCAAACTCGCCGTACAAACTTCTTTTTTACAAACCTCCTCGCCTCAGCGGGTGCAGCTGAAGTTTTCACTTCAGGAGGCAAAGTTGGTTTTCATCACCTACAATAAACCCACCATTGCTCCAGTTTCCACTTGAGCAGTGAAAGAAGTTAGGCGGTGAAGGGATTATTGGAAGTTGCTCTGGACAAAACAAATGTGATTGCAATTGAATGTAATTATATGTTGATGTTATTCAGCGGACTGAAGGCATAGCGGCTGCTTCGTTGTGGACAGGACAAAACTTGAATGTTTGCCATGCATACTACTTAATACTTGTGGTTTTCTTTTCATTTCTACATCAAATCAACTCATAGAATCTGAAATCAGTGTAAAAAAAAAAAACATTACCAGCAGTACAACATTCACACTGATTAAGCACTGGCCGATTTGCATGCTGGAGCATGGTTGCACTAATAAATCATGTAATTAGAGTGCTGCTCTGCTGATGATTTTTGAGGATTCAGTTCCCAGTTAGGCATACTGGAGAAGAGTACACTGATTTATTATGATGTCTAGCATGTAATGAAGTTATTATTATTATAATAAGACCACATATTGATGAGGTAGGGTCTCTGTAAGACAGAGCATGTGTTTATTATGCTGCTAGACTGTGGACATGTAGAGTTTGTAGGACTCTACATGTTTGTTTATCTAATCACTCCTAAAAACTGAAGTACAGCGGCCTGCGTGCTGAACGTTGTGTGTTTCTACAGCAGTAATGCTGTTGGGCAAATTCACTCAACTTACATCGAAGCCCAGCACCCAGCAGGCTTAAAGAGGCACTCCACTTTCACATGTCAGAGTCAGTTCAGTAGCCACGAGGAGCTCTGCTCCGCCTGTGAAAGTAGTTGTATAATGTCTTGGGAGTTTTGAGAAAATAACCTTGATGAGGTTCAGTGTCATCAGTGTTATTTCAGCTTGGGCTTGGACACATTTTTACTCACTGGTTCTTACTTAAGTATTTACAAAAATACTTCGCTCTGATATGGCCCATAGGAGCGTCTCCTGAATTCTGCCTGTGGCAGCAGGTACACTGGATCTTTGTCATCATTAAAACACAAGGTTTAGCTTATGGAACAATCAGGTTCCATAACACACAGGAACGGTCATGGTTAAAACAAACACTGATGACTTTCTACCTTAATCTCCTTGTAATGCAGGCTTTGTCGCCCTTTATACTGCATCACCTGACCCCCTCCATTGCTCCCAACATGATTCTGATGGCCACTAGAGGTTGAAAAGTAACTATAGGTTGTAATACGCTGCTTACACTGGAGGACAGTCTCCAGTAACCAAAGCTACTTTTACTTTGACAGAAAGAATCAGTCAGGAGCTGATCAAGACAGTCGGTTTAAAGAAGCTCTTATTCAGCTGTTTGTTTGGAAATATACAGTTAAAATGGTTCTGTGCCAAGGTAATACATGAAATGAGTCACAATATGTAATCACTGGGCTCTTCTCTGTTCTAGAGACGCTGTGTTTTGGAGTGGTTTCCTTAGTGCTAATTACTTTTCAGCTCCTGCCACGTTTCCAAAAGATTTATTATAGACAACAAATGCTGAAAATTACCATAATTAATTTACATATTCACATTCTTCATCTGAATCAGTAGCACTTATTTCAGATGGTTGTTTTAATTATTAGATTACTTTTGACATCTGTTTGTATTTCAGTATTTATTCCCCTAAATCTTTGTTTATATATAAAAGTGTATATTTATATATCATGTGTCCCCCATTACTATAACATGTGAATTGCATGTGTGTGTGTGTGTGTGTGTGTGTTTTAATGAAAGCTTTTAGTAACCTACACGAGTCCTGTTTTCCACGTTAATTTCCACATTATTACTAATGACATTGACCTAGGCAATAAATGGTGTTTTATTGTGATGGATTGCTGCTACAGTTGGAGCCATACGTGTATTTTCTTCCTCCTGCAGCTCCACACAGACATGGACCATGGAGACAATGCAGTCAAGTACACTCTGTCAGGAGAAGGAGCTGGGTCCATCTTCACCATTGATCAAATTACAGGAGACATACATGCGCTGGTGGGGCTTGACAGGTCAGTACTCATCAATAATTATAACAATGCAGTAATGTGGTCTGAAGAACAATGAGCTTGTAATAGAGAAATTAGTGGCATCTAGAGTTTACTGCGATTACTGATAAAAGAGTCAATCCCACTATAATAAAATGTAAATATATGTGTAATACGATGCTCTTAGTCTTGGAATAGGTTTTTAGCAACTTTGTGTGAATTAGTCTACATGTAAAGACTGTTTAAAAAGTTTATAAAGTTACAAAGTCTGCTTGTAAAGTTATAAAAGTATATCTTTTATTGACTCATATTTTAAAGCCACTTGAGACTTTGATTTGGCTTTATTTTAGCTGTACAGTGCTAACTGCTTCTACCAGCGACCTTTCAGCTATGAGGATTCATTTAGAAGAATGATGAGTGAGGAAAAAGAGACCTTTCAGTGACAGTGACATATGGTATTCACTTTTCAAGTGATCTCGGTTGTCAGTGTTCTTCAGTTTTAAATTAATGAAAAAATATAAGAAGCTGAAATAGAACTCAGATTAGGCAGAGGCAGCTCTGACCAATGATGGTCTCTGTGTGATAAAACACAACCTCCTCATTCATACTAACATAACATAAAAAAGCTGACCCCAGCTCATCTGATATCCTGCCTGGTGGATTACTTTGGAGCATGAAGGGCATAATTAGAATATTTACCTTGCAATTGTCACAGTGGTAACTTTTCAGAGTTAGAAAACCCTGAGCAGAGTCTGCTAGTATTCTGAAAATCTGTGGGTTTTGCCAGTTGCCAGTTTTAATGTCTAGCAAATACCACTGAGCCACCTTTATCTAAAATGAACACTGTGATTCCACTCTGACTAATTCAGGAGCTCATGTTTAAAATATGATCAGTAATATGTGTAATATATAATATTGATATTTGTGCATCAATATACTTCAACACATCCCCTGTCTTGTTAGCAAAAGTAGCTCAAGCTTTAGCTCAGTAATATGCCTGTATGTTCTACAGCTAACCTTGGCTGGATTGCAAACTGAAGCTATTTAGCCACCTGGTATAATAAAGCTAACATTAGCTAGTTACGCATGTGAATGGAGTGTTAGTTGATGTGATCCCCTCTTGACAGATGCTGCATAATTTGCAGATTAACAAGCTAATAAGCCAGAACAATGAGCTAATGGGAAACAGGTGAAGGCAGGTTAAGTTCCAAGCTGTGACAGGTGAGGAGCAGAGGAGGGAAACTTAGAACATCCTCATGCATGTGAGCATGTGCTTATGATTGTTCCAAAACCTCTGTGCGTAAGGTTTGGTTAAGTTTAGGGAACTAAAACTATTAAGGTTTAGGGTTAGTTCACAGTCATGGTTATGGTGAAGAAACCAATGCGTAGTTAAATTTGGTTAAAGGAAAATGACGAGTTCATATGTTCACGGGTCTACTGAAAACACACACAAATTCCTGTGTTCAGTGTGTGTTGATATGAGTGTAATATATTGTTAGCTCAGGTTTTTCAGAGGAATAACTATAATAATAAATAGTAACAGATGCCCCACAGCCTGACTGCATCATTTATTGTATAGTTTAGCTGCTTGGTGATATTAACATCAGTGTGTGTGTTATACTTAATGATTTTCAGGGAGGAAAAGTCCTACTACACGCTGAAGGCTCAGGCTGTTGACATCCACACAGGGCTCCCTCTGGAACCAGAGTCTGAGTTCATCATCAAGGTGCAGGACATCAACGACAATGAGCCACGATTCCCAGACGGGCCCTACAGCGGCAGTGTCCCCGAGATGTCCCCAACAGGTAAGACTGCCAGAGGCTAAGACGAGAGGATAAAAGGGCTCTTACTAAGCTTACATCAAACCTCTCTTAATACACAGTTTGTACAATAATATTTCACATAGAATAAATATTTAATGACTCACTTCAGTTCCCAAAAAGAAGAACAATGAGGAGTCAGAGGAAGAACAGTTACAAAATAGTTGCCTTTGACAATGAGAATGAGTAAGGAGGTGCAAGACGAATAAGGAGAACTGTGCTTTATACTTGCAGTGTGGGCATTTGACATAATTATCAGAACTATAATAGCCAACACTAGAATCAGAAAAGATGAAAAGGCCATTTCCACAGAGAATATCAGTCGAATAAGGTTCAGTCTCCTGATCACCACCATTACAAGCAACTCAGAAAGAGTCACAGACCACGGGACGTTTAACTGGGGCTGAGTTCTGATGATTCTTAATTAATTACTGGGATCGTTTTAAATGATCAGTAGTAGTAGTATGATCAGAACTACATTTTAGAATTTGAAAACTTCATAAAGTTTTTATACAAAGTTTCTGTCAGATTTTAAACTTAAATGCAGCATGAACCAGATATTTTTCTTATAGATCTGTACCTGGACACTTTATCTCGATAAGTAATAACATGTTAATGAAGGTCTAAATACATCAAGGACGCATTGCAAACACAATCAGACCGGAACATCGAGGCCACGTCTGGAAGTGGTCTCGATCTCAGGCAGGTATTTATGGCATTTATGTTTTAACCGTGTTCATTTGAAAAACACGCTCATGCCAAAGATGTTGGTAGGTCATTTAATGCTGCCTTTTTCCTGCTTAAGCTCCCCACCAAAAGGTAACAGACAAATCCTTCATCTGCTAAGTGAAAATAAGAGCAGCACTGCTTCCTCTGACCTGACCATGACCTTCCTGACAAGTGTTCAACACCAGGTGAAAATCTGTGGAATTTGTGGGAATTTGCTCAGTTGATTCTGCAAATGCTTGTCAGATAATCAATAGAAAAAAATGGCCTGATTGTGCAGCCAAAAGAAATGTCAGCAAGCCACAAATATCCATAGCATTCAAGTATAAAATTTCACCTGATGATGACTCCTGAGGAAATATAAAGCATTGATTGTGCCCAGAATAGTTCTTGGCAATGTGGCACTTACATTTGTATCCTCTAGGTGAAAGGTCAGAGCGTCACCACCAGCATTAGAGTTCATCCTCATGGGACCATGACTACAAGAAATTGAATGACATCTGGCTGGTATTTGTTGAGATCTGCTGCTTTGGCGTATGTGTCAAGGCAGGAAGGACCCAAGCACAGGCAGACTGGAGGAGCCAAATTATTTTAGTAGAACAAGTGATGAAGACCAGACCGTACAGACAGATGGGTGGACAGGCAGGCAGGTAACAGACAACAGCAAAATACTGTTAGCAGGAAAGGTGACAAGAATGAGAGTCCAGAGCATAAACAGCACAAAGGGCACAGACACGGAGACATGTGGAACAGTCTGGCAGCTGATTGGGGGGAAAAAAAAAACAAGGGAGCAAATGAGGGGACAGGAGGAAGGCGGGGACGTTCCAGAGACTGGGGATGGGAAACAGGGGAGCAGGAGGAAAGTTCGAGGATATCTGGTGTTGGAGTGTGAAGCAGAATAAACAAGGCTGAGAACAGGAATCATGGCAACATATTTGATGGATTGGGGAGATGATCAAATGACCTCATCAGTCCGAGGGCTCGAAAGGTAAAGGGGGAAAAAACTGACAGTGAAAAATTGAATCTAAAATAAGAAAAAAATAAAACCCCACAAAATATGGAAGCCAAACATTTGTAATTTTAGAAGCCTTAAATTATATTATTACTGCATACTTGAAAATAAATGTTTTCCTGTAAGTAAGTTGGAGTTAAAATGTTTTGTCGTGTTTTGTCGGACTAAACTAAATGTTAACTGAAATTTATACAGTGTTATTCACTAAGCTTTTTGTCCAGCTCGCTTGTTAAGTTTCACTTTGCGGTGCGCTTGGACATATTAAGTTGTAGTTGTGGCACACACATCCACTCACACGCACACACACACACACCTACACACACACACACACAGCACACTAAGCCAGACTTAGTGGCCCATCTGTCTGCTAAATACCATTACTGAGAGGTAATTTAACAGTCAAGGTCTTTAGGCCTTAAGCTGTTAATGCTTCAGCTGAGACCCAAAGTGCTCTGAGAGAACACAAGCTTGACCCCAGTATGTCTCTGCTGCTCTGAAATACAGCAACAAACTGTATAGTGGATTAGCTGCGGTAGCAAACAGCACAGGCATCCATATAAAAACCCGTCCTATCTATGAGAAGTCGACTGCTAAGAATAGATGCAGGGATGTTTTCCCATTTCAGAGAATGTGCTTGAACTTTTTTTTCTGTGGAGTTTCTGACTTTTCAGCGTTTCTTGTATGAACTTTGAGCATTCGTCGCATACAGCACAAATAATGAGACAGTTTACAGACACAGAGGAGATGACTGACAGACCAAAACCAACAATAAATAAAAGCTGTATAATAAGATATAAATTAAAAAGGAAATAAGACTCTAAGATGGCTTGTACTGACATAACATGCACAGGTGATGCCCATCTGCTGTAAAGACCCATGTCTTTCCTTAATTAGTAAGACAAAAATAAGAAACAGAATAATAACTAGCTGTTATAATGAATTGGATGACATGAGGCACATTTTTATGTCACCATTCATCCTATTTATTTTTGTGTCCATATTTAAACCCTCCTCACCATGCTGTTTATTTGGATGAAGCCAGTTGGATGAGAGGTCTTATGTCCATGTCCACGATTTTCTTCGACCCTCTCTTCTTGTTGCTCCACGTCACAGTGGCCCAGCCGACTTGGATCAGGGGCAGCCTGAAATTATGTATTTAACTATTTGTTTTGTCGTGTTATTTATCTTATTATCCCACAAAACAAACATATGGGCTTACTTACCATATTGGACCTTTGTCGTCATGGTAACAGTAACAAATTCGCAATGAAGTTTATGGTTTCCACATATAACTTTGTGTGTGTGTGTGTGTGTTTAGGAACCTATGTGACACAGGTGACTGCCACAGATGCAGATGACCCCACATATGGCAACAGCGCACGCATCGTGTACAGCATCCTTCACGGACAACCCTACTTCTCTGTGGACCCCAAGACAGGTGAGAGGACAGCGCCGCGTGACGCGTTAGAACTGTTCTGTTACAACTTCCATAACAAACCGAGAGTTACTCACACAGTTGTATAACAGATCTGTGACTTTTGCATGAACCTCCAGCTCCCACTCCCAGCTGTATTCACTCCTTCCTAGAAAGCATGAAATTCAAACAGTCGTGACACAGCGAGTAGCTCTGAGAGAGAGTCTCTGCTCAGTCCTGCACCTGAATGCTAAAACAAGCACTGAAGGGGGACGTAAAGATTTTCAGTCCCTCTCGGTCCTTTACAGACATCTCAACTGTGTGGTAATTGCTCTGAGCACAGAGTGTCATGTTTCATTTTCACCCCGAGGAGCAGCACAATCCAGCCTCAACACACACTACATCGACGATTAAGTCTCGAAACAAAGGTGGTTTCAGTGGTGAAAGTGTCAAACTAGTCAGAGGATGTTGGAAGCAGCCAGCCCCTGCCTACACACTCACGCTGAATGGACACTGCATTAGTCCAAATAAAAACAGGGGAAAGTAGGTTTCCCAAACAGGTCAGCAGACGCAGACACACAGGCAAAGTCATTTTTTTCACAAAAGAGAAGGAGCAGAATGAACACAAAAAAAGGCTTGGACTGGCAGCTAGAACACGTTCCAAGCTTCCCTGCATTGAACCTGCGTTGTTCCCCTCAGTTTTCTGTTCTAATTAAATGTTTGACACCTAACTTGCATTGTGTACAAGTGGGTTACCCATGACACAGCTCCTAAGTCTCACCGTTCTGTGTAGATGGTTTTCTGCTGCTATCATGTTTGGTAATCTTATCAGAAAGATGTCTTAGATCCTTAAAGCTCATTCGTGACCAGGTACCCTACCCTCCAAATAACACCTATGAGATGTAAAAAAAAAAAAAAAAAAGTACCTTCTTTGACAAGCTAGCAGTTTGACATTTTTTCTTGAGAACAGCTCTGCATTAAATCTGCTATTTCTTTTTACCACACATTTAGTGTATATCAGTATTCCACCGCATGTGGTAGTTGAGGTGTTTCATCTCTCTCTTTTCTTCAAAAGGCAGACTTGGGGCCAAATCTGTCCTGTAGAAGATGTTCTACTTCATTCATGGTGACCTACAGTTGCTCTCTTTTTACTGACTTGTGCTAATAAATATATTGTTGAGTGATGATAAATAACAGGAGCAAAACCAAGGATTTTTTTTCTGTCATTCATTCATCAAAACTTATATTAATTTCTAAGTAGGTGGGGCATGTGCGGTCCTTACTCTTCAGCACCACTAACAATACACTGTCTGCCCATGACATTAAGGCTACACCACAGTTATTTACTTTGTCTCCTGTTCCCTATTATAGAAACACAGTCTCAGTTTCCCCGTGGTGTTAAGCATTGTAAACACTGTGCTGCACACCCCCGGGTATTTAAACATCTGACGCCACCAGGCATTTCTAAACACTATGACACAGTTTGTTAATGAACTCTGCCCTGTTGTTTTTATAACCAGTAAATTTGACCCACAAGTACTGGTAAGGAAGAGGGACAGACCACACTAATCAAGCACTGATCTCCTTTGCTGTTTGTTTGGGTTGACTAAAGAAAATCCCAACTATGCACTTTTATTTTATTATTTATTTATTTGTATTCATTTTATTTATTTATGGCTTATGCCATTTAATAGGTAGAGGTTGTTCATTTGTGCTCGTTGACTGGGATAAACCAGCTTGCCTGCTGTTACTGTGACGTTACTGACATTATATATCATTTTATTTATTAAATTACATATTCAATCATTGTGATTACAATATTTTATACTATATATTATATAATAGATGCATAATGATATATTATATAACTCTGAAGAACATTATCTACCATGTTATATTCCCTTTAAAAAAAAAAAGCTGACCACTTAGTTTATTTAAGATTATATCACTAAAAGCTCACAATGTGATGTAACCTACAGCAGAGTAGGGTATTTATGCTGTGGTGGGAGAAAGCTGCGTCAGTCCATCTATCCATCTATCCATCTATCCATCCTCCTGAACTGACTGGTGGTTGTGTGTCACGCTTTCCAAACTTTAGAATAAAGTTTAAATTCAGACAGTTTCAAAGACTAAAAAAATGCACATGACGTTAAATGACCTCAGTGTCGTGTGTGCTTTTCTGTCTGATTAGATGCTCAGAGCACTGTTTCCCCTAATCTCTCTAATCACTTCATGAAACCAAGAAATCTTTGCTCTAATGTGACAATAAGTCTTTCACCTGGTGACACCTTGAGCGAGCTCCTGCTGTGCTGTGTCTGTGATTGTCTCTGCCTGAACCGGTGCTGCTCTTTCTTGTATTTTGCCCGTGGCTTATCTTAATTTTTGATCTCCATGTTGGCTCGGTCACCAACAAATGAGGACCAGAGGCACTTCGACCTAATTATATAAGCTATATAATGTCATATGTTGGACTAATAAGAACTACATCTAGAATCGGTTTTATCTCTGTCCACGGTTCTATATGAAAGGCTAAATATCATAATGAACCACTCGTCCTCTACACCCCTCGTCCTCCAGGAGTGATCAGGACAGCACTGGCCAACATGGACCGCGAGGTGAAAGAGGAGTACCAGGTGCTTCTCCAAGCCAAGGACATGGGAGGTCAGCTGGGGGGCCTGGCCTCCACCACCACCATCAACATCACCCTCAGCGACGTCAACGACAACCCACCTCGCTTTGCTAAGAGTAAGAACGTCTCAGCAGTGACGTTTGATTGGTTTGATCAGTTTGACTGTGAAGATGGATGAATAAAATCAGTCTGTATGTCCTCTCTTAAATTCTCTCAGGTATTTTCCATCTACGGGTGCCAGAGTCGGCGCCAGTCGGCTCAGCAGTGGGTCGGATTCGGGCCCACGATTTGGATGCTGGCAGCAACGCAGAGGTGGACTATGCCATCGTTCCAGGAGATGAGGGCAACATGTTTGACATCATCTCTAACGGCCAAAGTCAAGAGGGAATCGTAGTCCTGAAAAAGGTACTTACACTCATTATCAGCTGCACATACATTAAAAGGAGTCACGTTTTGATGTATTTAAACTGAACTACAGTAACTTGATATCTCCACTGAGTTACACAAGGATGACCCACAACATCAAAACCAGTCACCAGTTTTAATGTTGTGGCTGAAGGGTGTATATTCTCCTCCTAATAATCTGTGCCATGATGCGTAAATTCAATATAATGTCCATTTCCACATTATCAATCATGTCATACTCACCACGCTGTTGCTGAGGTTTTCTTCTCTAACAGAAATGTTTTCCCTCACTGGTGAATTCCCATGCCTCATATTTTTTTCTTGATCTGTAGTAAGTTATTGTCAGTGAAACTCAACACTTCCTGCTTTTTAAAAAAAAAATTTATTCAAAGCCTAAAATAGAAGGATTATAGTCTTTTAAGTTATAATCCTTTAGATTTCAGTCCAGGTTGACACCCGTCCACACACCACAACAGAATGAGACGATTGGTTGCTGTTCTCTAATATATTTACCTGTATTGTTATCTGTTGAAGTATGAAGTCAGCGGGCAGTTCTGACTGGGAAAGAGCACATTTCTGTGAAGCAACAGAAGCAAAGGCAAATTTTGCACTGAGCAGCATTTTGCTTGTGATGTGCTGTCAGTGATCTGAGAGTGGGAGGAATGTGCTGATCTGGCTGTGATCCCAATCATTCTGCGTCTTAACCTTCCATTGAACCAAGTTATTAGACTAGATAATGCCTCTTACTAACACACACACTCATGCACACAAAACAGTCTTCATTCTGCAGTGTCAGCCATATTGGAGAAATAAGAGTAGAAAAGAAATAAGGTAGAGGAGCAAAGGAGAGGAGGCCAGAGGACAGAGATGAGAGAGGGATTCATTCAGGGATTGAATGTGGTTTTAAAGGCAGGGCTTTTTTTTCCTGTGTTTGTGTTTTTTGTACAATATCAGTTCAGTCGCAGTAGAAAAAATGAAATCTTGCGTTACTTTTACTTATAACAAGCTTGAACATATGACACGTGCTCCTGGTGGACCACAGAATTCAGTTTCACTGATTTTAACTCCTCATAAAGGTTTAATCAGGAGGTGGGATCACAGGGAAGAGCTCTTCCAAAAGGAGTCATCTAAGGACCCGGAAAAATTTAAACTCTGTTAAACGCTTCGTCTAGAAGGATACCACTTCATATCACACTCTCATACACACCCACAGAGAGACACACACTGGAACACACAGCACACGTCATATCACATCAAGCAGTTTAACATCAGAGGGCTGCGGAGGCTTTTATTTCAGACTGTCCTCCAAATCAGAACAGACATGACAGCTACTTTCCGAGCACGAAACTTTTCCAGCTATGTCTCTTATTTTAGAAATGAGATAAGCCATAAATCCGTGGCTTTCAGCGCTGACATTTTGTCCCAGCTCGTTGTTTTAAAACAAAGAGGCAGTCGTCGAGCATTAAAAGAAGCTGACTCACCGTTATGAAACTGAACTGCTCTTCAAGACTTTGTGCATTTCTAATGCCTTGATTCCAAACACAGCCTGTGCACAAATTGGTGAAGCAGGAAAGTAAACCTGTGTTTTTTTTATTATGCTTCATGTCACATATCACTGAAGCTAATAATCGTGCACCAGGGGAACAGCTAATCAATTATTTATTGTTTTAGTGCTAGTGCTGCTCTGGCACGTCTTCCACAGTTGTAAATATTCAGATCTCTCGCTAAGGAAATATCAAAAGCACATTAAGAAAAGGCAACTGTTTTTCAACTTCCTCTTTATTGTAGTAAAGTGTATCGTGCCTTCACACCCTGCTGTTGGCTCCATGCTGTTAAACTGATCAACAGTTGGTCACAGTAACAAGCCAATAAAGGCAGTGAAGGAGAAAACTGCGAGCAAGCAAACATTTGTTAGTCGTCAAAGACCTTGCACCTTCAAGTGCAGGAGTAAGTGAAGTTAGTTACTTTCCACTGCAACCTTGACAGTTTAAGTGTTGAGTGACATGAAACATGTTTGGAAAAAATTCTGAAGCGTTAAGACATATAGAAAAAGGTCAAAGTGCTACATCTAAGAAGAGACATAAGAATAAGACATTTATCTTTGTTGTTGCCAGTTAAGAATAAGTATAACACAATACACACAGTGTGAGAAGAACAGTGTTAAACAGGTCAGAGTACAGTGCCTATTTTTGATCTGTTGTGGGTGATGATCGCAGAGGGAATAAAAGTGTGTGGATGTTTTTCGGGGCCAGTGGGTCTTAGTCGTGTCGACCCGATGGCAGGAACTGGAAAGAAAAGAAGAGTCCTTGCTTGATCGGAGTGTTTTTCCTGATTATTGACCAGGTGTACAGCTCAGATAGGAAAGTTTGGGGTCAACCAATTATTTTGTTTTGTTTTGTGTTTGGTGGTGAGGGCGTTGTACCGAGCTGAAATGTTGAAGGTGAGTATAGATTCAATTAGTGTCCTGTAAGCCAGGGTTAGAAAGTCCTGAGCTCCCTCAGCAGGTGGATGTGCTGTTGGCCTTTCTTGTTCACAGAGACGGTAAAAGGACGAGGTGATGTCTGTCTCCGTCCCAAGGTATTTAAATGATTGTTCAGAGAGGCTGGAAAAGAGGTTGTTGTTGTTGTGAGTCTGGTTTCTCTCTGCTCCCACAGTACAGCCCCATGGTCTTACTGAAATGTCCAGCTGAGGTTGTGTACTGCCTGATGGTATTCAGACAGAGCATTGGTGCCAGTCAGGTGGGGGCCACTTGGGCCATGTCATCATGTCACGTGACAAATCCAAATCTCAGAGTTTGAAGTGTCCTAAGTGTCCATAGATATGCACACTGAAGGGTACAGTATATATACATATATACACATAGATTGATGCTGTATAAAGGCCTTTTCATACAGATTCCATACAACAGGCCCCAGGTGTGTTCCTACCTATTCTGAATAGAAGTCTTAGTGCTGTTGTGTTTGTGTGGATCTCAGGATTCGAAGCAACAGAAAACCAAAAGAGTTTCACATGGCAGAAGACAGAAATGAGCCAGAGCACACAGGTAGGCGCAGACGTCTGAGGACATACCTGATGCATTTTTTCCCCCCTCAGGACACTTTATTATAGAAAAGGAAAATGATAAATCCTCGGAGGTTACATCATGAGGACATGAAGCTTTTTCATGTGCGCGCAACTCCTGAGGAACTTGTCATTTGTACGCTGATTCATTGTTCAAAAGGAAAACATTAGTCAGTGATGAAAGAGATGCAGAGAGCGCTGAGACGGCTCAGGTTTGTGCTTCACCGGCTCCAAATTTTATTTGGGAATGACTGTAAGTGTGTGGGCATAGATGTCTTTTGAGTCTTCTATGAGCTTTAATAATAACTGCCCCTCATTTAAGCGAACGTATAAATCATTAAGGCACGGAGAGAACAGAACAGACTTGTCAGGCTGCAGCATGAAATCATTTCCAGGCCTTTAGTCATGTGTTTGTTTGTCTTTCACCGTCCAGAAGTGGGCGAGAGGATGACAGTGTTTTGAAACACGGCATATTCAGGAAGCATCCGTCTGCTTTGCTTCGTGAAAACTTTGATGAAAGTGGGTGACCACACACTGAATTGCTGTTCAGGCCCATTTATCCAGTAATAACCTCTGGCATCTCTGATGTAGTTGAAGCAGCTGTTTAAATTAGACAGGGTTGTGAGATTGAATTTTATCTCTGTACAGTTGTCCAGTCAGTGGAATTTTAAGAACCACCAAACAACATTTATGGAGCGTATCACCATGTCTCTGGGTGGCGTTAATGCTTCACTTACTTATTGTTTCAACAGAATTAGGTTATTTAACCAATGTTTTGCTTCAAAGACGATCTTCCAGTTTCATTCATTCAGTTTTAGGCTCAGCCACAGAGAACATTGCTGTACTTTCTAAAAATGTGTCTCGAGCAGCCCGGCATCAGATCGCATTTATCTGAATCATAAACAATATCTGAGATAAACCAGATCTTTTCATACAAACCAGTTAAGTGCAGTCTTATGTAATAGTCTTTTATAGTAGTATAATAGTTAATTGCTGCTGTACTAAAAATGTGTAAATGTTTAAGGATAAGTCATTTACTCAAGTGACTAGTGAATTTCTTCCTGAATACTGAAGTCTCACTTAAAAATATCCAGCCTGGCTGTAACTATAGGTCAAGATCTAAATAGTTTGAAATGTCTGATTCTTTTTTTTTTTTTGCTTGTTTGTTTTTGACTGGGGAGACAACACAAGCTGCACTAATCAGTGTTTTTTGGTTTTGTTTTGCAACTTTACAGCAGTTAACAGTCATTTCCAGCAGCAGCAGCAGCAGCAGCAGCAGCTGTTTTTCTGGGATCACGCTGATAAACCCTAAAACCTGATACCATTCACCTGATACCATTCAGCAGCAAAGACCCAGATATTTTCCTTTGGAGCTGGTGAAGACCAAACCAGAGCTAACAGAGAGAATGCTACAACCACAACTCCGGCTGAATCCTAACGTGTTCTGTGTGTGCTTGAAGTGTAATTAGCCAATTGTTTGTCAGCACATATAAAGAAGGTGATAATGTTTGAGTGTTGTGTTTACAGCTTTTTTGCACTGCCGCTAAGAGGCCAAAAATGTAGGTGAGATGTGCCATTACTTGAGAGAAAGGTCTGGTATTTCAGGATGCAGTAAGGAAGAGGAAGAGTGTGGCTTTAATCCGGGAGCTGCAGGACAGTAGCCAGAATCCGTAAAGCCACCTCAGGTGTTAAGAGGCAGCAACATTCACTTCCTCACCTCCTCTACTTGTTGTGGTTAAGATGTCTGATGTGTCATCTTGATAGCCGCAGCAGCCGCGTCCACGTGGCATGTCCTCAGGACCCATTGCCAAAACCACTGAAAAGACAGCGTGAGGTTGCAGGTTGCAGACACAGACTGATACAATATCCACTGTTTTTTTAATCACTGTAATATGAAAGGAAGCATATTGCATCTCTATCAGACACTAATCTCTGGCCGGCTACTCTCCTCTCTCCACCTCTTCCCTCTCCACTGCTGTCTGTGTTTCTCTCTACTGTCTGTGGCCAGATGCCAATCAGTTAAATCCTGCCTGGGTCCCTCGCTGCCAATCAGCCCTCTTCCCTTTCTCTTTCTCCTCACTTAACCCTACAAGTCTGTGTGTCGGCCAAGTGAAACACAGAGTGAAGTTTATTGATCCAGGAGAGGTTTTTAGCTCTCCCCTTTATTTAATCATGTCGATGGTCTACAATAGACAAACTCGGGTCAATTAGGAGACACTTAATTCCTCTGTAACTCGGCTATTTGAAAATTCATTAGTGTGAGATCTTATTTTGCCCTCTTCTCTTTCATCTGTTCCCCTTTTCCTGCCGGCCTTTTCACCATAAAAGTGCTCTGCTGTATGTCAGGTACCCCCCCACCCTGGTCTAAGAGGATTGGCTTACTGTAATGAGTTGACACAATGAAAGGTTATAAATAAGAGATGTGCGAAAGCAGATGTAGCTGGCAGGTGCTCAGAAAGGCCAAACTTAAGAACCAGATCACTTGTACATTTTACTCTGAATTTCTGAATGTTTCTCCAAAAGTTAAACTCGGATCACTGGATTCAGAGTCCAGAGTCCTGACCATCACAGCATGGAACCCACTTCTTGCATGCAGGTGGTACGCCTCCTCAAACAAGCAGATTAGCTGCAATGAAAACAGTAAAAAAAATAAATTGCTGCTCTATCCTGATGAGGTTGCTCTTTTTTAGACCTGTGCCCCGTCGTTTTTTTTTTTGGTTTTTTTTTAGTCGTCTGTCTCACATGTCTCATAGAACAGGTGCGCTTCTATTTTAATCAACAAATGCCGCGTGACGGCTCGTGTTTTACTCACTCTATACACTTATAAACACGACCCAAAGCGTATTTTTACTCTTCAAGTCTGTTTTCCTGCATTTTACACACACACACACACACACACACACACACACACACACACACACACACACACACTCACTCACTCACTCACTCACTCAGAGTGAATGTGTATTGAGCTCTAAACGCTTCCAAAACGTGGGTGACCTACAACTCAGCACTGTGCCTCCTGTGCAGACACAGATGGAGCATTGAAGCTGCTGCTGCTGCTGCTGCTTTGCTAACATGCTGCCCACACTACGCCTTCTGTGTACACACAGTGTTAAGCCGGGCACACACTGTACAGATTCAGCCCGAATTGTAACTCTGAATTGGTTGCCCTTGACTAACCTTAGAATCAGGCCGAAGTTTCTGCCAGATCAACATTGTTGTCAGCGTTGTTGAGGACGGGGGTTGTCTTATTTGAATAAACTTTATTCACGGAATTGTGAATGGAGAAACACAGGAGGCCAGTTTAAATGGAGATGGATGGACGGAGACTTTTTTTTTCTTTTTTACATAATATATAAATTAAAATAACTTAAATTTGTTTATGAAATGATCTGAACCAACATGAGCACTGAGTACAGTTTCCATTGATTCTGTTTTGTGGACAAAACATTGTAAATTACTACAAACATATCTTTGGCATGTCTGTACTGCTCTGTCTTGCTACTTATTGGTCTTCATATATACTCTATGCAGAAATCAACATATATCTGTGATGAACTAAGAATGACCATGCTGGATTTTTATTTCTGGAATTATTTTCTCTCCACTTATGTTCACGAAGATGCACAGGTTTCCCACTCTGAAATCCACACATGCCTGTCACCTCCTTTACATTATCTATCAATAGAGCTTATCGACAGAGGGCTCTTTGTGGGAAACGACAATATGTCTCTTTCCCACAAGGACAGTGGGAGTGAGTGGATGAGAGCTAGAGTCAAATGTGTGTTAGTGTGGGCCCAGGGATTATATGTGCATGTGTTTGTGTGTGTGTGTATGTGTAAAGATGCTTCTCCCTCAGCTTTGAAAAGCCTCCTCAGCAGCATTTGTTGCAGTGCAACAACCAGACGCTCATCTTCAAGTCAGCTCTTCCACCCGAGGTAGGTAGAGTTCCAGTAGAGCCAAAACATCCACGTGGTTTCATGCTGAGGATACAGTACAGAGCGACAGTCAAGCTAAGGAATGTGAATTGGCTTCATGAGACAAACTGGGTTTGATATGTATATGAATGTGTCTTGGTACAGTTTGCGGCTACATTTCCATATCAAAGAGGCTGTCTCCTGCATCCCCCTCCTGTGCATTCACAAACAGATAAGCATGGGGAAGAATGGAAATCGACCCTTCTCCGTGTCCAAATCAATCAGGGAGAGGTGCATTCAGCTGAGTGATTGGACATCAATAACCGAATATGCTGCCCTTTGAAGTCTCTACTGTGAGGAATTAATATATCAAGATGCAGTCAAGGTTGCTATGCAACAATAAGGCAGGTTATCCTGGCACCGCTCTGGAAATGCAGAAATGGAAATATTGAATTTTGTGTGTGAATGTGCAGATTGTGTATTTGGATGAGTGACAGTGACAGCAAAGTCAGTCATATCTGCTGATGTCTTTCTGAAGAGGACAGTGGTGTCTGTCCACAGCAGTGCATACAGTCCAGGACCGCTGTCCGTTTATTCATTACTTTTTATTTAACTTTTTTTTTTTTTTTAATTTTGAGAATCTTGTAACTCATAAATCTAGAAATTCAAATCACACTTTTATTTTCTATTCACTGTGAACTACTAGCATGCTGATTAGCTGGTAAGTGCAAGATGCAAATGAATGAAGGTTTTGGTCATAGATAGCAGCTCTGGTCTGTTAGAACAGGTGATATGATGGCAGGGTCAGTGATTTATGTTGTGAAATGTTTATGGATTTTGTGTATTTTGTTTTATATTACACATGGCAAAGTTTAATTTCAATTTTTTTTCATTAGTTTTACATAGGGAGGCACATTGCATTCACAAAAAGAAAAAAACATTTTCTTTGAATTATGTAAAGATTACAAAATCCTTATCTTGTAATTATATTGTATTGGTAAAGGTCTTTGCTTCCTGTGTGTCAGCTGTGATAGTTAATCTTATCTTGAGGTTGTGTCTTGAACATTTAAGTTTTGTGCTTATAAATATGTTTCATATGTCTGAATCAGTGTGTTTGTAATGTGTCTAATTGTACAGCGAGCAGCTCAAGAGAAGTATGTGTCAGAGTTTTTTTTTTTATCAGTGATCTTATATGCAGTATGTCATCTGAACAGATGATACATTATCACTTGATGATCTGTCAAAACGCTGCCTGAGGTTGTAGACGCGGAAACAGCTTGGTCCACAGTTAGTTGCAGCCATCTTTAACAGTCGTCAGTGAGAGATATATTTATACGGTCAAGGCTTCTGTCTGAAACAGGGAAACGATCTACAGAAGCTGGTGAACTAATAAGACGCTGTGCTTTGTTCGTGTTTTTGTCTTGGTTCTGTTGCACTGACCAGCCTTAAGTTATTCTGTTTCTAGTAACAGACACACACTGGATGTCTGTAAAATCAGACTGTTGGAATACGCCTTCTTTAACTGGAGATTTATTTACTTGTGTTTTTTAGACTCAGTTAATGACAGAAATATCACAATAACAACAACAACAATAATAATGACATGGGGCAGGCCAAAGCCTTTCTGTGTGGAGTTTCCATGTTGTCCTCATGCCTGTGTGGGTTTCCTCTAGTTTCCTCCCACAGTCCAAAGACATGGAGGTTAGCATAACTGGCTCCAGCCCCTCTAATAAGATGGAAAGGGTACAATGATTAGCTTTTGTACCGTACCATCACTTTTTTTTTTCTTTTAGAAATTTCTCTTGAAACAGTGGGGTTGACTTTCTTTTGTTCATGTCAAACTCTAGTTTGTTCATTTGCCTGACATGTAACAAAATGAGGTTAAAATTTTTCAACATGTATACATCATCATTAAAATACCAGTTTATGATATACTATGTTTCAGATTTTATTTAATCTCTCCATGTCTCTCTATTCCATTATTCTTGTGTTTCTGCAGACTCTTGACTATGAAACCAAAAAGTCATACACTTTCAAGGTTGAGGCGTCCAACGCACAGCTGGACCCCCGTTTCCTCCACCTGGGGCCCTTCAAGGACTCAGCGACAGTGAAGGTGAACGTCCTGGACACGGAGGAGCCTCCTGTCTTCACCAAGACCTCTTACTCCATGGACGTGTACGAGGACACTCCTCCAGGAACCATCATTGGCTCAGTGACAGCTCACGACCTGGATGCCGGCAGCAGCGCCGTCAGGTAACAAGCTCTTCATTCGTTTGTGGGAACAGGTTTTAACAGCCCCCTGCACGGCATGTAGCCACTGTCAGAGTACACTCGTACATTGTTTGATTCAGATGTGGTATTAATTTTAAATAATAATTTATTCCTCTCCTCATAAAAGAATCTCTGTGACTGTACTGATTACAGTCAAGGAGCCCACGCTTTTAACTCCCAGAATTCCCCGGACACTCCTGTGGGGGGGGGCTGAGAATCCTTCCAGGAAGGAAAGGTGTTAAATTATGTAAAATGGGTTCATTATCCTACCAGCTCAATACTTTTGTTTTCTCAAGTGTGGATTTAACATGTGCTGTTGTAAGGCTTCTTTAAAAGTAGACAAATGTGACCCCTCTGTCAAACAATTTCATGTCCAGTAGCTCTGCTGTAATTGGCTGTTTTTTCCTTGGGCCACTTTTGATAGATACTGACCGGACAAAATATGAATCAGTGTTATTCACTTCACCTGTCAGTGGTCATAATGTTATGCCTGATCTGTGTATTTATACATTATATTAGATTGTTGTTAATTTCCCATGTTAGTTACTTCCAGAGATTTAAAGATTTAACACAAAGAACTTTTATATGTTCCTGCACAATAACATAGCACTAATTCTCTGATTCTCTGGCTATTCCTTCTCATGTGATCATACATGTGGTCAGTCATGTGATGACTCGAGAGTTGCTCTTAAAATAGACCTTTACACTTGGCTGTAAGTAGGAGAAAGTCACTTGATAAATGTGTCTGAACTTTATTATTCTTGATCTGATGTTTCAGAGACCTCTGCAGCGGCTGTCTTAAAAGCTTGACGAACGTCAGCCCTGGTTTGAATAATAAATACAGCTGCACTCGTGTTGAGAGGAGTAGGTCATTATCATGGGTGTCCCGATACTGAACCTCAAAACACTGCACTGCTTTCCTACTGTTGTGCTTAAAACCAGCATAAGTAGAACTTTGCAGTTTTTTTTTCTGTATTGTGCCCTGGCTGCTGGTGGGAGAGCATTTCTGTGGGGGTAGCACCCAGCTCACCACTTCAGCTCGTTACTCTCTCATACGGACCGGTCTTACCTCTGCAGGTATTCGCTGGAGTGGCACACGGAGGCTGACAGCTGTTTTGACATTGACACTGTAGAGGGAACCATTTCCACTAATGAATACCTGGACAGAGAGACAGCTGTTCAGCACAATATCACTGTGGTGGCAACCAAAGTCAGTAAGTATTCCACAACAAGAGCATCCTGCATCCAAAACAAGCACACACAGCCAATAGTACCATTTTTGAGACTATTTGTGGTCTGAATTTTCTCAGCAGTAGCCATCTAATGTTTTCTATAAATACCTCTTTTCACTGTCACTGTCAGTCTGCCTGTCCTTTATGTGATTCAGGTTGCTTACCCATGAAATAATGCATTCACTGTCCACAGCTGGAATCTCTGTTTAAAGCTTACAAACTTTTCGAAGATCATCACATCAAACCAAACAGCAGCACATTAAAGGCAGTTTATACAAATGCAAAATGCACCTTTGATCCAGACAGTTGTGTACAGGTAGTAACTCACTCACCACAGGTGTCACTTGACACGGGTGCTGCTGCTCATGAGTTTTATGACACACTTTGCTTTAAACATTATTGTGAACAAGCAGCAAGTTCAAGGTGCTGCAGAGAGATGCTGAGTGGCTGATGCCTCTCTCGGACTGATGGACGACACCAATAAGTTTAAATGGAGGAAAGGGCGCTGTGTCTGTGTTTGTCTTCACTGGACGACATAAAGGTTTTGCCGATCACAATAACCTGTGGAAGCCAGAGCTCCCACCGAGCAGCTGCATGGTTTGATCGATTGACACCACTTTATTATTTCCACACCATCTGCATATTAACCAACCCGTTTTCTCACCCTCTAAGGTCCAGACACCATGAAGGTGGTAAATAATCATTTTAAGCCCCGTTCCTTTGTGCATGGATTTTTCAAACATTTATTTGTGTGAAAGTGATATTAAGTGTAAAAAAAAAAATTGTTACAGATGAAGTTTAAAGTTTGACAAACCAAAATAAAAGTTAAGCCCAGAAGGTGTAAGAGCATAATAATATTTCCCACAATCTGATATCGTAAAAAACACAAAATCCCCGCGGCGTCTCAAAATGAACATCTGCTTTGTGCACTAAAGTGAGAAGTGAGAGTTTAATGCGAGAGATTAAAATTAACATCGTACTTGGTTTATTAAAAGTGCAAACAAATTAACAGTCTCACAAGGTAATAGTAGGGTGCTGCATGATTGCACACATTTGAGTCAGCCACTCCTTTTAAAACTGTTTGAGATTTTATAGATGTTTTTTTTTCCATTTGTTTCTGTGGTTCTGGCTCTGTCCTTCTCATTGAATTAAAGATAAAATGTTTAAACCTGCGGCCACGTGTGTAATCCTGACAGCTTCCCTTGATCTGGGATGGACCATGTTTCTTGAGAAGTCACCATCTCCTCTTAGCAAATTGACTTCATGAGATTTGATCACTACGTGGGGGCAGAATCAAAATGAAAGTTATAACATACATGATTGAAATATCTAAAGACAAACCAGTGGGGCAGTTAAATTCTTGAGGGTTGCTCTTGATGGATGCTGTTACGTTCTGACTCCAGCTGAACATGGCTTTGCCCCTCTCTCTCTCTCTCCCTCAGTTTCCTGCACATTTGGTTGGAGTGCAGCTGCAGCTGTAGTAACTGTGATGGAAACTAAATTTAGAAAATTTGAGCAAGCAGCTTAACTCAACCACACTGCGTGTGCACCATATGATTTCCTCCTGTAAGCTTCTTGAGGGGGCAATGGGCTGCTGAGTCACAAATCTGCCAACCCCCCCCCCCCTCCTCATTAGACAGAGCAACAATATAAATCCCCCGCCTCCTTCACACTCCATTATAGACTGAAGAACAGGATTGTGTAAGTTAAATGGCAGGATGAGAAAAAAATGACTGGGGAAAAGATTATGTAACAGGTGTTTGGAGATGAGGCTAAAAACAAACACACAGCTGGGGACCATGGAAACATTTGGTAAGTGTCTGTCTCCATCTAGTGGCCAAAACTGATGTGACAGCTTGGAGCTCCAGGACATAACACAGCAAAGGGTTTGGCTGAATAATATGACATGAGCTTAGGAACTGCCTTCTGTATTTTGTATTTTATGGTAAATGTTAAAACTGTACATATCTGAAACCAGTACCAGTTTTACTGGTAGTGTCTGATATTGTAGGAGCCTGTGGTTAATAGAGTGAGCTACTGTCCAACAGTCATTAAACCCTCACACATTTTTAATTCATGGCTTGACAGGAAGGGACCCAGCCTGTTTTTGTGCAGACAGATGTGCTCACATTAACAGATGGATGTTATGGAGAGAGCACTTTTAAATATGATCATCATCATCATTTTTACCAAAACTTACTCCCTTTGAATGAACTGAATTATCAAGATCAACATTCCCTAAACATCACAGTCAAATGTAACATATCATCAGGGAACCTTTGGCTCTGATAATGCACAGGCTCTACGTACTGCCTTCATTTCTGCAGAGGACACACTGATTGTCAGTATGTTGGATGAATGTGTTAGGATGTGTCACTGAGCCTGTCGTCTCACATGACTTTGACCCTTACAGACAACCCTCTGCTGTCCGCCAAAGTGTCAGTGACAGTCAACATCCTGGATGTGAACGAGTTCCCCCCTGAGCTGGCCGTTCCTTCAGATACCTACGTCTGTGAAAACTCCAGAGTGGGACAGGTAAGCTGACCTGTGTCTCTGTCTGTTTGAATAGAACTCAAAGGAGAGACGCTAACAAAGCAGTGTGGGACATTTATTAAACTCCTTCATTTGCTAAATATTTACCATGGATACTTACAGTGCAGTGATTACAAAGATTATGCGATTACCATGATTACAATGATAGTTATTATTTATAAGTGGTTCTTCATGTAACATTTTAACCGCATGCACCTCCACATAAGAGTGAGGGGACAAAGTTACTGTTTCATCTTCCTGCCTGACATTTTTTCCCATCAGCCACCAAATCTGAACCAGCATAAGATTCATTGTTCACTCTCTCTTGGCTTCCTGACCAGGTAATCCAGACGGTCAGCGCTGTGGACAAGGACCTCCCTCCTGTCGGCCAGAGGTTCTTCTTCAAGACCCCCAAGGAGCTCCGCAACAGAAACTTCACTGTTCGAGATTTTGGAAGTAAGTTAAAGGGGGTTTTTATTGTATTGTGACTTCTTTAATTCATTATTAAAGTACTTTAAAGTTAGTGTAACTGATATTTTACAATAGCAGGTATGAAATGGTGATTTGAACGTGTTTCACAGCAAGCTTAAGATCATTGTTTAACTTTCCAGCCCACAACTTTACTGCTCAGCTCCTGTATTCTCAGTGCTCTTATAGTGAGACAGACACACTCAGTGACTAGCTGCTGTACAAAGTACAGCATTTAGCAACCAGTCAGATATTTCCCTCAGGAATTGGTAGAGATAAAAAAAAACAGAGGTAACAGAGAAGGAATATTGGACTTACATTCACAGGCAGGCGATAAATATGACTATAATATGACTATCCTCCTTAACAGCTGGATGTGAAAACGGCAACTGTTCATAACTCATTTCTGCTGCCCTCAAGTGGCCAAAAAAAACCAAAACGTTTTTGCAGGTTTGTAGTCTGTCTTACAACCACAGGCAGGTACCCATATCAGTGTTGAAACAGTGTTTGCTTGCTGTAATCATTCTGATCTATGCTAGCCATTAAAATATCCCTTTAGAAAGTGCTCCTGATAGTGATAAGGGGCCAAACCACAGTCCTGCTTTTATCCACAAATGTATTCCAGAGTGTATCTAAAGCTAACATGAGGCTTCAGCTGTCTGAGATACATTTTTGAGGTGGTGCACAGCAGCTATGGTGTAGCCTACGGTGTAACCTCAGGGCATACACAGGTTATATGTACGCTGTGACCTCTTAACACAGAAGTGGCTGAATGGCTGATATAAAATATTAAGACAAAAAGTTCATCTAACACTCCAATCTCTCACCTCTCTACATAAAGGAGACACTGTGTCCTGAATTGACACTTTATTTTGACACTGGACAGAAACCATGAGGTGCAGAACTGTCCACTGTAACTCCTATGAATACTGTCAGCCAAGAACAGAGATCTGAGTCTGCAGTGGACACAGGTCCACCAACACTGGACAGATGAAGACTGGAAAAACGTAGCCTGGTCTGATGGAGCTGGATTTCTGCTGAGGCTGCAGATGGTAGGGTCAGAATTTGGCATCAGCAGCATGAATCCATGGACCCAACCTGCCTTGTGTCCACAGTCCAGGCTGCTGGTGGTGGTGTGATGGTGTGGGGGATGTTTTCTTGGTTCACTTTGGGCCTTAATACCAATCAACTTGAATGAAACTTGATTGATGAGCTTGAAAAACTACTCAGTAACTAAAATATCTGCAGCTACTGTGCTGTACTGTACACGACTGTCCTGTGTCCATGTTTCACAGAGCACCTTGGATCTTTTCACTTCATACGTTTTTACTGTCAGACAGTTGTTGCCATATTTATGCTTTAAAATGTTTGTCAGTGATGCAGATTATTTGTGTGTTACCCTTTCAGAATACTGTGGATAATTGAAGACATTTTGTCTGTCAAACAGAGAAATATCTTGTGCTGTTCACAGTCACTCTTCACTACTTATAGTAAAGGATTGCTAGCAAAACTTTATTTCCCATTTTCTGAGCCGGGATGTTAAGTGAATCAGATTTTTTTTTTTTTCTCCTCTGCCTGCATGGAATTAAATCAATTTTTCATTTGACCTGTTTAAACAGTGTAATTGCATAAAACCTTTGTGAAAGAAAAGATTTTCTTCTGCACTGAGAGTGTCAGCTGATGATGGAGCTCTCAGGGCAGAAAATCAGAGCGGTCTCCCTGCTGTGTCTTCCTGTGGGATCACAGTTCTAATGGCACTTGACAGTGTGATGAGAAGACACCAAAATGATCAAATTAAAGCAGGAAAAGCAGGAAAAAACAGTGCTGACAATATAAAGGACTGACTGCGAATGGTTTTAGCAGAAGCTGCTTGCTAATCTGTCAGGTCTAACGTTGGAAGCCTAAACGCAGAGTTTAACAGGCAGCAGAGCAGGCAAACTGTGTCCCAGCATCCAAACCAGCTGGGGGACAGAGTGGGTTGTCTCGTTCAGGACGAGACACGGAATCCGAATATCTGTAAAATCAACGGACAAAAAAACACGGGGACTTTACATCCACTGTCTCATCCTCCTGACCTGTCAGTCAAGAATGTTATGATGGATCTGACCTTACAAACATTTGGATGAAAATATTTAGTACTTATTACTTGATACATGATTTTTAAATACTTAAATACTACCTTTGTCTGCAGCAGAGACCCAGATTAAATTCAAAAGTCAGTTTTTTATAACATGTCCTCTTTAATTTTTCTTTCCATTTGTGTTTTGTCTTCTTTTTTTTGGTTATTTTCTTCAGTTCATTCCGTTCCTTCCCCACTTTGGAGCGTCCAGTTCCATCTGAGCTGCAGTGCGAGTCACTGCTCACTGCAGACAGATGTGCGCTACCTCTGTGACACATTTTCTTCTCACCTGCCACTGATGAGCCTCACCGGCTAGACAGTTCCTCTCATTAACTCTCAGGAGTTACAACAAACCCGTGGGAGGCATTGGTGCAGCAACAAGGATTACAGTTTTTCTTCTAGCTTCCTGCTCACGGGCACAGCCAGCTCTGTTAGCTGCAACGCTCAAATAAGCTTTTTAATGCTTTAATAATTGAGCAACAGTTTTTACTGCTAAAACAAAAAGGAAACACTTGCTGCTATTTAATATTTTCTCTTACACCACGCTGAGTGAAGAACGTGTCTGTGTCTGATACCTCTGAATGTTGCTCTGGGATGATCAGCTTTAACAAATCCTCCCCTGACATTTCCTGCCCCCCCCCCCCCCCCCCCCCCTGCAACACCTCACCAACAAGCATTGTTATATTTTTGTGTATTTGTACCTACGCAGTCAGAATTGCATCTGATAGAGTCAGACACACAAGCCTGCAGCCACTGAGGGGAACTGGAGCATATGTGTGTGTGTGTGTATGTGTGTGTGTGTAACAGGAACAAGGTGCCGTAATGGTCTCTACCTTGTCAGGCTACATCTCCGTCCAGCGAGGGAAAGAATGGATGTTTTCTGACACACACACACACACAAACACACACACACACACACACACACACACACACACACACACACACACACACACACACACACACACACACACACACAGAGTAGTTTGGAAGAAAAGAGCATCTTTTTAAACTGTGCTCTCTCTATAAATTGCACATCCTCTTTCTGCTCTAATACCAAATGTCAGATGCATCAGACAGGCTCCTGTGTTTTGTGTAAGTGTGCCACATGATCGCTGCCATGGGAAGAAGGTCTTTTACATCAGAGAACAATTTAAATAAGCTCCATGCCTGGCTGTTCATGGAGTTTCATGTACTCTTGATTGTCTGCTGCTAACCCTATGCTCATATTTGTCAAAAGGAAACTAATTTGCTACCTTCGTAGACAAGTTAGGAGACTGTTCTCACATAGCTCTCTGCTTGGCATCTCTTTCTTTCGTCTGTTTGTAGTAGCAATGTCACCGTGTTCCTGAATCTAAGCTTTTAGCATTTATCATATTCAATACAAATGACTCCCAAAAGAACAAAGGTAAAGCTCTCTTTCCTCCTGGCATTTGATTCCCTGCACCTCCTGGAACAAGAGTGTGATGTTAAACTCTTTCATTTATACATATTACATTAGTATCTCCCTCCATGACAACAGGTGCAATTTATTTGTCAGTACAGTTTTTTTTTTGTTTTTTTTTTTGCAGGTGAGTCTAATGTTAAACTAGTGCTTCCAGCCTTTTAACCACACTTCTTTCAGTTGACTGTCTCAGTGCATGCCCTGAAATATAAATAACCTGCTCCAACCATTAAAGAATGAGAGTGTGTTGATTACTGGGAAGGTTTCAGTTAGAGAAGATACAAAGCAGGAGTTTGATGCTGAAATAGCACAGTGAAAAGTAAACATGTTTTCTCAAAATGTGTTATATTTTGATGGAAACATAGCTACTACCAAAATGGCTGAATGTGAAGTCCATTTTTTTCTGAAAAAAACTGTGATGGTTTTGTGGTTAAATTGTGGTAATATTTAAACATTGAGGTTTTTTTTTTCAGTACCACGAACACAGACTTTGTAGACACGTTAGACAGACGCTTTATTTTGACTTAGTCCCACTCTCACTGTCTTTATGCCCCAAATACTCACTGGAGCACCAAATGTGGATCGGTCCACTGACAACAAATGCAGTAGTTTCTTTTGTCTAGTTTGTTTGAGGAATGTTTGCTTAACACTACAGTAAGCAAGAAAATTACAGAGCCTTTCTTTAAAAAGTAAACAGTGTATTTGAAGCCACTTTTAAAGATTTACAGCTTCAGTAGGAGCCAGTGGGGTTGGAGCTGAGAGGCAGTGATAGCTTAGGGAAGTCAGAAGGTACTGAGAGACACATTGCTGGTTTGGTCCCTGCATCAAATTCCTTGATGGCGTGAAAAATGTAGAATAACACCAGCCCTGTCCTCCGAGGCGAACCCTTCAGCTAATGCTCCATACATTCATCATTCTGTGAGGGTGTGATCTCAGATGGTGGTGTGATGGCAGCCAGTCAGTGAGCTGTTAATATCAAGGACACGGTCAGTGATGTTGCACGTTACTCTGTTGGTTTCCAGACAACACAGCTGGCATCGTGACTCGGCGCTCAGGCTTCAAGCGGCGGCTGCAGGATGTCTACGTTCTTCCCGTTGTGGTGGAGGACAGCGGTTACCCCGCTCAGAGCAGCACCGCCACCGTCACCATCCGGGTGTGCTCCTGCGAGGCGGGAGGCTCGCTGCTGACCTGTTCAGCCGAGGCCATCTTCCTGCCTGTGGGCCTCAGCACTGGAGCTTTGATGGCTATTCTGTTGTGTGTGGTTCTGCTCGTAGGTGAGTTCCTCCTACATAACTACAACACAGTCATATATGTAAACACCAAAACGCTGCTCAGATTATCATTGTCATTATCATTATCACTATTATTATCATCGTCATTACAGTTGTTTGGCAGTGCAGTCTCTTGGTATTGAGCTTCACTGGGAACTGTCCTTTTTACATGACGCGCTCTCTTGCTTTGCCGTGTCAGACATGACATTACTAACTGTACATTACCTGCCAGGGTCGGACTGGGAACAAAATTCAGCCCTGGACTTAAACGCTGGGGACCGGCCTTGAGGTCAGGGCTGCTCGGGTCGGGTAGAGGAAGGCTGAAACTTGGTTGTGATTGGCCCGTGAGCCCAGCACACGCAGCACATCCTCATGTGCACCCTGAATGACAGGTGCACAGAGAGGGCTGGTGGAAATGGTACAGCAGCCTATTATGATTTGCCCTGGTATGCCCGATGGCCAGGCCCACCCTGCTACCTGTCCAACTCCAAGCCGCAGACAGACAGAAAATAGACATAGCGGCGCATTCAAAGAGCCAGATATTTTTCAGTTGGAGTTGGTAGAGACCAATATAGAGCTAAAAGCAGCCCATGCAATGTGTAAAAGTGCTGCTGATGCAACTTTAAAAACCAAATTCTTAACACCCCCTAAAACTTTTTCCTATAAAATGGCTAAGATCCCCACACCGTCCATCTGGTGTGAATGTAAACACCTTTAAATTAATGCTGTCACTCAGCACTTTAACCGCAAAACTACTAAAGTCTGCCTAGTATTGCAAATGAACTCTATTTGTTTGACTCTGCACTGTTCCCTGCTCTATAAATCATGCATTCTTAATAGGATTTATAGTCTAAAAATGTGTTTTAAGGAATTTTTTTTTTTGGGAGTGCTTTTTGGGATGAGTAGCTGCAGGATGTCATGACATGGTGATATTTCTGTTACAGTTTGTTGACCTGTAAATAGAAAAATGTGAATTCTTGTTGTGGCTGAGGCTTTCATTTTTAAGGGTTTCTAGCCCACAGCTGACGATGACGATGATAGGAGGAGGCATTTTATCAGTGAATTCATGCTTGTCCTGTAACACTAGAGGGCGCCAGCAACCCACGACCAGCCTCTAATCATTACAGGGAGGTTTTGAAGCGTTGACTCAGAGAGGCTGATTCCTCATTTACTTTTTTTTTTTTTTGGGTTCCTCTCCGATCATCTCATTTAATTTTTCGCTTCTGTTACAGAGAATTATAGTTACATAACCACCTGTCCAACCTCAGTGAAAGCAAGCAGGGCCACGTGTACACAGCTCTCATTGTGTGTCTGAATATGTGTGTGTGTGTGTGTGAGTGTGAGTGTGAGTGAGTGCGCACATCATATTTCTCAAGACATATGTGTGTTAAAGCAGAAATGAAATGAAAGCAGTGTGAAAGCAGTTCTTTATCCTGCCCTCACATCTGATTCACCCCCTTCCTTTCTTTCTGTGTGCGTGTGCGTGTGTGTGTATGTGTGTGTGTGTGTGTGAACTGATGGCTTGTCAGAGAAGAATCGCAGCCTCCTGAGGGCATTGTGCCTTCTTTATTGGTGTCCTCTGTGGAGAGGGAGGATGACTGAAAGAGGACATAAAGAAAGAGAAGGGAGGACGGGCTAATAGCTGCTAACACATAACATCCACTTTTCTCTTATGCCTGACAGAAAGAAACGTTTCCTCATATGTCATGATGGCAGTATAGCACTTTGAAGAGGAAGGGAGGCGTAAAAAGCATCCTGGCCTCGTGCTAATTTTCACTATCTTAACATGGCGTGTCTAAAAACAGGTATGTTTCACCTCGAATGAATGCAAGGAAAATCACCCCTCTGTGTGCTAGTAAACAAGAGAACAATGGAAGAGATTTTAGAAAGCTTTGTGCCGTCCTTGGGGAATACTCTTTGACTTGCCATCTCCTATTGTTTTATGAACTTCCTGTTAGCTCTTGTTACCTGCAGGGCAGAAACACCACAACAGTGTGTGAGCGAGCCGCCGAGAAGTTCGCCAAAAATAAAATAAATAAAACGATTTACCGTGCAGTGGCTCGGACCAATATATATACATCAAGACTGGATTTGAGTACTGTATCATAATTTTCGGGGTAGATGAATCTGATTGATCGTTTAGTTGGCAGAATATCAGGAAGCAGTGAAAAATGAAAATTCCCATCATTTCATTTTCAAGCGACTAATGTCTCAAATTCCAAAACATATTCACTTTACACTGATATAAAACAGAGAACAGAAAATGTTTAGCTTTTTTTTTCTTGATAAATTACCTAAAAAGATTCTCCAGTTGTCAGAATTGTTGATTTCTTTGGATTTATTCCATTCATCTCATGTTAGCACTAAACCAAAGTTGCAACGTGATCAAAAAAAAAAAAAAAAAATTGTACAATATAAAAGAACAACAGTTTGAACAAAACAGATTAAACTTGAACAAAAATGACAGAAAAGAATTTGAAAGAACGTTTTAAGCAGGGATTTAGAGCGACGACTGACTCCTGAGGCAGCCAGGTAAAGCACAGCAGCCCTGAATGCAAAAGCCGATTAATTTACCTTTGGTTTTCTGTCAGGATTTTGACACAGCTAGAAAGGTTGTTCTCTAAGAGTTTCAGGCTACATTCAGGTTTATAAAGGCTCAAAAGATCTTAGAACTCTGGGGGCAAACTTTGCTGACCCTCAAGGACTAAAAGCAAGGCATTAAAAGCAGACCTAGACGCCGTTATCAGGAGCTAACTTTCTGTTTCTGTCACCGAGTCTTGGTTTAAACAGCTGCAGCTCTCTCAGTGACAGTGGAGGGGTTACAGTAATCCAAGCACAAAGAACTGTGGCATATATGACCTTTCCTGGATCAACATGGAAGAGGCAAAGGTGATTTTTTGAGTGTGTTTTTTTTATTATTAGTTGGAGGTAATATGACTGAAGACCTGAGACCAAAAGCTAAAATGTGAATCAAATACTGCTTCTATGATCAGACTCATATCTGAAACTCAGCACTGAATATTTGCACAGGTTGGATTTTATATTTTGTTTTTTATACATCATCATTCTTCTATGATAATTCATCATACAACAAAAAACAAGCAGCCATCAAACCCCCATCTTATCCAGACTATATGAACCATTTTATTTGATGGTAAAACTCAAAATGTCCCTAAACATTTACTTAATGGTACAGGAGAAGTGTGTGTGCACACGCCTACAGTCAGTGCTCTGAGTCAGAGTTTAAGCAGGAAGAGGGTCTGGAGACTGTGAGGGGTAATAATTTTGCTGGTCTTCATTTTCTGCCTGTGTTTTCTGCCCCCTCTGAGCTCTTTCTATGATTCAGTTCCCTGAACTCAGCAATTAACAACAGGTAAAAATGAATTAAGCTTCATGAGTTTTTAGATACACAGGACAGTTGTTTTAAGTACATTTAGAAATAAACATTGTTGAAAATAACTAAATGCTCCTATATGTGTTATGATCTGTGGTAAACCTACATGAATCTGATCTGGATTCATTCATTTAATGAATTTACTGGCCTTTATTTTGGCTTAACTGGTTTTCATTATTGAGTGAATGCAGAGAGCAGCAGTGCAGAAATAAGATGTATTCATGATAATCAGCCGGCATTTATAAGCTGCAGAGATTTGAGCAGTTGTTTTTGCTACATTTGGGTTTGACAACATAAATACCTAGCTTCAGTGAGCTGTGCTGGTTTCTGTCCAGGTGTCCATGAAATTGAAAAGCGATGCTCAGTTTTAACCCAGGTGACCACAGAAGGCATGGGATCAAACTCCTCTGTGTGCGGCTGTAAAGGTGGTGGTGGTGGTGAACCCTGGCAGACAGGATGAAAGCCAGCGGTATGTACAGAGGTGTAAAGTGTGATGGAGAAATGAGCAGCATCAGTCAAGCAGGGATTATTTCCAGGGCTCTGATTTTGACGAGTGACCTTAAGCACATTTAAAAAAAAAAAAAAAAAAGTGTTAGCAAGTGTTGTTGAGCAGCTTTTGATACAAACTTGTTTTCCAAGGAAAGTAAGTTTGAGAATGTTGAGGCAGGAAAACACAGAACTCTTCTTTGTGACTGGAGTGTGTCATTATCAGTTTTTTTTTTTAGATAGTTTTCTTCTGCACTGCACGTTTGATATTTTTAATGTCACTTTAAAATAATGTGTATAAGACACTGTACGTATAGATGTAATAACTGTTGGTTGCAGTCCTAGTTTCAGTCATGCTAAGCTGCCTGTGGCCACATCAGTTCTGTTTTCGTCGTCTGCCCTATTTCTCACTTTCTCTTCGCCTCGGAAGGTGATGTATGTTTATCTCTCATGTCAGAGAGTAGCTTTCTGCTACATGACAGCCTGGAGAGATTTCAGTAATTTACCAAGCCAACAACTCCATGTCCTACTCCTCTTCTCTCAGCACTAAATAAATCCTCCTCTAATGCTAACGCGGTGTTATTCTCCCACCTGCAGCACGATGCTGAACTGCTGCTGATCCTGCTGAATCAGAAACCACTGTGTGATTTTGCATTATTCTGCCCTTTTTTTTTTTTTTTTATTGTACAGTATATTTGATAATATGTTTTCCTATATTGTCACTATTTACTGGGACGCTCTGAAAATCAGAATATGGGGCTTTAACCTGAATCACAGAGGAAGCCAATAAACAATGCGTGGCTTTCAGTGGATGGATTTTCCACGAACAGCTTGCAGATTGTGTGTCTGTGCATTCACATTCCCCTCTGACCCTCTGCAGTGCCTCAGTCATCATTTGTGAAGCCTTGCCTTTGCACAGTCTTAAACTGTACCATACTGTAAGTTGTTTTGTTTTTTTTTCTTTCCTCCAGCAGCAAACACAGACACAAGACTGTTTTCTGTTAAGTCTCCCAAAGAGCTGAACACCCTGAAACATCAATACACTCCAGTACATACCAGCAGCCCCATTAACCCAGCCCCTGGTCTACACTATGACCTTGTTTCGTTTCTATAGCACACACCCCAGGGGGATGTTGTTGTTGTTTTTTTTCCTTCTGTGTGCAGCAGTGATCTGCCTCACAGATTCTATGATTGGTTTTCTTATAGGACATGGGGCGGGGGGGGGGGGGGGGGGGGGGGGGGGGTTAAACACTACATCTGCATGTAGGGTTTCCAGTGACGACCTTCAGCAGCAGATGAGGAAAAAAAAAAAAAAAGATCATATATGGATTGAGATCTTTGATTATTACCTCTCTGACTTCAGTCCAAGAGCATTGTGTTAAACAGTCAGACTAGAGCAGAGAATCCTTACTCACGCAGTATTATGATTCAGATGATATACTTGTGGCACAGAAAAAAGATCTGTACATTATGTTTAATATAGCGACTGGATGATGCTGGAATTGGAGACTAATGGTTAAAAAAAAAAAACAGCAATTACTTGCATGAAGTGTAGTTGCTTTTAATCTTAGTTCAACTGTGGTGTCATATACTGAGCAATATAATATAAATAGTATGGCTTTAATGTTGTTGAGTATGAGGCTGATAAGCAGGGTATTAGTGTTTTAGTCAGTTAAACCCAGCAGATAGAGTTCTGGGATCAGTGCTGAACAAGGTCTGACTATATCAGTTGTACAATCATTGTGTGTCAGATGGTGTTTCTGGTATTTATGGGTTCAGGAGTTATGCATATTGAGGAAAAAAAAAAAAAAAACATTACCAAGAGGGTAAAATACACAGCATTTGATCAATCAAGACACATCTATGCTGGAATTTTCCTTTACAACAGGAAGCAATGTCTGCTAATTCACCAGGGATTCTCACATGAAGAGTCCAACAGAAACCTGGTATGAAGGACTTCGTGGCGTCAGCTGTCTAATAGGGCTGTAGTAGCCTTTAATCCAGTAAGCAGCAGAAGCAGCAGCGGTGGTGGTGGTAGTGGTGGTGGCATTAGCCAGGTAGAGGAGGCCTCACAGGGCAATTTAAACTCATTGATTGTCTGGTAGTTAAAACAGCTGCTGTTGTTTTTCTGCTCCTATTGATTATATAGCAGTATACAGGACACACAACAGACAAATACATTTGCCTGTTATCAAAAGTGGAGGAGAGGATGACTGAGGGAGCCAGTTCATATGAAGCAGGACAGGAGAACATATATAATATTCAACATCACCTCAGATCTGGAAAGGATTTTTTGTGGTTGTATAATCTGTAGGTTTTGTCTGTAGAGACGTGTGGTGAAAATTAGTGCAGGCAAGGTGTCGTTCAGCCTCACTTTCAGCCTCATGTGTGCTATGATGGAGCTGCTGGTTCAAGGAGTGTTCTGCCCCATTCTGTATTCACCTTACCATTGTTTTCATTATTTTCTTTTAATAATATCCTCAGTGTTCAATTTAAGATAGTGTAGGAGAAACCACGTTGTTTTTTTTTTTGTTTTTTTTTGACAGAGAAACTGCAGATTATAGAAGTTAAAAGAACATGTGACAGAATTTAAAGCTCTGTGATTGGATGAACCTTGCAGTGCTTACATAGTAGTACACAGTCTTGCACCTTTAACTTTGTTTCTAATGCAGTTAGTCACTGTTTGTACTGATGACTCAACCATGAGAGTTAGCATTCAACTATTCAGCTATCTATCAGCTGTCACTGTCTATGGAGAAAAACAATGAGATCTTTACTTCAGGAACCACAGGAACAAAATGGCTTTAAAACAGCTATTTACAACAAAGCACAATCCAGTAGAGCATTTTTACAATGACTTCTCCATTAGTGAACCTTACAGTAGTGACTCTGTGTCATACAGGTGTTGACACTGGCCATTTCAGAGGTTTAGGTAGTTAGAAGTGGCACTGTAATAGATTACAATACACTGTAATATAGTGTATGTTGTGTGGCTCAGGTGGGCCACAACAGAAGAGGAGACACACCACAGGAAACTATTACTAAAGATTATTTTTATGAAAGTAATTTTAATTAAAGTGCCAAATTAAACAAGCCTCTTAAAACATGGTGTGTGGGGATGAGTAAAGTCAGTGGGGTGTGGTGTGCATGAGTGAAGGATGTGGGTGCAAAACAGGAACATGAAGATAAACTCAGGCAACATGACCAAAACCCAGGATGTGAGGTTCCTGTGGAGAGGAGCAGAGAGACAGAGCGACAGAGTGGTTAAACTGCACTCAGGACTTATGTAACCTGGAACACACTGACCGCCACAGGTGTCCCAGATACACCAATCAGCTACCTGCAGAGCAAACAGATACAGATTAGCATTAAAATTCAAACACTAAGAGGACCCCCAGGGGTCAACTCTCAATCCTCCACCAAAAATGTGAATTTTTTTTTTTTTTTTTTTTCCCTCTCCAGAATAACAAACATGAGCATTAACTGATCTGACAGTGGTAATGGTAATCACTGTTACAAAATTTAAAAAGTGCATTTAGCTCAGTTTGTTTAAAGAACTGCTTCATTAAGGTTGGAGAACTTTTGTTGTCATGGTTACAGTCATAACTAAATGGGTGAGGTTAAGGAGTGACTGTGGTAGCTAATGGGTACCAAACAGTTTGTCTCCTACGCTTCGGTCACTCACCTCAGCCTCCTCCCTTTGCTGACACTGTGACTCTGTAACTACGTCACACTGTTCGCTCCTCTGCTCTCACTACAGAACTTTTTCGCTTGCATATAAATACACAGTAAACAAGCAGACCACTGTTCCCCTCCCATATGAAACCCGTAGTTAGTTTTTGACAGTAAGTTTCAAATAGTCAGTGAAAATGTAAAAAGATGATGCTCACAAACATTATCTTTCTACCAGAACTGCTTCACGCACACATCTATGCTGGAATAACCAACAGCCTGCTTGTGTCATATACTGACTCTCTGTGTATAATATAATCTTTAAACTCATGCAGGCTGTATTGTTATGGAATAAGCCCAAGTTTTGAAACTAATCTGCAGCACTATGGGTTGCTCTGTACACCGTATCTGACACAGACAACAGTCTCTAAAGCAGCCTTCTGCTCTCGCTAATCCGTTTATGTGCCTTTTCTTTGGTGGCTGCTTCAAAAATCGTCCCCCAAGACACACAACACACAGAAACTGGTCTGCGTGTTGTCCTGTGAGGGCAAGCAGAAAAACTCTGCAAAGCACAAATGCACAAATGATCCATCCCTCACTGTGCAGGTGCTCCGATGAGCCAGTAGGAGTCACAAGTGGCAGCGAGGACGAGTAACTAACTTCCTGCCAACAAATTACCATTTGAACACACGGCTAAGCTGCGGGTTCGTCTCTCAGAAATCTGTCCCCACCTCTTCGGGTTTGCCCTTCCACCTTCCATGAGCTCTACACTGCAGCTGCACTGTGCCAAGAGATGATTGTGTGTCAAAGACTGTTTTAGTTCTCACTACACTCACTATTCATTTGGACTACTTCATCTGGGATGTAAATGTTTCCTAACTTTATTAACTGTTTAAAGCTGCACTTATAAATATTTTTTTTGGACATATGGTGGACAGGTGAACATAGCGAAGCATTTAGCAGCTAAAATGAGAGCTATCAATTCAGGAGACAGAGAAAACCAAACCAGATCCACAAGATTAGGTCAAAACCTTGTAAATGGCGTGGCTGTGCATGGTTATGTGTATGAAACAGCTGAAAACCGTTGAAAACTGATTAGCATATCCCTTTATCTGTTTGCTTCTCTCCTCCTCTCTGTGCTCACGTATACAGTCATTTAACACAGCTGAATTCCCAGTAAAGCTGTTCTCATTTACACGTTTTTCTGTTGTCAGACAATGGAGCAGCTATGAAACAGTGACTGAGTCGTGGCTCATTAAGACTCGCCAGAAAATCACCACAAACACCAGTTAAAGACAAAGACTGTGCTGTGATTTCAGCTGTGTTTACCTGTAGCACGATCAGTCGGAGGGAAAGTCAGAGGCTCATTCACGGGTTCAAGGTTTAGTACGTTAGGTTTACTGGTTTAATCCTGAGTGATTTTTTTTTCCCACCTACAACGGGATGGTTTGGTTGTGTTTTCACATGAGGCAGATTCTCTAAAGTTCTAATATGTCAATTAGCAGATGATATTACTTTTTTTAAAAACCAAGGTTTTATTTTTATAGACCTGTCCAACATTCCTATTGGTCATCTTAATATATTTCTCATCAACTTTATTACTTTAACAATTTCATCTTATTATTTTTGCAAAATTAACATTAAACCTGTTGTTCAGACTGCGTGTTGTCACCAGTTATCTTTTCCAGAGCTTTCAACCTCTTATGCTGGTATTCCTCTGTGGAGGGTGCTTACTCAGTCGTCATGGAAATAGCTCAGTTGTAATTATGTGCGCTCACTACCTTGTAACAACTGAACTATCTCAATGTCTCCATGATCTACTGAGGAAGACCATGAGATGTGGTTGAAAGAAGACTTTAAATTTTATACTTGAGTAAAACTGTAGATTTAAAACATTTTATATTATTATTTTTTATTATTTTATAATATAAAATGGTATAAAATGTTTAAAATGCCTTTAAAGGTGAATTAGTGATGTTTTTTTACATTAATCCTGATAGCTCCAACATCTTTGTTGTTATTTGAGTGTCCTACATCTATATAAATGCTAGAACAGAATTAGAATGGCCTTTGCAGGAGCATGTTTCAGTGTGGAGACAGTGTGACTACAGAAATAGGAATTTTACTGTTAAATCATGAAAGAATTAAAATGATCAGAAATATGATGAGTTATAATGTGTCAGTCTCTGTGGCGCAATCGGTTAGCGCGTTCGGCTGTTAACTGAAAGGTTGGTGGTTCGAGCCCACCCAGGGACGGTGAATTTTTGCCCCCTTCGATAGCTCAGTTGGTAGAGCGGAGGACTGTAGTTGGGGGCGGCTGTGGCGCAGCAAGTGTGCGGCTCTGGACTTTGGACCGCCCGGAGATCGGGCCGGTTCGATTCCTTGACCAAGCACAATGGATATGGGTGGTGGTGAAGGAGACGCACCCCCCGCCTCTGTGACCATGGCCGTGGTGCCCCTGAGCAAGGCACTGATCTACCCCAGCTCCCCCGGGCTCCTTCTAGGGAAGCCCCCTGCCACAGCGTCTCCAGTGCCTGTGCATGCTTGTGTGTGTGTTTCGTTCACTTTGTGTGGGTAAAATACAGAGAATAAATTTCCCCAGCTTGAGGGACAAATAAAGGATTAAAACTTAAACTTAAAACCTACAGTACGCCCGCTTTAATTATCTGCAGGATTGTGTATTAATGTCAGAAAGTGAGAGCGTACATTAGCAGATAGAGATAAGTAAACACCGCAGAACTTCAGAGAGCAGTCCAGGACAGAAGTGCGAGTCTAATCAATGTTTTTGGGCCCATACGAGGAATCCTGAGATTTGTGGGAGCAGCGGGGCTTCCACTTCTCGCTATCTTCAAAGCTGCCCGCGCTCACTTTTGTCAGTCTGTACTCCCCGCATGCAAACTCCAGCTGACAGCAGAGCAAATTACCCTGGATCTGACCTGGGAGTGAAGTGTAACCCTGTTAGACCCTGCAGTCAGGATGCTTTAAAGTGTGATCCATCAACTCTTTCATTTGTCTGCTGATATAAAATAAATGATAGAACAGCTGGATTTGGGAGAGTTCAGTTTAAAGCACAACCCGAAGTTGTTAGCAAGCACGCTCTCTTTTTTTTCATCAAGTGTTCAGACTCCCAAAACAGCTTGACAGAACTGAGAGCCCTTTTTGAGCTTAATACACCGAAATGTAGCCATTGAGACTGTGGGCAGATTTATTACACATGTAGAAATGCTTTCCAGCTAACCCGTCGCCTCATTGTCTCTGTGTCTTTCAGTTATGGCAGCGCTATACATGAGCCAGAGGCGCCACAAAGAGAAAGAGACTCTGATGACGTCAAAAGAGGACATTCGTGATAACGTCATTCACTATGACGACGAGGGCGGCGGCGAGGCGGACACTCACGCCTTCGACATGGGAACCCTGCGCAAGACGCACTCACAGCGCACCAGCACTCACAGCAGCGCCTCCAAGAAGGAGAAAAACGGCTACGGGGACGGGGTTCTGCTGCATCTCGCCAGTCGCTGCGATGATGTCAGGTCGCCTGACATCCACCGTCAAACAGCCAACGTTATTGTCGCGGTGAACAACAAGGACGGGCTCTCCGCCCGCGGCAGGGTGACTGAGGGCGATGCCGAGATGATCAGGGAGTTCATCGAACACCGGCTGGAGGAGAGCCAGGAGGGCTACGCCGCTCCGCCCTACGATTCTCTAGCCACCTACGCCTACGAGGGCGACGGCTCTGTGGCCGGTTCGCTCAGCTCCATAGAGGAGTCGTGGGTAATTGACAATTCGGGGGATTTTAGCTCCCTTGGTGACTGGGGACTGCCGTTCAAAACACTGGCAAGCATCCTGGACAAACAGCCGCCTACTCTGTCTGAGAGCTGAGAGACACTGGGCAGCCATGTTGGAATTAGTTTACTTTTCTAGACATGTTTTTTTTTTTGTTTTGTTTGTTTTGTTTTGTTTTTTTTACTGTGACAGGCACTGGCTAGAATGATGCGAGGACCTTAGAGAAAGCTGTCCATGTGAGGTAGAGTTATGGGAGTTACGTTAGCTGGAGAGCGGAGAAGCTAGCTACAGGTGTGTGAAAAGGTGAACTTGATAGCTCCTCAAAGTGCCTGAGGTACTTACTATATGTTTACATGTATTTTAGCTCATGTCGATTAATAAAAAAAAGATCTTCAACCAATGTGTTGATTTCAACATCAAATCATTACGTCAGTTTGAGGAGGACGCAGGTGGAGAAGTCTCTACATGTGTCACAGGTCACATGTAGAGACTGTGTGCTGATGGTTCCTGTTTGGCGAAGATGATAGACCAAGTATGAGATCAGAACAAATCTCAGACTCCTCTTTTTAAATGTTTATTTCTGTCACATGTGTGATAGAAACAGAGAACTATTAACGCTGACAGAATCAGGTGTTGGTGTTGTGAGTGGGGGTGTTGGGGAAGTGAGGAGCGCAGGGGAAGCGAGAAGCAAGTTCAGTGAAATCAAAGGAGAATCCTCCTTCTGGACACGAGTGTGTAAATGTTAATGACCTAGCCGTGCTCAGCTGGGATGTCCCTCTCTGTGGACAACAGCAGATCTGAGATCTGTCCTTCTCCACACCTGAGTCTCCACCAGGTTCAGTTTGGAGAACTTGACTGATGCAGTTGAGACAACAGACCAATTTAAAGGGGATGTAGCTGAGTAAATAAGATGAAAGAATGTCAACAACATGAATCTGTACCATAATGGCCAGTTCACTCCGTTGGTGGTGGAGAGGTGAGCAGAGGGAAAACATCTCACCTTAGTCTTTCACATGGCTCTAATTTTTCATCATTATCAGTTCAAACCAGATCCTGAAATTCTCAGTACAGACTGAGACTGAAGTCGTTCAAACTTGCCTTTGTTTGACATTTGTTTGGCCTTTTTAGGATCTTCACTGGACTGTTTCTGTTCTTATGCATTAAAAAAAAAAAAAAAACAGGTGTCACAGTGTTGTCTGAACACCTTCACAGCCCATTGAACAGGAACACTATAAAAAGTTAATGTGGTGTGAAATTGAACACTGACAGAATAAAAAAAAAACACTAAAGCCCCGTTTTTTAAGTTTGTAAATGACAGATAATACAGGTTCAGATTTGGTGTTACATACTGTTACTGCAGGTCCCAGGTGTTTATGCTTTACTGTTGTATGCTGCCCACTAAAGACATGGAAACAACTGTACACATCTGTTGCTTTTTGAGAGCGAGACGAGCTCTGTCCTATGTTATAGACCAGTTTCTGAAATCAATACACTTTATATTATAATAGAACGTTGTTCTTGAACAACACAAAACATGCACATGCAGGTTAATACATATGGATTGTGGGTGTAATTGGCCAGCTCTTGGTAAATGATAGCTGCCTTGGAAACAGAGAAGCAAACAGTCGGTAGGAATAAACTACAACAGACACTGAGAATGACCTGCGACAGTCAATACTAGAAACTCCACCCACTCTGCCGAGCTCCTGTCTCCACTCATTATGCCAAATCTTCTCTAATTATTTCCACATGCATACTTTTTGCTGTTTTGTTTTGTTTTTAGTTGAGCTACTGTCAATTAAACTCAAACTCATCCTGTGCAGATATTTCACATTAAAAGCTTCACAACAGCTCAGGAGGACATAATCCCCCCCCACACACACTCGATCCCTCTGGGCTTTTAATTTGACACATTGCAGGGAGTGCTGAGGTCATTAATGGTAGCTCAGCTGCCATCGGAAATCAGCAGAAACAAATGAAAACTCAGAGCAGCAGATTAGATGAAATTAGTGCTGGAGAAATTATTCAGACTTCAGCAAGACAGGAGGTAAACAAGTCCTGAGTGGGAAACTCAGGCCTGATTCTGATATACGCTTGTTCCATCTTTGCTGTTCAGGAAACAATTCAGTGTTTATAGGAGAAGAATAATTTTGTGTGATTTTCCTGTCTGCAACACCTTTGCTTAACCACCTGTTAATGTTTCTGATGTCCTGTCAGACCTGATGCAGGGCTGCAGTGATTCATATCTTTCCTATTGACTTTTGGCGATCTGATCATCCTGAGGTCTGCACGGGATGACGAGGAACGACTACTGTCTACGTAAGACGTGACCTCCAGCCACCACGATGCAACGTGATCTTCATTAGGAAGTTCCATCAGTCATCCTGATCCTCACCCACTGATCCTCACTGGCCCAGTGTTAGGTCAGCTACTACCTGGCAAGTGTGTTTCCTGATCTGTGTGTAAAGAATCAGTGTGTTTTGAAGCTAAATAATTAGGTACAGTTAGAATTGTGTTTAGGTGTGTGTGTGTGTGTGTGTGTGTGTGTGTGTGTGTGTGTGTGTGTGTGTGTGTGTGTGTGTGTCTGTGTGTCTGTGTGTCTGTGTGTGTGTGTACAGATTGAGTTACAGACCTTACGAAGTGAGGACACTTTCTGTCACACCTTCAAATGGCTGTTTGAGGGTTAAGACCCGGTTTTAGGGTTCAGGCATTTAGTTGTGATGGGTGAGATTAGTGTAAGGGGCTAGGGGATGCTTTGTTTCAACGAGTGTCTTCACAAAGATAGTAAGACTGGCATGTGTAGACACACAAAAAAAAACCGGATGTAAACACATCAAGTTTCTTTAGAAACTCTTCTACAACATGACTAAAATCTGATTTCCGATTTCCTCATGAAACTAAGTTCTTTCCATTTCTGTTCTGCAAACTGAAGAAATGCTCGTCATTCACTGCACTTTGTCAGAGCAGCTGCAGTTATTTGCTGTGACAACTAATTAGGATAGAATATCAGCTTCAATATAAAAATAGCTGCTGTTCAGTGTAAACACAAGGAAAAAGGAATCAACACTGGTTTGAACCTCTTTTCTAATAATGGTCCCTGTGTCTTATCTTTCATTCATTTATGCAGAGGAGATATATCAGTCTGTGGACTGACCTGTGGGTAGTTTGTTGAGTTGTAAAGTTTTAACGGGTGACGTCATGACAAGAACAAATCAAACCAAATATGCATCTTTTGCTACTCATTTCTGAAAATGTGCAGTGTGACACACGGTGACCCCTAACTGCACTGCAGGAAGCGTGTTTTTGTTTTAGCTGCAGACACATCTGCTGCCTTTACATGTGTTTAACAATCGACTCTTTGAAAATGAAGCTCGTGGTCTTTTACAGTGTAAAGTGTATGATAATTATATGATAATTCTCTCAGATGGCCTTTTATCTTTCTGTGTAATTTCATCCGGTATGTTTCGTGTTAGAGTAACTAACATGCTCTATCCAGTTCTTAAAAGAAAGCAATGCTTTAGTCTCTCTCTCTCTCTCTCTCTCTCTCTCTCTCTCTCTCTCTCTCTCTCTCTCTCTCTCTTTCTCTCTCTCTCTCTTTGTCCCTTCTGTGTATTCGTGTGTGTGTGTGTGTGTGTGTTCTGGTCTGAGTGTGGTGACCTAGATTCTCTTCCCGCCAACTCACCTACACACCTGACAATCATTGCGTCATCAACCCACCTCCAAACGGCTGTACCTAAGGACCAGCTCTTCACTCCATGTTCCCTCCAGTCCGTCAGTTCTCTCACAGCGGTAGTAACAAGTAACATGATCCACCACGCTCAGTGTCTCACCTGTTTCCTCTTTACCTACCCACAGCTCAAAGACTGCTCCATTCCCCTTCGGATTGCAAAGCCTTCATACTCCACCTGTTTCCTGGAAAGCCAGCTGCTCTGCAACTGCCTGTCCCCCTCCACCTAAGAGACTCTATTCCTTCACATCCTGGTCTCCAAGTGTCGGATTCTGCATTTTTGGATCCTAAAAAAAAAAATGGCTGAACATGAACTGAATGAACTGGCCAGCATGGACCCAGCAGACGCAATCCAAGAGCCAGCACACACGCAGAGGGAATCCTCTCAGTTACTGCAGAATCTCTGAGGAAAATCAATTAAAGACTAATCAAGTTGTTCAGTTAATCAACCAAGTGTCACAACCAACCTCTCTGCTCTCCCCTCCAGCCACCGCCTCATTTCCACCTGCCTCCACTGATCAGTCTCCTCCACAGGTGGTTATGGCGTCGCCGGCTCGGCTGCCGATCAGAGACTCCTGTGCTACCGCCCCCCGGAGCCCGTCCTCAGGTGACCTTGAGGATAATTTCATTGACCATTGCAGACCATCAGCCCTGTGTTATTCAACACACAATACCAGTCACTTTAATTCTGTCTGGGAATCATATAGAGATCATCCAGTTCAACGCCATCAAGCCATCTTTAGCCCTTGGTTCCCCCTGGTAAACACAACACAATCCACACATTGACTGGGTAAATAGTAGACTAATGAGCTAGAGCTTGTGTCTGCCACTAGAAATATCTGCAGTGTGCTTTATCTCTCACAGAGGGCGTCATGACACAGCAGAGGCCTGCTCTGCCTAACCTATCCTCCATCCCAGCGGTGTACCATGATGTCAGGGAGGCGCTCATCAAGGATCTCACCATCTTTCTGCAGCCACATGGTGCGTACAACTCCATTGCCGTCTGGTAGGTTGTATAACACATCTTCCCTGAAAGGAACGCTACAGAGAAGTGCATCACTGAGTCACTGGCAGCTGGTATAATCTGTCCTTCCTCTGCTCTTGACATTCCGTCCTTGTATAGATTTATATGGGCTAAATAATATAACTAATCAAGAGCAAATGTTCCATGCCTCTGCTTACATCTGCTTTTGAGCCCTTACATGGTGCCACTGTATTTTCCAAGCTCGTGAGGTTGACGTGCCAGACACCAACATGAGAGTTGTGCTGTCTCAGCATTCTGAGAAGAGCTCCACCAGGACCAGGTGGAGCCTTTTACTCTCAAAAGCAGTCAAGCTGGGCTTGGAGGAGTGGCATCATTGGTTGGCATCGACCCTTGCCTTCTCTGTCCTCGTTCTACTCTTGTTGCCCCTGGTTGCACATTGCCCTCACCTTCATGATCTGGTCTTCCACACTCTCAGGGCAGCACGGTTATCCTTTCAGTGGCTGTCCACTTCTCTAAAGCAGGAATGCCAGGATGGTGACATAGCACTGTCCTATCAGTCCAGTGCCATCTCTGCTGTTGATCTGCAAAGACACTCTTGCGGCTCCACTGAGAATCCAGGAAAATAACAAAGGCATCTCAGACCGCTCCTGGATCCCAGCCAGCAACTACACTCTATATCAGAAAGTTTGGCTCTCTTTCAAAAATATTACATTAAAGACTGAATCTAAAAAGCTCTCCCCTCACTACATTGGCCCTTACAAAACTGAGAGTGTAGTCAGTTCTGTCACCGTCAGACTGAAGTTACCTAAGACCATGTGAGTGGACCCTGCCTTCCATGTTTCCAGTTAAAACCACCTGTCTCCCATTTACCTGGAGGGTCTTTCCCACGGCTCTCAGACAACACGGCTGGAAAACCAGCTGCTCTGCAACTGTAACACACAGTAACATTTGACTGTGTATTGTGTTTCTCTAGTGTGTGTATGTATGTCTCACAACTCAACTCCCACTTTCTTTTTGCTTTAGGCTTGGTAATGAGAGAGTATAATTGTTTGTCCCTTTTGCTCTAATTCATTCTCCATGGTAAACCCATATAAATGTATCTCTTGTGAAATCCATTTGTATTCTATTTATTCGTTTTGCCAAATAAGTTTTGAAAGAAAAGTATTTTCAAGCTTGGATTTTGTTCACTGGCAACACTTTTGTCTAATCCAGTAAGTGACACTCTACTGTACTGTAAGGCAGTCAGGAGTTATAGTGAGGTATTCAGGGTAAATGGCTGGAACTGGAGTTAATGTCCTACATTCCATATGCTTTAGATTTAGGCTACTAAGCACTGACTCCAGGTCAAGGAAGGATCAGGGTTTGATTAAATAATTATGCAATGCATCGTCTGACCACACTTCGAGGTGTGACAAAAAGCCTCAAATGAGTATAATGGTGAAAGCCTTTGAACAGTCTCTCCTTGAAGACATTCACAGTGCTGGGCTCAGCTGTACACGCAGAAAGTGACAGCAGCCTTCTGGAATAGATCCTGAAATGGTCGGAGGCAGCCCGGTAAAATTTAAGAGAGGGTGGTTCAGACACTGATCAAATATCCAACTCTTAAACACCCCGTCGTCTTCCTGCCACTTTCGTGGTTGTGGGACGTCCTCTGGAACCTCTAACTTACATCTAATTACTTACCATAAGTGTGGTGACCTAGATTCTCTTCCTCGCCAACTCACCTACACACCTGACGATCATCACATCATCAACCCACCTTCAAACTGCTGTACTTAAGGACCAGCTCTTCACTCCACGTTCCCCACAGTCTGTGACTTTCAGCCGACTGTCTTAGAAAGTTTTCTGTATTGGGATCAGGAACGTCCTGATCACACACAGATTCGGGGTTTTGCTCAGAGGTGGTTAGTGGGGAAAGTGCTGCTCTTTCATGTCACAAGCCTGCTATTAAAAACTAGTTGTATATATGAAGATAGAATTTTATGAGGCAGGTTGAAACACTAAATACAGAGATGCTGCTGCAGAACAAAACGAGGAGCTGCGTTTCACACAATTACAGTTAAAGAACAGGAACAAACAGCTCTGCCTTGTGCTGCCTGATATGGACTGCTGTGAGCAGACAGCTGGCTTGCAGTTGTCTCTCATTTAAATGATTTGAACTGTTATTCCAGAACTATACGTCTTTCCCCTTTCCTTCACTAATTCTCCAGCTTACAGTGTTTGACGCTGTCATTTATCTAAAAACAGCAAAAAAAAGCCTGTCAGGGGAACTCATTTGTGATTAAAGAGTGGATGAAACTTCCACCGCGGGCGCAGGCATTTACTCTGAGGCAAATAAAAACAGTTAAACAGTTGCGAGGCCATTTTGTTTGTCCCTCGGAAATTGCCAAATCAATACCTGTCTATGTGCATCGAATCCATCTTCTCCTCTGCAGCTGCTGGTGATGGAAAATAGATTTTGTTGATTGCTACGGCGTAACAGATAGCCTCAGACAGTGGGGATGACCTTCACTTTATCAAAGCCTCGATCTCAGCTGCGACAATGGATGACACTCTGCTCGGCAGGACGGCGTCAATTCACTCCTGAGCTCATTTTGATTTAGAAGGTAAATTACGGGCAGAGTATGATCGTTCCAATCAGAACATGCCAGGACAGGGAAAAGACTGATATATGGGAAGTGAAATGCCTCCGGATTTATATTGAAAATGGGGAAATCTATTTCCCAGCCGACTTAATCGAGGAGTAGATGAAGCAGGACGCAGTCAGCTGCTCTTTGATGAGAAGGTGGAAGTGTGGCGTCAGTGCACAGGGCAGGGAGGTGTTGGAGTTTACCGACAAATCGACATATCAGATGTATCGGTGCTGGTTTCTGTTTTGGTGAGCATCTGTTTGGCGAGCTACATCTGCTCACCAAGTGAGATGGTGCTGCAGAGGTTCACTATAAATAGCCTCAGCTTTAAGTAAACTGTAAGGAACATTTCACAAACAGCAATGTTCAGAGAAGCTATGAATCCTCTGAGGAGTCACACCAACCGACTGCCACAGGAGCTGAGTACAACTCAGAGAGTATACACACAATGAAGGATTAAAGGGTCAGAGGATGATTCTGCTTATTTACAACCTGCATTTTTTTCTTTCATCGCTCCTAAAAACAATAACAATAAAGTCCAGCAGGTCAGGAAACACCAGCAGCCAGACAGTAAGACAGGTTAGAATCAAACCCCCGAATCAGTCAGAGGAGAAAACAAAGGTGAAAGTTACATTTATTAGCAACTTCTCTGTTTCAGTTTGATCTGCAGATAAAGTGGTTTGGATGATCTGGACAAACTGCTGATCATCTGAATTTATCAGAGTGCGTGAGTGTCGCCTGAGATCAGGACAGAAATTTTGATGTCACTGTCAGAGAGATGAATTCAAAGTAGAAGTGCTGAAATTCCGCTGCCTTTCTCTTTAAACCAGATAGGAACTCAGCACAACCTCAGTTCTGGTTCTAGGTCCAGTGTCGTCAAACTCAGTGGGGAAAGAAGTGAACCTGCTGCATCTTGGGGGGAGTTTCTGAGTAGTGGATCTCAAATGCTGACTGTTACCTTTTTATATATTTATTTATACTCTCAGACAAGATGTGTCTGGTATGTTCTAAGAGCACAGATTCTGTGAGCTTTCTACAAACTGTTTTCTTCTAAATAAAAAGACACACTTCTCAGGAAAAGTGCAAAATTCCAGTAAAAGGCTTTATAACAAAAAGAATAAGCTATAGGCTTAACTTCTTTTAACAAGTTGCCCTTATTGGGTTTTGGGGGTGACTCTGTGGATCCTCCCCTCAGCCTCAGTGACAGCCATTGCCTAGCTGTCTTTTGTTTAAAGACAAGGGACCTGGGTGTTAGTCTCCCAGATCTTCAGTCCTTTCTTACTGAGTTTAAAGTGCTTTTGGTAAAACAGTTTGCAGCTAAAAAGACACTTATCTTTCCCAGAATAGACAAGACAAGGCTTTTTCTAAATTAGAAGAAAAGTAATGGTGTTGAAAGCTCTGTCCATCTTCTCTTTTAGGGAAAATGAAATCTGTGTTGACCTGATAAGGTCCTCTGGTGACGGATTCAGCTCCGACCTTATCGAACAGACCAGGCTAGTCTGCAGGATCCAGAGCTCCTGCTTTGATATGGGCTCTTCAGCCACAGACAGAAGTTCACAGGCAGAAGATGAAGATCTTGGGGGCCTTTGGGGAGTTAAAGATAAAGACAAAGAGTTTGGGGTCCTTTCAGTATCAGAGAGAGGTGGAGATGCAGTGAATGGAAAGTTTGGGTTAACTTGGTCACCAGGGAGACGCTGAAGGAAGGTGCATGGAGGGATTGGGTTCTCTAGCAAATACTGCAAAAGAGAATCTGCTGAAATATGCAACAGACCAGACACGAGTCATAATAAACACAAGATAAGCTAAATACATAAATAAATAAAGCTACTGGAAATATGTATTTGAAATAGAATTCAAAATGAACAATAAGATGTTTGGACACAAAATACATAAAAAAAAATGTAACTCACTAAAGAGTATTTTATATGTCAGAACATATATCAAAAATGTGTGCAGACAGACAGACAGACTGTTTGTTCCTTTTCATGATGGACAAACAAAACAACCCCAGATGCCTCCACACCGGTGACGAGGTCTCACTCAGTCGTTTGATGACTAATGAAAGTTAAAGGAATCCCATGCTGTGGCCTCCAGATTCACCAGCTCTGAACTCAGCTGAACGCCTGTGGGTGGTTTTGAGGGGACGTGTTACACCGTACTCTCCATCAAAACACCAAATAAGGCAACATGTCTTTATGAAAAAAAAAAAAATCTGTGACCAGGAGGACTGTAGAGGTTCTGGAGGCTGGTGGTAGAGCAGCACCACACCGAGCCCTTTGTAGATGTTTGGTATAATTTAGCTTCTGAATGAAACAGGACACATGGGTGGATGGATTTGTCCACATAAACACAGACTGTGGGGGTCTAGAGAAAATGTACAAACACTCACTCACTCACTTCATTGGTGAGTTTTGAGTAACCCAGAGTGAATATGGTGGCTGCATCTTTAAGAAAACAGTAGTTTGCTCTTCAGCTCTCTAATAGGACTGTGAGCAGCAGCAGTGGAGCCATTAGCCAGGTAGAGGAGGCCTCGCAGGGCACTTTAAACTCATTGATTGTCTGGTTAAAGCAGCTGCCTTTGTTTTCTCTCTTGCTTTCATTGATCACACATGAGCAGGCAGGACGGAGCTCCGGCGGAGGACACATAAATCTTCTTGTTATCAACAGGAGAAAAAGAGGACAGTCACCTCTTGTCTTTTCTTTTGTAGTCTGAAACCGCTATCCTTTTTAATTTGGACGTTGTTTCCTCCACAGCTGTTCTTTGTCTGTTCAAATAAGGACGCACCGCTTCTCTGGCTGTGCAGGGTGACTTGAAGGCCGTCGCTAACACTGCTGCCGTTTCCGGATACACACTCTTCACCGGAGAAGCATGACTGCATATCCAGCTGCTGCCACGCTGCATCTCCTCTTTCTCTCTGCTTCTCCCTCTCTTAAAAACCTCCGTGTCTTGTCGTCTCTCTGCCTTTACTCACCCTTCGGTTTGCATGTGGTTTACTTTCTGAGCCCCGCAGCAAACACAATGGTGAGATGGCTATAAAGAAATACATTCAAGATTTGCATTAGAGAGGAAGGGGAGAAAGATGAAGAGGAGAAGTGTTTCACTGTGAGTTTGGGGTGGGGGGGGTGGGTGGGTGCTATCCTGCAGAAGGGAGTTGGAGAGCTTGTTAAAAAGAGATGAGTGAAAGAGGTAGACTATGAGGAATTTGGGCCAATGAACAATGGAGGAATAACAAATGTAGGACACCCATACAGAGATGATAGTGCCTGAGGGAGAAAGAGAAGGGAGCTGTGAGGGTGGAAGCAAACAGGGAAAAAAAAAAAAAGAAATAAAAAATAAGGACAGATGTATTTGCCCCGTTTTCACTTTGAATGCATGTGTTCAGCCGTTATTTGGGAATGTAATAAAATTCTTACATGCTTTTGCATAGCCTTAGTGAGCTTCAACCACTTTCTGGTTTCTGGTATTTACAGATGGTACACAAGTACTGCACATCAGCTGTTACCAACCTTTGTATCTAAAAAAAAAAAAAAATTCACCCACAGCTTTTATTACATAGAGCTCTTGTTTAAATCATTTAAACAGCCAGTCCATTTTACAGAAGTGATCCCGTTTACCCTCGGCCTCTGAAAACAGTGGTATGATGTCTTCGAAGTCTCTGGAGGAGACTTTGTCAAGTCTGAGAAAATAACCCAGATAATTTTTTTTTTTTCTTTTCTTATCTGAGCTTTGGCTTGAGCCTCCTAAAAAGCCTGTATAACAAATTGAAGCTATGGGAGTTTGAAGAAGTGGGCATTTAGGAGGCAGGGTGAGACTGTCCTCCCAGGAAGAGCGACAGCATGATCATTTTTTCATCATTTATGGTAGTGCGATTCTAAATTGCCGGAGAACTCTTTTAATGGATATCTGAAACCTCTGAGAGTTCAGCCAGATGCCTCACACACTCCAGCATATGCTGTGTTTTGTTTTGTTTTTTTTTTGTTTTTTTTGTGCCACAAGCTGAAGGACTTTGACCCTGCATCCATAGTGTGGCTTCACAAGACACTTTGGTTAAAGTTCTGTTTGGGAAAATTGTGGTTTTTATTAACTGAAAAAAGAAAAAAATAGAAGAAGTAAATACATCTTGTCTCATGATTAACATTAAAAAAAAGTTAATCTTTTCTTAGTTGGATATTGTACAGGTAAACGGATGAAGTGTGCTGTTAGTAAATGCTTTGCATATATGTTCAGTTCTCAATGTGTCAGTAATCTGGTGTTACTAAATCCAAAATTGATTTGACCACAACAACACAGCCTTCTTTTCACAGCACTTTTGCAGACTGTAGTCTCTAGTTGCGCTCTTGATTTAGCAAATTCTCTGTCTGTGATGAAATGGCTTTTCAGTGCTTTCTCTCAGGGAACTCAGCTTGATGCATTGATCTTCTGATGTGGTCTTCTGTGGTCACCTTTGGTCTGCCTGATCGTGCTTTGGATACAAGTGGTCCAGTTTCTGAAAAGTGTTTTAGAGTTCCACTCACTGCCCCCTTTAGTCTAGCTTTAGTCCTCTACCAGAGGCCTAGGAGCTATCAGTCCTGCTATATCAGCCACGGTGGTACATAGGTGCAGCGGTTTGCCCTCCCATGATGGTTCCTGTTCCTCCTTCGGGTTTCTGTTGTCTGAGGTATTCACTAAGCACTTCATACTTGGGGCCACCTTTCTGATGTACTGATGGATCTTTGTCGTTTCATCCTGGATAGTGGCTCTGACACTCACTAATCCTTGACCTCCTTCCTTCCATCTAGTGTACAGTCTCAGGGCTCTGGATTGGAGGTGAAACCCTCCGTGCATTGTGAAGAGCTTCCTGTTCTTGATGTCAGTGGCCTCTATCTCTTCTTTTGGCCATCACATTATACCAGCAGGGTATCTGATGACCAGCAGAGCGTAGGTGTCGATGGCCTGGACCTTGTTCTTTCCGTTCATCTCTCTTCTTTGACTGTGGGATTCCAGGGTACTTGTAGCTGTCCTGAACATCTGCTATGATGGCTTCTGGTAGTACCGTCCCTTCAGATCTGACTACCTTCCCTCTCCTTGTTACCATCCAACCACACTTATCCAGTTCCGCTGTCGTTGCTGTAGATCCTGGTGGTATAAATCAGTCAATGTCTCCTTCACTCCTGACATACAGCTTGATATGTCATAGTCAGTGTGTGTGTGTGTGTGTGTGTGTATTTGTCATCATGGCATGAGTGTTGAACAGTTTCTGATGATGAGATCTGGTAAAAAAAATAAAGTCCAAACTTCATTCAGTTTATTTTCAGCCTCTCACTTCCCCTGACAGTTTGTGTTTATTGACCTGTCTGTCTCATTTTTAGCAACGTCACCCTGTTGTCAGATCTCAACAAGTTCAGTGTCATCATAACCTCTAAAGATGATGGCCAAACTCACAAGAGGAAGACAAAATGTTAAACTATTTTCCTTTCTTTATGAGTATGACAGAAGTAGCCTCTCCAGAGCCTTAGAAATATGCAGTGAAATAATAAAAACAGCAAATGTAGCTCGGCTCTGGCTCCTTCTCACGTAAGTCAAGCAATTGACAGACTGGGTTATGATGAAACAGGCTGCTGTTCTCCATTCTGCTGCTAATGAGAGGTCAGGCTTTCATCATCTGCTCTGCTGGACCCGGAGAGAATTCACCCAGACAGGTCTGTATTACTTTCATGTCCTCTGACTGAAGGTACTCTGCACAGTTTCACAGGCTGTGTATCATTTTTTTTTTTTTTCTATGTGATGTACACAACTCACAACAGGAACATAGTCATCAGGGAAGCTGCTTTTCCAAGGAGAGACATCCCAGAGATGCAGGTACATTTTCCAGCTCATAATACATCTCACCACAGTTTAGCAAGATTCATGTGAACAACTCAAATTACATTGAAGTCAGTCTTCAATTCTCTGAGAACAAACCGTTAAACATTCATTTTAAACATATTAATCTCTTCGATTGATTTGCCTTTGTTGCAACGCCAGTAACTAAGATGTTGCACACACACACACACACACACACACACACACACACACACACCATCCATACACACACGATGGTAACTGATTTTAATGTCATGGCTGATTGGTGTAGGTATCTGTTATAACCCTGAGGTTGTATAGTCACATTGTGTTTGTCACTATGCGCTTTAACCCCTCTGTGTGTTTGTGGATTACTCTCTCTCTCTCTCTCTCTCTCTCTCTCTCTCTCTCTCTCTCTCTCTCTCTCTCTCTCTCTCTCTGTGACTGTGTGAATGAGTGGGTGAATGAGTGTGTAGGTCATTCCATGGAACTAATTGGATCCAGGCTGACAGCTGCAGGGTAAAGGCTGCCTTTCCTCTGCTCCTGCAGCATGCTGTGGTCTGCACCTTTGTAAACACTGTAAACAGTCTCATGTAAGTTGTGATACCAGGCCTGAGGTCTGCAGGGGCGGGCGGCGTTTTTGTTTGATCCCGTTTCTCACATTTTTTTTTCTGTTAGGTCTTTGGTCTTTATTTATTTATTTTACCCAATTGTCATTCCCCAGTGTAATTGTAGGTTTTAGAATTGTATTTCTTTTTCTAAATCCATCTGCAGGTCATATCAGAAGTGGCCAACATGATCTAGTTTTTATGAAACACCCATTTTTGGTCCCATAGTGTGCATCAGTTTGAGTGTATTGTCCAGCCCTGATATAATGGATAAAAAGTAACAGCAGGTTTGAGGATCTCTTCACTTTACCACTGTAAACTGTGGGATGGCGCCACATGGAGGCCGTAGAGACATTGCAGAGTGTGTGACATATAACTCAAAGGTGTAATATGGAGTGGGACTAAACCTGAACGAATTTAATTTATGTGGATTCTTCTTTACACCTTTCATTTATGCTGTAAAGAGCTTTGATGCTAGAATGTTTCTGGACTATCAGGATTCAAGTTGACAGCAGTACAGGACTGACAGCTTCTCAGCAGGAAAGATAAAAAAAAAAAAAAGAAAACAGGTGAAGCTGGTCGAGCAAACATGTCAGCAAGATCATATGAAGAAGTCTTTCATCTCTTGTTCTTCGCCCATAGATGGAAGACCTTGTGTCTATTGTGTCCAAAATCAGGGAAAGTACAGCATTTTCTCTCCATCAGATCTGAGAACTACAAGTGAATCCATACCAGAGGTGTAGAGACACGTCATTATCTGTCTCTGTGTCTGTCCTGGGATGGACATGGCTGTGGTCTCTACTAAAAGTATGTTAAACAGAGCAAAATGTTGTATTTTCTAACCTAATATTCATTAGCAGTGGGTTTGTTGTGCCTTCAAAGCATCAAACTGATTTAACATTAGCATATAATTAATTATGAACTATATTTCCACATCCTCACACTGTCCTCCCCCCTCTCCCCGCTTCATTTTTATTTTTAGCTAAACTAATTTTTTTGAACTGTCTGAAACCCACCAAAAACTCTGCTGAAGAACGGGTGTGTTGACACAAATGTCTCAGATTTCTTTGACATGCTTTGCATAGCTGCCCAAAAAAATACTTTTTTGCTGTGAGTGAATCCTCTCCTTGCTCTGTACCTGGGGACGGTTCAATAGCAGCTGGAGCTGCTACTGCTGCTGCAGGTTCTCCAGTCACCTGAGTCAACTTGTGATCCACCTCAGAAAAGTCATCAGCCTTCAGCCTGTTGATGAGAAGTGACTTAGGCATCGCCTTGAATCTGGGATCCAAGGCTGTGGCCTTAAAGTAGGGGCCGGTGGGGTCATCAAAGGTTGGCTGGAAGGGTTCAAACACTGTCTCCAAGGATGTTGCGGGGCGTGAGAGCCTCTGGCGGAGCATTGGCACTGCTTCATTTGCCATCAAGTTACCCAGGGAAGCTCTGAGGGCCTGCACACACAGGATCACTGAGGACAGAGATGTAACATCCTCACAGATGCTGTGAGTTGCTTCCTCAAAAGGCTGTAATATCTTTACTGAGGCCTCCACTATGCACCGTTGGTGGTGCGAGAATGAGCCCCGTAAATCCGTCTGCCCCCCCGTGGCAACGGTTGCCCTTTTCTGCTCGAGCAGCCGCTGGAGCATGTGGACTGTAACATTCCACCTGGCGGACACGTCATGCACCAGGGCGTTCACAGGGAGGCCAGCCTTCTCCTGGATTATTCCTGCTGATGGTGATGACACGGTTCACTCCTCTGTGCTGTTTCAGAGCATTTGAAACCACCGAGTGCAGGGACTGACTGAAGGAACTGAGGAATCGCCTGTTCCAAACAGACTGAACAGAAAACCACTGACCACTGACCTCATTTTGCCAGTGAACCACACTGATGACAGCCATGTTGAGTGAGGAAGTGACACGTCTGTGTGTCACAGATCCAGTGACCTCACTTCCAGCTCCATGTCCTGGGAGTTACATGTAAACATTAGTGGGAAACCTTTTCCTCCAAGTGTCTGTGGTACAATGAGAGATTTTCTCAGCTTTGCTTTAACAGATGACTTTAGTTGTATGAGTTGGGCTGGTTGTAAAGTGCTCCCATATAATTACTGACTTCACTGATGCTGTCAGTTGAACTTGAACTTGAACAATTGGACACTAAGTCAAATTTACATGAAACCTGTGGGTGATACATACAGAATGTCACATCTGAAACAGATGGATTTTGACTGAAAAGTAAAATGTGAATTTTTTAATAGAGGAAATTAACCTGTATCTAAAAGTTACAGGTTCTAAGTTTGATTTTGATGTATAGCTTGTGGAGGTTTGGAAGAAATCCATCCCCGCCACACAAGGCTTTTGTCTCTCCACCTCCTCGATGTGAGAGTTTCTCTGAGTGATAGCCGGGAACGTTCAGCCCTCAGCCTGCTGTGCGTTGGGGGCGACTACAGAATATAGCAATCACTCTTCAATAATGTGTAGTAAATTAAACCACTAGTTAGTGAAATCAAAGCCTTATGTTACAAACAGAGTGGGCATTTTTTTTTTCTCTTGCAGCCATCCACATATGAAATGCAGATTTGGGTACATTCTTAATCCATATGTAGAGTAACAGGTAACTTATAGCTGTTGCTGTTACTCCATTTATGGTCATAACTGCTGTGTATTGCAACTGTTGCAGATGTAGGCTGGCAACGAGGTCATTTAGAGTAAATAAAAACAGCCACACTGCAAAAAAAGTTGTGGAAATGCAACAAAAAAAAAACAGAAGTCATTTCTGCACATGGCAGTACATGTGTGTGAACTATGGCTTTGTGAAACAGACCAAGTACACACTGAAAAAAATGTCATATTTACAAAGTCTGTGTCTACAACGTGTAATCTGTCTCTGACTGTGTTTATTGGAAATAATAAAATGAGACTGTGTTGTGTATGAAGAGCTGCTTCTGTCCTCTGCAGATCTGTCTCTTTCCCTCAGAGCATGTCTTGGCACCGCTGTTGGCATTTATTTATTTATTGGTTTGTTTGTTTATTTATTTAGAAGCCTTTCTTTCCGTCTCAGGAGTCTCTCGGCCAATTACTGTGACAGTGCACTCTGCTGCTTCAGCAGTAGCAAGAAAAATGGTGTTTGGCATAATATTAGAAACAATTTGGGGGGACGATTAGCGGCCGTTCGGATGGGAAATGGTGTTCAGTCCTCTTTGTTGATTAGAAAAGAGGCATTTGATCGCGTTTGTAGCACTTACACAGAGCGGCCTGTGTGTGTTTGTGTACATGTGTGCGCTTGAATATGAATGCAGTCTACCAAGGACAGTGTTAGGATTGTAGACGTAGTGAAAACAGCTTACTCAGAGCCCAGAAACACCAAACACATCAAGCCACTGTCAGACAGAATATTGATAGAGGACAATTCAGTGAAAGCCACGGGTGACATTCAGTGGCTAAATTGAATTCATTATTTATTTATTTGCACAAGCCAACCACAGTGTGGTCAAGGTTAGGGAGAACCCGCCTGCACCCGCCTCCCCTCTGCACCTCGACACAGTGCTGCAGAAAGAGCTCACAGCTTCCTGCACAAGCACTGGATTAACAGTGTGCTTGACTTTGACTGAATATTAGAATCCCAGCAGACCCCCTCACACTCTGGACCTAACCTAGTTCAGCTACAGAACAAAGTGTGTAAGACTGCAGGTGTTGTAGAGAACTACTGAAGAAAGTTCTGTACCGTCTTTTGTGGGTACAGACGGAGCTGTGCTGGGTCCACAGGTGAAGCAAGGTAAACCAGACGCCCCTCTGCCTCTGTCATACTGTCAGGGGGGCATTTCACTGGCATGGTTTTGGGTCCATATGTGCCCTTTTTGACTGTGTTATACAGTTCTGTCCACTACCATCATCAAAACACCAGGTGAGGGAATATCTTTAGGAAGAGAAGTGTTCATACTTGGAGAATAAATGCCAAGACACCCTGACGCTGTTCTGGTGACATGTTTTGGGCCAAAAACCTCACGAAGCCACTTTATGTTGGTCTGCAGGTTTGATTAGCGGGGAGTTAACTCGCTTTTCGGCAATGATTTATTAAGAAATACAAGTTGGTTAATGAAATATGAAGTGTAGTACTGTATGATAATTCACTTCTCCAAACACTGAACCTAAAGTTATAAGGAATACCTGAACCAAAACCTGAAGGCTTATTGGAGGACACTTAAACATTAGAAATATTTTACCAAAAACAGACTGAGACTTAAACCTGAATTTTCCTTGTTTGTCTGAAACCTGATAAACACAAACATCTTCACATGCTGCTTTTACAATCCCACGATACAGCACATTTTAGGAAAGACAGGAAGAGAGGAAAAAGATGAGGGTTACTTACCAGCACACAAAGTGTATTTAACATTAGATTTGCCAGACAGGCTCAAGATAGAAACTGAGTGTCTGGAACTAATTATAACTCTGTCGCCTCAAATGTCATGTGGGTTGGCATTTATCGTCCACAGATGGCACTTTTAAGGACAAGGAACTAAACATTATTATGATCTTTTAAGGGATTTTAATGTGATCTGGGCAGAAAACATGATTATTATTATTATTATTTTAAACTGAAAACAGCTGCTTGAAATTACAGAATTAAAACATGTTATTTGAAAAGATTCAAAACCAGTTAAAAAACCAAAAGGTTCAAAAACCACAACAGTGAGCTAAAGGAGGCTGAAATGCTTTGCTTCATTATTGTGAGCCACCTTTCACATTACATGTAGCCACAGATGATTCATGAGGATATAAGTCATTGTGGGTGTAAGTAACTTTTTAATTTTTCTAATCCAACAGTAGTGCAATAAATACCTCCACAAAGGTTCTAAGGTTCAGTTTTTGTGTTCCTTCATTATCTTGAACACACACTCTATGCAGGATTGTGTATTTTTGTGTAGTGTAAAAGGTTGATTATGTGTTAATCAGCAACAGTGCTAACTGTACAGTAAAAGCAGTATTCATTTACTTACTTGAAGTTTAAACTTACTGAAAACGTGTTTACATATCTTTATCATCATTGTCCTAGCATACATTATGACATTGCGTCACCGCTGTCATCAGACAACAACCACGACATTGTTGGACCTGGAAGGACAGAGATATGAGGGCAGAGGAAGGGACCATCAGGTCTGTGGAAGATTCCATCCATCATTGTCTAATGCGTCAGACACAATAATGTCAGGATGAAAGTAAAACCAGAGCGCTGAGAGGAAGGCTGTCATATTTCCACAGTGCTGCCACCCTTAAGGAGAGTTGTCACTCATTTTTTTTTTTTTTTTTTTTTTTTTGTGGAAAGCATCCATTTCAAATCTCTCCACCTGGGACCTTCTCTCCCTCTAAACATATCCATGCCACTCATGTTTATTCTTGCAATAAATCATGCATGCAGTGTGACGTGTAATACGATTTGACAAAAAAAAAAAACACACAAAACCAAAAAAAAAAACAACAACAACACTTCATTTAACAATTTCTTTGTTCACTCACTTTCTCTCCCCCCACGTTTGCAGCCATTGTGGTGGTTAATAAGTGATGTTCCTGATAAGGCCTTTTCTGGGGTGTTGTCTGAACCATTTTAAACTGGGGACGACATAATATTCGAGTGGCACGAAAACTGGGAATGAAAATGAAGTGTGGAGAAGGGACGTCAGGTTTGTGTAAGACGCCGGGGCCTCAATTTGTAATGCAACTGACGTGCACACGTTTAAGCAGCGAGAGGGATGACAGGGACGGAGGAAAACTACAGATAAGAAAGAGAGAGACCAAGAAAACAGTCAATGGGAGAGAAGGTAATCTCAAATAAGCAGATAAATGTGCTTTATGAAAGTTAAAATAAGAAGGGGAAAGTTTGTCAGCGCATAATATCTGTGCAGTGAGATGTAATTCTGTTCTTCACTCAGTTCTTGTGTTGTGGAAAAAGTCAGCATTTACAATATTTTGTTTGCCCCCCCCCCCATCAGAAAAAGCTGTGCCTCAACTTCAGTCTGTGCTGGCAATTGAAAATGTGATTTAATAATGAATGGCTGTCACTATCAGCAAACAATGCACAGCACGTTCCCACTGAGACCAAGACAATACGGAGGGCTTTTAACATCCCGTCGTCGTCTTCGTGCCCAGTCCTCCACTGATGTGATTGCAATTTACGGCAAATGGCTCCAACAGTCAAAGTTCTTCACGCTGCTTTTGTTCACAATCTTCTCATTTCATCCTGATAAGGCTTTCTCCTCATCCGACAAATTGTCCAAACTGGACAGGGACAGACAGATGCTGTTTGTCATCTGCTGCCCCCCCCCATCAGCAGGACAGTGTGGTTTATCTGTGCCTTCCAAAAACACCACACATGAAATACAGCTCATCATTCTCTTTATGTAATCTGTGGAGCAGTGGGTCATGTGGTCAGTGTTCTAACAGAGCACAGCAGGACAGACAATGTGATTGGAGCTCAGACTGTACCTGTGCACATGTCTGTTTCCTGTGACTGCAGACCTATGGTTACAGTCTGTAACCTGTGCTGTATCTCTCTTCTCTCTTCACATCACTGGACACTTGTTCAGGGGAATTTTTATTATTGTTGCATGCTTCCCAACAATTCCGAGAGCTACTCACGCTTTTAGCACTCTGAACAACAGAACATGACACCTCAAATTTCATCAAAAGTGCACTCGGTTCCCTCGCTTTCATGGCAGCACCAGGAGCCATGACCAGCACTTACTCAAAACCGCTCAGTGAAAAAAAATAAATAAATAAAAAGGAAAAAGGGGTCTCGGTGAGGGCACAGCAACTAGCATGGCAGCTAGTGGGCCTGACATAGTCTTGCAATTCAGTGATATTATTATCACAAAAGAAACCGGTGTTACATAGTAAGGGTTGTGATGCATTCATCAATTACATGTTGCACGATAGTGGTAGTAGATGTTACTGACACATTCCCAGTACTGGTGTTACTGTGGTTACAGGATGGCTCAGGATGTCATATCCATGAAGACGTTTATAAGATATTAAATTTAATCTCTAGTGCCCTCACAGACTTGAAGTGATGACAGTGAACGCATCATGGTACATAATGACCAAACCACATGAGGGTCCAGAGGGTTGACGTTTGGATTCAGTCAAACTGTGCTGAGATGTCAGTGTGAGGGTGGAAGGAAGCGTGTTTCACTCCCGTCGCCCAGTTCATGCTGGGATTTATTCCAACACCTTCTTCCAGGACCATGGAAATAATTGGCGCACGCAGCGTTTTCAGTTATAACATCGCTGAGATCTACAAGACCATGTGCTATTAAAGCTGGGCAGTCTAAGGACAGTAGCTCTCTATGCTGTGCACAGTGATAATGTAGTGATGAGTCAGCAGACTGTGGCGTGGGTTTTGACTGCACATCAGTTTAAAGACAGACACCTGTGATTCATTAAACCCCCCTAACTTTCTGAAAGTGTTAGAAAACACAACAGAGAAGAGCTGTGAATATTAGCTTTTCCTTGAACTCACCTATAACTCACCGGCTTGTTGTTGTGCACGCATGTAAGTTTGCTCACAGCAAATTGAAAATGTGAGCATGTGTAGACTGTTCTCCAAGATAATTCATCTAGGGAATTTTTGTTTTATCTCGGACTCAACGATGTTCAGTAGCTTCAGTCTTTTGTCAGTATTGTGGATGTGGTGAGGCACAGTACTGCTGTGCAGGGGATCCATGCTTTGGAAGATATTGTGTATTGGGACTGTAGACATGAAACCACGCTTCAGGTCATGGTTGAGTGAGTAAAGCATAAGGGGGAAACGTGAACCAGTACACGGTCTGTACAGCTTCAGTGTGTCGTGGAGTTGATTCTCCAAGTCTCTGGACTCTACTGGAGGGATGTAACACCATTCTTCCTAAAGATATTCCCTCAGATAGTGTTTTGATGATGGTGGTGGAGAGAACTGTCTGACATATTGGTCCGAAATCTCCCACAGGTGTTCAAGTAGGTTGAGATCCAGTGACTACGAAGCCCACAACATATGATTCACATCATTTCCATACTCATCAAACGCTTCAGTGAGCCCTTGTGTCCTATGGATGGAGACATATGGAGCTCCAACAATGACCCCTCTGTCAAACTCACTCAGATGTTTTCCTTTTCCAGCTTGATAGAAAATCAGAATCAACTGAACCGGTTCATCATTTTCATATGTGTCACAGAGCATGTGTGGAAGCGTCTGCATTCACTCATTTATACAGCTTTTTCCTTTAATTTGTCACCTGTCTGTTGACAGAAAGTATGTACATGCATACTGTCCATGGTTTTATAAGTATACGGCATTTTCTATGGTTTTGGAGACGTTCAGAGATGAACTCAGATCTTGGTAATATTACTGCCTTTTTCTGGACTGGCTTGTCTTCAGTTCTCCACCTTTGACGACACCTTTACTATAGGAAGGTACTGACAAAGCAAGGAACTTAGAAGAACTGTATGAAAATCACTTAGAATCACACACACAACTGTTTTATGCAGACTTCTTTTCATTTTTCTGTGGCTATTTTGTGTTGGCCTGCCGGCTGCCAATTGGCGTGACACTGATGTGAACCCTGCTTTCTTTTCTGAACAATTGCTTATGTGCTAATTATTACCATTATACCAGAAACTCCAAATACATCAGTGAATAAGATATAATTTAGCAAGTGACCTCTTGAATCTGCATTGTTGTATAACAGAACCTTGGACACTCTGACAAGTGTCTTGTGCTCATGCACACACTATTTTCAGCAGGTCTATTCAGCGCGGTTGCACAAATAACTATGCTGAGATAGAGATAAATTACCCTGCATCCTTGAGTTTTTCTGGAAGTGTGTGTGTGTGTATGCATCTGCATTTGTATCGTTGTGGGAACAAATTTGTGTTACACCTTCAGAGGGAGGGCATTTTTTAAAATAAAGACATTTTGCTTCACCTTCACTTTCTGAACTTCAGTCAATTTAGATTTCTCCTGCAACGTGTGACTATTTGGTACGTGAAGGAGGCAGCTGTTTTCACCGAAAAGGCATCAGAAACGTGAGCTTGAAGAACGTGGCGCTTAGATTCATGAAGTGGCCAGAAACACGACTCCAAATGAACGATAATGTTTCTCTCTAATTGCTGGATGTGTAAATAAGCAACTGCTAGGTAACAAGTTCACAGAGTAACAAAGAACTGCAGCAGCTTGAAGGGCAGTTTATCTTTCAGTTGGTGGCGAATGCATGTTCTTTGCTTTAGAAACTGTAAAACATCTTTTTGGTCACAATTCTATTAAATAGAAATGTAATCAAAACCATTTTTTAAACAAATTAAAATGGGCTGATGGGTCATAATCAGATTTTATAATATCAATGTCAGCGTCGGTCTTATAAACCCAGCAGTGGTCTGGATCTTGTTGTAGTTACATTATGCTGTGTTGTCCACAGTTTGACTCATGGCAGAGGGATCCCTGTTGCATATCACACCCCTCTCCCTCTCTCTCTCTCTCTCTCTCTCTCTCTCTCTCTCTCTCTCTCTCTCTCTCTCTCTCTCTCTCTCCCCCTACATCTCCCATCTCTGTCTACCGGCTGAAAAATAAAGGCGATGACTCTATGGCTGTTTGCTGCAGCTTCAAGAAATAAATGAAAGTGTTTGTGTTTTAAAGTAATAACTGCCACAAGTGAGGCAGGGAAAATTTCCCCCGGACCAGGCAGCAGTCTATAGTTCTTACAGTTATTGAGAGAGTATATCTTTATTAGACACATTAATTACTCAGATGAGTTAGGTAAACTCTGTGGTGTCATCTGTAGATGAGTCTCTGTGGCATTTATCTCATTACCTTCATTAATTTAACTGCATCATTTTCCAAACTCGTGCAGAAGGTGCAGATAATTAAGTCTTTGCTGTCAGCTCTTACTGAGGAAATGAGTGCAGCTGATTGGCTTTATTGTGGCTACCACTGAGTCAGATTTGGAAAATGTGAGTGTTATGGCGTGTTTACACAGAAAGCATTTCAGATGTGTTGTTACACTCGTCCATCTCACGCATGACTCTCAGAACTGGTACATTTCTCACATGTTATTAGTGCTACACGCCTGTAAATGTGATCCACAGTGTATTTTTACACTCAAGGTCTATTTCAATGCCTTTTACGCACATAACCACAGTGAGTCTGAATTGGGCTTTGATTGTTCCAAATATATGTGCCTGATATAGACACAGATGTAGCACTGGACATTTAATAGTTGGAGAGTTGCTTCATTATTGGCATTTGAGGTAAACTGTACTATTTGTGCTCTCTGATAGCAGCAGTCGATACAAATCATTTTTACAGGGTTAATACCCACTAGTCATCAAATCATAGCTGTTGGTGGTTATATGAGAGACAAGGTGAGATAAGAGTTAAATAAATCTTGTTTTTTCTGTGTTTAAACTGGATAAATCTCTCAGGAACTATTCCACAAACAGCCAGTTTCATGAAGTCAAACATCTCCAACAGAAATTACAAGGAAAAATAACAGTCACATCTGTCACAGCTGTCACTGCCGACACTGCTTGACTGACAGGTGATCTGTGGGAGGTTCAGTGCAAAGAAACAGAGCAGAGTGAGGAGCACGTAGCACCAGAGATGGAGAAGAAAGTGATGAGGCTGGAATAGAACATAAATCCACCCAAATACAATAAAATAGGACATTCTCCAAAGTATGTTCAGTAATTTTTTAACTGTTTGTTCTGTTCATTGTTTCCCTGAGTCTGTTTGTGACCCAGTAATTTTTTTTAAAGTCTAATGTTGCAAATATACATAAATGAATAAAGCATTTTCTAAATAAATAAGATAATCATAACAGAGAAATGAAAAAAAAAACTTAGGTTGGCAGGCAAACGTCTTTTGACAAAGATACAATAAGGAATCTTGAAGAATGAGTCACATATATCAACAAAAAGATTGTATCTATGATTGAATAATATTCTCTTGGGTGTTCAGTACAGCATCAGTCATTTATGACTGATTTTTATTTTCCTGTATTACTTAGTTTGCTCTGGAGAAAGTCAAAGAAAAAGAGCTGGGACCACCGTCCACTGGTTACTCTTTAAGAGCAGTTTAACATCAGCTGTCCACAGTGCTGAAGAAGATGACGTATTGCTAATAACTGATAACTGATGCTTCTCTGTGTGCACACTGTTTCATTTGGAGGACTTGTAGCTTTACAGTCAACAGTCAGAGCTTTGAACAGGAGCTTTGGGTCCAAGCTGCCCCCTTTACATCAAGGAAAGATCTGTTTGTTTAGTCCATCTGTTTTCTTTTTGAAATCAGTGGCTGAAATGTAGTCAACACAAAAGACTGGCCCTCATTCATAAAATGTATATAACTAAATAACTATATAACTACTACATCATGACACCATATCCATTACTGTTTTACTGTATTACTCATCACCAAGTCAGGTATATCAACCAAAAACCCCAGAGTAATCATAGGTACTAATTATAATTCTTATTTTTTTTCTGTTCTTTGTGTTGATAAATAACTTTAAGAAAAAAAAAAAAGTAAGAAACATTCATGAATGAGACCCAGTGATTATATAAGAGACAAACTGGGGATACATCAGACTTTCCACATACACCTCTGTGATAGAGATACTCAGTGTGTATGCCAAAGAGAGCTTGTGGGCTCGTAAATCACCACATGCATGTAATTATATACTCTGTGCTGAGGGCTCTTGGAATATTGAATATTTAACACGTTTTGCAGTTTGTGCAGTTTACAGCACAGATTCCCCGTCACACTGCTCTCACCAGACGTCCTCTGGAATCCTGTTTTCTGTCCCTGTCAGTTGCACACACGTCTCAGGAAGGCGTCACTTTGCTGCTTACCATGCCACACATCATCCACAGTGCAGCAAAGCCATTTATTATTAAAAAAAAAACAATAAATGGTTCGGAACACTGTTACTGCTGCTAAGGTCATAATACTATAATGTTTTGGGGTTTTTTTTCCCCTCACACATGCCAGATGATAATTAGCAACAGGCCTTCTGTAGGGTGATGTGAGTCAGTGCTCTCATCACATGTTGGACAACGTGATCAAAAAGGCTCTATAGTTCTTTACACCTGTGCACTTAAAGGATCATATTATGTCTTATTACAGTTTGGGTCTGATTTATATTTTGGCCATCCTTCCTATATGTACTGATAACACTGTCCTCACAGTTAGAAAAGGTATTTTCACATGGAGTACCATCAGTCAAGAGCAGATGAAAGCGATACAGAGCAGAGAGACAGACTAGGTGAATTCCTGCTATTGGTTCAGCAGAGAAGATGAAAGCCTGGCCACTCATTAGTGGCAGAATAGAGAACATCAGCCTGTTTCATCATAACTGAGTCTGTCGATTGCTTGAGTTGTGTGAGTACAAGTCAGAGCTGTGGTACATTTGCTGTCATTTCAGTGCATTCTTTCTATTTTTGAGACTGTGGAGGGCTCGCTCATGTCACAGCTTTTTAAAAAGTTAGATCTGAATAAGGCCTTTAATCTGTACTGGAAGCTGAAACAGATCAAATAATAATGATAAATCTTTGGTTGGATCCAGCCAGTCCACTGTGTGCAGTTCTGGCAGCCTTCAAGTACATGTTGGTTGGTTGGTTGGTTGTCAGACCAGCCTAACACAAGGCAGATACCTGGCAACACAACCAAGTGCTGGGGTGTCTGGCAGCTGAATTTAAGTGCAGGAGAGTAGCCACTGATGCCCTGCCATTCAATTCCCTGACAACTTTCCCACAACTACCATCCTTCATCCAGAAAGGAGAGAAACTGGGAGCTAAGCCCTCACCTGTCCACTGAATGCACCCAGGGACTGGTAAATGCAGATTTATCTTGGCCAGAGACTCGCCTTCCTGTCTGAAACTGCAACAACCAAACCTCTGCCGCATCTGGTTCTCTGGTCCAACTCCTGCTATACTGTCTGGGCCACCAAGAGACCATCCAGAGGCTAACCATGAGACACAGACACAGGTCTGATCAGCGTGAGGTGGGCCTGCCTCGACTGATCCTATAAATCAGTCTATATGGAAGGCAGCAGATAAGTCTGAGGTAACAGGGGAAACAGCTAAGTGATGCTATTGATATTTAAAACCACTGTGTGTAGCACCACTGTGAGGTTTTGAGGGAAAAGTCTTGACAGCAAACACCAAGTAACGCTGAGGTACACAACTGAAGGTGTGATGTAATAGTAACATCATCTCGTGCTCATTTCCAAGAACAACCTCACTCAAGTCAATTGCAGGGCAGAAACTCTAGGGACTGTAACACCCAGTCCTACTAATCAATCAAAGCTCAGTTCTTTTCTTTAATAGTTTGCAGCATTGTTTGTTTGGTTCAGTCTCAACACTCCCATTGTTCTCAGCAGCAGTAGGCAGCTGTTTACATGAAAAAAGCTTTGATTGTTACCGGTCAATGCTCAAACAGCAGACGGACACAGTAACCCAGTGACCACAGAGGAGCATTTAGCCGCTAAAGAGTCAGATATTTTTCTCAGGAACTGGCGGAGACCAAATGGAGTTAAAAACACCCAGTCCAGGTGAATGCTAATGTTGCTCTGATGGCTGGATGTGTAAATCATGGCTATTTTTAAGAAAACTGGATATCACCCCATTCCTAGGAGAGCTGCTCACCAGATTCGTCAAAATAAGTTTTTAGGTCCACAGGATCTAACACAAGACTTCAGTTGACCGAGCTGACTAACTTCCTGTTGAATACCACAAAACCATTTAGTGACATGGCTCCTCTGGACTTTTCCAGATTTTATTGGACTTAATGGATCAGATTCTGATATTGAATCACATTAGTGTTTGTGGTTCTTAAACACATATTCATTGTTTCACAGTTGTTCCTTTGGTAATGATTCTGTACAGGATTGTATCACATCCTATGTCAAACTCCCCTCACAGTCCTGCTCCTGGGGACTTGGTGTTCAGAGGCAACCATCTTTTAATACTTTAGCATAACACCTTAATAACTTTATAATATGATAGTGTTGTGTGTGATGTTGCGCTTGGGAGAGAAAAATGTGAAAAATGTATGACTCAAACTCGTAATCATCCATCATAGTTTACAAACTCACTTCCTGCTTCAGCTTTAACCTGTCACATCTGTGTGTGGGTTCTCTCTCTCTATTTCCAACCCGATCCTTTGACTGCTACCTTTTAAATTCTTTTTGGGGTCATTTTTATATTTTTATTAGTAGGTAATCAACAGGAAACAAGGAAGAGAGAGACACAAAGGTCCTCTGTCAGATTCAAATCGTTGCAGTTCAAGTTTGATGTCTTAACCCCTAAGATACAGCCTCCCTCTGACAGCTTCTGTCTGCTGCCCCGTCAGAATCCTTGGTGACGTCAGCACTCAGTGATTACTTTGGTGAGTGTTATAATGACTGATATGATCACTGAGAAATGGCCAAAACAAGTGGCATTAAAACAAAATTATCTATTATATTAAGTATATTTGATACAAAAAAAACCCTCTTCTCTGAGTCACAGTGAGAGATGAAGACAAGCTGACAGAGAAGTGTGTGAGTGAACTGCATATCATAATCTTACCTGTATGTATCTGTGTGTGTAGCTACTGGTCTACAGTGTTTGTGTGTGTGTGTGTGTGTGTGTGTGTGTGCAGCAGCTATTCAAGGTCTCACTTTGCAGACTCAGAGGCAGAGGCTATTTATCTATCTATCTATCAAGATAGATAGATACATACATAAAAAAGAAAATGCTATTTTTTTAAACAGGGGTCTGTCGACTTTTTGTATCCATGCGTACACACACACATATACATACACAGAGAGAGAGACGGAGACAGAGAGGAGATTAAACCAAAGAGCTGAACAGAACTGAAAGAGAGAGAGAGAGAGAGAGAGCCGAGGAGAGAGAGTGAGTTAAGAGGAAGAGAGGTGGGGCAGAGGCGGTCTTTTATTCCTCTCAGTGCTACAGCCACAGAGAGGGAGAGAGAGAGAGAGAGAGCCAGAGGCAGAGAGGGATATACACTTTCTTGTCCACAGTGGCAGGCAGATGTAGAGAGAGCAAGCCGGCTCGAGAGGGAGGGAAAAAGACAGATGAGTGTAACGCAGCGGGAGGAGTGGGAGTCTGAACACATCCGTCTGCACGAGGTAAAGACCACCACTCCATTCATCTCCACCTCTCCTCCTCTCTTTACCTCTCATCTCTTTCAATTCTTCCTCTAGGTCTTCATCTTTCTTTTCACTCCTGCTTCACTGCAGACAAAACGCTATTTAACTGCTGCAGCTGTTTCTGTTTGGAGTGTGATAGAAAAAGTGTCTGTAATTGGTCCACTATGCTGACTACTTGTGTGTGTCAGAGAGAGAGGGGGACGTCTGTTTTGTGTGTGTTATTTGCGAGCGTGTGCATGTGTGTAGATATGCATAAAAATTCAGTCAAGAGATTCACACTTCACATGTAAAGCTGCTGGTTCTGGCCCACAGAGAATTTTCTTTAAATGACTGCACATATGCTCCCCGTTAAAACACACACACACACCCTCAAATACACTCTCTTGTAACCTTATCATCCAGTGTATTGGTAGTGTTGTACTCCAGGCAGTGCAGAGCTTAAAGGAAATCATTTGCACAGTGGACTGTGATCAATTTTGGTTTGTTTTTTTTTTTTTGCAGTCTTGCATGCAGACCAGGCAGCTTGATGACTGCAGATTTTTAAAATATCCACCCTTATCTGTGGATTTTAAGCCAATACGCCAGTAAGAGTGTGATATTTTTAAGCTTTTCTGACAAGTGACGCAAAAAAGTGAAATGTGTAAAATCCCTTGGTAAATTGAGATTTGGCTTCTCATGTGTAAATGCAGCCTGTGAAAAGTTTTACAGAGCTGAGCAGGAAAGCTCTGGATAATGTGGAGATCTCCATTTGCTTTTTATTTTGCCTCCATCTTTGCCGTGTGTGTGGTGTTTTTATCATTTTCCCAGAGATCACTGGCCTCTCAAAACATGTTATCTCTTTTTTCACGTGTTTCCTGCTCTTCGTTATTTAGCAGTTGGCAAATCTTCTAGGTGGCGCTGTTTTTGTTTCTTCAACAATGAAACATGTTGTTGGTTATTCTGTGTGTACTGTGTTGTTGGTTATTCTGTGCATTCTGTGCTTCATCTATACACACATCAGTATACTGTATCCATTCATAATACACACTCAAAACTTCTTCCAAGTTGATGTCTTGATAATTTCAGTATAATGTCCATTTCCATTGCATAATTAAACAACAACATTGTTTTCATTCACCACTTTATTCCAGTTTTTCCATCAATGTTAAGTTACCACCAATTACACTTAGTTTTGCAGACTTGTAACAGTAAAAATATTCCAGTCTTCTCTTTGTTGCTGGGCTTTTAATGTGAAAAATCAGTTTTTGGCTTGAAATGTCTTGAAGATACCCATGCTGCATAGAAAATAAATGTCAGTGACTTTGCAGATGCCTTCTGATACCAGCAGCAGGTCAGAGCTGTCTCTTACTGGATGTACTGGATGGATTTGCACAAAATGTGATCCCTCTATCATGGTCCCCAGAAGATGAATCCCAATTACTTCAGTGTCCCCCTGACTGTTCCTTTAGCACCACCTTTAATTCATGGTTTTGAGTGAAATGTTTCAGCCAATTGATGGATTGCTGTAAATTTTGTTTGACGCATTCATGTCCCCTGCAGGATAAATAATAATAACTTTGGTAATCCCTTCAGTTTTCATGTTGTAGCATCATCAGGTCAAAATTGTAATCCGTCCAATTCTTTGGTTTATGACCAAATACCCTCAAAATAATTACATTCCCATCAGCCTCAGCTTTAATTAATTTAGTCATAATTATCACTTATTAGCCTGCTAACATGCTAAAATAAGACGCTGTCATGCTAAGGTTAGCATTTAGCTTAAAGCAGTACACTGCCTAAGTACAGCTTCACAGAGCAGCATTGTGTACAGTTGCTTTTTTTTTTGTAATGACTTTTCTGACAGTGGCCACCATCCCGTCATCATAACCAGCTGAATAATAGAGAACAGTGTGATTTACCTCACATGAACACCTTATTTATTCCATCCTGTGCCATCTTTATTAGACGATTCCACAGCCTGATCACATTTTTGTTGAACAGATCCTGGTAACCAGCCCATTCCTCCCTTGACTGCCAAAATACGAGCAAAGCTGTGAACCTCCTTAAAACATGGTGTAGCTCCATCCTGTACAGAGTCTACAATTTTAGATTCTTTTAAGCCTCATATCCCTGTAGCATAATTCAGCATTGTGGAGACACAACCATCCAAATTTGAGTATATGTTAAATAGCCAAAATCTTTGCACACTTTCAGTTTATTAATGGTTGATCCAAGAGCTCACCCAACTGAGTCAGCAAGAAACCCAGCTCCCAGCTTCACAAGTCATAAATTTATCAAAGGGGGGGAAAACGAGGTATTTATGAGCATTAGCACATCGTAAAGCAACTGAGCCAACATTAATTCCCTTTTTCTGTATATTTCTTACCGAACCGATTTTTCTGAAATGTACTATTTGTGTTTTACTTTGATTCATTGCTGATTTGGAATATCTTCTATTCCAAATGCCTTCTTAAATTCTGCTTTGTCTACAGCCCTTTTAACTTCCTCTGTAATATCACAGTACAAAAATGCATTAGGGCTTTAGCCTGCTAAATTCCTACAGTCTCCAACTAATATTTTGTGGCATAAATTTCATTTAAAAAGGCGCTGTCAAAATCAGGTGGAATATGGTTTCCAGAAAATAGATCTGCAAAGTCTTTCCCCCATGTACCAAGCACTGCCTCTTTTCTTATTTAATATAATTTCCACTGGAATTTTCTTTAACTTCTTAGAACCAGAAAAGTGTGGGCTGTCACTTTGTAATAGATTCAGCTCTAGTGTTTGTCCTCTGAAATGCATTTCATGGAGCCCTATACACTTCTGTTTTTCACTAAATTGCCCTCTGGTAAATGGGTCCTTACATTTTTACAAATCCCCAGTCTGCCTTTCTTTTATCATCCCAAAGTTTGTTGTGCAATCCAATAAAGCTTACCTGTACCCATTTTCTGATATGACCCTTTCTGTTTAAAAAAAAAAAAAAAAATCCAACTGTGGAGGAATGAACCACAACAAATACAATCTTCTAATTCACTAATAAGGTCCAATGTAGCAAAACGGCACATGTTAGAGGAAAGGAAATAGCCTGCAGATATTCTGGGTCATCACATTAAAGTCAATACAAGTGTCCAGACAGTCATGGGGAGTTATTATGTCACCCACAACAGTTCTTCCTCTTGATGATACTGATGTAAAATTAGCATAGTTTAGTCTGCAAGCACTTACAGTGCCTGAGAAATTCAAGGAGCAATTCCCCATGGCTGTTTATGCTAATTATATCTGGAGATGGAACTCTATCTGTATCACCTATACAATCGTCTTTATCTGTACTGTGACTATTAAAGTCTCCACATAAATAAATAGAGTCAGCATCCAAGGAATAGATCTGAGCCAGCAGGTGACTAAAAAAACATTACTGGCTTCCGTCCTTGTATAGATCCCCCTGGTGACAGAAGGAAAATAGAACCAGACTATACTGTAGTTCCTGATGTTCCTATTTTCCCATCCATGGATCTGTCCAACACATTTAGTCTGAAATGCTCCGGCAAATTATTTTCAAGCAAAATACTATCTGTTCCTGACACATTTCTGGCTGCTACATGCAACTCCCTGTTGCCAAAGCAGGATAGCCTGGCATCTGATCATCACCTGAACATTGATTTTCATTTAATGAAATAACATCAGGGTTTAGAGTCTGCACTGATGAGGTTCTAGGTTTACAGTTTAACCTAGTCCAGCCATTAATGGTCCAGTGTTCCAGGGACAAATAAGAAGGATCCACTGTGGCTTTGGTTTCATAGATATTTGGTTACTATATGCACTATATGTAAAGTCAGGATCATCTTAAATGATAAATCATCTGAGAAACTGGACTCCGCAGAGAGTTAAACATCAAATACAGTAATTATACCATTGCTTTAGAAAGAAAAAAAAGGAGAAACTTAGTATATGCAAACAGATGTTCAGCACTTAAATGGGACTCTGAGTGACAGCTCTGTGCTGAGATCCCTCTGAGATGTGGAGGAGACATGTAATCCACTGCTGCTGCTTGTTCAATAACAAAGCAGAAAGCATGAAATAAATACCCCAAATTTCTAAGAGCAGGCCAAGATCTAGTGGACGGACTTGTCTGTTTACATCAGCTGACTTACAAATGTAAAAAGAGTGCAGTGACAAAAGCTGTCATGTGGCTCCCATCCGGTTCACACTCTGTGCCCGGTGGACACTGCAGCACTCAAAGATCGTGACAGCCCTGACGCATAAAGTCACAGATAGTAAGGTCTGCAGTGGCACATGTGCACATAAGGTTTCTTTGTTTTTTTTGTTTTTTTTTAAATTCAGTTCAATTTTATTTCTATAGAGTTAAATCATTAACACACATTATCTCAAGGCACTTTACAGTGTTTTAGAGAAACTTAACAGTTCCCACTAGCGGTATGTTGCACTGGGATGACAGGGAACTGTGAGGTCTGTAAGATTCTGGTAGGCAGAAGGCCACCGACCTGTTGGTGTATATGGTAGTAGGAGAGACATACCTGGGTGTAAGTCTAACTATGTAGGTCAGTGTGTGTACTTTACATTCAGCTCTGGTGTTGTATAGGCAGCCAGAGGAGATCAGGGTAGGAGTGACATGATCGAACGATCTGGTTCTGGTTAGTATTCCTGCAGCACTGTTCTGAACAAGGCGCGAGCTGTTGATGGATGACTGAGGTAGACCACAGAAACGGAAGTTACAGAAATCAAGTCTTGATGACATGAATGAATGGATCAGAGTCTCTGTTTGGGAGAATGAAAGAAATGGACGGATTCATTCCAGAGACAGCGAAAACAACTTTTTTTTTTTTTTACATAACAGCCTACCTAACTCCAGAGAGACATGTTATTGTTGTGACTAATCATTGTCATACAAAGGTTATGGTCTCTGACTCGTGAATGAACCAGTGTTACGTCATCAGTGTAGGAAATAAGGAGCAGCTTGAGATGCATCTTTCTTGCTTTTACATGAACCAGAATCCGAAGACCTTTATGGATCCTTGCAAGGACAGTGCCATGTTACAGTTGTAGGTCCAGGGTCCCACTCTTCTCTGGTAGTCATATCCACCAACGGAGTTCATGAGTCTTGTCCAGCTGAAGTCCCCAGAGATCGTGAGGAAAGCACAGTGTAGGACGTCACAGGCTGTTGTTGGGTTGGCCCGTGATGGCAAGGGAGAACTTCCTGGGTATGTAGTATGGATGTAGCTCCATGGCTAACGATTTAATGTCTCGGCTGCAGAAACACTCCCCCCCCCACACCACAAACCATCTGAAAGCTGCTGATAGTAGCAATGAGATCCAGTATCTTCCTGTAGCCATGTCTCTGTGAAACACATAACACCACACTCATGAAGTCGCTCTGATTCCTCTCTAGAGCTGCTGGCTCATCCATCTTATTGTCCAGCGATCTCACGTTACCCTTAATGATAGAGGGAAGATGTGCTCTTCTCCATCAGTCTCTGTTGTCTGGACTCTTTTCTCCTCTGCATCCTCTTTGTCTTCCTCCTGATTTCTCAGGGAGTGTCCGTTGTTGATTGCATTTTAATAAATTCCTGTTATTACCCAAGAGAGTTTTGTCAGCAGCAGTGCTAATAGTGAACACAGTCAAGAGAGAAGAACTGGCAGAGCATATGAAGAGTTGCATTTAGAGTAATGAGGTGCCAACATATAAAAAAAAAAGAAAGGCATAAAAGCAGAATCTGTGTGTTTCTGTGTGCGTTAACATTATAATATGCTGTTGGCTACCAACAGGTCCCTGTATTTTTGTCTTGTGCACTGTTATCTCATCAAGGGAACACTGAGATGAATGAGGTGACAGCAGCACACAGACTTCAACCACGAGTGTCCCATTTTACTAAAAATATACAATTTATACCATCAGGCTTCAAAAGCCCCGAAAACATGTTTTCTCAATCATCTTCTTACTGTTTATTTTTACGCGTGAGTTTTTTCACATGCGAGATTTCTGCCACTTCTTCTTCGTTTTTCTCTCTCTCTTCTCTTCTCACTGGTTTGCAGTGGGAAGAATATCACATACCTGTGTGCACCAGTTACAGTTCAGCAGCATTCAAACTGGGATCTGATAAGAGTAACTGGGTTTGGCCTGGTCACTGTGAATCAGGGGAAGTCCTGATGAAGCACATTAGCTTCGTTGGAGTTTTTCAGCATCAAACTCTTGATAAATAATATTTGAAGATTTTTTTTTTTTACCTTGAATGTTGCTAATGTGATCATGAATATTTAATATCATCGTGAAATACAAAAGTGTTGAAGTTTCCAGCTCTAAGGACACAGTCACAGTGTTTTGGCAAGAAAAGCAGCATGTGAACAGATTCACTGGTCTGTGATAAAAACTCCAGACGGGCTCTTTATGACTTCAATTTGAAAAACAGCTTTTCAAATCAAATGTGTGCTGTAAAATATATAATTTATTTATACTGTAAGGCCAAAAGTATGTGGACATATACTTTTATGTACAGTACTTGTTGTCTAGCTCTTCTTATCCTGGTTTGGTCTAGACCTCTTAGTTCCAGTGAGGAGAAATCTCTATTTTACAGCATACAGTGATATTTTAGACGATAGTTTCGTTCCAGCTTTGGGCCAGCAGTTTGTGGAGGGTTGTTTTCTGTTTCAGTGCTGTTAAGCTGCCTTCAATGGAAATGAGCATATCCTGAAAATGTTTCAAAAAACCAGGAACCTGTGGGATTAGGCCCCTTTCAGCAACTGAAAGGCTTTTGATGTGAAAGACCTGTACAGGAAGTAAAAACTGCAAAATGGAAGCCACATGAAATGACTGGTGAATAAATATTAACTAGATCTGATTCTGTTAAAAAGAGAAAGTGGGAGCATTTGAGTATGACGTGAGTCTTTTCTTACACTAATGTGATTTGTGTTGTGGAGGTACATTTTACTGAATACTGACAACAGGTAAACATGGAGGAAGTCTTTTACTGTTACAGCAAACAGTAAATTACAACAGGAAAGCTTTATGTTAAAATATCATTTCATGATATAATATAAACTGGGGAAATTAGAAATAATGGCCTGTCTCTAATATAAAAATATAAATATAAAGGCCTGGTTCTCTCTGTAGTTGAGATAAATGAAGGCCCTGGCTCCTACTTTATAACATTTAAGTTAGTGCATGGCTCTAAACTGGCAGTGAGATTATAATATTGTGTGCATGCTGTTTAAAGTCAACAAAAGACCCAACGTTGCCACATTATTATATTTAACATTACAATGAACCTTCACAGACAAAGAATTTACAGTGCAGTATATACAGAGAAACGCATTCACAATCATATTTACTCCTACAAGCAGTGCAGAGTCCAGTGCATAACACTGGACAGAGGAAACCCACAGACACGTGGGTATAACAAACAAACCCCTCACAGAAATCACCCAGTCGTCCCCAGAGGGGGTTCAACCTTTTGGTTCTTTCGATGAGTTGGCAGTTCTCACCATGCTACAGCTTCCAATAGTTTATTTTCCTCCAGGTGATTGTGAAGTTTGTGTCTGTATCAGTGTATGTGAATATAAAACAGTTTACATGTGACTTCTACTCAAATTCATGTAGTGTTAAGGGGACCTAATAGCCAACAGAGATGGTGAAGTTGTTCACTTACGGAGAGAGTGCATGTTTCCTCTAACAGCAGGAGGAGTCCATTAGTGGCCCCAGTAGGTTTGAGTCTCTGAAGTGCAGAATGGGCCGGCTTTTTGCTTAAATGAGTGAGGTTACGACTGAAAGCCTGCTAAAGTGAGCGAGCAGACCCATCGCGACGTACGTCCTCGAACTTCAGCGACTTGCAGTGATGCGCCCTTGAGCAAGGCATTTAACTCTGATTGTGTTACCCTCTCTGCCTTGCTAAGACTAAGACGTAGCCCGTGTGTTCGCTGTAATGAATGTTTTCACACACTTGTCTGGTAGCAACTATCACACATTTGATGGTGTGTACAGTGTTCCAGAGGTTGTTTTGCTACAGCGGGCAGCATCTGAATTTCAAATCCGCCTTATGTATATATGTCCTGTCAAACCCACCATCTGTTATTTTCTCTGCTCACTATCAAAGAAAGCAAAACTGTCATGGAAACAATCTTTTGACAGGAAGGAAATATTGGTATGTTGACAAGCTATTTGGCTCTACAACAAATTTAAGCAATCTATATTTAGACGCAAACCACATAAAGAGAGCGCTGCTGAAATGTTCTTAGGTTCATTATCGTCTCCCCATTCATCCATTCACCTATCTAGCCATGCATCTCCCTCAATCAGTGTCTCCCTGTGGCAGGCCTTGCATTCTGATAGAGCAGCATTGTACTGTACATCCCCCATCCAAATGAAATGCATCCTTATAAATGGATGGGAATGTACAGTATAATCCCACATTTAGCTCCTACTAAATGTGAGCACACACGCACTGAACACATTTTGCACTTAGTAATGGCTGTTTCCATAAGTCACATGTATCTGACAGGAGTGTTGCGAGTGCACACGACAGCCAGGGAAGATTTTGTCACACCGGCTGCAGATGGAGGTGTCCAGCATTACTCATCCTCTACCAGCTTCTTCTTTGTTATGCGGAACACTGCCGGAGACCACCGTATTTACATTTAGAGCAAGGCTAAGTGACTTCTAAAAGAGGAAATTCATACATATGCTTACAAATGAAAAGCTGAATCTTGACTCGAGAAAAAAATGGAAATAACGAGGAATTTAATGTGCAATTGTCCTGTAACCCTGATAGTTTTGGTGCTTGTTTTTTCTTTTATTGGACTTTGGTGCAAAAGTCTATGGTTTAAATGTGTGAAGGATACAAGAAAATGTGATAGAAAAGTTTTAATAGGCCCAACAGCCCGAAACTGTACAAGGATCTCACAGAAAACAGCCTGTATTTCCTCAGAGAGACGTTAGTGGCAGCTCTAAAATTGGGCAAACAGTCTGCATGCCACAGCTAAGTTAAAAAACAATGTGCTGATTATCATATCAGGGGGTGGAGACAAGACCAGTGCACCTGTGCTCTGTGCAGTCTGTTGCTGTGCTCTGTTCTCTCGTGCCAGGCATGGAAAAAAGATGAGGCCCTCACACTATACCAAGAAAGAGTGGCTGTGGAGGAGCAGCATCACAGGTAGACTTCGATGTCTCAATTTCAGAGGAAGCAAATTCAGCACAAGGAGACTGGCAAAGATTTCAAGTGGATCTGTGAATTAATGCTGCCACTGCATCTGTCTAACCAGATAATCAAGTTGAATTTGTGACCTTAGAATTTCAAGGTTCTGTCTGACATCTGAATGAAAATGAGTGAGAAACCAGAAATGGCTCAGAAGTCACTGCTGGTTAACATGTGGAGCCGCGTTTGAGTTTCATACTTGTTCCATTGTCTGACAGCAGAAAAGGAAAGGGCAGCACGCTGATACGATATGACGCGATGACATCATGAATGTGCTAACTGGCATATTCCATCATCTACCAACACTTAGTGACTCTTTGAGCAGACTTTAGCTACTTTCCATTCAAAGTAGTCGTCGTAGTAGTTGACCATACACCTTCCAGTCATGGTCTAGGTTTTAACCAGGTCTTGTTTTAAGAAAATCCTTGTATTTTGTCCTGCTTAAGCTGCACATTCTTATTCCAAATAAGAGTTTTAAGTATTAGAACATTTTATCTACAAAACACCCCCCCACCCACACCCAAAAAAGGCCTAAAGGCTGTCTGTTAGTTGGACAAAGAAAAAGACTGTTTCTTGGTTGTAAAAACTTTGCAGCTCAATATTTCAAAGCCACTCAGAATGCAGATAGAACCTCATAATACCAAGGTCACACTCTTTATTATTCAGTCTGAAATGATGTTCATGTTTGCCATTGGCCTTTTTTTGGGAGTAAGTAGCGACCGGTGTATCAGTCCTGTTACACCTGTGGCATTTTCAGCTGACATAGGAGCTTCAGCAGGAGAAGGAGCAGGAGCAGGAGAAATTTTGAGCCAGTCTCAGACGTGTTATACGTTTCATTCAGTTGTTATATCACTTCATAAGTTTTGATTTTTTTAAATTTTGTCCCAGGTACAAATTTCATATAATTCCATCACGTCAGGAGTCATTAAATCCAATGTTCTGTCACACTTACACTAATACTGTTAATGCAGAACTGTGAAACAGTGGTGTTTCCAAACCTATCTTTATCCTCCCATCCCCTCACTAAATGATTCATTCAGCCTTTTCTGATTAATTTATAATGTATAATTACAACAAAGACCCCAGTATCACAAGATGTGTGAAAAGGTTGGACAGTGGGACAGAACGGAGTCTGATACACATGTATGTGTAGTGTGTGTGTGTGTGTGCGCAGTGTACAGCACAGGGAATTGTAGCTTATCATTCAGACACAGAAAAAGAGATAAAGAAAGAGTATGAGGAGTGAAGTACTGTATCTTTAAAATGCAGCAGTACAGGGTGAAGACACGCATGACAGCTGAAGAGACTTAGGGTCGGCAAACAAAAAAAAAAAGGCAGAGAAAATATAGACACTTTTACTTGTGAATATTTAAAAGGATGCATAGATGTGATGCTATTAAAGGACCAGCAAATCATTTCGCTCACTGAAAGTGGAATTTAAATATCCATAAATATTAAACTTGTTTCTGAGGGTTCCTTGCAGATAGTTGCTTGTGTGATTTGCGCTTAGTAGTTAATCCAAGTGTAAAATGTAAATAAGAGTGAATGAGGCTCATCATTTGGCCCATTGTTTCACTGTCAGCTTTGAATTACAATCATATTTTATGCTTGCCAGTCAGTGTGTGCTGAAACCATAAAGTATTCCAGAGGTATAAAACACTGAAAGAAATATTATCTGCAGCAACAAAGCCACTTGATTTCATTATTGTTATCACTTGCATGGTAAAAATGGTCAACAAGCATTTTATGATTGTGTGAATCACATCAAACATAGATAAGGAGCAACCGAGACACCTACTGCACCAATATGTACAGAAAAATAACATTATAGTACACAGTATTAGTATTATTCCCTGAATAAGTGAGCACACAAAATGCTGACACAGGTGTCTTATATATTGAAGGTCAGTTATACTAACACATTCCCTATTAAGAATCAGCATGAAGGACTCAGAAAAATGTGATAGAGGTTCACAGATGGAGGCAAGAGGAGCAGCCTGGAAAACTTGGACTTACAGATTTGAAACCAATCATCGACAATCCCATTTGTCGAGGGGCATCTAGATGTGCTGAGATGTAGGTGGAGTTAGTGGAATATATTTTATGTGGTGGAGAAAAAAAACAAACTTTACAGAAGCACAGCATTTGTGCGTGTGATTCATGTACATTATCCTGGAGAGAAAGAATGAGTGAAAGAAATAAGAAAGACAAAGGAAAATGATGAACATAATTATTATGCATGTCAAGAGATAGTGTAGATATATAGATATATAGATAGATAGATAGATAGATGTGCCAACATACACAGAGAAGAACAGCAGAAATGAAAGACAGAGACCTTGTCAGTATTCAAGTCGTAACCTCAGCCTTCCTTCAGAGGTCCGCAGTGTATTCCCCTTCAATTAGCATCATAATTAGCAACATTGGATGCTAATCCATGGCTAATTGGTTTTGATAGATCTCCAGAAACCAAAAGAAATTGTAGCGCAGCCTCTGCCCTTGGATCTCATCAGAAGGGCAGTTAGTTATGCTGTTTTCCATCTAGCTGTTTAAACTGGCTCATTGGTGCAATGTGTCCATTCAAATACAGTTCACTGTTTAAAGTACAGTAAACTCCAAATGTCACAACTGATCCAACAGTTTCATCAGATATAATGTGTCTTCATTCATTTCCTGCTTTCAGCAGCACTTAACAAAGCAAGAAGACCAGGCTTTGTTAAAAGCACAGAAGGTTGCTGAAACCAACACATGTCCAGCTTCCTTTTCTTCTTTTCCTCTTCTTCTTCTTTTTTTTTTCCAATTGTATGTACCTGTAAAAATCCCCTGTTCTGTCACTCACTGTATTGCACAGCATGATCATGCACATACAGATTACCCTTTCTAGGCCTTTCCATGTCTCATGATGGTACTGTAGGTCATGGTATTTCCAGGCTCTTTTGCTGTGACGATTATTTCCGCTGCAGAAGGCTGGAGAATAGCCTGATCCAGTGGAACGTGACACAGTGGCAGTTCCTGAAAGTGGAGTTGAAGAAGAGGTTTCAGCCACTGAACAGAAGTAGACTTTTCTGAACATGGTTCACAGAGAAGTTAGATTGTACAGTGCTATTTTTCAAGGTGATGGTGGTGAAGCAGATACTTTTTCCAAATCAAATCAAAGTAGTTTAATCCAGGATGTTTCCCCAAGTGTGATCCTTTTTCAACTAAACTAAATGTTGATGTTAACTGAAACTAATGTTGAAGCTTTGACACTGAAGACAGTTAATGACGTAAGTACCCTTTTGATCCAGTCTTGCCCCTCTGTCATGGTGATACATTCAGACAGAACTCATTCCTCAGAACATCGGCTTATTAGGACTAAGATAACTGATCTAGAAGAAATGCATCTTGCATCAAGCTATGCAGGTTTTCCTCTGCATAATCTGCATAGCTTGAGCTTTGTGTTTTAGCATACAACTCTATGTTGACCATAGCCACGCTCCTGGCATCCTGTTGGGTTGTTAGAAGGTTTTGTGGGAATTAGGTGTACCGCGCTGTGTACAACTAATGTACACAGTGCTGTGTACAACTAATGTACACAGTGCTGTGTACAACTAATGTACACAGTGCTGTGTACACCTAATGTACACAGCGTATTTGATGTATAATTTTCCACCTACTTGGCTCAGCCCCAGTGATAATGTCAACACCAACAACAGGTTACTGTGTGCTGTCAGCAAAAAAATGAGACTGTACTCATTTTTTTTTTAACATTACTGCAGCAGATCTTAGGGGAGGTGGTTTTGCATGCAAAGTTTCTGACTGTAAAAGCAGAAACCGTTGTTCTCAACAACAATTGCTAACAATAAGCATGATCTTCTGGTAACATCAGCCAAGCATTTTTAGTTGCCCATGGGTCCAAACCTGTTGCCTGACAAGAACATGCATTTGATGACAATGTTCTATATGTTGAAATCCAGTGTTTTCCAGATTCTTACTTTCTACATTACCTGCACATGGCAACTACAATATGATTACTAGTAGTGCTTTGGAGCAATGTTTTTTGAGTGAGTCCTTGTTTTGTTAGTTGAAATAAACCTTCCTGTAGCAGTGTCCGAAGATTTGCTTTGGCATTGTTTGCATTAGTAATCTCCGCTGCTTCACTTGTCCTGTCATCACTCTCAACATGAAGCAGGCTCAAGGCTGACAGTCTCTCCCGATGCATAGCTGTCCTCTGCCTGTTTCTAATATGATGCATTGCTGATAATGACCTCACCTGCTCCAACAGGTAACGAGAGGGCCAGTCTAAAAAGTTGCTCTCTTAACATTCTCAGTGGACAGCCGCCTGGCCCGTCTCTGCTCGGTGATGTCTCCACTGGTTGTTTGGTGGTTCCTCAGACCGAGGATGCTGGTGATAACACAGTCCAGTTTCAAATGCAGATTTCTTTGTCTGCCATCCTCTATCAGTGTCAGTGTCCAGAGACCGTTACTCATGTTTTCCATGTTTTCCACAATGTTTTTCACCGTGGACTCCACGATGCTTGCAGCACTACACTTCTTTCTGAAAATCATGGTTTAATAGACTGTTTTTCTGAGCAAACTGAAATTTTATAGACGTAAAGTATTTTAGAAACTGATTTTAAACACAGGGTAAATTGTACCTTTTTCTGGGGGCAGACCCTCAGGTCTCTTTCTGATTTGGTTTATAATGTGCACATGTTTAAGTTTAAATTTATTCTGCTGTATGACAGAGCCTTAGTGATACTAAAAAATACTTCATGTATTTAGTTATGAAACATAAATGATTGAACGTTAATATTGTGATATTTCTTTTCAATTTCATTTTATTTCTTGAATGGTGAACTGTGGTAATGATAACAGTAATAACAGTAATGACAGTAAATTTGATGTGATATACACCAAAAGAAGAGCTGGTAAAAATGTTTAAAAACGACTATTACAACTTTTTGTTCAGTTTAATCAAGTAGTAAGTCTTTCATCCAGTGTGGAATAAAGCTGTATCAGTCAATTATCTATTAATAAGAGACTCTAACGAAGCACACTTATAGGCTGTATGATAATATTGTGATGTATTAGGTCAGAGTGAGAGACAGATGGGTATCCAGATATTTGTTAGCCATCTCACACCAGTAGATGAATAAGATGATTCACCATGTTATCACATGACTGTTATGAATCACTTCTGTAATGTGATTATTTGTGGAAGACTATCCCAGCCTTCATCACCTGCCGCCTACAGTTGATGTGATTCACAATTCTGCCAGTGGCTTCTCATTATTCCTCTGCCCCACAGGAGTTAACAATGTGTCAAGAAACAGAGCAATACGGCAGCAAAGGCAGGGCAGAAGATAACTGCTAGCCAGTCAACATGGATGTTAATGATATGGGTTTTAAAATTAAAGTGGATTTATATATACGAGAAACATTCAGTGTGTTTGGTAGACCTCAAGGAAACACTCAGTGAACCTTCTTTCTATTCTGGGCCTAAAACATACAAGTTCATACAAGTTTTCCAAGTCACTTCACCAAACTCTTAACTGCACAAACTTGTTGTAAATTGCTTGTTTCAGACTGATGAATACCACCTGTGTATGAGGAGGTGAGACTTGATCATAAGCATAATCAACGCCCCTAAAATTGCCACATAAGGCTGCCTGTTCTGCTTCATTTGTGGGAAAGTCTCAATCCCAAAAATGTCACATAGGAGTAAAAAGAAGAAAGTCACACTGCGGAGTTTCTGCTGTGAGAAATCAGCAAACAAAAACATAACAAATTTAGCAGAGCCAGTCTTATCAGAGGACCCAAAGCTATTAGGAAATGTTAACAGTACATCTGTCAATGACGCGTCAGAGCAGCCTGTACTGTGACAGAAACAAAGAGGGAATGGTTTAGGCTACATCAAGTTAAAGCTGAAAAACACAAAGTGATACAGGACAATGCTCAGTATCACCATTAACTTAAATGGGAAAGAGGCTGTTAGAGACTGTATATACATATTTGTTTATAATTCTTACGTCAGACAAATGTGTTTTCCCCCTATGAAGAAAGACAGCTCTGTCTGTTCATGATTTTATCTTAGAACAGCTCTGGACCACTTGAGAATTTCATTCGTAGCTAAGAGAAGATTCTAAGTATGAGAAAGTTGGTGAATGCCACAAATTCTCTTAAATTTCTTGCACTTTTCAAACTGTTGTGTGTCTGGTTCTTGTGGGAGGCCCAGCGTGGTTTGGTGAGAAACGCTGAATGAACAGAAACGTTGTTAGTCTTCTAGAAAACTCCACAGGGCACCTCAGGGTTAGCCAAAGACTGTGGTGGCTTCCTGCATTGACAGTGAAAGCTGGTATTGGACATAAATCATCAGGCACTGCATTGTCTGTCATTGGCAGTTCACTGGGCTAAAGTCCCACAGAGCCTCTTAAGAGGGCTCACCCTGTACTCACAGTCAACAGTTACAAAATGTAACCTTACTAATTTTTATATTGTCCTCTCTCCTTGTTAAATGAATAATCCATAGACGATAAGTACACAGGGCTTATTCTGTTATTATGGCCTATTAGATCCTTGAAGCTTCAAACTGAACTTCTTGTACAGATAACACAGTTTGACTCCTGAACTGTCAAATTCACCCTTGTACTTGCAGCAGTATGGCAGTTCTGTACATTCACAGTGGGAACACGTATAATAAGCTCAGACAGAATGGCTGCCATTAAAGGGAAAATAGCAAAACGGGTTGAAAGTTATATTTTCCTTTCGAGATAATGTGTTCACTCAGACAGATAGGAACGCACATTTTATTATTCGATGGACTTCTAATTTATTTATGTGCTTGAATTCAAACTGTCTATGTTACATATTTATCATATATGGTATATCAACTGTTTGTGTATCATTACAAGAGAAATTCCAGCTTTTTGATGGAGATGTTTAATGTTTACCAAGGACATTGGTTTTCTGGGGTTTAATGAAATGCACATCCAGTCACAATAAGCAAATGAATGACTGAATTCTTTTTGAAATCCAAACCCCAACATTCATTTTAAAATGAAAGTGTAAATCTAATTCTGTGTATTAACATGGAGAGGACCAAGTAAACAACTTGTATGTAATCGTTTCAAAAATAATTTCTTCCAATACAAGGAGACGCTCCCTTAATCTCATGTATTACACATCCACATTAACTTGGCGTCTAGCACAAATTAGCCCCTCAGCTCAAGTTAATGTATTCTCACCCTTTTCTTATGCTTATTTCATTCTAAATCAATTACTCTGTTCTCACAAAACAGACAGAGGAGGTAAAAAAAAAAAAAAGGAGAATCATTTCAGCAGAGGCTTCCTCAGCCGGGCTCCATCACTGATGAAACATTTATTATCACTTGCATATTGTTTATGCCATATTTGCCTGTAGATGAGGCTGGTGCAGGTGGCAGGTGGAGTGATCTAGAGTGAAAGTAATGCAAAAAAAAAAAAAAGGAAGAAGAAGAAAAAAAGACAGAAGAAAAAAAATCCTGCAGGCATCATGTGCAGTACATCCAGTCAACAAGGACAGAAAATACAAAACAAGCCAAACAACAGGCTGGCTGGGGCTGCAGTTGTCAGACCAGCACATTCGTTGACAGGAGGATTTGAAGCTTTTGTTAGGTGCTGTTCTCCACTTTCTTTTTCAGCTTGAAGTATGCTAATTTGCTCATTGTAAGGATAGAAAAAGGAAAACTGCAATTGACAAACTGAACACAAGTAAGATTTAATGAAAAGATCTTTCTTGAGCGAGTGGATATGTTATAGTATATAGAAGGGTAAGTAAGCATGTAACTCGAACTGATTACAGGCCTACTGTGCAGCCTAAACTGACATACATGACGACAGCTAAAGCATATTTTGTCAATTAATATTGAATATAAAGTCTCACTGAATCTCTGTAGACTCTATAACAATAAGGTTTTCATTTAACAGTAAAGTAATTGCTAATCATTTATACATGGCTCATGATCAGCTTGGGGGGGGGGGGGGGGGGGGTCGTTTTACCCCTTGAGAGCTGTTTTTGAACTCTTTTGGTCTTTTGGTTAAACTCTTTATAGCCACCCTGGACTCTTGAGGACTTTAGATTCTTAGGTTTTGGTAGTAGTTTCTTGTTTTGTGTTTTGAAATCATGTCACTTTGGTTCTGGTCCTTTGAATTTTTCCTTTTTTTTATTTTGAAAGCCTGCTCCTTGTGTATCTGTCCCCAATTTACTTCCTGTCTCTGTCTTGTTTCCCTCCTTGGTTGATTGTCTGCCCTGCCCTGATGTGTTGCACCTGTTGTCCATTACCTCCTGTGTATATAAGTCTCGTAGTTCTTCCGTCTCCCTGTCAGTTTGTCTACCTTGGTCTTGGTGTGTGTTTTTCTGTCTTGCTTCCCTGTGTTTGTTCCATGGTTTGCTCCAGTGTTTCCAGCCCTGTGCTCTGTTCCTAGTACTTCCTTGGATTTACCTCTGTTATTGTTTCGGTGCACGTAAGAGTCCTGTCTTACCTTCAAGTTTATGTTTTAAGTATTTTCTTCCCTGTGAGAACACATTGAGTTATTCTGATTTTGAAACCACTGACTTTTGGTTGTCAAAAGATTATCATCATGAAATCTGTCTTGTGAGTCTGCATTTGAGTCCTTTCCCATGTTTACAGCTCCACCAGTAGCTCTATCAATGACTTTGTTAACGTGAACATCTTGATTTGACAGACAATGATTAGCAATGTTTACCTGTCAATGAGACTAAAATAATTCAACATTGGATGAATTTCCACAATATTTTTCTAGTAACATTAAGGGTTTGGAGACCAAACCTTTGGTGATCCTCTGACTTTTACTTGAGCACCACCATGAAGTTGATATATTCAGGTATATCACCTGACCTTTCATTTAGTAGCAGTCAAATAACCAGTGAAATATCTCAATATGTATTAGGGGAATTATCAGAAAATAAAAGGTTAACAGTTTCTGGTTAAGATTCAGGTGTCAGAACTACTACTGGGTAGATTGTCATGAAATCTGGTGCAGTTCATAATAAATTGTAAAACTTCCCCTGACTTGTGTACAACCTAACAGAGCTGCTACGATGGCTGTGTAGTTCAAGCTAAATGAATCATGTTTCCACTCATTTAATTATACCTACTATTCTACTGCATAGGCTCACTGCCAATGAAAAATGCCTCTCTTCCGGTCTACTTCATCCAGCTGATAAATGGGATGGGTCCCACTGAATTCCCATGGGACTGGAGGAGCAGTGATAAATCTACAAACAACAGACAGTTAGTGACAAGCTGGTAAAGAAAGCTGAACAGGGGACTAAACCAAAGCTAAGAAAGAGAGTGACTAATGGACTTAATAAGGTTCTTGTATGCTGTCTGTCAAAAAACTGGTTTTAAGGTAAATTGACAAACTTGTCTTTAATCAGGGCTTGGCTTTGATGCTTGGTCTGCTTTGACAAAACAGTTCTTCAGTGTGAAAGAGTTTTTAAGTGACTGTTTATTTAAAGCAACATTGCTGACTGGTACTATTTCTTGAAATTAGCCTTCTATAAATAATTGACTATCAGAGAGTTTTCCAGAGAGGGTGCCACTGTAAATTAGAGTGTCCAAGTCGAGTCAGTCGATTTGCATTGTGGCTTTGTTCTTGTTTGTTCTGCTAAGAGAATATTAGTACTTTTACGAGTACTAAAAAAAAAACCCCCTCTGATCGTGGATTTCTTCTTCTTTCTTTCAGGGGCAGAAGACCTGTGATGAGCCTCAGACAGCCCTCAGCTGCTGACTTTCTGCTTTCAACATGAGAAGAAGGGTCTTCAGCTTTTGGCCAGAGTAGATATTATATATGGTGTTGAAGCCGAAGTATGCCATGGACTTTTCCACTTTACTTCTTCCTACTACTACGTATAGGGATTTGTTGTACCTACCTGCATGTTAATTTTAGATTAAGTGGTGTTTCTGGTCTGAATTTCTTAAAATCATCCAACTGGTGAGTGGGAACAATGTTGGGAGGAAGAAAACTGCCACATTTTAAGGAACATCCAATGTCCACACAAAGTTAGCATAGTGAACCAGATTATGGAGTTCTTTTTTATTTTTTTGATGGAACTATACGAAATGATTCTTTGGACTGCACCATGTGGACACTCCTGGAAACCCTGCACTGTGAAATGGACTGCAAACCTGTCTGTTTGAATGTATTTGTGGGTGTCTTTGTGTGTGCCCATGGTGGTATGACACAGTGGAGGTGAGAGGGGAAGACATTTCCAGCCCTTTTTTTCTTTACAATGAGAGTTCCAGCCGGTGTGGCTGCAGTTTCCTGTCTTTGTCCTCTGGTGGTCTTCCTATGTGTTGTCTCCCAGAGTTGTTATGGGACCCGGGTCAATCTGAGCCCTCATGCTAACCCTAACCCCAGCCTGTACCCAAACCAGAGGCTCAAGTCACTGCCTGAACCAACCCTAATCCCAAGCAAAAGTCCTGACAAACATAAGACTCCAATGAAGCCCAGTCAGCTCTCAAGTTCTAACCAGAACCCCTGGAGCAAATTTCAGTTAAAGCCAAGGCTTGACACCAGGTCCTATCTTACAGACAACCACAGGCCCAGCACAAACTTTCCATCGGCAATCACCCAGGCTGCATCTGGCTCAAACGCTAAACTCAAACAGAGTTCTAATTCAAGGCAAGGGTTAGCATACAAATCAACTTCTCAGCAGTTGGCAAGAAACATAAACAATCCCAAGGAACCTTCAAAAATTGACCTCAAAACCAATCCTACATCAAGACTTGGATCTCTGTTGCAGCCAAAGCCCAAGGCAGTTCCAAACTCAAAGGTAGGGCCTAAGACCAATCCTGAATCATTCTCCAGTACTAAATTATCTTCCCTATCCAGTTCTGATCAACGGTCCAACTCATCTGGTGTAATGAACCCCAGCACCTACTACAATGCCAGCCCAGCTTTTCAGTCCAGTCCTAAATCCCATTCCAGAGTCCGACCTTCTTCACAAACAAATATAAACGCCAAATCCGACTCAAAGATCTCCAACCCAAACTCCAGAACATCAATCAGAACACAGAGGAACCAGACCAAGTTGTTGGACACAGACAAGGATTCTCACCATCGGCCCAAGAGAGGTTGGATCTGGAACCAGTTCTTTGTTCTGGAAGAACACATCGGACCTGAACCTCAGTATGTTGGAAAGGTAAGACCTCTTTTATTGTTTTTCTTCCAGTGCAACTGATAAAGCCAAGGAATCCACTTTTCCCTCAAATCTTTTCTGACTTTTGTGAACTCTTTCTTGTGCCAGAAATTTACAGTAGTATTAAACTAAAACACTTATAAAGATGCTGCAATATCCAGAATTCAGTTACTGAAAGGACATGTATTTTGACACCCCTATTATATGCAGAAGTGTTATAAGATTATTATATTTTTTAATTATTATTGTTCTGATGGCAAAAGCAGTGCTGAGAAGGAGTTGCTTTCTGCCAAAACACATTTTTGTTACTACCACGTGGAGTCACCAAGGTAGGAAATTGTAGATCCTCCGACAAGTAAAATTACAGTGATTTTCTATGTAACTGGGCAGACTTTTGTCTTATTTCTCAAGGGTATCAACAACATCCATGATGATGCCTATTGTAAAAATCAGGTTTATGGGCAAAATATAGTAGAATCTGCACACCATATGATTTTTTTTTTTTTTTACTACAGTTGCTGTATAGCTGTGACAGACAGCTGTTAAGGTAAAAAGGCAGTTTACTTGGTCTTTGTTCAAAAACAAGGTTGGCAAAAGGAAGGTCGTCAGAGAACACAAATACAAAAGGGCAAAAGGATGGACATGACAGATCTTCATCAGGTGCAAGCATCAAACAACCCAAGTTGAGCACAAGTAACAGGTGACAACAACATGGTATGAACCATAGTGAGGGGCAGCTGCAGCTCAACCGGTAGAAAGGGTTGTCTACCTGTTAATAAGAGGGTTGGTGGTTTGAACCCCAAGCTTTCCTCAGTGGTCACACCAACACCTTCTATAGGGGCTCACTGTCATTGGTGTGTGTGTGTGAGAATGGATGAATAAGAGGCAAAACTGTGAGGTGCTTTGGATAAAATTGCTTCATAAACATAATCCATTTACAGTTACGCTCTCCAGTATAGTAAACAGTCAGATGGTGTCCCGAGGTTAAGACCATTTAGGGATAATTTTGGATATGTAGATATTGGAAGCCTCTCTCATTAAGTCTCTCTCTTAAATGAGCTGTTACTTCCAGGCACTTTGGCATGCTCTATACAAATGTACGCAAGCATAGAAAGATTGTGTTTTGCCATGTTGAACTGAACTGTGACTGGGTTATTGGGTTTGTTTGTGTGGATCCTGCATGATGTTCAGCAATTCTGCAAATAAAGCCCTGTGTTTTCTGGGTTTGCTGGCTTGTTCGCTTGGGATTTTCATCATGTAAACCACATTTTTGTGATTATTTGTGCTATTATTTTAAACTGCTGATGACAGAAAAAATTAACCTTGAAGTGAAGTTACATTGTATGCACTGGCTGCATTGATAGTTACCATGGGAGAGGTTGACAAGAAGTGGACAAGTCATTCTCACAGTAAGGTTACAGATATTAGAGTTTCGTAGATTCGAAAGATTAAGATTCAGATCCATATTTTGAGAATTTGAACTGTGATTCTGATGTTGAGTCAGTTCCTGGAGGAAACCCATGCAGGCGTGAAGAGAACATGCAAACTCCACACAGAAAGGCTCGGTCCGCTCAGCAGGTTTGATCCCAGGACCTTCTTGCTATGCTTACTACTGCAACACTGTGCCACCCACGTGTCAAAGAACTTTTCCTCATTCACACATATACAACATAAGATTAGGTTATCCTCAGGCTTCGTTCACTTCTCTTTCAAATGGGAATCTTAACTCATATTTTTTAATCTATTTGCACAATTTTCTGTCCAGTTTTCAACACATTTTCATTCTCAGAGTTATGCACTTGTTATTGCTAACTGACTGCCTGTAAAAATTGGAAGCACTATTTTTTTTTTCCAGTTATAAATTTAATAATAACATCTGTGCATTCTGCATGTATTATTTATTAGATAAAGCTGTATCCCCAAAACAAAGTGATACCGTTGGAGCAGATGACTAGCATCCAAGCCTTCAGACATTTAATTGTTGTTATTATGTTTTTTTTTTTGTTTTTTTTTTAAAGGTCAAAATATATTTTCTCTAGAGAATGCAAATAACTGCAGAGCTGCAGGTTTGGATGGAAAATGCTGAATATTCTTCAGGTGGAAAACAGTTAGAAAAGAACCTCGCAGGAACAATTAAGAAAAAATATGCCTAAAACCATTATCCAGTACAACCAACCTGGGGAAGACTCTTCCTGAAGGAGGGATTCAGCCCTTCTTTCTACAGTACACTGTGAATATGAGTGTTTAAAAAAAAGAAAGAAAGAAAAAGAAAAACCATAAAGCATGTGTGGTGCGCAGATAGAGTGGCTTATCCTTACAAATGTCAGTCTTTTCACAGCATATTCTGGCAAGGCACAAAATTCCATTGCACCAAGTGCAGATTGCCCACAATTTGCATGTTCCATTACAGATATAAAAGCTATATGCTGTTGAGTGGTGGAAGGGCTGGTAATCCAGTTAGATGGAAAAGCTGCATACTGTAGAACCATCTCTGATCATATAGCTAAAAGCATTTCACTGGGGAAAGACAGGCTTTTGTCTTCAGACGTTGAAATTTTAAGTCTAAAGAAAGGGATGCACTCAAACACTGCAGTGGGATAATTTCACAATACAAATTACAAACATAAAACATACTCACTGAGATGTAGACTTTCTTTAGAGTACAACCTTTCTGGTAATAAGGTGCCAGCTCGTCATGGATTTTAGTTTTAAGGATTTACAGGCTATTCAGTGGGAAGGACAGACTGAGATATACATACCTGTACAAAATGGATACACACATACATTACATTGAAAAGTAGTTGTTTACGGCAGGTTTGAGAATAATTCTTCTACTGTTTTAAAAATAGAAGGATGCATCAAATATTGCTGTTTCAAATGGTAACAAAATAAAATCTCCAAGGGCTTAAAGGATTAAAATATACATAGATTTGCTTGTTAAGTTCTCCTAACATTGCATGGAGTAATTTTTTAAGTGCAGGGTTCAGGAAAAACAGAAAATAAATACTAAACCAACAAAACACAAGCAAACGGACAAACAATACAACATGACAATGGTAATCAACTGGGCATACTAAAAGTTGATGAATGAGAACTTGTTTCAGGTTGCTCTGCCAGCATAGATTTGAGATGTTGTCATTAAAACTTCACGTAGGAGACTGTTTATGACCCATAGTTCCATCTTCTTATTAGGTGACCTGTAGGGGCCGTAGTAATCATGACGGAAGCAATGGAGGAAGTCAGGAGATGTAGTATACAGAGCGACAAAGTTCATGTTAGGAAGATGGGGTTTGGGTGGATGGATGAGCTGATAAAATACAGAGACCGCTGTTTATTTTCCATGTGAAACAGTTCCACAGGTCCACACCTTTAATCATGTTTACTACTGTAACCATGACAGTCAAAGTTCTCTAAGCATAAGGTACTAATTTTAACCCAAACACCAAGATTTTCTGAAACATAACCAAGTCATTTTTGTGCCTAAACCCAGTCCAACCGTGACCAGCCCACAACCTTAGCCACATGTTCATTATTGTTGCCATGGTAACTGGTATGCTCCTGGGTTTAGGCTGCCATGTGGTGTTAATGGTAAGGTTGACACACATTTGCCAGGTTTGTATGTTTTCTGCATGAAGTTATCTTAAGTTATGATGAAGTATGAAAAAGCAGGACCTGTTACCTGTCTTACACCGTGTCAGTGAGCTGCAGCATTCACAGTAGTAGCATCTGAATGGTGATGGATGATCAGTGGTTGCAAGTGATGAGCATTATACTTCCCATTGTACTTCCCATTCATTTCTATGTGAAATGGGGCGAGACTCTTTCGCCTCCAGTCATGAATTGACCTGCCTCCTTTGCTTCTCTACAGAGTTCAAGGCTCGCCAGTGTCCACACAGTTTTAGAGAGGACTGATCTCTCATTCAGGAAATATTATTTCTTTATATTTTGTTCTATAACTGCAGGCAAAACAAGTACAATGATACATAATAATAATAACAATGCTGTTTGGCTGTTGTGAGTGTAAGGACAGTGACAGAGGCTAATGACAGTAAAATGTTTGAACTCTCCATAAATTACAACTACTGTTAGCCTGCTGGCCATACTAGCTCCTGCGGGTTAGGTTCATAACCGAATCCATGCTATTTCCTGTCCCCTCCTGCTTTTGGCCACTGCGTGAGAAGAAATGTCACCAGGCAGATTTTTGTCCAAATGCACCATAATACACGCTTATAATCATGATGGTGGACTGAAGCTGTCAGTCTTTGGCTTTGCCTCCACGCTGCTCACCTGAAAGAGAGGCCACTGCTGCTGCTGCAGCTGCAGCTGCTGTCAGCATTTCAAAAACCCCAGCTCCATCCCAGCATCCACCTGTAGACTCTGAATCTAGCCCCCCCCTCCCCCCCGCTGCGCTGAGCTTGATGTTTCCTTGTGGGGGGGGGCTGCAAGGTCAGAGCCTAGACGCCAAACATTAATGCTGCACATATTCATCGTTTACATAATAATCTGTTCCATAAGAGTTGGTTGACTGAAACAACATTATTGTAAAATGATTTAGGACATGGGACATACCCTTTTTCATAAATAGCCAGAGTGTCAGTGTCAGCTTAACTAGTTAGAGTGTTCTGTAATAAGTCTATTATCTTTGACAGTAGTGATATGTATAATTAATTTTCTTACTGAATTAATGCAATTTTCACAAATGGATCAGGAGCTGAGTTATTTTTGTGTGGGTTATTATACCATGGATATTATATTGAGGGTAAATTAGGCAAAATGTGTCCAGCTGATTTATTTGTCATGAATATCATGCATCATTTTTGGTAAAACTGAGCAGCACAGAGACACAGACAGGTGAGCTGCAGGCCTTCAGGTGAGCTCTGATGTCACTGTGAAGTTGATGAGTTGATTAAGAAAATAAATACAAGCTGAAATGCTTTGAGGCAGTGAAGCATGGGTTCGTGTTTAAACACTGATGTGGTTGGTTTCTGGTGCACCATTTTATCTGGTCAACAGAGCAGCACATCAACTACAGGTTATTTTCATGTAACATTTATTCTGAAAATCCATCATATTGACATTTTAAATCATTTCAGTCCCAGATTAATAGCAACAACATATCAAATCCATTATATTGACATAAACCCAATGAGATCTATCAACAAAATGAATCTGAACTGAAATTAATCTGATGCTAACACTCAGCACCTGTTGTGTGTTTGGTTATTATAACATCTTGGTTCACTGAAAAATGTCCATGTCTGACACCTGTCTTGTATTACCTATCAGGTAATGGATTACATAATCTGTGTATTCAACAAGTACCGGTAACCATTAAAAACGGCCGTGCCTCTGAAGCTGTGTAATCCATGATGGTGAAATGAGAAGATGAAAAAAAAAAAAAAATAATGTAACAAAGGTCAAACTCATTCCCATCTGGTCACAAACACTGTTCCTTTGCTTACACTGCACGGTTTGTACTGGCAGTGAAAGCCCTCACTACCAGCTGATTGTTAATGTGTTATAGGGCAGCAAAATGGACATTTCATTGTGCCCAGTGCTGCTGAAAAACTCCTCACACAAGGCTCCTGACCCTCATATACTGCTTCTTTAATGTGCCTGATCTGAGGGAGAATCCTGAATAAAGTGAACTCTAACAGGAGAATTTTCACTCAACACCTGTACAGAGTGATCGAGTGAACACGCTGTCCTCTTACACACCTTGTGTCACAGTCTGAAGTAGAGCATTTGTGTCTTTTCTCCGGTTGCCTGGTTACAGCAGGTACGCTTGTGCAGAACTTATGGAAAGTTTTTTTGGAGAGACTCCAATGAAATTCCTATTTTTACTCCTTTATTGAGAAGAGATGTGTTTCCAGTGTTATCTTGAAGTACTAAATCACATAAAGCTGATGTTGTAGACTGAATGAAGCAACAGGGGGGGAAAAAAGCTGCTTTTTCAGAAGTACCCTCACAGCCCTGTCAGATGAACTCTAATACCCCTTCATCAACACCACCCGTCAATTCCATACTACTGGTGGCAGAAGCTGTAACCCCCTGGAAAACAATATCCCTGGCTAAGAATCACTGATCTGTGCTTTAATACAGATGAAATCACAATTTGTTATGTCTCAGTCAGTTCTCCTGTTTCTGTTTTTTATAATGCTGTGGCATCATTTTTTTATGGTTAGGCACAGTCATGTGCTTTGTACGCCCACCATCCACCCCAACCACCTCCTGGTGAGTCTGCTGCTGTTAATAAATGTAGCACTTCATTAATTAAAAAAAAACAACAACAGAAAAACAAAAAACATTGCTTCTGCTTCTACAATCAAGCCTGCGTTTATGTTTCCTTCTAAATGCATTTGCTGTTGCAATTTCCTTGTGTTGAAATGCAATTTCAAGGAAACAGGACTGTGGAGTCCATTTTATTACCACAAACCTGTCTGACCAAATAAACATAAATACAGGTTCACAGCTGTTCGGTGTGATCACATTTCAGATTGAGATTGGCTTTATTTCCTCGTTGCTCAGGGAGACAATTTTCTTCTTTTAAATATTTGCTCTTCTCTTCTGACTTTGTTAAAAAGCCACTAAAGTGCTCCCTTTGACAAAAACTGAGCTCATTTATTTGATGAAGGTGACAAAATGCAGGAGTGACCATTAAGCATTACTATTACACCAAAGAAGGAAATGTTTCATGCTAAATGGGCTATGTATTAACAAATATATTACTTTTGTTTGCCAAAAAGTTATTCACACATAGAATTGTTGTGTTTTTGGGTTCAGTTAGACCCCAGTGAGCTTTAAATCCTTGTTAGGGCTCCTGTTACACAAATTCAAATAGACTTTTAGGGATCTGAGAGGGACAGAGCTGAACAATCCTGTTAACACCTATAACAAATATTGACTAATTTACAGTTCTAATTAGTAATTTACAATTGTATTGTCCATTCATTGTCTATGCTTTCCAACTGGTGTCTCTGAGAAGAAGAATATACATAGTGTATATGTTGCAGAGGAGGAGCTTGTGCGCCCTTTGTTCAACTTTGATGAACACAGCGTCCTGAAACTGAGTAGGTGGCCTAGATACAGCTGTTATTTGAATGCAAATCATGAGGAGTTATATTCATTTAATTTCAAAGTTTTTTTTTTCCCCCACAGCGAGTAAAATATCTATAGGTGCTCAGCTGCTGCAGTGACAGCTCTCTGCACATTTCCACAGTGTTTACTTATTTATTTAGTTTTGCCTGCTGGTGCTTCAGAGGAAAGTTGTTTCATGTCTTGCTGGAAGTTGAAGTTAGCTGGACGCACTCTTTCAGGTTTGAAGATGTTTCTCCATCCAACCAGGAGGCTTCATCATTTAGTCAAAGGCAGTTTATCCTCTGTGGGCTGTTCACACCTTAATGTGGCGTCACATCAGTGGTTGGTGTGATCGGTGTGCAGCTAGCTGTCCTCATCAAAATATAGGAGACAGCCAACAGCAGCACATAGAGGTGTGGATTTATTTTTTAACACACAGCAGCTCTGCTGGATTCACTCTGCCAGTGTCTTTACATGCTCCAGGTTACACTTGGTTTTCACCTGTATGTTGATTTCTTATATCTCAGGTAAATGAGAAACCTTGTTACTGGAATCAGGGTAGGAGATTAGAGTGACATTGCTCCTGGTTAAAGCCAGTTTACTGGTTATGTATACACATTACCTCCATTGTTACATCTGTGCATGTGAGTGACAGGGAAAGTAACAGCACAGCAGATGGATGGAAGGAGAGACAATTACATGGAGTGACTCATCCTTGTATTTAAATGAATTCCATCCAAAGTCAAACTAAAACTGAGAGAAACACAAAGCCTTTAGAATAGTGTGAAGTTTGTTAACAAAGATCTTGATGAAACATATTCATCAACAACCTTTTTGATCTTTTTGGCTTAATATCACTTAGGCTATGTTTACATTTCCTTTGAGCCTTGACAATTCAGCAGTTTGAGTGGGTGAATTCAGTAGGTCAGATCAAGCATGCTCCCTGGAGGTGGGCTTAGGTCCCTGCATCAATATGTGCTGGCCCCCAGAGGCCCCCAGTTCAAATACCAGTGTAGGCTTGGCCTTTAGAACAACTGGTGAGAAGTAAGCCACACTGCTGCATGTGGTTTATATTATTATTATTTTAAATTTGGCCATTACCCAGGTTGTTGCTACTTTCAGCACCATTAACCGGAATGACCAGGGACTTCCAAATCTAAATCACCAATCCCCAAACCTGAGCTTGTGTTCATAATATGAGACATTAGCAAAATCATTTCAAAATCATCTTTAACCCCAGTATGAATCGGAGGCATAGGTCTAACACGTTTAAAGTCAGATGTGTGTTGAGAGGCATATGTTCTACTCTCATTTCAGAAAAAAAACAAAAATAAAAAACTGAATAACCTTTTGATCATGCTTAAATTGATTTTGCTTTAAAACACTAAAACATGGATGAGTATAGATCAAAGAGATAGAGGTAGAAAGAGGTAGAATCAAAATATAAGAGCGCAATGTTTTAGTAAACCGAACACATTCTTTCACAGTGATCATTTTGCTGTGGTTAGAGAGCAGTAACGGCTTACAGATGATATAAACTGAAAAACAGAGCTGCAGTAAAGAGACAAGATCATGAGAATCAATTTTTGCTCATAACATCTGTAATAAAAACCAAATGCTGTTCAAATACTGACAATCCAATATTGCCAGATTGGTGAGTATTACATTCTGCCATATTTTTAAAGACAACGCAGCAACTGTTACAGAATAAAATGACACTGAACAGCAAATCAATAAAGTAAACAAACGTATAGAGAAACCTTGAGCAGAACCCCAAAGACAGAAAAGGAAAATTTTGTTTACACATTTACATAGTAATTGGCAGACATGTTTGTCCAAAGCTCAGCAGTGAGGTACAACTGCAGCAAATAAAAAGGGATCTGAAAAATAGGCTCTTTTAAGTGCCAGATGGGGAGAACACAAGATTTAGTTTTTTAATTAAGTGAATTTGCAGACAAATAAAAAAGTAGGTTAGAGGGCCATAACTTCATAAAACCTATAAATAATAAATATGGACACATTTATGTATAAAAATACAACAGTTATCAAAACATTTAAGACCTCAGGGTGAATGTGGTAATTATTTGTTTCTTACTGTGCAATATGGATGAAGACGGCTACAGACAATCAAACAGGGCCTTCTCAGAGCAGACATAAATGAAACTGATAGAGAAGAATACATAGATGAGGACGTGTCAGTGCGTTGTTATGGAGAAGGGACACAAATGGTTCAGTGAAATTAATTTGTGTTGAGATCATTTTCCAAGTCTAGATTTTGTTCACCATCATTTTTTTTTTGCAGTTGAACCTGGACACAGCTGCTGAAGCACTGAAGAGTTGGATTGACGTAACTGATGGATTGATTGAAAACATTCAGTTCAAAAGTTATTGTGAACTATTAGTTTGTTTAGACGGTAATCATTTATACTGTACTGTACAACATGGCCGATAAGATGGCTGCACTGAAGCAAAGGATTTCCCAGAGCAGACATTGATGAAATGGAGTTCCACTGGTTGTATAGAGGATATTAACACCTCAAGTTTGTATCCAGGCAACGAGATGTTGTACAGCGACACACACACGCACGCACATTTTAATCATTTTCTCGGGCCAAATTGTACTTACTTTATGCCTGAAGCTAGAAAAGGCCCCTGAGGCACAGAAATATCAGGATGATTTTGAATTAAAAAAAAAAAAATTAAAATATAATCATGTCATAAGAAATTGTGTACATGGTGATCACATGTGTCTTACTGTGCAACATATGGCTGAATACGGCTGCAGAGAAGCAGAACATAAATGAACTGGAGAGGATGAGTTCCAGTTCTGTACTGAGACCTCACAGTGAAGACCGACAAGTGTGCATCCAGGCCACAAGCTGTTAAACAGCAACACAAATGTTTAAGCAAAGTACACACAACAACATAGTCACTCCTCTGTCAGCTGTCCTTGCTTTGTACCTGAAGGGAGAAGTGGCTGCTGAGACACTGGAGAGTCAAGATGATGCTGTTGCTATTCAAAATGCATAAGACATAGTTTATGTACATGGAAATTACTTGTATATTATATTACTTATATATCACTGTGCCATATGATGATATAAGAGCAGCTAAGAAGCTAACCAATTTTAAAGCGAGGACTCTGAGCAGGAAAAAGAGGTGGAGAGGCTGCATGCCACTGGTTTCTCAAACTGCTGAAACTAACGTGACAAATAGGAGGCAAAAATCTAATGAGCAGAAAAACCTGTAATCTGTATTACTTCAAGGAAACAATGTCAAATAGATCCACACATTTAACACTGGTAGAGCAGTGTGCTAAAGATAAAGAGTATAGTTATTAATCTGGTGCCTGTGCCTTTGTGAAAAGTCTAACTGACCCAAAATATGAGAGGTCATCCATCCATTTTCAACATGGTCTTTAGCAGTCTGAGAAAAAGTTCATGGCTAAACACTGATGACAGCTGAAACAGACTGGCAGTTCTTCAACGTTAATGCCACCACTGCTTGTCACCCTCTCTTCCCCAGGCTCGGTTGGAGTGGCATTTTCACAGGCATGGTCTGAACAAGGCTTCTTGCCTTTTGCATTTCTGCCAATTCTGTAATCATCAAAAGTCACATACATGTATGAAGGGAACAGGCCATCATCATTTTTATAACGCAGCTTTTAAACTGCACCAAATACAACATTCACCAAGTGCATCAGAAACATCTGTGTTTTTAAGGAGCATGGCACGCACATCAGCACCAAGGTGAAGAACAGGTCTTCCCATCACAGCTAATAAAAATCTTCCACTGCATTAATGGACACTTTGCCAAATGGAGAATAATCACCAGTTTGCCTAATCTGACATTGTCTGACGTGGATGTAAACAAGCAGTTAATGATCAACCACTGAAATCTCATCTATTATTGAAAGCTGCACATTTCCCAACTTCGCTCTTAAACTGTTGATGTTGTCTTCTCCAAGTGGCTGATATGGTAGACTCACACAATCGTTGCAAAAGTCACATTATTAGCAGGGATGTGTGACAGCTTTGACAGTATACGACCTGCTTCATACTGGATTGCCTTTGTCAAGTGAGGCTCACCAGTTCCAGCTCCACTGGGGACAAAAGGCTCCTGATTTTCTCCATTTTATACAGAACTTGAGACTGTTCCTCATTCAGTGACTGTAGCAAACTCAAAGCATCCTCTTTGAGCTCAGGCTTTTCCTCTGTGCAAAATGTGTAATGTTCGAAATGTGAAAATGTTCAGCATTTTGTTGACCAGAACAATGTCATATTGAACACTTGCTGCAAACACCTGAAAAGCCTTAAGATTTTTTGACAACTTGGACACCAGTCACATCAAACTCAGTGTTAAATGCTTTAAGGGTCCTTGCAAGGTTTTGTTAAGCAATGACATAATGTTGCTATGATACACCTTGACACTTGCACCATCGCCAAAAACACAACGAGCTGAATCACAGGCATGCGAGTCAATCACAGAATACCATTCTCCTTCTTTAACCACAGCACAAGATGCTCCCGTCATACTTATCAGACAAGCAGTGTTGTCTGCTAATGTCTTGTTCTGTGCTTCATCAGTGGAGAATAGTAACAGTTCCACCTAAAATTCCAGCCAAGCTTCATGAAGAAATGACCCCCAGAGGTGAACCTGTATGAAATATGTCCAAATTCAAAGACTGCAATTTCACCTTCAACATACAATTGAATGCACAGATTGTATCCATTTATCAAAATATCATCATCAAGTGAAATGTTCAAGTCTACACTCATAACTAGAGCAACTACACTGTCTGCAGCACATTATCTACCGACAGTTTTTCTGAATACCTTTATATGACCTTAATGAAAGAATCCACTTACTGCACATCTTGAAGGTTCATCAACAGTTTCATCATAGCGTTTCCTTTATTGCGTGGTATTGTTGGGCTTTGGTAAGGCTCTCATAAAGCTTTTTGTTTAAGATTGTATGCAACACAGAAAACCAATTAGGGAACATTTGACCCTGTGGCCCTACACAAGGAGTCAGTCCCTTATCATTGGTCATGTTGAGACCTGGAAGGCAGAGATCCTCAGATAAAGTGCCCTGTGATCTGTCATGAGGAGATGATCCCTCATCAGAGGTCATGGTGAGAAGAAGGATGACCTCAGGAACACTGATGTGCAGCTTGGAGGCGAAACACTTCTTTAGCAGCCTCCGACTTACTTCTGCAGTGCTCTGCAAAGGACACTATGGAACCATCCAAACCGGTGGAAATGAATGATTTGGCATCAAATGAAACCAAAAGTGGCTCAAAATGTTTTCATCTTTAGCTCAGAAAAGCATGAAGCGTTTTCTCTGGCAGCCAGAAATAAAATACAGCTGTGACACTGAAAAATGTTTTACATAAACACAGGTGTCACTGGGCTGGGTGAACAAGAGAAAGAACTTATGGATTTAATTAGCACGATCATTCAAAGCTAGTGTAAGATGAGATTTATTTTGTGAGGATTTGTTTTGTGATTTTTAATTTTTCTCAGGGTTATTATTGGTCTTTATTAATGTCGGACTACTTGGCGGAGTGATAAGGAGATGTGTGATGTGCCACATCACTTGGCGAAGTTTTTTTTCCCATGTTGCTGTAGGGTCTTTCTTTCTTTATTTATTTATTTATTTACGGATCTAGACAAGACGGTGTCCCCGTGCTTTTGCTGCACCCACGGAAAAGACAACAGATAAGTTTAGGTAAGGGTACCAACTCTAACCCTTACATTAGACTACGTGATTTAACACAGAAGCTTGAGGTGTCTTCAGACCAAACGCGAAGCAGCGCGATTACATACAAAGTCAATGCACAGCCGCGAAGTCGCGTCGATGGCGCGAACGCGACGCAACAGTGTAAAGCAGTTCAGCTTTAGCGAAAACTTCGCGTGACGCTGTGTCTCGAAAGCCTATCAGCGTTGAGGTTCTAATGGCGTCACCGACATTTCGTGAATGGAGGTTAAAGTTATCATTGAGGACTGTGGACATCATGAGCTGTGGGACACAACTGCTGTAATTTACAGAGGCAGTACAAAGCGAGGAGAGGGCTTGGAGAAAACATCAGCGAGACTGTAGGACTACCAGGTAAGGTCTCAAAGTCTGTATCTGTTACAAGAGTCCAGCTATTGGTTGCACTTTACTGCGAGCCAAGTTTGCACTAGCGTTAGCTGCCCTCCCGAGTTAGCGCAAACATTAGCACAACAAAAGCCCTGCGATAAATCCTACCAGCACGACGGTACTACTCTTATTTTTATTTTTTCCCCTCTTAAAACAGTATTAGAACGACACTTGGTCATTTTTATGGTCTACAGTTTGTTGGTTGGTTAAAGTGTAATGTGTAATACAGAGAGGCCTTTCTGTTTTTGGCCGACCCATTTATTTGAGTGAGCTTTGGACAGCTGTTGCAGATTGTACTCATTCATTCATGATCACGTGATATTTAGCAGCTATATATCCTAAGGATGGAGTGGCCAGTGTGCTTTGGTGGAAAATGGAGCATAAGGGAGTGAAAAGCCTCCAGTGAGAAGGTCTGATGGTGTGGTCATTACTGCTGAACATCCTTCACCCATGCTGCTCTGTTAGCTACACTCTCCAGTGTAACTGCTTCTGTTGATCCTGCATGAATACATATTTTGTTCTGGTTTTACATAGTACATACTGTCTGTAATATGATTCATACATGATGGATCTGGAGAATGTAATGCGTTTTTCCCCCCATCATTCCCCTGCAGCATTACCTGCGACTTGTTTAATTGATGAGCCTATAAATTGATGAGCATGAACCAGCATATAAGTATATATACTGTCCACAGTCTGTTATATCTGGTGCCGGTCACTCCTTGTTCAGTTCTTCTCCCTCCAGAGGTTGACGTGCACTGCAGGGGGATGCAGGAGCGCAGTGTACATGGATGTGTTGAGTGTTGATTGCCATGCTTTGCTACCTTCCCATTACATCTGGATCTCAGTTCAGTGGTTCACGGTGTCTGGCCTACACAATTTTAGGTCCTCACACTCCCTCTCGTTTGCATCCAAAGCTTTTCCTAGACTTGTTTCAGAACAGAAACTAAATGTTTAAAATGAAAATGTAGTTACAATTACAGCTGATCTGAACATTAGTGTTCCTCCTTCTCCTCCTCCTGCACCCACTTTGCAACCTAAAGGAGATTTGTGTGAACTTTGTGTCGCAGAGATTATTTGTGTCTGTGTGTCAGTACCTGGCGACGTCTGTTTGTGAAGAGGGCTGACATTTCCATGTGTTGCTCCTCAAGAAACTTGCTGCGCTTCAGACCTCACACCGGTTGCTGCTTCAGACCTCTGAGCTCTGTAAAAACATTCTTAATTATCCTGGACAGCTAGGATAAAAAGAGGTCAGGCTCCTATGATTGTACAACAATCACTCACTGGCCACTTTAGACACGCCTGTACAATTTAACTACCTTTACAAGGTCATCATGTTCAGGTTTTTTGACACTGAGTCTGAGATGTGGTAACTCAATTATATGTAAATTACTGAGGTCAGAGTTGTTGTTGGAGTCCTATAGGACTGCATTATACTAAGAGGTGTTTCTAATACATTTCCCTCCATTATGTTAATTGAATGGGCATATGTTTGCTATAGAAACACAGTGGATGCTAGATATGAGTGAATTTACATTAGGACAATGAACAACTGAGATTGCACTGTGAGCCACAGATGGTCGCTGAGGAGCCAGTGGAGAGAAGGCCTCTTGTTCTGGGTCTACAAGCACTGCAGCACCAGCTGCAGGAGCGTCTGTCTCTGTGTGACCTGCAGTGTCTCTCAAAAACTTTGAACACCTCATGAAATTAAATTACAAATGTATTAGCTGTGCAAACAAGTCACCAAATAACCAGACTTAAGGGTTTTAATAGCAAACTGAGGTTAACTTATAGGTTTTACAAAGTAGGATGCTCATGCTAGTTAACATTAACCATTATGTCTTACCAGCTGGGGGGTTTTACAGGATAGTTACGCAGCCTCACAACAGCAAATACATAGCACACGTTGCTTCTCATCATCATTATGCTGAGTAGTTTGTAAGCCTCCAAACGTTAGAAAACCCAGACATAAATTAATAGTATAATCAATAAATAATAAATAAATGCTAGCAGCTGTGCAGAATATTAGTATGTGTCTGTGTGTGTAATTGTACTTCCACACACACCAGTTAAGTTGTAGACCTTACAGAGTGAGGAGATTTAAGAAAACAGGACATTTTGGCTTGTGTTTAACTGTTCACTGGGCTGTTTGAGGGTTAACACTTGGTTTTAGGGTTCAGATTTAAATGGGGTTGTGTGTCTGTGTGTGTGTAGGTGTGTGTGTGTGTGTGTGGCTTTGAATGCATTTTTTGAACATGTTAAGATGGCATGTTGAAGCTAAAATTGGCTTGCGAAGGTGGAACCAATGAATATTTAATGTTTAGAATGATTAAGGGATTTTTACATGATTATAAGCTGATTATCAAAATTGCAGTTCCACTGAAACCGCAGTGAAAACTGTGAATACAAAGCAGAGGCTCTTCATTGTCCATTGACTTTCCTATCAGAGGGATATCAGACATGGCAGTTCAACAAGGAAAATAGAACAGGCTTTTAGAAACATGAGGGTGTGGCAGTGCTGAACCTGGTGGCATGCAGAAGATAATACAGCCCTCACAGGAAGTAACATTTAGACTGTGTCTAGACAGAGGATCAGGCCAGGAGCAGCAGGATTATTGTCATGCTACTGCTAACACCCTTAACTGTGTGTGTATGTGTGTGTGTGTATACGGTGACATGGTAAGAAGCCAGTGGTCGGCCTGTCCAGTGGCCAGTTGCGATGTGTGAATGCAGTGAGGCTGATCTAATCCGCTCTGACAGTGACATTGCGTGACATTGACACTGCACTCTTTATGAAGGTGAGGACTTGAGCTGGGACCAAGACCCTGGGGAGTTTCAGTATGTATGCGTGTCTTTGCATGTGTTTGTGTGTGTTTTTGTGTGCATGAGGGTTATGTTATGTGGCTGGCTCACTGAAGGTGGAAGCAGTTGTGCTTAAGGTGCAAAAATGCACACGTGAAAGCGGGCGGATACGCACGCACCGACATGCTCGGAGCTCTTCGGGGCGCACTGAGTCATTGTTTTTTAGGGTGCTGTGACAGCTGAGCTGCGTTTTTTTTTTTTCCCTCACTCAGATGATGTCTCGCTTTCTATTGATTGCTCTGAGCGTAGCAATGGGGAGGTTGAGGCGCAGGTCCGGCACCCACTTTGAAAACACATGCGTGCACACACGCAGGTGCACAGAAACTCATATAGTGCGCACTGACATTGACTGATGTAGAGAGCTATTCTGCTCAGAGGAAGGCAGGAGAAAAGAACAGGTGACGTGAGGTCAGTAAAGAATAGTATGGAGGGGAGATAGTGGAGAGGAGAGAAGAGCCGAGGTAAAAACAGGAGGTACACAGTAAATGAGAATCAAAGTAAGAATAGGAACAGGAAGGGGAGTGAGGAGGAGGAGGAGGGAAGAAGATGAAACTACATCCACGCAAAGCTGGAGGAATATGAAAATGCACGAGTGGGACAAGCAGCCTGGCTACTCTGCTGAGTCGGCTGTGTTTTAATACAGCTGAACTCACAAATGGGGTGTTCTCATTTATGTTTTCTCTATTGTCAGACTGAGCTGAATGGGCTCTCATATAGTACTACCTGTTACATAAGGTAACCTGTTACATAAGCAACAATAATGTCACTGACACTCTGGTGAAATACTTTTTTTTTTTTTTTTTTTTTTTTTGACAAAACAAATGTAAGTACAGTTAAATTACAGCATCTGTACTGTCATCAGCTCCAGAGATGATGTCTCAGGACCTGAGAGACATTTCAGTAACAAATACGTGGACTTGACTGTTACTTCAAAAAAACTGAAGCAGACTTTTATTTAAGGAATAATGTAGGCTATATTTTTCCTGCTGTCAAATCCAGTAAGGAAAGAAAAGACAAAAACTAACATTGTGTTCGTCTCTCAATACTTAATGACTTCTCCGCCATTTCTTTTGCACTGAGCCCCAAAGCTGGACATTGTAGTTGTTAACAAATGTTAATCAAACAGGAGGAAGCAGCATTTGAAGCAGGGCTGTTTACAGCCGAGGGTTAATACACGTTGGGTTGCTCTGGTGAGTATTTACAGCAGCTGGATAAGATAAGATAAGATAAGATAGTAAGATAAGATAATACTTTATTGATCCCCGGAGGGAAATTTAGTTGTTACAGCAGCATAAACATAAATAACATGACATTCCACAAGAAACTAGAGAAATATAAAGTAACAAATAAGCTTAAAAAATTAAATATAGAATATACAGAATAACCACAAGCAACTAGAAAAATAAATAAATAAAAAAAACAAAAAAAACAAAAAACAAAAAACAAAAAAAAAAAAAAAAAAAAAAAAAAAAATATATATATATATATATATATATATATATATATATATATATATATATATATATGTGCTACAGACTGTGACTGATGAATAGTTTTCTGGACAACAATGGAGCTCAGTGGCACAGAGGAAGAAGACACATTAGGCTTTGGATACACACACAATATTTGTTCAAGATACACTCGTTTTTTTGTATTTTCATGTTATTTGCTGACAGTAAGAGAAATTTAGAATATCACAAGATGTGCTGGGTAAAATGGGTGATTACTCAACAATAACTGTGTCTGAGCAGGCTCTTGTGATTGTTTTTCCCTCATCCACATTATAATGTGGGGCTGGTGTTTTCAGATTTAGTCCTTCTGGAGAGCTTTCTTTTTTTCTTCTTTTTTTTTTTGTGGATGAAAAACTCCAAAAACATTGTTGACAAAGTGACTAAGTTATCGATGATGTGCAGGATTGGCTGGTTTCTTCACAGTCAGGAGTCTTCGATCCTACACGCCTGTCAATACGACCTGCCGGTGTGCGAACTTTGTCGTAATTGTTACCATTATTTCTGATGGATCCATTATACCAACCACCTGTACTGCTCTGGATTGAACTGTCTCATCTGTACTTGAAGTAACACAGCCACAGTAATCACAGCTCTTTGTATTTTATTTTATTTTTTAAACGAGGTGCTGTTTTGGCCTGAACACCAGTTAATGTGATCGTATTTCGAGAGGCCAAGCAAAGGAATGAAAGGTGAGAAACTGTGATGAAAGAAGTGAAGACAAGGATAGGAGATGAACGTTGGGCAGATGATGAGAGGCCAGGTGAAAAGCAAAAGGGATGAAAGCAAAAAAAAAAGAGAAAAGAACGGAAGATGAAAGGCAAAGCAAGAAAAGGAGAGAGGTGTAAAGGTGAGGTGAGGTAAAGAGAGGAGAGGGTAGATGGGATGATGAAAGGAAGGGAGATGAAGTGCGGCAAGAGGTGGAAGGAGAGGAGAGGAGTGGAGGAAAGTAGAGATGGGGAAAAAAAACTTGCAGAAAAGACGTGTCTAAAGATTCCTTTGGGGCACTAAATGTGAGACAGTTTGCTTCTGAGTCCTGACACTCTGAGCTGTGCTTCACGCCGTCCTGAAGTGCAGCCTCATCACTCTCTGGGTCCTCTCTTTCAGGCTCTATCTCCTGGTCGTCCTCTCTATTTCAGCTTTCTCTCCTTTTCACTCGTTCTCCTGAGTCAGAAGTGCCCGCGTATCAGTTTACAAGCGATGAAGCAAAACATCTAAGGAGAAATTTGCCAGGAAGCTGTGAACCTATTCTGTCGTGATATTTCCTTTTTATAAGCCCCATGTTCTGTCAATCAAATTTCACGCTTCTCCTCACGCATGATTGAGCCCGGCTGCCCCCCTAAAAAGATTCATTGGAAAAGTCTTCAAAGTGACACCAGCTGCTTGGATTTCTTCGGCGAACCAGGTTGCACTGACAATGAGTTACAGCACCGTCACATCCAGGCAGGTCTCCTTGATAACACTGTTTCCACCATCTTTTTTTCTTTCTTTCTCTTTTTTTCATTGAGTTTCTTGATTTCATTACTTCCTCTACAGCGCCTGAGGTAAAGCCTACATTTTTTTTTTTTAAGGGGGCAATAAGAGGCAATAAGATAGAGGCTACAGTCTGTGTGTGATTGTCTGACTAAATCCTCTGCCACAGACAGAAGATGCCAGTAGCAGGCAGCCAGTGCAGCAGATTTAAACAGGCTGATAGATGCTGACCTTTGGATTGAAATGCCCTAGGACGTTAGCTGTATTCATACATAATAAGAATAACTCCTCTTTGTCTCATGCGACTATAAAACTGTCAGAGAAGGAGCCTGAGTTTTAGTTAGGTTACTGTTAAGTTATCTTACAAAACAAACAAACATTTTGTGGCCAGAAGACACAGATAAAAGATGTAACAAAACAGCATGAAAACTGTATAAAGACCTAACACTATAGGCATAAGATAACAGTAGTGCTGTGAAGTATAAAGGAGATTATAGTGAGTCCGCTGACCACATGCAGTGAAAGAGGGGTTGTTTCCTAGTTACACACCCAGAGAAAATTATCACCAACTGTGAAGCTTTTTGGAGAGTATTTGTGTTGGTTACATGGCTCCCAACGTACCTGTATACATACGTCATTATCCAGAGTCATAAGAGACTCATAAGCTTTCACAGATGGGTACACTGGTCCACTCACTGAGCACTTTATTAGGAACATCACACTAATACTGTGTGATTCCTCCCTTTGCTCTCACTGATTCCACAAGAAGTTGGAAACTTTTCTCTGAGTTTCTGCTCCATGTTGGCATGATTCATCACATCACATCAAGCTGCCAGTCTCCTGTTCTGCCACATCACAAAGGGGTTCTGCTGGATCCAGGTCTGGAGACTGTGGAGGACACTGAAGTTCACTGAACTCACTGTCATGTTGATGAAACCAGCTTGAGTCTTTAGCTTTGTGACATGGAGCATTATCCTGCTGGAAGTAGCCATTAGAAGATGGTGAACTGTGGCCATGAAGGGATGAACATGGTCAGTAACAATACTCAGACAGACTGAGACATTCAGACCATGACTGATTGGTGTGCAGGGATGTGCCAAGAAAATGGAGAGGTCCCTTCTTAACACAGTCAGTTATTTGGTTTTGGGTCGACACATGTAAACATCTTTATCTCTGTCTTTGTCCTTTCCCTTTAGATCGTTGGCTTATCAACTCTAAACACCATCGCATTTCTCACAATTGGGACCATGGTTTTTGTCCCCATTCATCATAACAGAGTCAGGGGTCCAGGTCAGTTACATTTCAAAGGTTCATGTAAACCCATTAATATGAGAAATACTGTAAGAGAGTCAGGGTTAGTCAGTGTGAGCAAACATTACCACAGTCGTCCTTACCACATTAATAACTGCAAACATAGCCATTACCACCACACTGCTGCTTTGCCACACCTCTTGTAGATCCATCCTCTGGCTGCCTAACAGGGAGCAATCTTTTCAGATGGCTGCAGCACTGCTGCAGAATTGACCTTTCCATCAAGCAGTGCTCTGTAATTTGGGGTTAGTACAGCTGAGGATACAGAGGGGGTTTGTCCTTATCAGAATCTGCAGTCCACAGAGTCACATGTTTGCAGTCAGCGGTTGCGGAGAAGGGAAAAGTAAGAGGGTACAGATTAAGCATGGTAAACAGCCATTTTATGATAGAGCCTCCAAACTATAGCCCTTTCACTAGAAAGGAATGCTGATATCAGATGTTCCTGCAAAATGCTATATTGCATCTTCCATGTCCTCACTTTCCACGTCCCTACATAAGAGACACCCCGCTTCCTGCAGTGACACACATGTGAACAATGGCCCTGGATGTAAATACTGTGGTGTCAAGTCATCCGATATGAACAGACTCAGATACTGAGGTGACAAATTTAGAGTCATAAAAAAGCCAAAAAGCCGTCTAACGGCCAGAACGTGGTTAGGTTTAGGGAAAGATCTTGGTTTGGGCTACAAGTACTGCTTTGTTAAGGTTCTAAATCATTACAGATCCTTACTATTTACTACATTCTTATTTGTTTTTAACCAAAGAAGAATGAACCCAATTAACTTGAAGAACAGAAATGTTTGACTGACTGACAGATCGGGTCCTCCTGGGCAGGGATGATATCAGTCTTGTACAAATCTGTGGAGAGATGTTCTGCCGTTCTTCACAGATGATTCTTTTCAGCTGCTCTTTGCTGCAGGGCTTTTGTTGCTCTGCCTTCTGCTTTGAAATACTCCAAAGGTTTTCGGTTGGATTCAGGTCAGGGGACACACTAGACCAGGTCATAGTTTTCACTTTTTCCTCTTCTTTAAAAGCTCTTGTGTGGTTTTTGCAGCGTGTTTGAGATGATTGTCATGTTGGAAAATTCCTCTCCTGTCAAACTTGATGTTAGAAATCGTCTTTTCATTGAGGCTTCAGGCATAAAAACCTGTATTCAGAGAGCCATCTATGAATGTTATCTCCTCTGCACCTTTTGGACTCATGCAGTCCATATCAGCTCACTCCCACCTCTGTGTTTTACGGTCGGCACTATATATATATGAAGTTTTGATTTTTGGATTAACTGGAGCAGAAGGACATTTAGAAATGATTCTCTATGCTGATGAGGTAAATAAAAGCCACTATTGGAGAACTGATGGATTTTGCTTCCTTCGAACAGTGAAACCATTTCCCCTGTTTCAAGTCTTTATGCAAAGCTACGTTAGACGGCTGCCGGCTGCAGCATCATATTTACAGTTCAGACATGAGAGTGGTATCGATCTCCTCATCGAACTCTCAGCAAGAAAGCAAATAATGGAATTGAACCTTTCCTTTAAGGTAGTGGAAGCGTCTTGTCACCCTCACAGGTCCAGTAGGTGGTGTCTGTACCTGCAGTGAGGTGAATCACTGATTTCAGCCCCTCTGTCACAGCGGTTTTTCATCTAATGGGAAAACTTGAGGCTCGTTTTACCTGTGGCTGGTGAACTGTACTAATCTCCTTATGTATTTGCTGGATGTGTTTAAAAGGATAACGGCAGAATGTTGTTGCACAGGCACAGGTCAGTGCCTCGTGGTCTCAGCTTGGTCAGGTGTGGAGGTGCTGCTGTGAGCTGTTTCCTGAGAACACAACACCACTATAACATAGCTTGTGATTAGTTTGATTAAACCAAGGTATCAGTTTGAATCAGCTGATCGTTCTTTTATACCAGCAGTATTTTTTTTTTTACTCAACCATGGACAAATAATGAAACAAAATTCTAATAGTTTCAGTAACTTAATATCGTGATCTGTAACTAAATTCCACAGCCTCTGAGAAATTTAAGGAATGGGAGAAGGCTCCTTTAGTGATCAGGTTGACATGGGGGAGGAACGGGAGGGTGAGGTCAAGAATAACCCCAAGCTTGCAGGTTCGGAGGGAGGGAGGGAGGGAGGGAAAACACCTGGGTGGTATCCAGTTTTTAATCAGGTGGTAAACTTCCAACAGGTGACAGCAGAGAGGGTCTTTTAAGAGCGTTAGAGTTGGGTGTTTTTTCGCTGTACAGGACGAAACGGAGGAGCATGACGATGGAGGATCTCACCAAGAGGCAGTATGTACAGGATGTAGAGGAAGGGGTGAGGCAGCAAACTTTTGGGGGTGTCATGGCTGACAGGGGCTGTGTCAGATTGACAGTAGTTTATGAAAATGAAATGATGTCTGTCAGAGAGCTAGGATCTGAACCAGGTGCGAGCTGTGCATGTAACGGCAAAACAAATTTCAAGTCGTGTGAGGAGAATGATGTGGGTGATGGTGTTGAAGGCAGCACTGAGGTTGAGGAAGGTGAGGATGGTGAGGGAGCCAGAGTGGGCTGTTTCAGTGCTGTGTTTATAGCACTGTTAAAGTTCAGGTGGGCTGTTGTTTTTGTGTGGAAACAACTCGCTCAAGAACTTTGAATAGAAAGGGGAAATCAGACATGAGCTGATAACAGCTTTTATAACTCATCAGTTTGCACTTTATTTACTGTGGGAAAAAAAAAGCTTGTCATTGCCATTGTTCTGTCCCCCTCACACTCACACTCAGGTTGATGAAGGCAGGAGGACAATGATGTGTTGTAGAAGTTAAGCCGTTTAGTAGGAGAGACAATGTGCAGAGGTGTGGGAGTCTGAAATGAGCTGAGACAGGTAAGTGGGGAAAAAAAAAAAAAAAGATGGGTCAGCTGTGTTTCACAGGAGAGCAGAGACGTCGATATGGAAGGTGATGCTGGTCAGGGATCATCAGGTCAGAGGCAGACAGGTCAGGTGTGTGACCTTTGCTGTGAGTGGGGGGGAAACAGCAAGGATGATGAAGCTTAAATATGGTGCAGTGTCCAAATATTCAGAAGCTGTTGTGCAGTGAGTAGAAAGGAAGTGAAGGCTGGAGTGCACACAGCTGAGCAGAGGGAGGGGAATAGCTGTGTCCAAACTTTCTTTGAATATTTCAGTGGATGTATGGAGGGTGGCCTAGAAGTCCAAGTTCTGCCCTTATAATAATACATCCAGAGGCTGTGCGCTGAAGGTGAAGTGGTGTAGCACGCAGCCATAGCAGCTGGAGGATGGAACAAGCCTAGCCTTAGGCAGGGCACCGAGGAGGCAGAGGGCTCGAAGGCTGTATTGATTGCATGTCACCCAGCGATATCAACAACAACAAGAGACACAGCCATGGCCTGCGTGGCTGCTGAAAGAGGCTGCGATGCCCTCAAAGGACTGTCCAAAACCAGGACAGCATCTAGGAAGACACCGGTCAGTGGCTGCAAAAGATTACGCAGAGTTTGTTAGTAGGATGGACTTATTGGTTTTGATCCTTTCATGGCATTTGTTCATAATATTAAATGATGTTAAAAAGGGACTTCTGCCTCCAGATCCAGTGGAGATTGATAAAGACATCCTACAGTTTCCTCTTGTTTATTTATACTCTTCTTTGCTTAATAAGCTGCTGCACGGTGGACATCTGATTGGAAATCCTAGTCTACTGTGATGTTTTTATTGAGTGTCTGTAGGGGTTCGCTCTTCTGCGTTTAACAGAGGGTAAGAGACAGGCCGAAGACTGTGGGTGTTAAAAGTGACCAATCAAACACATCAGCCACTGTCCTCGCCTCTAAAGTCTCAAAAGTCAGCGTGACAAGCGAGCAAGTGTTCATTTGTATCACGTGCACACGCATGACTTTAATGTGCGCGGCGTTTGAAACTAATTAAACGTCATAGCTTCAGGCTGAATCATGTCATTCTGTTAAATCAGCATGCACTAACTACACAAATACAAAGAGTTTAAAAGTCAGTGTGTGGCCAGAGAAGAAAAGCACCATCTTGCACGTACATAGACTGCATTCATCATAATGAACTTAACTGGCATTTGCATTTATTCATTTATGTCTGTGTTAGTGATTTTCTTTCTGTTTTTCTTTTAATAGTTTACATTTGTATATGTTATTATATTTCCTGGGAATGCCAGCTTCAATCCCGTCCAGCTTGTGTTTTCATAAATGATAGCAAATCAACGGTTAACGTCTATCAGGGCAGAAAGAAAGAAAGAAAGTAAGAGTTTTCTCTGTCAGTGAACATTAGGCCTTTTACAGGTGAAAACTCCATAGATCTAATCAACACTGGGAAAGTATTAGAAGCTGTTATAGTCTTTTTAGTTGTCAACTCTCAGTTAACGAACTCCCATAATGCATCTGTAAGATGATTGTGATTGGGAGGAATCACTGGGATCTTTATGTCATTAATTAGTCATTCCTATTGTCATGTCTGTCTGTTTCTCAGCTCTCTGTCACTGCTGTTGTGATCTGATGGGAAATTAGCTCACACTTTATGAATTAGACGCACAGATTTGCTGCCACTCTCCTTCATTCTCTCTGTCCCAATTCAACATGTCTTTTCTGTTAATTGGGAAAATCAGATCGCTGTTGGTTTTGGTGGACACTCTGATTCTGGTCCTCCTGAGAACGTAGTATCTTTGCTCATTGTCCTAAGATGTTTTTTCAGTATTAAGAGTAACCCATCTGATTGTTATCCTTATATATGAAGAGCATCTGGTAGTGGTTAATGCAACATGACTTTCCATGATTCAGGTTTTCCATAATCTAAATAAATATAGGCTAAAAAAAACAGGGGTGTTGATAGTTTTAACAGGGGCATCGATATCAATGTAAACTTGTGCTCTTCAGCCGCAGACGATGCTGAGTAAAGTGCGAGTAAGTGCAATGACACAGTCTCTGCAAATAAATCATGACGTACATGAAGCCCGTACCATAAATGTCCACTGAAGCTTTGGCTTCACGGAGGAGGCTAAAAATAGATGGAAACATCAGATCTATGTGGAGCGATGAGGAGACTGTAACCTTCCCCCAACCTAACACATGAAACAAGCAGAAATGTCACATTTCCATTACGTTTTCCACATTGTTCTCCACCATCTGACGTTTGACCGATCTCATTGCACCGTCTTCGCAGTCAGTGATTTAATGGCGCCCAACTGGAGAATTAACGTCATCAGCTGTTTATGAGCCCAGGTCCTAACATTTGGAGTAGTGGTGGATGGAAACATGGGTTCATCTACATTTTCTTTACTGACTTTCAGGAGAGCCTAATTAACTATAACTCACTGTCTGTTAAAACTCTCCTCAAGAGCTGCATTTTACCAGCACACAGTACAGCTGGATCTGTGCCGCCGTGATTCGACAAAGACTGATATCTAAATGTTAATGAGCTGCCGAAAAACTGATGCAGAAGCACTGAAGTGAAATTGTACAGTCAACGATACTCATAAAAAAAAAAAAAAGAAGAAGAAGTAGTTTCATTCTGGTCCTGTGAGGAAGCCAAGGGTCCACCCGGTACAGGTCATATTTTGGGAGACCTCTTTTCTTTGTGTAGGCCTCAGTGTTTGTTGCAGCACGTAACACAATTCAACAGCTGAGCAGAGTGAAATAATCTATTAGTATCCATGGCGACAGCAGTTTCCTGCTTATTGTGGAGAGCGTCTCTGAGTTTACCTGTTTATTTATACCCTGAGCCTGAATACTGAGTGCCCTCCAGAGCTATGAGTGTGAATTCACGTGGAGTGACACTCACACGGAGTGAAGTGTTATGGAGGGGGATCGATTTGGGAAATGGCCTTTGTCTGAAGCATTTCCTTTCACCTCGTTCTGCATACCCTGAAAAACATTTCAGCTTAAAACTGGGAAGAGAGAGAGAGAGAGAGAGAGAGAGAGAGAGAGAGAGAGAGAGAGAGAGAGAGAGAGAGAGAGAGAGAGAGAGAGAGAGAGAGAGAGAGAGAGAGAGAGAGAGAGAGAGAGAGAGAGAGAGAGAGGACAACAGGTCAGGGACATGGGCTTAGAAAATCTTTGGCTTATTGTGAAGAGCCTGGCGTGGATCAGGAACTGATTGATTTAAGAACTGCTCATTCATAACTTCATTTATTTCTTTCATAGCCTCCTTATTAATGCCATTTAGGGAGAGGTATTTATAGTTTCCATTTATTTATTTATTTCATCACTTATTTATTTGCTGTTTTTCCTTTATCTACGACGCTACACCTGTGAGTCACAAATGATTTATTAGCTTAATTTGAATTAAAGTGCTCAAGTAGACAGTGTATCTAGAAGCACATTGACTGGGATGCTGTGCAGATATATTAGACTGATAAATGCTTGAAGTTTACGTTTTAATCAGGCAATACTGTAACTGCCACCTATGTCCCACTGTGATAAATTAGCTATTAACGATTAGAAAATTACTACTTGTACAAAACACCACTGCTATGATATTAACCACGACTAGAAAATTTGACATATCACCCCTGTTTTTATGTCATTACACAACAGCAGGGACATGCATAAAATGGGACCTAGCTTAAGTCCATGAATCTATTGCCCCAGTGGCTACAGTGAGGTTTCAAAGTCTATTTTATGTATGTAAGTGCAATCACATGATCAGCACTTCCATCAAATGAATGATGATCAGGGTTTCAACTTTCTGCTTATTTAAAATAACCATATCCAGGGTTAACAAACCAATCCTCAAACTGCTGAACCAAATTTAATTAAGCCACATTTGAAGAACGGACCCTCTGCTTTACCATACATTTGTTTATTTGTTTAGATTTGGGCATATTGGCACCATTAAAAGTAAAGTTAGCTACTAGCAGTTCATGTTTGCATTATAGCTATAGATGTACAGACAACTGTCACTGGCTTACTTTGATTTTAAAGAAAACCGAAAAACATGATTCTCTCTCTGATGAGCCTTTTTTTATGAATTCTAATTGGATTTATGGACATTTGTTCACAGTGGACATTGTATATAATGATCTCATCAGACAGTGTAAGTCGTGCTGAATCTAAAATTATGTGCGTCATGTCCGTGTGCTCAGGTTTGATGAATTTGTGACTCAGAGAAGAAGGAGTGAAATTTTTGTTGGAACTGCTGATCGTGGGCCAAATCAATGGGGCCGGACACCAGCACAGACCACTCTCACTTTCACCTCAGGCAGCTGTGTTACCTTACGTCACTCCCTCCACACCCCTTTCAGAAACTCTCTGTACACTTCTGCAATCAAATTATTGTGAGACAGAGATCAGGGCAAGGGCAGAAACCATCTCTAAAGCTCTGAGTGCTCCCAGGAGCTCAGTGGCCTCAATAATAGTGAAATGGAACAAGTTTGGAACCAGCAGGACTGTTCTTGCTGTTGGCCATCTGGTCAAACTGAGTAACTAAGAAGCCTTAGCCTTAAGCCTTAGCCTAAGTCACCGAGGTGATCTAGAACCCTGCGGTCAGTCTGACAGAACTTTAAAAAGTCCTCTGCAGAGAAGGGAGAACCTGCCAGAAGGATGGGCTACTGAGACAACAATTTAACACAACTCCAAACGCCGTGTGGTGACATATGCTCAGCACCTGAGTAATGCCATCCCAGACCATCCCTGTGGTGAGGCATGGTGGAGGCAGGATCATGGTCTCAGTAGCAGGGACAGGGAGACCGGTCAGGATTAAGGGAAGGATGAATGCAGCCAAATACAAGAAGTCCTCAAAGAAAACCTGCTCCATCTGGGCTGCTACTGAGAACTGAATTAAGGGTCTGAATACTTTAATTTATATTTTATATTTTAATTAAATTTGCAAAGTTTTCTAAATACATGTTTTCGCTCTGTCATTATGGGTTATTGAGTGTAGACTGAAGGGCAGAAACAGCAATTTTATCCAGTTAAAATCAAATACACACTCTATTAAAGTGAGAGTGAAAGCGTCCGAATACTTTCTGAAACAATGATGTTTTACTACATCTACTCATGCACCCATGTAGTTGTCTTTTTTGTTCATGCCTGTCTCTAATTAGCTTTCTATTATCTGTCCATTCTCAGTGATTTAACTCCTCTGATAATTTGCGTAGCTCAGTCAGTGTATGGTGAGCAAACAGACCAGTCCTCTCCTCAGTGTCCTGCCCTCCCTTTCATTGGTGTAATCATGGTTGTGTGTATGTGTGTGAGTGTGTGTTGCCCTGTGGCAAACATCAGTCAGGAGCTATCCTTGGCCATTAGGCTGTCAAAGAATCAAAAGACCCACATCCAGCACTGAATGCATCACATCTCCCTCCCTCTCTGTTTGTCTCTCTGCAGAACTCTGACTCACTTTGTGAGTGTCAGCGTGGATTTGTGATGTCACCCATTTGTGTGTCTCTGTGTTAGTGTTTTTTTTTTTTCTTTTTTTTTGTCTTTTGGTGTGTTTCTGTCTGTATGTTAGTGTTTTTTTTTTCCTGTCTGTTGATGTTTGTGTGTATCTGTTGCTGTTTTTTGCTGTTGGTGCTTACATCTGGTTGCGTAGCTGACTGACATTTAGAATATCAAAACCAAAGCCAACAAACATGGTTTTAGGCTACAGTGTCCTTATTTCCTCACTGAAGCAGGACAGCACCAAAAAGAGGACTGCACTCCTTGGTTAGACAGATAATTGCTGTAGAAATATTTATGAATTAAAGGGGATTTGTCAGTTTATTGCTTAGCTTTTGTAACATGAGGATGACAATATAAAATGTCTTTTAAATGTATTTTTTTCCCATGTTATTCTCCACTTTCTTAAAACTCATTAGTAAACTGATGTCAGTGTGTTCCTCATGCTCTCGATGGACCTCGCTCACTCTGCTGTGTAGGAGAAACTGATTTATCATCTCATCTTGAAAAGGGATTTCCCATGAGTAACCATGCCAACGGCTGAATTTCATTTTTTTTTTTTTTCATTCTGACCAATAAGGTGAATCTTTTGTGAGTTAGAGCTTTTGTTGTTTGTTTCGTGAGTTAAAGCTTTTTGTTGGTCACATCCAAATGAGAAAAAGAGATACAGATATTCTTTTTTTTCTTTTTGAGACGTGACTCAAAATGTTGGCATATAGATAAATGCAGCAGTTAAATCTGATAATAATGGATATCATGATCATGATAATCCATAAATGTATCCATTGTCGTGGCCTTTATCTTCTCTTGTATATATAGGTGCGGTAATCTATATCCCACTGAGATGCACTTCTAACATACACAAGTGGAGATTTTTGTGTAATGGTGAGAGTCATCTCTCTCTCTTTCTCTTTCTCTCTCTCTCTCTCTCTCTCTCTCTGACAAAAGCTGTTTTACTGGACGTAGAAAAAGGCTTCGATAGAGGAAAGTGACCAGACATTTATTTATTTATTTATAACACCGTTTTATGTTTTATCTAAAAATCTCCCCTCGCTCTGAACTGGATAAAAGCACTTCACACTGCTGAACAGTGTCTGTACATTTCTAAACAGAACACACAATAAAAGCAAGTAATCAACACATTTTCAAATTAAACTGCTCAAACAAAACACAGTGATGCCCACAGGAACAAGCTAAAGGAAAGGAAAAGGAGATCAGTGTAGATAGAATAGATAAAGGATGATAAAAGACAAGGTCACATAAGAGCACAACTACAAAAGGAAGTTTTTCAAAGATATTTAAAAGCATGTACAGAATCTGCAAGTCTCAGATTCTATTTCATTATTTTGGAGGCCTGACCAAAAAGACCTGGTCCCCTTTTGTTTTTAATCTGGAGTTTGGAATGGGAACTATAGCCCTGTCAGCCCTGGCTTGCAAGAAGTTAACAGATCTGTAATGTGCATCAGGTTCAGCCCATGCACAGCTTTAAAACTGATTAGTAAGATTTTAAAATCAGTTCTACAGTGGACTGGACCAGAGTTGTGAAATGATAGATGAGCTAAGACTGAGATCCGAGGCATTATCATCTTCACTGACTGAAGCTATGACAACATTTGGAGACAGGAGCAATATTGTTAGTTGTAATGTGGTCATATCTTATTTAAGGCTTTTTTTTGTGATGTGGGCAAGTTGGTACACAAACAGCCAGCAGTTAATGCTTGGGAGTGTCAGAGATACACGGAGCAGCTCGCTGCTGATGGAAAGCCTGAAGTAATCGCTTTTAAATGAAATGTTGTACAGGCTGTAACAGATGGTCCAGTAGCATCATTTGATGAACTCGAAAACAGGTTTAGCTGACTGATGTCAATACCTGCCAGTTAAATCTATTTTTAACATATATTGACACAGATATAAAGGAAGGATGTAAAAATAATGCTGTACGCAACCTCGACCGATTCTGACTGTCGCCCTGAAAATGTGTTGGGCACGTGAGATGTGCGTTTGCTACCACAGCAGCCCAATGTTAAGATGTTCTGAAAACCACAACACTGGGTTTGAATTGTGTAACTTATAAGACAATTCAACTGAAAATTCTTAACAGAGCTGCCATCACAGAGATTAAGGGAGTGCGCTGGCACGACTTCCAAAAGCTTTTGGATAGGGCTAAAATGATTTACTGTCATCTACTCTATGTTAAATTTACAGATCCCCTTCTGTCCAGTAATATGTTTACTTGGCAAACGACTTTAAGCGAACACAGTGCCTTATTATATCTGCATTTCTGGATGTTAAACAGCCAATTATATTGAAGTGAGAAAAGCAGGAAAAGTGACTGCTGCAGTATGTATTGACTGCCTCGGTATATTGACCTCCAACAGAATTACACCCGACAAAAGATGGAGTCAGGGGCAGTAACGGCATACAGAACCGTACATTAGATTCAAGTACTGGGAACATTAAATGTTTGTGTGCAGTAGTAGGTTTGTGGATAGGTGTCTTTCTTTTCTTAATGCTTGTCTTTTATCTCATTCTTTCTTTACCTCTCTCATGCTCCTACTCACACTGAACAGGTGACAGACTGCAGTTTAAAAAATGCTTACCTGTGATAAAAGATCACTTGGCAGAAACCCAAGGTTGTGAGATGTGAGCACACTGCATACAAAACAAGAATGCATGTTTGCTTATTTGTCTGGTTTTGTTCAGTTTGTATTTATTGTTTGTTTTGTACGTTGGAAAAGTTGTGTGTTAAGCAGGTTATGAGTAGATAATCTGCAGTCCATCATTTGTCCATTGTGGGTAAATCATCAGCCTTACTGATGGGTCATCATTTGAACTATATTAATCTCCTTTAATCTACAGGAAACATTACAAAGTTTGCATACGTCAAACATGTTGGACTTGTAGGTTTAGGCACAAAGAAGAGCTGAGTAGTCTCAGGGAAAGACCAGGGTTTGGGTTATGATTCAGACATACATTATGGGACACACGTCAGTGATGTTCCTGGGGTCATCGGGTCTTTCAGCTCTTTCATCCTTATACGCCCTCGCTCAGGCGACACAGCCAGGGCTAATCAGACCCTGGCTTGTGTCCCACCAGCATTGGCCCACAGATCACTCCTCCTAATCCAGGCTTGAGCTGTGTGATTCACACTGAACATCAAGTCAGCATTATTTTTTTGTCAGTGTTACACTATATTTGCATGGAGTGTGTAGCTGAAATGCAGACTGACCTGCCCTACAGTCGACAAGGTGGTGAACATAGTGGAGGATTTAGCAGCTAAAGGAGGTGGAGACCAAACCAGAGCTAAAAGGAGAGACATGAATTAGGTGGACACAAACAAGATTTAAAATAAATTCTAATGTTGCTCTGTGTGTGCTGATGTGTAAATAGACACATTATAAGTTATAATGCTGTCAGTCTGCAGCTTTGTCTGCTTGTTGTGGAGTTCTTCTGTCCCCCAGTAGCCAGAAATCTGTTCATGCAGCGTTGAAGAGCTAACTGTATCCATTAAAGATCTTAAGAGCTACACTTGAACTGCACAAGCCATTAATAACAGATGCAAACTGTCCTGCTTTATTTTCCTCCCTGACAGACATTTGCCCACCTGTGTACCTGTACCTCTCACTGCCTCTCCTTCCTGTAGTAAAAGAGATAATTTGGGTTTAGGGTCTTAGCTCCTAACAGAACTCCAAATGAATGTTAATGTTCCTCCACGTCTACTGTCTGTGCAAATAGGAAACTGTTAGCTAACATGGTAACATGCTAATGTTGTGTTTACAGCCAAATGCCATTGAAAACATAATGTATTTTTAATGTTCACAGTTTCTGACAACAGCTCAGGCAAATTTCAAGACTCTACTGATCGATTTTCACGATGTTTGGAGCTGTATGGAAACCAGCGTCTGCCTGGAATAGTTAAAAAAATGCCTTCGAATTTCAAAGGCACAACAGTATGTTGAGCTTGAGAGTGTATTCTCACCCTTGGAAACATCAGTCTGCGAAACAGCTCCAATTCAAATTCAGGTTTAGCTCGTATGTGAACCGTAGGTACCTTATGTTGCACCATATGTTGTCAGCAGGCTAAAAACATACAGAAGTGCTGAAATGGTCCTTTAAAGCAAAGTGACATTGGTGAAGACACAGGAAGGAAAAGGTACCAGGATGCCTGTATGTACAGGTGTTCTTTGTGAGGTGATTACATCAAAACCACTTTAACAGCATAAGCTGATCAAATACTAGCCTGGGTCAAAGAGGGAATATTAGCAGCCATAATGTTATCCATCTCATCAAAGGGACTTAATTGTCTGAGTCTAGGTTGGTGTTAAATGTAACTTTATTTACAAAGGCTGGCTGTATGCATTAGAAGGCATATATATATGTGTGTGTGTTGGGGATCTTTTTGCCCCTTTTAGGGACAATAAGCAAGTCCCTGTAACAGAAATCATTAAAGTTTAGAGTGAAGCATGAAGGATTAAGGTTAGACATGTAGTGGTTAGGATTCGGGTATGTTTCCAGGAAATGAATGTAAGTCAATGTAATGAAACATGACTGTGTGTGTGTGTGTGTGTGTGTGTGTGTGTGTATGTGTGTCTGTGTGTGTTGTCAATTCAGCACTGGCTTAACGCCATAATTCTCAGTGAGAGACGGAGAGCATTCCAAAACATCAAAATAAGAGCTGCAGCCAACATGAAGGACTCTCTCCTGCCTGCGTCCTGGACCCTGTCCACATACTCATGCATATGTGTGTGTGAGACTGCCAGTCCGTGTGTGTGTGTTGGAGAGATCAGTTAACTAATCGCATCCTGTTCAGGGAATACACTTGCTGCCAAGAATTAAGGAGAGCTGCTGTGAGTGTGTGTGCTTGATGTCCTGCCAGACAAGTGTGTGTATGTGTGTCTGTGTGTGTGTGTCTGTGTGTCTGTCCAGGTCCCGTGTGTTCTCAGGCGTGATTCTGTGTGTGCTCAGATTTTGTTTGGCTATGGCCGTGCCATAGCCAAACATGGCACGATCAGTCTGACGCTCTCCGTCTGACAAGCTGGTGAAGGCTGATATCTGTTTGATGTATGATTCATTTAGCTCTTCATACTCCCAGAAATATATATTCACATCTGGGACCTCTCTCTCTCTCTCTCTCTTTCTCTACCTCCTTCTTTCTCTCTCTGTCTCTTTAGCTCTCTTTCACAGAAATACAGCAGCAGTAGGCTTCTGAATGTTGTTAAGATGAACAGACAGGAGCTATACTCAGTGATGCATGTCCATGATAAGACTGTAAAAACAGTTTTTTTATAGTAGGTTGGCATTTTCACTCGTCTTATGCAATGTCTTATCATTGGTGGCACGAAAATCAATTTTGAGCTCGTGAAGGAAAGAATGTATTTGTGGAGATTTGCTTTCATGTCCATTGTGCGCCAGTAGAAACTGATTTTTACAAACATCTCACAGGTGGGTGCAGGGTGGGGTTCTATGGGGCTATAGCTCCACCAAGAAATGACCGATCTGACATTTGACAGATAAAAATCCTATTTTATTTAGCATCGGTTTTCCCAGTGATCCAGTCCAACTGATGCTGCGTTTGAGTTCACCTTTCTCGTGTCACACACAATGTGTTACCTGTAGCAGACGTGTTTGGTTTGCTTTGGGAGTGTAGTAGAAAAGCATGGTTTCAGGGATCAGTAGTTTTGGCTGGAAAACAAAAATGAAGTAAAACCTCTGAGCTAGTTTAGGCAGCTCAGCTGGAGACCACTGCTACTCTGACATGACATACTCGTCTTACTGCGCCACATATCTAACATACCCTTTTAAAATTGGCAGCGTGCATTGCCCTCAGTGCTCTGCTCATTCTTTTTGCTGCACGTCTGTCCACACCGCTCACCTGAAAGCAATCCTGCTACTGCTGTTGCTGCTTACCTGAGGACATGGACAAGGGTTAGAGTTATTAACATTTATCACTAATTTTAACATTGTATGCACCAAGCTAATTATTATCTTTAAGATTTGGGAACATGGAAATATGAAAAAACAACAAACCCCACACAGGCACGAGCATTTGTTTGAAGATCTCCTTGAGTATTTTATTTAGTACACTGTCAGCATAATACAGAAATGATGGCTGAAACTATGAAAATGCTTCCAGCCATCCTTTCTTGTTATAAAGAGTAACCTTTCAGATATCTGCTGTGGATCTCTCTCTCTTTTTTTTCCTCCTGTCCAAACAAACCTGCAGAGGAGGCTGGAACATGCTGCTGCTTCACTCACCTCCAGAACCTTCTCTCTGGGAAAGGTCTCACTAGGCAGGAGCAATGTGGAGACAGCATACAGGGCCAGACTGAGACAGTGTGGGCCAGGCCACTTTAAGTATTAAATCCTAAACTCACCTCATTTAACAACACAGCCTGTTTTCAGTTGATGTATATGTCTTTATATGGTCTTGTATGTTTTGAGGTGGTTAAAAAAAAAAAAAAAAAAAGATATAACTGTAAATGGAATAGTGAACAAAATGAGAAAGCATGTGAAATACAAACCAGACCAAACACACCATGCAAACAAAATGAATTTTCATCCCGTTCTGTCATTGGATTAGAGAACTGGCTTTTTTTAAAAAAAAAAAAAAAAAAAAAACTGTTTTCAGTCTGAAAGTTCTTGGACTTCTTACACCCAATTAGTCTGCACCAGTGGCTGGGTATGGGCCAGAATGGCAACAGTAACACAAACTTTGATTTCCAAAGTTGAGGAGGGACGGCAGAATGCCATGGCTGTGTCTCAACTGCCAAAATAAAAGAGGACGAAGATGCACTTAAGCGGAGTGCAGGTGTGACGCTGAATCTCTTCAGCTGATAATCATACAGCGGCAGTTTGTGGGGGATGCTGCGGGGAAAATTCAATTAGATGTTTTCACAGCTTTTAAGAGTTGGCAGACACAGTCAAAACAGAAGAACACTTTGCACATCTATTCCAAGAGACAGGTGCGCAGGAAAGGGATTAATGGATCCAAAGTAGTAAACAAAATGTCGCACACTGCCAAACTTGCAATGATTAATTTATTCGCGAGACAGTGGAGTAGCTTTTCCATTAGGATTCAGAAGGCAGGTGAAGAATCTGTGTAGTCAGTATTATTTACAATGCTGTGCCAAGTCAGGTTGACATGCTGTTGTGTGGTCTGAGCTTGGACCAGCTTGCTGCTGTTTTATTTTTAATTTAAATAGATCAGGAACCAAGTGCAACTAGCTAAACCTTGCACTATGCTTGTTGAGTAGAGTACAGTGAGGTCGGGTGCTGATAGTCCATAGCTTAGCCATAGCTTTGAGTTATAAGCTAGCACAAGCATGCCAGCGTGCTCACAGCGGCAATGCTAACGTGCTGATGTGTATCAGGTATAATGTTTACCATGTTCAGCTAATAAACGGCCTCCTGTTTTTCCATGTTACCTTTAATCTGAACGTATACCAACTACTAAATGTCACAGCTCTCTGAGGCAGCTTGTGTCTCTGTGGTTACCAGAGTACAATAATCCTATATAAGCATAGATACACTGACAGTAGTCTAAATGAATGTGATAAAAAAAATAGCTTGATTCAGATAATTTGATCAGAACGACTAGACACGACATTTAACTGCACTGATCTCTCTTTCCATTTTCCACATTCCTCTGTGTGTCTGTGCGCAGCCATAACACAAAACCTTAGGACCAAGTCCAGCTCTGAGGATCGTGCTGAAGGCAGGAGGAAACCCACACAACCTGAAAATTCCACACAGAAAAGCCTCATTACACTGCTTAATTTATTATTGACAGAACGATGCACCGATGTTATATAAACTGGATAAAGTATATCAAATCAGAGTGGAACCACCTTATCATGTCTCAGCTCTCGTGGTTAGTGATGGAGCTTAGTGTAGCATGTCCTGTAAATCCCACCAGAAGGGAATTAACCTGTTTAAATTAATAACCGTCACTTCCTGCCCGCCCACAAGCTTTTTGATTCATATTTCACACCCTCACAAGCCTTTGTTCTTCTAGCTGGAAAGACACGCACAAGGGGGAAATACTTTAGCCTCAAAATGTCAGTCGCCGCTCCTTCCTCGCCAGCTGCTGCTTAGAAACACTGTTGTTTCATGATGCTGTATTTTTATCCTCCTACCCCTCTTGTCTTTGTCTTCTCCTGTCTCCTGTTTTTGTTTTAAATGTTTTATTTTGTGCCAGGGAGATGGATTTTCTTCGTCTTTACACTGCAGCGGCGTTCGAGCTCATACTGGCAGTGCATTTCTGTTCTCTTCTCTCTGCAGCTCATCGTGCTGTGTTGTCTGTTTCTGTTTTCATTTTATGGTGCAGACTGTGTCAAGATTTGCCTCCTTTGACTCTTTGTTCTCTCCAACAATATTTTGGAAAGCGGGGTGTGAGGAGGAAAGCAGGTTGTTAGCATATTCGCTGCGCTCCTCATGGCCTGAATAACACTCTCCACCTTTGCAAAACAAATCCATGTGCTCAGACAGTAGAGTTTGTCCTCTGGGGACGTTGACTTTGAAACGCTGTGTGATTTTGGGGTAAGAGTGTGAGAGTTGGAGAGAGGTGTAATGGACCTGATCAGATCCGCTCAGAAGATTTAAGAATCTGTGGGGAAAAGAACAAACAGCAGGTTTTATTAAGTGATTGTTTGATGTAGCAAAGCACTATATATATATATTTAAAAAAAAAGTGGACAGATTTCACAAACAGACAAAAGGCAAAACCAAGCACATCATTCACACGTCAAGGAGAAGGAAACGCAAAGAGAGAGAGAGGGACAAGGAGGAGACTGGGACTCCTGGAGGACAAAGATCCAGATCCAAAACATCTGGAGTGAGGCACCATAAGTCAGGAGATTGATGGCTGATGGTCCGGCCCAGAGACCCTTAGTGAAAAGACAGGACATGGAGGAAAACATGGGGGGGCAGAGACAGAAAGTTTACAGTAATCCCGTTGGCACAGATAACACGGACTGACCCACTGGCAGGAGAATAGATGAGTTTAAAGTTTGGATTTAAAGGCCTCAGCAGAGTCTGACCACAGTCTGAGTTCAGCAAGGAAGTCGTTCCAGAGGAAGGGGACATGATAGGAGAAGGTCCTGCAGACCCTGGGGACAGACAGGAGTCCTGTGTCCTGACAGCGAAGTACACAGGATGGAATGTATAGTTTTAGGAGATCAGACAAGTATGCAGCGACAAGAGCATTTAGGATTTTGTATCTCATCAAAAACCTTTTAAAGTCTGATCTGACATGGTTAGGGAGCCAGTGAAGGGGGCTAAAATTGGTGTCATGTCCTGGAATTTTCTAGATTTAATTTAAATAAAAAATGAGACAGTAGAAGGTAAAGTAACATCAACATTCTTGGCTGTCAGACTTTGAAAAATCACACAGTTGTCGAGTGTTGCTGTTACCGTGTCTGTGTCGGGCCGAGCCAAAGACCAGCATCTAGGTTTTATCTGAATTTAGGAGAAGGATGTTATTTATTTATTTTTTGCCACACTGCTTTTCAGAGTCTCTAATCTGATGGTTTGAAAAGGGTCATCAGTAGTAGTTGTATCCAAAGCTTACAGTCTGTTACAGCACAGACGATGATGGAGATGAAGTTTGTATTTATGGTAGAAAAAGCCTGAAAAATCATGAGAGACAAAACGTGTTTGTAATTCAACTCCCAGCATTTGCGCTCCAGTCTCCTGCAGGTCTGCATAAGAACACGTTTCATCAGTAAACCAGGGTGTAGACCTGGACTAGACCTCCGTCTAGTCTCAGCTTCAACTGAGACTAAACAGAGCTGTGTTTAAGTCAGTACAGTTTTCAAGAGGGCCCTGTCTCTGCAGGTCGTCGCTCACCGAGAGCAGTTAAAGCTGAAGGACCAATGTGTCCAGTGATAAATACATCAGCACCAACATTACGAGGACAAGCTAGTATCACTTCAGATCTGAGAAGGCAGCGATCTGACATAACAGATGTGATGGGGGAGACAGTCAGATCATAAACCACTGTCCCAGGTCAGGTCTGTTACCACTGCAGTGAGCGGGTTCACACACAAAGTGTCTAAAGCCAAAAGAAACTAGCGCTAGAAAGGATCAGAGGCCTTATTCAGGTGGATATTAATATTATCATGTCTCTTCAGATGCTAAATTCTCCACTACGTTAACCTTTTAACCTTTAAACCTTTAACCAGGTTAATGTCCTATATATAAAAGAACTGTTCATGAAAAAAAAAAAATACATATACCCATATGTATATTTCAAAGGTCTGCTCATTCGTTCAGACTTCCAAATAATAAAATGAAAATAAAACTACTGCAGAGTACATCTGACAGCAGTGCCTACTTTTAACAGCTAGCCTAAAAGGCAGGGGTGGGCAATTATTTTTTCCAAAGGGCCACATGAGAAACCTGAGCTGTGCTAGAGGGCCGAACCAACAATAACCTTAACTTAAGTATGCTCAATATTAATTTCCTCCAACTGTAAAGGGAAGTAAATTATGTAATTTTGATTATGCTACTGTAATCAAAAGACTAAGGATGTTCTATTACAATAAAGATATAAAATAGTGGAGTACGTCAAAAATACAAGTCATAAACAGGAAAACAATCATTACATCAGTATTTCATTTTATTTTTAATACATAACTGAATAGTTGTTTTGCAAATGTAAGCAATTAATACAAAAAGCAATAAATGCTTTAGATGCCTTGTATTTTTCTGCATATTTGGTCACGTAGTGCTAGTTTTTGTTTACATTTCTTGTGGGTTGCAAAATGCCCAGGTCTGCTATAAGGTGTGTGTGTCAAAACAGTAAGTTCTCAAATAACAATGTCACCTGGAGAGCCAGGTGTCAGAAACTCCACTGACAGCTGAAGGTTTGGCAGATAAACAGGAAGTCTCAACAAGCTGCTCCATCAGGAGGAGTGCAACTCTGCCAGTGTTGTTTGGTCAGACTGAAAGTTGCTGTATTGACATTGTGTTACACCTACCTTTTCATTACACTTATCATTAGGGGCTAATAAGAAGGTGTCTTCATTATAATAAGAAGTCACTCCATGTCCTACCATAAGAATCAGACAAAGATCTATTATTTCACCCTCTCGTGTCAAATGACAACTTGTTGCATCTAAAAGTGAATGGTTATGGTCCACACTGGTTTCTGCAAAACATACAGACCACAGACTTTCCCTAACCTTAAATTTGTTTTTTTTTTCTGCCTATACAAAATAAAACCTTAAGCACAGCAGTGGCAGATCAGAAAACTCTTATTTTTGAAACAGATTTGGAAAGTACTGACAAACTGTGACATCCAGCCAAGACGGGCATGAGATCAGAAAATGTCCACATTGGTAATTTTTCAAGGCAGTGACCAAAAAAAAAAAAAAAAAAAAAGAAGCTACAGAGCAGTTACTCTTGAACACAAAAATAATCTGATGACAAACAATGTGTGATGTAGTGAAGTATGATCCTGAAACCAAAGCAACATACTGTAGCCCACAGTGGCAAATTTAACCAGTAGATGGTTTTGCCATCTATTATTTTTGGAGGAAATGCAATTGCTGCTGGGATTATTTTCATTACCAGCAGAGAGTGTAATGTTTGTGTAATGCACAGAGATCAGAGAACTTTTACCCCCAGAGAGTAAAAGTTCACTTGTGTCCCATGAGTTGTGAAGGTCGTAGTTTTTGTTAAATACAGAACAAGTAAACCCACTGGCTGTCGTGAGGTCGGCCTCTGAGTCTGTCTAAAGATGGTTGCTCCGGTTTGATTTGTGTTATGTGCTTGCTCAGTTTTATCTCCTCAGTGTGTAGATACACTGCTTTCTAATCCAGTTTTGGACTGAAGCTGACTGGACTGTATTCATGAATATAAATTGTTCCTTCCACCATTTTTTTAAAACTTATGTTAATGCTCATTTTTCGAATTTGCGCCCTTTAAACCCCCCCCCCCAAAAATAGTAAGTTGTAGGGTTCATATTGCTTGTTTTAACATGACATCAGAGGAGAGAAGAAATGAACTGGAGATGATAAAAGTATTAGCATCAAAATGAAAACCAGTTATTATTGCTAACAGCTAAAACAGTATAATTATTATTCAGTCTGCAGAAAGCAGCAGTAATATCGGTCAGCAGGCTAACATGCACTGAGTAAACTGTCTGACACTGTTACATGAACAAACCTGGTGATCCCTGAAGCCACCAAACGGTTTCTTTGGTGTTCTTTGAAATAAGAGCATCAGTGCAGCATTGTATGGGAGGTGCTGACGGCGGTGAGGATGTACGAGAGCCGGCAGCTTAGTCGAGTCGAGTAAATGAGTTTGTCCAGCACCTGCAGCTGTGGTAAACCCACAGGGAGAATCATCACAGTCAGTCGCCCCGCTGCTCAGCGTAAAACAAACTAAACTTTTACATGCAGCACTGAGTGAGTTTGTAAGATTGTTTAAGGCTGTGATGCCTCAGGTTTAATTGTAAACAGTGGTAGTTTATTCATCACACCATCACAGGTGAGAGCTTTTGCCAGTGTTGTAATTAGTGTGAGAATTCCTAGCGTACTGGACTCGGATGAAAGGCTTTTAGGGAGGACAGGCTTTTATCTCTGTCTTTGGTTGGGTTAGACAAACACAAGGACGCGCTGTGTTTGTAGATTCTTATGAATTTCACTCCAGCCACGTGGGGAACGACAAGGTCGTTTCCTTTGTTCCTCTCTGCTCAGCCTGTTGTGTTGTTGTGTCATTCTTACCCTACGATCCATGATTCAGATGGGGAAAGTGCAGCCGTGAATATTCACCACACGGCCAAGTCTGGATTCCAGCATCGACGGGGCATATTAAACAGCAGCCGTGGTATCAGTAGCTGCAGAATGCACCGAGTCAAGAATAATTTGAGATAAGACTCAGCATTTAAGCTATTAAGGTAGCGTTTCATTTCATGAAGCCCAGAGCATGCACATAGAGATACAAAGTTCACTGCAACACAATGGAGCCACAATCAAGCTAAAATGCAGTTTATTATGGTATTTCATTTTCACTTTCTCTGGTACTTATCTAACTCTCTCTCTCTCTCTTTTCATCCTTAATTTGCTCAGTGACACATTCAGCTCAGGATAGACTGCGTGTCACAGACCGTGTTCTGTCACACTCCACTTTTACCATTTACTGTGACAGTAACTTGTTTCAGATACTGAACCTTTTGTACAGCCTGTCACACTCCAGTCCTCCAGTGCTCCCGCTTCTCCGTCCCTGATTGGATAGTTGTGCCTCTCATTGCCTGCTCCTCACCATTAACTGACCACTCATCCTGACACTTGGCTATTACTCTGTATTACATGTCACACACTTTACCTCTCCCTAACTCACTCATTTTCTCCTTACATCTCCAGCTCCACTCCAACTCTGACAAGGGCGATGGCTCTGTGCGATACATCCTGTCTGGCGAGGGGGCCGGGTCTGTTTTCACCATTGACGAGACGACGGGTGACATCCACGCTGCCAAGAGCCTGGACCGTGAGAGGAAGTCCCAGTATGTCCTACATGCAAGGGCCATCGACTGGCGGACAAACCGCTCACTGGAGGCGGAGTCAGAGTTCATCATCAAGGTCCAGGACGTCAATGACAATGCTCCGACGTTCCCTGATGGACCGTTCTCGGCCATGGTGCCTGAGATGTCCGATGTTGGTAAGACAGGAGCCTTACTCAGCCTTTAATGACAAACACTGACTTAGTCAGAACACACAGGTGTAACTAACAGTTCATGCTTATTACTGATACCTGAGTCTATTTGACATCACATGTTGGTCGCCATAGCTGCTGATTCTAAAGGATGCACAGTCAAACAGCTGCAGCACAGAGCAGCGCTGGCAGGTAAGGATAGAGGCTGGACTGTGCACAGAATATCTGCACACACAGGGATTCATTTTGCTCATGCTAAGTAGCTCTGTTTAGCTTGTGGATCTGACATTACTTAGATATATTACATGCTTGCCTACGGTGGCCCCTAAGGGTCAAGAAATATGAATGAAATCATAAGCGTTAAGAGAAATGTGCTGCAAATACTAAAACATATACAGACGTGAACACACAAAAAATAAGAAAAAAATATGTTCCAAATCCCTAAAGTCCCCCCAAAGAAAAACCGATTACAAAACAGATGAGCCTCTACAACTGCAAATGCCAGAACAGATGTAAAAACACATATGAACATGTGAGAATATGCTCTGTGTGATATGTTTTGAGTCCTGACATAAGAGGAGTTTAAGTGACTCGACAAATACACATGAAAACACATAGCCAAAGAAAATGGCAGCAAAAGCAGCAGAAACACTGGAAGTGCTCCAGGCTGCTGCTGGGATGATGTTTAGTGTTTGTAGCATTTCTGAATCTGGGACTACAGTTTTCTTCTTGTTTATGGGTTTTCATCACGTACATTATTGGTCAGACAAAACAAACAGTTCACCTGGATTTTTTTTTTATTTAAAAATTATCTACAGAGTTTCTCCTGCCGTTGAGATTAGCAGACAGCTCTCCCACTAATCCCCATCATCATTCACACAACATGGCTGGGTAAAAAGCACAGACAGCGAACAGAGCATGAAGACCAGCTGAACACGTTAGAAACAGTTCACTCATTTCTCCGTCTTCACTCCTCGCCCCATGAGCAAGCACTGGTGGTGAGGAGAAACTCCCTTTAATCACTTTAAGAAGAACCTGTGTAGAAGAAGTGTAGGTTTAGGGCTGATTGATTATTACATGTGTCATTATCAGTAACGGTGACAGAGGAATAGCTAAACATAAAGACACACTGAGCAGGAGAGTGGGAGGGAGAGAGTAAAGCCATCGCTGAGTTTTTAGAAGCTAACCGATCTGACCAACATGTAAACCTGCATGGCAGAGAGCTCTGAGTGCTGAGGCAGAGCAAGTGTAAGTTTAAATGTACAGCAGGTAATTAGCCGCTGCAGTGAGGAAAACAGCAAAATGAACCGGGTCGAGGTATTAGCTACCACTAATACAGAAACATGGGCGACTGGAAATGAGACAGCATGCTTACTGCAGCAGGAGAAAGCAGACATGTCTGCGTCTATATTGATCATTTTCTCTCTCACTGTCTGGCTCACTCTCTCTCTCTCTCCCTCTCTCTCTCTCTCTCTCTGAGTCTCTTTCATCACTCTGTTTACTCTTCATTCCCCCCAGTCTGCTCTTCATCACCCATACTTCCCAATTCACACTCGTTTCTGAACCTTTCTGCTCTCTCTCATTCATTCGTTGAATCCTCTTCAGCTTCCTGCTTGGTTCTTTCACCACTTTTCTGTTTCTTACTTACTCTCTCTCTCTTTTTTTTCCTCCTCTGTGACTTTATTACTCCGACCTGCAGCATTCAAGGTGTAAATGGATTTGTGAGTTTGCAGACAGTGTAGAGATACATGAGCTCTGTAAACAATGAGATCACTGCGGTGTTATTTAACAGGCGACGACTGCTATTTAATTAACAGAGGCAGCGAGTTGTCAGTCTAGCCCTTTGAAATTATAAGCTCTGTGTAGTGGGTCTAACTCTGCGTCGTGCTGTGTAGGAAGAACGGACACACTTCCCGGTAATGTCTCCGAGCAGTCTATTTTCCAACCCACGACAAAACTGCAACTGCGCTTGTGAAGAAACAGGACACATGCTCTGAGCGCCTTCCCGAGGAAAGTTTGAAAAACAAAGAGAATAAGCACAGTAGCATTCCAAAAAAAAAAAAATACAACACATGTAAACAAGAACAAAAAAAACCAGCCTTACGTAAACCCACACACCTGAGCTTGTGAAGAAACAGTGCAGTTCCTGGTGAAGGTGCTCAGTGTGCCCTGTTCCTGTGGCCTGAGCAGGTCGAGCTGAATTTGTCCTGTGGTGTGTCCAGATTTCTGAGGACTGTTTCAGTGTGATAGCAATTGGCAACAAGAATGAATTTTCTTTCTTTCTTATTTTTCTTTTTTGATCTTTTTTTCTAACCATATTTTAGGCGCTGCCTCAAATTTTTATTATGTATTTTGGAGCGGAGTGGTCGCATGGCAATGGGTTGTACCTATAAATCCCATCACAGCTGCTGCCCCCCCCTGGCAACCTGTAGCTCCGCACTAAAATGAACTAATAAACACAGTTTATGACAGAACAGTGATGACCTGAAATTGAAAGACCCCCCCCCCCCCCCACAGACATGTTCAAAGATATATACCAATACTCTGCTTTGAATAATAATTTGCATCTGATGTGGTTTCTGCATTAAAAAAAAAGTTCAGCTGCCTTGTTGGAGAATTCTTAGAATGACATCTACACCTCCTCCCTCAAAGAAAAACCCAGAATCTATGAATATGTGTATTATTTTTCATTTCAAAAGTTCAGCTACTGGATAAAAGATTTTTCCTACATCTCTTGAAGTCCACTCTCCGTGTATGTGCACTGCTTCGAGTTTCCACATCACACTTATGTAAGTTACCTATTGAACCAGGACAGGCTTCCAGACTAGTTGCAAAGACACAAAGTTCCAGTCCCACTAAACCCTAAAGTGCAATAGCATAAATAGTTATGTTAACTTGTTTAGCACCATTAAGAACATGGCAACTTGCTAATCACCTTAATTGACCCATCATCTAGCACATCAGTAATTTTGGTCCACTAGTTTAAAAAAAAATAAAACTTAAAAGACATTGGTTAGCAAAGAATTTTAAACACTGCAGGACCCTTAATTTAACATGAATTTAACATTTTACGCTGCCTTTGCTATGAGAGCGAATGCACAGCAGGTCTACTATGATGAATGAGATGGCTAAAGGCTTTGGCTTCTCCTGTCTGCTGCTACATGGTCAGGCTAATGGGCTGTGTCTCTTTACAAGAGCAGTGCTGACAACACACACCGTGTTTTACTGCAGCTCATTCTATGCACTCGGGGAAGTTTAGTGTGTCACATTTACATATAAACAAGATAATTTCATACTGTTAAAGAAAATAGGTTGTGGCTTGGTTTTCATTTCAGATTGTGATCAGAGGCCAGTGCATCAGCAGTGACAGCAACATTACGCTCAGTGTTTGGCTCTTGCTGGTGATCTAATGTGTTTGGGAGGACCCGATCTCTGAGCTGGAAATTAGACACTGGGACCAGGAGTTTAAAACTGCAGCCAGTTTAATGAAAGCCATCATCGCATGTTAAGGAGTAACAACACAGATATAGGTCAAGCACGCAAGAGGTGGACTTAGCAGCTTTTCTCAGGGCTTTTAACCACACATCATGATCTTCGTCAGCAGATGGCGTTTGCTGCTTGGACATGGCTTGCTGATGAAAACCATGAGATGCAGCTGAAAGTTCAAGGTTCCCAAAGTTCTTGCTGAAAACTATATAAAACTTTTTGATGTAAGGAGGATTCACAGAATCATGGACATTCTGACCATGGGTCAACCTCTGTTATGGAGATTCATGACTATGGCAAAACAAGGACAAGCTACTCTGTGCTACTACAGTAGCACAGAGGTAAACAGGTGTTATAAAAACGTCCTTAAAGGCTTTGTTTTATTTTGTAGGAGTGGTCAGTGATGCATCTCACCGCACAGAGAGCAGGCCTCTCGTCTTTTATTCCAGCTGATTTCTGGTAGATGGCGGAACGGTCTCTTGCACAGCTCAGCAAATGGCTGAGATCAACGCTGTTGTTACACACAATGGCTCTAATCCGTGGACACGTTTAGATGTCAGTCAGCGACTGGTCCCTCTCTCTGTCTGCAGCAGTGTGTTTCCTCCTCAGTCGGTCGGCTGTGCAGAGCAGTGACCACAGAAACACCACCGATGGCACTTTTCTGTTTGAATGAGCTCCTTGTCTCATCTGTGTACACCTCACAGTGTTCCTCTGGATAACCAGCTATTGCACTTAGTTTTTTTTTTTTAAAGGTCGTTAGGAGAAAATAATGAACATCTTCCCTCATCCCCTACTGCTGCTAGCATGTATTCATGGCAGCGTCGCTCTGGGGTTGCTCTGATACTCTGACACCTCCGGACAGCAAGAAGAAGAGCTTCTTTGATTGTTGTATTACACCACTCTTATTAGAATGAGACCCCTGTTGTAGTAGTTAGAAGTAACTGTCTTGCCCATTAATTCAGTGTATCCATTTTAAATTTGTCAGTATTCATGAACACCTCTTCTCTTTATTATTTTGTGGCCGTCAGTGCCAATCACCATCTGTTCACTCTTTATTTGTTCCCTCTCTGTGCAGGAACGTCAGTTTTCCAGGTGACAGCCTCAGATGCAGATGACCCGACCTACGGGAACAGCGCCAAGATAGTTTACAGCATCCTGGAGGGACAGCCCTACTTTTCTGTTGACCCCAAGACAGGTAAAACTGCTACTGCTACTACCTTAACTGCTGCCTAGGGAAAGTTCAAACAAAAAGGTAGCTAGGGAGCACCGAGCACAAGCAGTGCTATGGACGAGCTAATGATGCCCGGAGCCAAGGAAAGTGCTGTGATTTTTCCTTTGTCGTCTGAGTCCATTTAATGTTTGGGGAAGCTGCAGTGAATGAACTTTTCAGGTAGTGTTTAATGATGCAGGTGGTGAGTTCCGGTAAACTGCTTTAAACACTGGAGCCAAATCTGTGCATGAGAGTCAGAGGTGGCAGAGGCCCTTCAAACGACAGCCTCCACCTGCTCTGTTTTTTATTTATTTATTTATTTTTCTTTCTTTTTTTTTTTTTTTTTTTGCTGCCCAATATTTTTTTCAGGAACCCCTGCTGGGTTTGGTTTACAAGCCATATTTGTCCAGGAAAGCACCGATAGCAGACTGATTTTAAAACTAAAGAAAAATATTGTGTATGTTTTAAATTAAAGCATCAGCAGAATATTCATATATGTCAAATATTCACCCCCAGTGTTTTCCTTATATGGAAACAATGCTGTTGTCAAGTTTAGGCAATTTAAACTACTTGGATTACACAGAGAAAGGCTGTAAATGTATTAAACATTTAAACATTTACGGTTAAAAAAGATGAGATACTCAAATGACAGTGTCCAGTTCACTAGCAGCTGCCTCTTTCATTTTGAATACCGATAGAAAACCATGGTATCATATCTGAGTTTTTCAGAGTGAGGGGTGAAAGCAGCCCTCTGTGATAAACTGGGGCCTCGTTCATTAAACTTTGATGCACAGATTTGATCTCATCGTTCGTCTTTCTAACTTGTGAGTACAAACAAATCAAGAACTTTTTCTGAATTCATCAATTTCCAAAATGCTTGCAGGAGGTCGGTACCACCTACAAACATAAGCTATTCCTGCAGTACAGAGTATTTCTGTGCATTACTGTCACATTTCAGAGTGGTGTGTTCTCTCAAAATACATAATACATAAGCTGCATAATACATATGCTGCATAATTTACCTCATATTGGATTGTTGAGCATGGGATGATATAAGTTGCTTTTTTTCCACACACTTGAATAACATGCATCACAGCACAGATGTCATTTGAGTTGCTAAATACCTGACATGTCGTGTGTATTGTCTGGGATTTTCTCAGTGCTGCACGTTTCTGTTCAGTTACACCTGAGGACACAATGTCTCCATGAATTCTGTGTCCGCTAAGACGATTGGGTGGTCTAGGGATCAAGGTGATGCGTGAACCACAATGTCCATGGTTTGTTTCCCACAGGGACTTTAACAGTAGTAATAGTCATAATAACAAGCTTTATTTATATTGCACTTTTCTTAACAAAATTACAAAGCGCTTCACAAAGGGACTAAACAATAAAACAACAATAAAACAAATAAATAAAATGAAATTTGAAAAAAAAAATTAAGAAGACATTTTACTGAGCAGTTTGGGGACCTCAGGGACCAGTCATGCAGTGCATTCCAGTTCACAGAGGAAATTTAAAGCTAGTGGCGCAGAGGCTAATCCACAAGTGGGCGTCACTTCAGCTTCTCTATACAGCTGTCCACAGCTGTTTAATGTCCCTGCATTACTTAGACAGCTGTCTGTCTATGAAGTCCGTATCCAGGTTCCTGCGGATTTGTAAGCAGCATTAGTTGATTGGGAGAGCTGTAATTGTCATGTTTTTATGGATGAATAAATTGATCTTTTGAGCCATTGTCACTAATCTTCGGTTGAATTGTTCACTGAAGCTTCATCCATAACAACCTTGTTACCAGAACAGAGTCTCTTGAATTTAATTCTGCAAAACCCCAACATTACATTCAGTGACAGCGTTTACAAGGTATTTCTGCCCATAGCAACAACAGAATAGCATCAGCGGTGTAAGTAACAATGGAATGTCATAACTGTATTTTATATTATGGTCCAATTTGGCTCCTCAACCTTTGCTGGTTCAGTCAGAGATATGTACATAAAACAAACTATGGCAGGAAAGATGAAAATATTTAAGCTATGGCAGGAAATCGTCTTAGCAACGTACACAAGTTGTGGCAAAACATTTTGGCTAATACAAACTCAGACCTGTGTACGTGTTCACCTGCTGTCTTCATAAATTTAGTACAATGCACATTTCAGAATTTCCACTTTGCCTTTTTCTCCAAAGGATGTTAAGCTACCATGAATGAAACTCAACACTTCCTCCACAATTTTTATTGGAAGGCTTTTAATGTGAAAAACCATACAGCACTGTGATGCATAGTATATAGTACAGTATATCATCCTGGAGCAGGGTGAGTATATAAGTTGTAATCTACAGCATATTCCAGAAGTATTTCATTCCTTGTGCTAAATCCATGAGAGACTTTATTTTGCACATTTGCACGTGTGCCAATCCTGCTGCTCTTCCTCATAAAGGGATTTACCTTCCACTTCAACTCACCTCAGATCTGATCTCTGTGCAGCCTCAAAGGTCACACGGCTGTGTCTAATTAACACGGTCGCATGTCAGGAGAAACTAGCTTTACACATCTTCTAATTAAAGATTAAATACGTATCTTTTCATACCCCTTATCAATAGTAGCCTTTAAATTTTACTTTGTCAAAAATGATTTGCAACACAGCCTCAGTGAGCTAAATGCATTGTAAATCAAACGGCTGCTGCTGTTAACATGTCAGATCAGACAGAAGTTAGAAAAGCGGCTCTGTATGAAATAAGCTCTTTTCCTCCTTGGCACTGCTTTTTGTCCCTATAGCCCCCCCCCCCCCCGCTGCCCTCCTGCCCTCCTGCCCCTCCATTCTTGGTGTCTCTCACCAAACAAAAGCTTTCCCAGACATAGATACTGTGTCCATTAAAGAGGCAAGAGAAAAGGCCTTGCAGAGACAGCGGAGAATATCAGAGTGTCTTCGGTGAGAGTGCTTTTCAAAGCATATTCCATTCAGTGTGAATGAATTAACAGGAGACAGAAAAAACGTTTCAGTGCATAAACAACAATATCTGCATGGCTTCTGTTCATGTGTGTGTTTTCCTGTATATAAAGGCCGCTTCACAATGAACATGCCTGAGTGTGAATCTAGTTATTTTAGTTTCGCATCATTTCATTATGTTTATGTGGCACTTATTGTGTTTCCAGTGGAGCAGAATAGATTATATGTGTGTTTACAGCTTCTGGCAAAAACAGAATAAGATAAATATTTTGGCACCTTCACCCTCACACGCTGCACCCAGAACAGTAAGTCTGCTTTGATGTGGTTGTTGCATTGTATAGCATCATTCATTTTAATGACAACAAGTCAGCATTGTGCTTATTTGGCTGACACAGTGTCGGGAAAAATGAGCAGCTTAATTTGTAATAGCTTCTTTCTTTCTGCATATATTTGTCAATAAAAAACAGACATGTTTCTTGAAGGCTTTCATTGGCTTTCATTCCCTTATGTGTGGCCAGAAGATATGTGACCTGATAAGTAATGGAGCTCTCCTTTTGTGTAGTCAGATCTTTTCTTGCATAGTGTTAGTGGATAAAACCTATAAGCACAAACTAATGAGTATAATATTTCTGCAGCTGTAGCTGCTTTCAGGCTTAAAAGAAAAATCGACCTTCATATTATATCTCATTTCCTGAATCTATCATTAAAAGGAAACTCAGCCCAAAATCTTTGGAGTATCAAGCACATACCCCCCGTAGACATAAAAGATGGCTCTGAAAGGTCTGTGGCTTGCTCCTTCATGGAAGATGGAGATTGTAGCCAGGCTGGATTCAGATGGCTGCATTTGAACACACATAGAGAAACTTCTCAACCCACTTCTGCAGGATAGTCCACTTTTGTCAGCATTTTCAGAATACTTTTTCACAGTTTTCCCATTGATCCTCCCACACAACCCTTGTGAGTGTGTAGGTGCGTGTTGGTTTGTACATCAGTGAGTGCCCACCGCCTGTTGTTCAGTTTGTCACTTTGTTCCTGGCCAGGGTGTCAAAGTTTAAATGCACAGAACCAGAGGACAGAGCAGGTTTAGTAACAGCAGTCTTGCACACATACCTTTGTGCACAAACGTGCAAACCCTCACAGTTTGTCCCAAGTCAAGGTCAGACTCAGTGGGGACTACCAGAAGGGTCCCACTGGGGCTGCATTATGTGGATGAACCGTCAGAACATATATCCTGAGTCTGCAAATGAAAAGGAGTCAGCACCTGTCACAAACCGTTCAGCACCTTAAGATCTCAGGTAGTGCACCTTAAAGAGAAGAGAAGAGACCATTGAGAGGAAGACTAGATGGAGTATATCACATTCAATCACTATGGGGGGAGCCGTGGGGGGGCCACGAGAGCAAAACCGAAATTGGGATCAAAGGCAGTGGCGCATGGCACACAGATTGGAGTGGTTACTGCTGAGCCCGAAGAGTCCAAACCGATGAGCAGAGCAGCACGGACAGTTTGGCAGAGCTAACGGTAGATCCACCTGTGATAACAGAACAGCAGAATAAGTTGTAAAAAGCCAGTGTCAGCATACTTACTTAGTACACTAACAAACGAGTGAACCCTACAGCTTTGATCATTTCAGTGTTAATCATTTTCGGTTACAAAGAGTAAAGTTTTAACTCTCTTTAGTGATGGTTACAGAGGACAGGTCTTAAATTTGACACAAGCTTCTGACTGGTGAGAAGCAATGTACAGATGAGCTCCTGGTATTTGAACACAAATTCTCTCATTTGTTAGCATAGGGCATTTTCAGTTTGCCTACTTTTTCCTATAGTTCATTCATCCACAGTAGATGACGGCTACATGTTGCTTCTGTTTACCTCTAACAGGGGTCACACAGGCTAACTACAGGGATGATATAGCAATAATCTGCAGTTTTCTGGAATTGTGTCAAAGAAAAGACATTAAAATCCTATTACTTGTCCATAAACCAGTAAATGGTCTCAGGCCTTAATCCATCTCTGTTTTACTTGCATGTTAAGAAGCACCCACACCCCTCAGGCCATCTGGGACAGGTTTACTCAGTGTTCAAGGAACCAGAACTAAGCAAGCTGAACCAGCTTGCTGAATACCTGAGGTCTGCTGAAACTGTCGGCTCATTTGAATCAGGGTTTAAAACATTATTGTTTGCTGCAGCTTTCCAATAAATTAAACATGCCGCTTCCTTTTAATCTGTAAATATTTATTTCTGTTTCAGTTTTTAATTATCTTGTAAATGCAGTTTTAATGCTTTCTTAATGTCTTGTTTTTAATGTTTTTAATTGATGTGTGCCTCTGTAAAGCGCCTTCAATTACCTTGCATCTGAATGGTGCCTTATAGATCAACTTGCCCTGCCCTGCCTCTCACCACAAAGACATGTTCCCTCCTCTACCTCGTTTTCTAACACACCATTTCTCCAACCTCCCTCTGCTCTTCCCTTGCCCTCCTCCCATTATTCTCGTTTGCTCCCCTGTTTCCTTGCCAGCAGAGGATTGCTTCCTACCTGGAGGGATTATGTGATTTGCTCTCTTTTGAAGAAGTAGTGCTACTTAAGAAAAAAAAAGTGTGATTTAGAGAGACGATCCACTAGGCGTCCAGTGCAAAGTCAGACACAGTTAATGTCCTCATCTAGGTGGTCTACAGAGACTCCCGCCAGGCAAGGTCAGCCACAAGAGCACACACACACACACACACACATATTCAGGAAGTCAGATAACCTTCCTCACTTGCGCAGGTACATCGGTGAAGAAGGCTTTTATCCCCTGGCTTTGAAATGTATTGCCATATGAGCTTTACTGTCAGTAATCTCTTTCTGTGTGAATACAATTAGCCCTGGATGACTCCAGACAGCAGATATTAGCTGCTCCTTCTTTATTTCTATCACTTTCATCTTTTTCTAAACCATCTTCTCTGTCTTCCTGTATGTATTTCTCAGCAGCCAGTGTGTGTGTGTGTGTGTGTGTGTTCAGCAGCTAGCAGCTGAATGCTAACAGGCTGTTTAACATGGTGCAGTGTGCTCAGACTGGCAGCAGATAGAGGCAGGTGGTTGGATTAATGAAATGTCAACACAGAACTCTAATGTCTAGACAGCTGACTTCAGAAGGTTGCTGAACACAGGCTGCTAACAAATGAGTGGATGTCTCTACAGCCATTTACTGTAGGCATTGCAGTTAAACTCTTGTAAAGAGATGTTCACAGTACAGTGCTAAGATTGCCTCATTCCTGTGCTATGTAAAGTGTAGCTTTAGCCTGTTAGTCTGTAATGACTAACTGTGTTTTCATTTAGACTTGGTACACTTGGCAGATCAGAATCTCATCCTTTCTCTACAGTGTTCTGATGAAGATCTGGTGAAGGTCCAATGAGGAAGATCTTTCCTGTCACTTGGCTGTTGTCCAGCTTTTCTACACAGTCAACATTCCCTTTCCCACTCATTACTGACGTCACTTTATCTGGCTAATGGTCACTCTTCCAGCCTCCTCCATTTTTCCGAGGCCGTTCTTTAAATATCACTTTGTCCCTGACCTACCGTTACGCAAATCTGTGGTATGTTGAGGTTGTCCACTTTCTGTCTGCTCCTGGACGTTTCAGTCATGTCTGACTCTGGTACTTTATGAATGATGGAGAGAATTGTGGTCCATTTTACATCTCCAGGAGATGCAGCTCCAGTATTTCTTTTCATTTCATTCATTTTGGCACCTCCCTGTTGAATCGCTATACTCCCATCAGCTGGCAGTTCAAAATCCAGCTCCAGGCACTGGCTAATACCAACAACATCATTCATATTTAAGATCTCCCTCCCTCCTTCTATCCAACACCCACCGACCTCTGTTAAACCAGCAGCAGGTCTGAAGCCAACCACTCCAGGTCAGAGGAGAACTAAAAAAAAATCCTCTCCAGTCAATGCACCCCAGGGTAAGCAGAGAGGGGTCGGCAGAGCCGATTACCCGAGGCCATCAGTATTGAGGCCAGTGTCACTGATGTGGCACACTGTCTCCAGGCAGTCGTGGTCTCATTCCACACCATCAACGCTTGCTTCTGTGCCCTGGAAAATGCCAACACTGTTCCCAGCATTGTGCAGATTCCCCGTGTTAAACCAGTTTCTGTACCTCCTTACCCCAGTCTCTGTGTCTCTGCCTCCGCATACTCTAACCTCTGCCATCCCCACATCCTTGACAGCAAGAGCATACATTCCCCAAGCCGCCAACGTTTGTGACAGGCTGCACTCTATAGGATCCTGCAAGGTAAAGACATTAATCTAGTCCGTCTCCAGAGAACCTGTCAGCTGTTCTAAATCATGTCCGTGGGGGAATTTCTGGTTGCATTTAGGTATTTACCGAGATGTTTCACGCTCTGTCCTTCTAGACCGAAGACTAGAGCTTGATGGTATTTGGCTCTCCTTGGCTATGTAAATCTGAAATCTGGCAAAAACATTTTCCATCAGTATGACAATGGCTCCTCTCTCTTGTAGGGCCTCACATGGATTCAGTTTCCTATAATCTTCCAACCATAGATTACAGTAACTAATGTTTTTAGTGGAAGCTTCAGTGGTCACACTCCACTGCTGTGCTCCACATCAGCGTCAAAGAGAAAGTTTCTGTGCAGAAAAAAAGGACAAAGGACCATGTTTTCTTGTCTTGCCACTGGCAGCGGTTTAGTGTAAGATAACTTGGCTTTGTTCCAGTACCAGGGATTTAGCACCACTAATAGAAAGCGATCGCTTCCCTTTTTATTTCTAACTCCGATGGCTCTCTGGAGACAAGGCCCTACCCAGGTGACGAGTGAGGACAACGGGATTACATGCTCCGTCATGTCGCTGGATCCACTCAATGCATTTCAGAGGAAAAGACAGACTCGGACACATTTGGTTGCTTGCAAGTGTGATGGTCAGGTAAAGCTCACATCAAGGCTAAGTTAGCTATGAAATAGTATGTTACTAGATGTTGAATGTGTCTGTTTTTAATACTGTAGGATTTAGACTTAGTAGGATTTTTATTGTCGTCAATCCTGTCTAAAAATTACTTTCACGCACAACCAACCTGTAACAGCAAAGAAGTTTTATAGGAAATTCACATAGGATTCACTTGATGGATTATGTTCACAGGCAGCATATTTTTTGAATGAATGAAGGAGGAGGAGGAGGTGGTGCAGGAGGTGGTTGTGGTGGATGGTGGTCACACAAAGCAGATGACTGTCACACAAGAGACATCCACAGTCCTGTCTGTGGTTAGGTTTTGGCAACAACAGCTCTTTGGTTAAGGTTAGGGAAAGATCGTGGTTTGGGGTTTGATGTAAAAAAACATCTTGTGTCTGAAGTCACACTTAAACCCGACCGTGACCTTTCCCTAACCACCAGGAGCTGTGAGTGTTTTCCCACCTGGTGCTCTTAATCCTTTGTCTACCCAGTCTCACACCCACGCAGTCTCCCCTCTCTCCACTTTTGTGGGTCAGCGCCTGCTGCTTCCCCTGGTCTCCCTTGGTTTCTTACACACACACACACACACACCACACCTGAAGCCATCCTGAAGTATTCCCAGCTGCCTTCATTATGTTGTTATTTCTTTGGTAACATCTTACACGTTGTAACATAATTATAATACTAATATTACACTAATAACACTAATACTAAAATTATTTTTTATTATTTTAATGATTTGAAGTTTTCATCAAAAGTCCAAAATGATGGTTAATCATTCATTAGACATATTCTGATTTTATAAGACTGATCTTTGCAACTACACAGTTTCTAGGCATAACTCGTCAGTGTCGAGATGAAAGGTTATCTCTCTTCAGAGAACTTGCAGTGACTCTGCATCTCTCTCCTTTGTATACATCCCAAGTACACAAGCTTTTGGCCTTGCTCGGTCATTTAAACTTTGAAAAGTGCATGATCAAGTGCGCCTCTTTATTTCCCTTCTGCTGAAGTTTGCCCTCTCAGCGCCCGACCTTGTCAACACAGTCTAACCGGATGAGGGATTCTACTCAGTTTTAAGACCCTGACCCCTCCTCCTCAATCACTGGAAGTGGTGTGTCATTTTTCTGTGATGACACTGACCACTCCTCTGAACCTCTCCAAGTCTACACTGATGCAGTATCATCCATGGGTTTTTGGGGGAACTATCAAGGCAGCTGGTTTGCACATGGCTGGTCATCTCAGTCTTCTGTACAATCTCCACCTCCTGCTCTATTTGAGATTTACCCCATTGTGGCAGCTTACTATGTCCAGGGTTTTGTCCAGTTTGGCATCGCAAACGCATGATGTGTGACATCATGAACCTAGGTCATAATACATCTCACAACTTTATTATCTCTGCTTGTCACATTCCAGGTCACATGAATGTTATAGCAAAATACATGAGAGAGGGTCTGGCTCCTTCAAACCTAAATTCTTATGACTTTGCCTGGAGGATGTTTACCTCATTCTTTTTCTCAGTTGGCGTGCCGTTCATCTCATTCTCATCTGTTTGCTCGTTCATTTGCAATTGTGATGCTCTATTCACAGTCTGGTCATGGAGATTCAGTTCAGTGTTAGATGCAATGATCCTGGTTTCTCTAGTCTGTCTTCAAATTCTTCAAAAATAATTGTGAGGCATAGATAAAGCCATCCACATTTTTGAACAGTACCCTGTCCATGCTTTGCAAAGTGCGATTGGTTCAATAGGGCATACTCGGTCACTATCATGCAGTTGAGGTGCTGCTACTTCTGCAGCAATGCAGAGAGTATGTGCCTCGTCTCTTCAACAGCTGGGCTGCTGGTCATTTTCAGCATACTGCACATACATCTGATCTGACTCTAATGCCATTCTCTCCGCTCAAAACTCTCTGTAGCCAAGAGAGTAGCAGCCGGTAAGTGCTGCATACAGCTGGTGGTGGTTGTTTCATGCACAAACCTATTAATTTTCCACTGTTAATTCACTACATCAGCCCCCCAGCTTCCCCTGCAGTCCAGTCCCCATGACCCTGCATCCTAGTACCTTATGGCGCTTTGGCAATCATCATGTGTCTCTTTATCATCTTTTGTTACTATTTATTAATAGAAATAATAGATGTGCTATTGTTTCCTTCTAGAATGAAGTCACCCTCTGCATGTTATGGTTTTTATTATTTTTGGGGGTATCGCTACTCAGAATTAGGAGGACTCAAATGCACGACTCAGAGTCATGGATAAAAAGTTTCGAAACTGTTCAGCAGACAAGAGCAGGCTTGGATGGCACAATAGAGACTGTGGCCCAGTGTGGGTTGTAATGGACTGGTTTACAGTGGCGGTTCTACAATGAATTACTCCCCGGGCGAGACCCCCTTCAAGCGCCACCCCAACCCTAACCCCTAACCCACGATTAGCCATGTTTTATTATAACAATATTAATACAATCTCCAACTCCAACATTGCCAAAACAATTTAGAAATTAGTTATCAGAAATTGAATAAATATACTCTATATACATAAAAGTGGCAAAAATATACACAATCACACATAACAACAGAGAATAACAATAATATAAAATGAAAACAATATAATTTTATTATTTAAAAAAAAATAAAATAATATACAATATATATATATATACTGATGACAACAAGGCCAGTGAGCCGTTCCTGAGACATGGTTGACCTCATGTACGACTTGATCAACTTTAGCTTTGAAAAGCCTCATCTATACAGTGGAGTCCCCCCCCTCCCCCGCCCCCCCCCGCCTTTTCCGTTCCATTTGGGAGAGACCTAGAGGTGAACTGTCCCCCGCGCCCCCCTCCCCTTTCCCCTCCTCACACAGCTTCTGAGCACGGCGCCTTCTCTCAGCAAGCAGGGGAGCCTGCAGCTGCAGGGGGCGCCAATTTGCTCATTCCCCACACAGTAATATGATAGATAATAGAAAACCGCTTAGCGGCGCAGATGATTTTTTTTTTCACATGGTTGTGCCGCCTCCCATGTGATGCCGCCCTGGGCGGCTGCCCCGTGCCAAAAACCGCCACTGCTGGTATATATATGTATATACTAGGCAGTGATTGAGGAACAGGTGAGAAGGTGGACGGGGAGGAGTTGGGTGGCTGGAAGGCAGGAACTGCTGGGTTTACTGCCGGGCAGGAGGGAGTGGCACAGTCTGAAATGACAAGAGAGGCTGTGATTCTTGGCGAGGCAGGCAGAGAACGACTGAATAACTGAATGAACTGTGACAGGGAGATTCTTTCTATCTCCCATCTGCACTGGCCCACGCATATTGAAGATGCACACATCAACGGGGTCTAATTGCCAAAGTCCTTCTCCGTTGCCAGCCTCAATAAAACGTTCTTGTGCTCTGTCTATTGATCTTTCTTAATTGAAATGAAGCTTTGGCAAAAGTTCAGTAAGAAAGATCTTTCCCCTGTCATTTGTTCTTCTGCTGGGAATGTCTGCGATTGTCTTGCTTTAACATGTTCAACAACTACTCCATCACTTCCTCTTTCCTACACTGTCAAAAGTCCCTTTTAGTCATCACTGACATCGCCGTATCTGGCTAATGATCGTTATGCCAACATCCCCACGAGCCCATCAGTCTGCAGAGGCCGTTCTTTAAATATCACTTTCTTTCTGGCGTTCTGCCTTTCAAACCCACAATTGAACGACCACCTCCTCCCAATATCCACCTTATCCCTCAGGACAATCCAGGCACGTCAACTGTAAAGTTCTCTCTTCCATCTTCTGGCTTTGCACCACCACCTAGGGGATTCCTCCCCTCTCCTATACTAGCCTACGTGCATCAAAGATTCTCACATCAACAGGATGAATCACCAAAGTCCTTCTCTGTTGTCAACCTCAATAAATGTTCTTGTGCGCCCTCTGTTCATCTCTCCTTATTGGCCTGTGTTTTGGCCTCATCAGCTTGCTAATGCTGTAGCGTGATTCTCCTTAATGACAGTCAGCCTCGACAGTGCGACCATTTCGCTCCATGTGAGAGTAAAATTAGAGGTCATTGACTCTGTTCTGACGCCCGAGCTCCAATGGTAATGAAGCTGTTATCTCTTCTGTCTCAGTAACAAAACTCAGTGTACAAAACTTTCAGGAAGCAGCTTCTCGTTTTTATCTGGCACCCTTGAGTAACTTGATAACAGACCTGACTAAAACTTGCTGTAAAGACTTGTTGATGGGTTTGTGTGCTCCCTGTAGCCAGTGTCTGTACTCAGCCAGAGATTGTCTAGAGGGTAAAAGAAGCATCACTCTGTAACACCAAAGTTGTTTTTTTTTTTTTTTTTGCATTATTGCCTTTTCTATTTGATAGTTAACAGTGAAGAGGCAGACAGGAAACACAGGGAGGGAGAGAAGGGGTATGACATGAGACAGAGGTCCCTGGACCAGACTCTAAACATGGATCTTGCAGTTATGTGCCATGTGCTGTAACCATTCAGTCACCAGAGCTCTCCAGGTTTGATTGCTCTTGTAACAACTTCATTGTGTCACATTGTCCCAACAAGTCCTCCAACCTAAACAACCATTTAGATTGTTTTACCCTACCCGCTGATACAACCCATACCAGGGTCTCCTGAAATAGCAGACCCCCCGATGGCTGTTGCACCAGACCTTTATCACCATTGTTAGAATAATAAACACACAGTTAAGCTTATGCAACAGTCACTCTTTGTTTAGGTTGAAGGAAAGATCAATGTTGGGTTAAGATACATAATCCATTAAGGTGAGAGGACCTTTATCATCATGGATACAATAACGCATAGTTTTGATCAAGAGAAACAAGAACTATCAGTTTAAAACAGGAAAGGAACTGTCAAAGTGTCAAAGTCCTCTGTGTTACTGTCCCATCCCATTCTATTCATAATCTACAGAATATAAAATATGCTATGACATTAGTCTTTACACACCTTCCCACAGGGAGTGCCAGCCTCCCCCTGGTTAGGCTACTGAATGAATTAAATTTTGACTCATCTTTTGTGGGGAAGAGTGGCCATATGGGCATTAGAATGTAATGCGTACAACAGAGGGAATCTGTGGTGATTTAATTATTAAAGATGGGATGCTCTCTCTAGCAGAAACATTTCGTGGGAGGACAGGTGGATTTTTATATTAAAGTCCTTTTTGGTGCCTGTGGCACCTTTAACATTCCCTGCAGGACTCCCACCTACTCCTCATCTTGATCGATATGATTAGTATGACAGTTCCCCCTTTGCAATACACACAGAGACAGGAAATGAATTCCAGGCTTTGGCCACGCACTCGGCAGCCAGTATGTCTCCGAGGCTAGCAGCTGAATGCTAAAGGCTTGTTTAACATGTTGCAACAGCACCTCAGTCAGCTGACAGGTGAACTTAGTGGTGAAGGCAGGTGGGAGCAAAACACAACATGTTTGCTCAAATTTACCTGACATCAGCTGGAGAGGAGGGGAAACGAGGGAGGAAGGAAAATAGGAAAAAGAGAGGAAGAAATGAAGGAAAAGTCGAGCTCAAAAATAAGGGCAGAGACCTGTGATAGGAGGTATGGAACAGAAAAGAAGAGACAGGGAAGAAAAGAGGTTTTTTTTTTTCTTTTTGTAGTGGGGGAATGGAACATAAAACATCAACATATAGATATAAAGATGTGTATACATTTCAGGTAAGAGCAAATGCCCTCTCTACAAGCTGTCAAAATAAAAATCCTCATCTGAAGTTGCTCATATCTGAAAGAACTGTTGCTTTTTTTGTTGCTGTTGCCTTGGTGAAGCATAAATATTGGTATGTTGGCTGCTGAAAGTATCTAATGATTTATTCAAAAATAAATTATAGTTTGGAACCCTAATAAACCTATATATATTTATTTAGAGTTTAGTCTTAAACTGAACATACCCCTTGAACTTCAAATTAAAACGGGTCTCTGACCTCCTTCTGCCTGCCCAGCTTTCATACGTCACTAAACTAACTGCCAGCAGTATAAATGAAAGCATTACAACCTTAAACAGAGTTAAAAACTCTCTTGAGTGCCGCGTGTGCATGTTTTCTCCTCAGGGCTTACTGTAGCTGCATATGCTCAGAGACTGTTCAGTACTTCAAACCTGTACAAACGTCTCTAGTCAGCTCAGCTGCTGATGATACCAGCTCTCATACATACATACACTCCCTGAAGACCCTCCGTACACGCTGAACTGCAGCCTCTACAATGCAGAGATCATGTAGGGGCTCTGGGGCTCTCCGTGGATTGTACCAGAGTCAGACAGTAAACTCCGTGCTTGTAAGCAGGGGTTAAAGTGGGATTGGGCAGGTGGGGGAACCCTAACATCTGGTAAGCAGACACCAGATCTCAGAGAATACTTTTTATTATGTCCAAATAATTTTTATTTATTTCTGCTACAGTCATGGTAATGTTAGTTGGTGGATTTTTTTTTTTTTTTTTTACCATAAAAGTACTAAACTTTTTATAGTATTAAACTTGGATGATAAAAGGGTAAACAGCCCTACTCCTCCTTTGGCGTAAAGAGAAGACACAAAACCCGTCCTCCTTTTCTGATCCCTCCCAATAATTTTGGTACAGTCCCTTGCCTTCTCTCTCCCTCCTTCCCTCTGTCTCCTTTATCTCGATTTCCATCATGTTTCTTTGTCGTTTCTTGTTTTCTCTCATTAGCTGATTTAATAAGGAGATCCAAAAAGACAAGCTGCTAGCAGGTGCACAGCCTCACTGCGTCTCTGTAGAAACAAATCAAAAACAAACCATGAATATTGTTGTCATAAGCTGTGCCAAACAACCATTCTTTCTTGCTCTTATCTGTACTATGCTGATATTATACAGTAATTTCCTTTCTGTGCAGCTCTCTAGTGGCCTTGGAAAGGAAGCGCCGGCTCTGTGCCTTCATGCTTGTATGAGCACATGAATTATCAGGAGAGAAAAGGATGGCTAACCTTGGACACTGTGAAGTGGAGAGAATCACAAGACTAAAGCCAAACATTCAGACTGATGGCTGCACGGGTGTGTGTGTGTGTGTGGGAGTGTACCCTTTCAATCTAAAATCCCTTTCCTTCGTCTCTCTTCCTGTCTCACTCTTGCCTCCCTCCGTCTGCTCTTTGTCAGGAAAAAAACAAAAAGCCATCTTGAACATTCAGGAGCTGTAGTAAACTGGCGTTAAGGAAGAAGGTTTAGTAATGCAGTGTGTAGAGTGAAGTCTGTGTCTGGAGGACGATGGGTGAACAAAACACAGGACTTTAACACAGGAGACGGCTGTTAGTTTGTGTGAAACCAAGAGTCAAAGTTGTTTCAACCTTAACCACATTTTTGTTATTGTAGCCATGACGATAAAGGTCCTCTAACCCTTAAGGAAGTACTTATTTGAACCCAGACTGAGATCTTTTCCTAAGCTAAACTAAGTAGATTTTGTGCCTAACCAAGCAGGTTTAGGCACACAAGCTTCACTGCATGTTTGTTATTGTTACCATGACAACAAAGGTCCAGTGCACCTGCAACTGGTACGCGTCTTTAGGTCGTTTCCAAGGATGGGGACAAGCGATCTCTGGTTGGTCTTTTCAGCTTGTCCTGCTGCTCCTAAGAGACTATGAAAAACAATCAGTGCAGCTTTAAAGGCAAATTCAGTTTAATGCAACTTAGATGTTATTTACGTTGGTGTGTTACAGCAGATGGAAAAGCGGTTGGTGGTACCAGTCTTGGTTTAGTGGCCTTGTTTTTGGTTTACGGCTGCTGATCTGCCATCGTAGGGCATTTGTAAGCAGTTATGTTCCGCTGCTATAAATTCTCATTGACTTATAGTGATTGATACTGACATGAATGTGATTATGGTATGCCGATGCTGCTGTGTGTGACTTAGAAACAGCTCATCAATTTCATTCAGAAGCCAATACCACTGTTCACCGACATACCTGTGTCCAATTCAGTCTGCCTGAGCCTGAGCTTTGTCTCATAGGGATGACTTTTCCAAACATTTACCTCGTTATTTGAAACCACCATGTTCAATGAACATCCAACACTGTAACATCATATATATATATGACACACAATAAGGAAAAGTGTAATAAAGCCCCTTTAAATACAAAAGATTTTTCCAGTTGTAGTGAAATTTACATAGAACAATGCCTCACTGTTTCTGAAATTAAAGCACGGAGCAAATAAATGATAAAGATTGAAAAAGCAAAAGTCATGCAATCAATCAAACATTGTCCTGAAAGTTTCTCAGCACAGTTGCAGACGTTCCCACCGTTCACCTTCCGTCCATTTCATCCCAGACCAGCTCCACGGGGTTTAAGTCTGCAGACCACGCTGGTCTTCATCAGGTGAAGCCACCGTCTGCTTCTGTTCTGTTTTGTGTCATTATCTGACCAACCCTCTGACCAACCAGTCTGTCTCCTCTGTTACTGCCTTTTTCTCACCACTCTGATGGTAACACACAGTCCTGCTTCCTGCAGGACAGTATTGTCCTGATAACGCATCAGAGAGTGTAGTGACAGTTTGTTCCAACACTGTTTTTGTACAGACAGAGGGTTGATAAGTCATCAGCAGAAGTTGGCTCACCTGGAGGAAATTTGCATTAACTTTCAAGGCTTTATTTTCTTCCAGTGCTGCAGGAAAACTGTAAGATAACCAAGTTCTTAATCCCTGAAAAGGCCTGTTTTGTATGAAATGTACAGAATTTTTCAGTTTTTGGTGTCTTAACTTTCTTTCTTTCTTTGTACCTTGGGCAGTTTACTGCTGACCTTTGTACAATTTCACTTTATTCACTGGACTTGAACCGATGAACCTGTTCTAAACCTTTTGAGTGTATGCTCATGAATAGCTGTAATTTCCTTTACTACACACTGAATGTTTGGAACAGTAAATATAAAAACTGCCAGAAAGTGGCCGCAGTTTAAATCCTTATTATCAGTCAGTCATTTATTTATGTGAGCTATTCACAAAACCCCTTACATGTGACTCTAATATAATCAGGACCACACTGTGTGTGACAGTAAATTAAATTCAGCTCGATCGTGTGCAGAACCATATGAACCTTTTACAGTTCAGCACCGTATTTCTCTCCCTGGAGTGGCACATGGTTCCATGGGCCCAGGTGCAACATGTACAGTACAGCATGGAGGATCAAACTGCTCAGTCTAATGTAATTAACCATTGCAGTCTCTGTCCTGACTCTCATCGCTCCTACAATTCAGATTCTGCACAGACACTGTGTGTGTCACAGTGTGTGAGAGATGGAGATATAAACATCATATGTTATTTTCTGTGCTGCACTGTCTGTATGTTGGATGCTCTTAACATGAATGGCTTTTGTTAATGTCAGACTCTACCAGCCTGATTCCAGACATCTGAATCACTGCAAGCATCTCAGATTTTTGACTGCAGTCTGGTAATCAGGTTAAGTTCTGTAGGTTTCATACAACATACTGATTTATATGAAGTTTAGTCCAAACACGTGTAAAGGTGAGACTTCCTTGCTTAAAGGACAGCGTCAGTGTTTTCACCAAGCAGACAACATTTGTTTGACTTTTGTTTACTTTCAAATTACAAGGCTCTGTACTGGCTATTGGCAACCACTTTTCTAAAGCCCACAGAGGTCAGGGTAGATGGATGGGTCAACAAAACGTCAGACGCTGACCTGGGAAACCACTGCTCTCTTCCCACTTACTAGGTGACAAGCTGGGGTATAGAAAGCATAATGCTCAGGAACTATATTTTCTAACATTTAAAACAAGCATATGGCCATGGTGCAGTGTTAGCAGGATAATATCCTCCATGTCTGTACGTTCCATGATTGTGGTGACTTCCACTTTGTGTTTTAGCCCTTACTTACAATCATGGTGCAACTATCCAGTGTGTCGTATAGTATCACATTCTGTGTGTTACTGCTACTTGTACTACTGGTTCTGTAGAAATAAAAATTTTATAACATTCACTCACTGGATCGTCACACCAAGCCTACTATGCCTTACTTTCTGCGATGTGTCCTGCTTGATGCCTTTAAAACAGCTAGTATGTGATGCACTTGATATACTTACAAAATACAAATATGCTAAGTCTTTCTTTTTCTTTCTTTCTTTCTTTTTTCTCTTTTTTTTTTTCTTTCTTTCTTTTAATATATCAGTAGCCACAGTGGTCGCCTGCTGAACTTAGCAAAAATTGAATGTAATCAGGTGTAAAATGCTGAGAGACGAGCGTAATTTTGGACAGATTTAATGATGCTAAATACTTGCACAGATTATCCACCGGGAGCTTGAGTGCAGAAGCATCCTAATATGTATGCTGAGCCTCCCTCCCTCTTCTGATCTTTGTCTGTCTCTACTAGCTAAAAGAAGAGAAAACTATCCTCCTCTTATCTGCCCTCTCTTCCTCACTCTCCTCTGTCTGTGTGTGAGGGATTACAGTAAAAAAAAAAAATGAGACGAGGGCATGCACAAGAAAGCTGCATTTATAATGTCAAGTGCTCTTTACTGGGGGAAAATTCCCAATCAAATACATTTCCCTGCCTACAATTCTCGCATTAGTCGGGGCTGCTCTCATTTCAGCGTGGAGCGGGTGGTGCAGTGTGCACAGCTCAAGGTCTTTTTAGTTTTTCCTGCTGGTGGAGGCCAGTTTTGTGTCATTCTGTCAAAAGCACTGGATTTAAACAGCCGTCTGGGAAGACACGTCTCAATATGTCTGTTCCAATCAAATTCAATATTGGCACAAAAATATAAACACATAAAAAAAAAAAAAAAGAAAACTCAGTGAAAACTAATTCCAGCATTCTGAAACTCTGTCCATTTTTTTCCCTGACTCAGGACAGTTAATCTCTGCCTCCGTCCCTGCAGAGGCAAAATTCCTCCAGTCCCTCCAGCTTTTCTCTCCCTCTCCCTCTCCCTCTCTCTCTCTCTCTCTCTCTCACACACACCAGTCCTCTCCACTCATTTTCACACTCTTTCTACTTCCTTTTGTCCTCTATCTTGCTCTTGCACACACACACACACACCCCCCCCCTCACTCACTCTCACTCTCTCTCTCTCTCTCTCTCTGTCAGTCTGTATGTGTCTCTCCCCTGGTCACTCTCTGTAGTACAGGTGCATAATGTGTGCTGCCTGTCCTGTCCAGCCTGCACTGTGTCTCCCTGCTCAGTCTAAAGGGGCTGATAAGGCCAGATGGCTCTCTGCTTTGTAAGCCTGTGAAGCGAGTAATGCAGTGGAGCAGAGCCTCCAGGCTCAACACTGCCTTCATCTCATGTGGGAGAGCTGTGTGTGTGTGTATATATATGTGTGTGTGTTGTGGTAATTCTGTCCTTGTTAGAACCAGTTTAGGTTCAGACCTTCTAAGTGTGGATGTTTTGCAAAGCGAGGTCATTTTTCCAGCCTCCTTCAGGCTGCGACTTCTGGCTTTACTTTTGTTCGGTACGCCGGACATCAGACGTGATCTCATGGAGTCACGCACTTCAAAGTGAAACCACACCCAAATATCTTTTGTGTTACACGTGTTGTCTGTTTGTGTGTGACTTACTGTATTTCCTGGGATTGACATCAGAGGACAAGTGGATGTGCAAGTGCATTTTCAGAACACACACTCTGACACACTTAAATAATGAGCTCATCCACTGGCTCGTGGCTCGCATTCGCTCAGCTGGTGTTGTTCTTTTATTTATTTACGTTTTCTGAGCAGAGTCCGCTTGAAGAGGAGCTCTCACACAGTGTTACAGTTAGAGCCTACAAAAACTAAAACTTAACAGGAAATGGTTTGGGATTAGTTTAATTGGGAATTAAACTGACTGTGAACGTTCATGTATACCCAAAATAATATTTAATACAATTATTATTATTTATTATTTGTAGTAATTCATTTATATTTTCATGCATAAATATATTTATGTAATACCTTGTTTGAAATCTTGGATGCTCACCAATAGTGGAGATTTGTTGATATTATTTATAACATAGAAAACTGAAGGTTAGCATCTTACCAGCTAGCTCGGCTATCTTGTCCCGCTATAATAAAATGTCATTTGTGTGTCACTAAACAACCATCCATGGACAACTGGGAGGCCCAGTTTGAAAAGTCTGCTGATTAAATATGTACCCAAAGTGTTACTCCAGAGTATTATCTTTTAATCATAAACCGTTTAAAATTTCAAAATGAGGACAAATGCACAGAGTCATGAAGTGATCCTGAGGGGGGTCTGTGCAAGCCGCGGTGTCAAATTCAAGGTGCTATGTCTTGGGAGCACAGACTGTGTGGTCGTGTCCAAGCTCAGATGCTATTTCGGTTCGTGTATGTGCGGCAGCTCAAAGCGCAAAAGGGCTGGATGAAGGTGAATATAGATCAGAGGGGGGGTTGGGATTAATAACTACACTGTCAGCCCGTCTCTTCGCTCTGGAACAGCTGAGCTAATCACAGTGAAACATGACAACAGCAGCTGAGCTAATGGAAAGATGCTTCTCCATGAAATCCTATTGTTGCCTGGATGCTGCACACTTGCACGTGATTTAATGAAGTAAGTCACGTGCAAGTGTGCAGCACTTGAGCATTATTCTGTTGCTGCTCTGCATTTGCTTGAAGTATTTTGTTTGTTCTTCTGGTTGAAATCATCAAACTAGCAGCAGCCGACTGACTTTGCCTCACAGAAAACGGTTCTGAGACACCAGTTCTCAGCATGTCTACCAAAACACCAACAACTGGCTTTGTGCTGCCTCAGCTGAATGAACCTCCCACTTGTTTGTTCCTGTCCGCCCACCCTGTGCGCTCTGCGCCGGGCACCGAAATACCACACAGACAGGCATAGAGAATTTCAAGGGCAGGAAAACGCAGTCGGAGTGCCGCCGGCACGTGTCATGGCTTACCACCACGAAAATGAGGCCCTAAGAGTCAACAGCAACGGTAGCAGCTCTATGAGGCTCAGTGGTTACTAATCCAAAGTATTGGACTAAAGAAAATATTGATGTTGGCGTAACACAAAAACTGAAGGGATGACCAAAGTTATCACGGGTCACGCTGTGACTGAATGTCACGGTAATCCATACCTGCCAAAGAGGCAGAGAGCAACTGATTGACACTGACATCCATAGAGCCACGATACTCATGACTAAAAAGGATGCAGACATGAATGCAAGTCCCTGGACGTGGCGTAAGCTAAGCAGCTAGGTGAGGCTAAACACATTATTTGTAGTTGAGAACTAGAAAGAACAGGTGGAGTCAGAGTGAATTTCACTAATGACCAATCAGGTGAGCTCCTCTCATCCCCTTCAAAAGCAGGAACAGGTGAGAAGGAGAGGTGAGGGAGGCTGAGGTCTCTGAGACCTGAGTTTATTTCCGTGAAGCGACTAAATATCCAACTCCCCAAATATTAACATACAGCGCCCCAAATGTGCTGTCAGTGGTGAGGATGAACAGGCAGCCGATGTGGGTTGATGCTGCAGCTGCTGGAACATCAGCGCGGCTGATTATAGTTATAGTATCAGTTCAGTGAACACAAGTGAGTCTTTATGCAAAATATCAGCTCTTATTTATCCAACGGGGAAATGAAGAGAAACAGTCCTTTGAACGAACTCGTACAAAACAGGGTTTGGATATTTGCGACTTAATGTGGAGAAAAGCTCAGAAAGGCCAGTCATGTTAAATCTGTTTGCTGTGTGTTGGAAGATTTAAGTAACTGAAGAAGGAAACACAAGTGAACACAATCCACTGAAGGCACGTAGGATGTTTCTGCCTCTGTAATCAGCACGTCAGTGAGTGTGAGTGTTGTTATGAGCAACTGCTGCAAAGAGCAGACAGACAGACCCCTCCCCCCCAAGGAGAACGGGGTGCTAACATCTGACCCGGTGCAGGTTTTCTACTTACGCACAGCACATTGTCCACATTTTCTCAAGGAGAGAATCATCAGCTCAATAGTTGTTGGGCCAAGATTTTTTTTACATTATCATGAGCAGCAAACAGCAGCATGAACTCGAGAATTTATTACCCGCTCACGGTGTTAAAATCAGCAGAGAAGCTGTCAATCAGAGAACGGGCAAGGTGAGGAGGAAGGACGTCAGCCTGCGGTTTATATGGCACTGAATGGGAGCAGTTAAGACTTAGATCTCAGGAACTATAACTCCTGAGGGTTAGATGTTTACAGTGTAAGAGCGAGGAGACTTGTGGCTGCATTTTAAGGTATTACATGTACTTAAGGAGTGAAAACTGCAGGACTGAGATTAGTTTAGAAAGTTTTCCACAGTCCACAATCTAGATGATGGACACGCTGATGAAGTCTCAAAAAGGCTGTGCAAGCAGTCACTTTAGGTTTAAATTGCTCCAAAACTGTGACAATTACCACAACGCGGAATACAGGTTTGAAAGTCTTAACGTCTCATGAGCGTTTTAAAGTTTGAGCAAAATTCTGTAGCTGCACATCTGTTAGAGCAGTGAGCTTTGAGTTAAATCCTTCCTCTCGTAGACTTTCATTATAAAATGATGCTTTTTAAAAATTAACATAAAATCGCTGTAATATAACACAGAAGTAACAGTCTCCTCAACGAGCTGCACAATTTGATGTCTGAATGATTTTTATAGCACAAACCAAGCAGGAGTAAATACAGCAGAATGTTCTGAACGGGACTGTCTAAATAGGACACAGTTTCTGAGTGTTTATTTAGAGATAAAGTTTGGTTTAAATCTCTTCTGTGGCATTTCTCAGTCCAAATGAAGACACTCCCAGCCTGATAATAAGCACATCAAAACAAACATCAAACAAAATGATTTTAAAATACTGCCCTATAATGACACTGAACCCCTAAAGAAAAAAGCTAAAGCTTCCTAAAATAACACTGATGCTCAAGTATATCTTGAATATACTGTGAGCAGGAGCAGGAATCCTGTAGGTCAGGCTGAGCACAGACGGTCCCAGCATCAGCACCACGGACAGCGACCTGGACATCCTCGTAGTGAGTGTTGGAAAACAGCAGAGCACTGGCTCTTCAGTCCTCAACCTGTATCACAGTTCACCCACTGATAGAAAGTAACTAGATTCACCCAAGTATAGTACTTAAGTACAGTTTTGAGGGACTTTACATGAGTATTTTCACGCTACTGTATTTTTTCTGTATTACATTTATCTGACAGCTACTCTATAATTACTAGTTACTTTCCAGATTTTACATTAAAAAAAGTAAACAGTTTGTTACAGAACTTGTTTTATTTTTTTTCTTTCTTCTTCTATGAATCATCTCAGGATCCCTCAGATTCATCGTGTGACCCTTTGGAGGGGCCCGACCCCTCAAGCCGCTTCAGCAGTAAAATGCTGCGCACACACCGATGCATCAGTGTTCACAGTCTAATAATGTCATATATAATCGGTCACAGGGAACATTTTACTGCATAACCACTACTTTTACTGCTGATACACGGAGTACAGGAAGCTGATTATACTTTACTTTTAAAGCAGGGCTTTACTCCTAATAGATTATTTTTTACAGTGTTGAATAGGCACTTTTACTCAAGTAAAGGATCTTCCACCATTGATTTTACCCCCCTAAAGTTCACAGTACAACAAAGCCCTGTGAGCCGTGGAGTCAGATACAGTCACATTAACACAAACCTTGAAAAATAAAAATACAGTGGAGAAAAGTGAGCTGAAAATAACACACACTACAGGTTTGTGACTCGAGCTTGTTCTAGTTAATTAACATCCACGTGGGTAAGTGGCTGTGACCGCCATCCACAGAACCCAACTAGCCATTCTCCATATTATATTCATTGTTTTTTTTCCAGTTTATGTTTTAATATTACCCATGTAAATGTACTGACGCCGTAATGAATGAAGGCCATTGTTTGTTTTTGCTGTTTTTTTTGCAGTGCATGTAAACAAAAACGTGTGTGTACCACATAAGAGGGAGGAAGTAATGAGCAAACAGGAGCGCATGCTGCGTCAGGACCATATCCAGTTTTTCAGTGATCATGTCCTCCAGAGAGGAAAACATGTTCCGAGGATCAGACAACTCGCATAACTATGAATAATATATGAAAAATATGTGAATATCAAATCAGTGGAGTAATTCTCGGTTTCAGCAGGTCGCCGGCAAACACGCATCGTCTATACCATGTGAATGATTATTTTATTCCACTGTGTCAGAGGGTCGGTACGTCTGTATGAGTGTGTGTGTGTGTGTGTGTGTGTGTGTGTGTGGGTGGGTGGGTGATATGAAGAGGAAATAATGTGTGTGTATTTTACCATCAGATGAAGAATATAGGCTATAAACATGAACTACGCTCCCCTGTGGCCACATCATATTATCATATTATTATATTCCAGACAATCACTCTTACATGCACAGATGTAATACATGCCGTCATTGATTGCTTCAGCCTGAATGCTGATTGAAGAGCTTGGACTCGGTTAATTTTTCCTTTGAGATTTTCCATGAAATGCAGCCGCAGTCTGTGCAGGATTATTTTCCTCAGGATAATGCTCCATTATCTTTTGGATCCTCCTTTTGTCACCAGCTCTAATTTGACTACAACTGGGATTTATCTCTAATATTTCATTTTGAGTCATGTACGAACTGTGACATGTTAAGCAACAGCTAAGAAGCACAGTCTTTGTGCGTTAGCAATAGTTTTGTATATTAGCGTGTCAGTGCATACAATGAAATGTTTCAGATGAGGATAATTTAATAACACATAGGATAATTAGATCAAATTAAATATGTACAATCACTGTCAGCTGTATTGAGGCAGACAAAGTAATTTTATTTTATGTGACTTGTGTCAGTGGGTGAGTCTTTATTGCATTGGGATGCGATGCCTCCAATGTAAATGACAATGACGCTTGTCAAATGTGGTCTATAGACTCAAATATAGGTTTATAGTGAAACTATAAGAACTGTTACTTCAGTTCACCTCATCTATCAACATGATGGCGGTCGGTCATGTTCAAGTCTCGTGTATGCCATGTCACTGTTTTGGCTGATTCCCAGGAGGCTGTTCAGTTAACAGCCACCAGAGTCTTTCATAACAAGTGTTTTCTGAATGTTATACATGTTACCTTTAATCACCATCAATTATAATGATGTATTATTATAATACACTGATATATTTTTTTTTCTCCTCATCTCTACCTCAGGCATCATCCGTACAGCGATGTCCAACATGGACCGTGAGACCATGGACCACTACTCCGTGGTGATCCAGGCCAAAGACATGGCGGGCTCGGTCGGAGGACTGTCTGGATCCACTACCGTCAACATCACCCTCTCTGACGTCAACGACAACCCTCCGAAGTTTCCGCAGAGTGAGTGATCCCCGTCATTCATGGTGCACTGTGTGTTTCTGATAGCGGAAGGTCGACAGTGTTGCCTCGTGTTTATGTTTCATCTCTCTCACACTGTATTTTCTGTTGTTCTGCTCCGAGAAAGAGATGTTTGTTTATAGATTTTATCATTAAACAGATGATATATTACCAGATATTTAAAAACTAGAAACTTCCCGTTCTCCGTGTTCACAGACTTCAGGGAAGTGACACACAAACCATAAATATTATATCTTTTTCTAGTTTTTTTCCAGTATAATAAAGATAAAGGTGGCAGGACAGTAAGTTTCAGTGTGTGTGTGAGTTGTGAGAGAGGCCATGAGTGACCCGCTCTGCTCAGAGATCCATAACACACTTCCTAGGATGGCTATAGATCATCTCCAGAAGCCAGACGTCATCTGTTTCAGATTCAGTGAGAGAAATAACATTAAAACTACAGCAAAGATGGCAGAGCACCTAGAACTGTGCTTAAGTTGTTTTATCCACTAAAGTTTCATCGGCTCATTTACTTCTTTTTCACACAACGCAAAATAGATTAACTGGTGAAAGGTCAGTTTAGATACTGTGACTTTATTACAGGACTGAAGCTCTGCTAAAGTGATTTCACTGAGATTAAGGCTAAGTGGCTGGAGTACAGGCCAGATACAGAGGTTGTCCAAACACAGCATGCACACATGACTAGTTTGGTGGTTTAACAGATCTGAACAGCTGACCACATTTTTTTGTTTTAGCAGTAGCTAATGTCCTGTGCAGGAGAAGCAGCATCATGTGTGAAAACCTTGTCTTAATCATGATCTGCTGCTCTAATTTGAAACAGCTATTGCAAAAATACTAAAAGTTTAACCAGCACTCGTGTTTTACTGTTGATTTAAATATGTAAAGCTACAAACACGGCAGAGAGTGTATCACTTCCTATATGGCAGCTTTTTTTAGCATATTAAATTAGGGCAGTTGTGACCAAACTTCCAGTCAAATATCACATATTAACAATATATTCACAATAGTTATGACTCACTAGCTCACACACACACACATACACACACACACACACACACAGAGGCATTGTGTTTAACAATTACAGCTTCAGGCCAGCATGAATATAGTATTATGCTAATGAGAGTAGTAAACATGTCAAGAAATGTTATATCACAAATGGCGTAGCAGCTCAGCCCGCAAGTCTGATACGCACACATTTAGTTTATGTTTCTTTTTGTCTCAGATTCCAGGAAACCCCCTTTCACAGAAGCTTACAAAGACTCTGTCATCCATGTTCAGAGAACGTTTCATGAGCTTTACTGCATCCAAACAGGAAGCCAAAGAAAGACCAACAGCACTGAGTGAATGAACAAAGCTCATGGTCAGAGAATTGTTCACAGACTAAAGCCATGAAAGTATTGCCAGATTTTGTCGCTTTTCACTGTTGTCTGACAGTTCGCTTGCTGACATTATAGATTCCATTAACTCCTGTAAAGCTTTGGACAAACCGTATTAAAAATAATTGGAGGTTAAACGACGACGCAGGCGGAGCGAGTGAGGAGGCAGAGCTGTCAGATATTTTATTCATATATCATTTTTTTTTATCTATAGCATTTTTCTTTTTCATTAAAATCCAGAAACGTGTATATTTATTTCCACTTGGAGTCACTGCCTCTTAAATACTTGCTGCGTGTTACTTGTTGCTTTATACACGTGAGTCTGAGACGGCGAAACGTCTTCTTCATTATCTTTAATTTGTTTTTCTGTTTGCTGTGAGTTGTACTTTGATCCCCTTGTTCCTGCTGATATAGACTCAACACATCCTCCACGTGTAGCTGTTGTCTGCACAGCACTTCTCCATCAGTACAACAGATTGACGTCACACTCACCTCTCTCCTGTTCTCAGCTTCTCTTTCTATGAGAAATGCTCCTTTTATCCACCGATTCTATTCTTTCTATTCACTTCTATTCTGCCTTTTTTTTTCTTTTTCTTTTTTTTTCCTAATCCTTGTTATCGTCAATGAAACTCAACACTTCCTGCACAGAATTGGACATTAAAAGCCTTCCTGCAGCTTGAATAGCATAGTCCTGGTACGCTTTAATTTGCAGCATCTGCAGGAAGTGCAATTTAACAACGAACAAAACAAACAAACAGACAAAAAAAAAGAGGCAAAAAGAAATGATTAGTGTAATGAAAACAGCATTAAAGAAAAAGTGAGAGCAGCAGAATGGTGAGTATGACATAGTGTCATACATGACACAGTGTAATCGATGTTTTGAGCCTCCAGAGGGGACGCCTGTCGATCTGAGTGTGGATTTTAGTGAGCGGCAGGGATTCCTCTGCTCCCCGGCTTCAAAGCTGCTCGCCCTCGGTTTCAGACAGTTTGTAGTCGTCATATGCAAACTCAAACTGAGAGCAGAACAAATTCCTCTGGATGTGACCTAGAAGTGAGGTGTCACCTTGTTCCACCCTGCTAAATAACATCAAGCTACTGTCCCGTGACATCCTTCATCTCTCAGTGACATGCAGACAAAATCAGAGCAAACAGCTGGAGGAAACAGATGTCAGACTGCATGGAAAAAGCACGAAATATAAAATATTTCCAAATAAATATTTATGGATGAAAAAAAAATTATTATTAAACAGGTTTAATGGAAAAAAAAAAAAACACAGCTGCCTGCGGGGGTCCGAGCTTGTTGTTCTGACATATGTGGATTAAGCAACTTATAAAATGACATGACTTACGATGCATGTGAACAGATTTTACAACAGGAGGAAGGAAACGCTGAGGTCCCTGAGAAATTCAAGGAGAGTGAACAACCTAATGAGATGTCAAACTCTGAGTGCTGCCCTGCTTAATTTTTGATTATTCACTATAAACCCTGCCCACTTTGATCAGCCTGCTTGGAGGCTGACTGATCCAAGACCTGCACAGCAAAGCTCGGCAGGCAGCACACGAGCAGGTGCAGCGACTGTGGTTAAAGTGTCTTTAACCGAATTGGATTTACGAGCGTGTCTGTGAAATTGACTTTAATAACACAGTTTTAAAAAATGTGTAACTGTAAAATGAAGCCGTATCAAAAAAAAAAAAAAAAAAAAAAATGCTAGTAAACATTTGTCTGGCTCAGTCCAGACTTCTCATGTGTGAAATTTTGCAAAGATCAGAGCTGCTGGATCATCCACAGAATCCAGAGGAAAAATAATTTGGTTTCTAGCTGGAAGTTATTGGCAAAAACAAAAATAATTGCTATCAAAGTGCCACCATGAGGTCAGTTGTTTAAGTGTTAGTATTGTGAGGTTACTGCGAGCTTACGGTTTCTCTGATCCCGACACTTTCCGCAGTGCATGATGAATAATAATGATAATAAGGAAACCGTTCCAAATATTGAAATGTTGTGTGTCTCTCCTGCAGAGAGTTACCAGCTGTATGTACCAGAGCTGGCTCCTGTAGGGAAGGCAGTGGGTCGGATCAGAGCCAACGATGAGGATGAAGGGCAGAATGCTGACATGACCTACAGCATCACTAATGCAGACGCAGCTGCCATCTTCACCATCACCACTGACGCTGACCGCAGGGAGGGAATCATTTCCCTCAAGCAGGTATGAATCAGAGATCACAAGACACGAGCCACCGCTGATGCTTATGTAAGTGGATAATATGTTTCGAGTGTGAGCTGCAGTTTCGAGTGTGGCTGCGTGCGACCCTGGAACAGGATGAAAGGTTTCCTCTTTGGCTTGTGCTTTTATTTAGTCTTTCACGACCGACATGGAAGCCCAGCGTGACCAGCACCGTGATCCGTCATCCTTTAAAAAAAAAGTATATGTGTTATTCTGCACATGGATGACAGACAGTGACCCTGTGGTTGTGGCTGAAAGGCTGTGATTGGCTGCTCACACTGCTGCAGTGAAACACAGAAGAATGAAACTGGACATTGGTTCTAATTTCCCGCTGTAAGCAGCAGGTTGAAACGACACAGTGTTCGTTTGCAAACTGAGAAGTGTCATTTTCATACCTGTGCACACGGACTGTCGTGTTGTCTTTTAACAGTTAATGATTTGCTTCACTGCTGCTCCACATATTAAAGGAAGCATTTCATAGATCCATGTTGACAAGGAATCAGAGGAGCACACACACGACTCTGCCGCCTGTCAGCTCCGAAAATGATTCACTTTAAGGCTGCGACGAGTAGAATTTGAAACTTGGTAAATTAGACAGAGTCTTACCCACTGAGCAGTGTCCTGTGTCAAAATGGGATTTAAATGTGGCACAAGACGAGTTCATTGGGAACCAACCATTCAGCTCACTCCCTCAGTCAGTCGCATGGTGTCAGGTAAAGCCTTGTAGCTGTAGTAGCTCATCTATGTCAGCCAGAATTAAAGAAATCTGGTTCTGTTACCAGTTTAAATTCTTTCTAACAACAGAATGAGCTTATAATCTATTTACATATTTTACTTGTAAGTGGAAAGGTGATGCTACGATCCGTCTTTCTGTTGTCTATCTACTGTTGGACGGAACAGCATCAGATAAGATGCAGTACAGTACCACTATCTGCTGTCGAGATGACTCTCAGCATGGTCCTGAATCACAGTGCTGCTGCAGTTTATTGAAGCATTTTCCAACAAAAAAAAATATATAAAGATAAAGTTTCTTCTGTCAAAGTGGATTTTTTTCAGGTTTTTTTTTTTGGGTACAAACCAAGACTGTGTTAAGTTTCTGTACAAAGCACGAAAAAGAGAGCTGGTGATCTGACATTCTGCTCAAGAGTCACATGGATTGGGCAACTATTGAGTTACTCGTAACAGAGACTCCAGCACCAGATTTAACAAGTGCAAGGGGCCTCGAAATTATATTGTGCCTTCACAGTTTGAACAGTTTTCTTCCTCTTTTCCCAAAAAAAAAGTACTGAAGTGAACTGTACAGGAAATGGAATTGGATAGTGTGGTGTGCATGGATTTTCAGCCAGGCTGAAATCCTTTGACTGTGTCTGATTTGCCTCTGCAGCCTTTGAACTCTGACAAGAGGGAAACCTGTGCTCGGCAGGAGGGAGCATTACAGTTTTTTTTTGTTTTTTTTTTTCAAAACCACAGGTTAAAAGTGTCTTCGATTTTCTTTGTATCTCTTCTCCACACGCTGAAACTCTGAGAACAGAGGAAGAGGAAGAAAAGAGTCCATAATTGTTTTTCTTTTTTTTTCCCCACAGTTTGATGTTTGCTTTTGTCAGCGTGTTGAAATACTTTGTGTTCTGGGGGACGTCAAACTTTTTTTTTTGGGGTGAAACATTATGGATGCTCTTAGGCATTCAGTGCTGTGACTGTGGTTACTGCATACAGAGACATGATTATTGCCTTAAAGGGCTGGTCATTGAAATGTGTCCTTAGTGGGATTGTTTTTGTTTCTCTGTGTCCTCTCCAGCCTCTGAACTATGAGAAGAGGAAAGTGCACACGCTCAACATCGAAGGCTCCAACACTCACACAGACTCCCGCTTCTCCCACCTGGGGCCGTTTAAGGACTCCACATCACTGCGAGTCATCGTGGGGGATGTGGATGAGCCCCCTGTCTTCTCCATGGACTACTACATTATGGATGTGTATGAAAACTCACCTGCTGGCACCCAGGTTGGCACTGTAACTGCCGTGGACCCTGATAGCACCAACAGCGCCGTCAGGTAAAAGAAACAGCCGGTGGTGGGATGTTTTGTGTGTGATGTGTGTTTTTTTTTTTTGTATGTGTATATCTTGAAGCATTTGGAGTTCAGGTGTCCCTGACAGCTCTGCGGTTGTGTCCAAGCTGTGTCACAGTGTGCGGCTCTGGCATGTGTAAGCAGGTCCGCTGAGGACCTTTTCGTGAAAGCCTCATTTCTCTGTAAATATTACACTTCCCTCACTTAGCTGCTTATGTCTCCCTTGGCACAGGAACAGGGACACAGTGGTGCTTTCTCTCATGGCCTCCCCCTCCTTTCAGCCTTGGCAAGTAGAGGGAACTGTGTGTGTTATGATCATTACTGTGACTCAGTCTGTGTACTAACTCACAGGTGAGCAATGGCCAAGGCCAAGACAAAACTCCACTTGTAGTTTTATGCTCTTCTTTTCTCTCAAAGTGTGCACTGGGCCTGATGTTATCCAGACTTGTGGCCTTGTGTTTTTGGCACATGAGTGTTGTCTTGGCCAGGAGCCACAGGTGTAAACACTGTTTTATCCCAGAGGCATCACACTGGAGGACAGTGAGAACTGCTGCTTTAGCATGTTGACGTCAGAGAGTCTTTGCTCATGAGGTTCCAATATCCCTAAGTACTACGTTCGTATTGGAGGATCCTGTACCTCACACGTTACGGCCAATCCCAGTGTTCAGTGCCATTACAGGATGTAGCGTGCCCTGTTTATAGCGCTGTGAAAAGTAAGGGTGTGGAGATGGTGGTCCACTAAATGATGTAACAGTGCTTCGAGTTAATGTTCCGGCCATCACTTTTGATCACTTCAACTTTCATTTTGAGATATGTGTTTCATATGGAAGGTGGCTCTAAATACTGCAATACCCATGAGCTCTACTGAAACCATATCAATTTTTCATCCCGGTTTGGGAACAAAACATGAGTCTCCACGAGTGCTGAATTCATCCAAAATAAACCCGTGAAAGTGAATTCATGATGAAAACTGTAATATCAGTTTTATAGCCCTTGGAAGTAAAACTGGAAGATATGCCCCAAAAAAGTTAAATCTAGATTTTTTTTTTTTTTTTTTTTCAAGCTTGGCATCGATTCATGACTTTAATCTTTCATTTTTCCCTTCAAATACAGAGAGGCTAAAGCATGATTGAAACATCATAATCTGAAATAGAAGAACTTCAGAGTTGAGGAGGAATAATAAAAAGACCTGCACCACCTACATCCCAGCTAGTTGGGTTCTACTAGTTCACGGTCCAGTACGACACTTGAGGTGTAGACCTGAAGCCTGCAGTGCTTTCACCACTGATGTGTTGAGGAGAAATGGATATTGTGTTCCAAGATGGTGCAGCATTCATTTCTGTGAACAGTTTCCACACTGTGTGGCATGTTTTGGGCCCACAGTGTCCTCTGGGCTGGTGTGAGTCACGTGATGATCCCAGAGGTTGAAATACCAAGAGCAGCTGCTATGGCAACATTCGCCTCACAAGCCCAGCTCTGTTTCCAGGGAGCTTGGCACTTTCACTCAGAGTGGACTTTTCAGCAAAGTAGGACATGTCTTGTTGTTGAAGTTGCAGTTGAGAAGCGGTGATGGAAAAATCAAAATCAAAAACCATCCATATACTGGTCATACCTACTGTCTGCAGACCTCTGTGCTGAACAATGCAGAAATACCATCCTGAGGCAGCGTCTCTTGTATTATATTACGCCCTAAGTATTGCGATAAAATAAATATACATATTTCAGTGCTCCATCGTTCTGTATCACAGGTACTTCATAGAAAATGAAGAGGAAAGACCTTTGTATTTCACCATCGGGGTGAACAGCGGCATCATCAGGACGACGGAGGTTCTGGACCGGGAGGAAACAGCATGGCATAACATCACCGTGATGGCTGCAGAAGTTGGTGAGTTCACAGCAACGGTCGACCAGATCAGATCGTCTGCTGTCTGTTTGTCTGTACGTCCACCCACCAGCATGACGGCCGTTTATCTTTCTCGCCAGCTACACATCAAACAGCTGTTTATCTGTCAGTCCATCCATCCTCTCTCCACTGCACGTGTCCTTAAGGTGACCTCACTGAACGTGCCCCTTCTTGTTGGCTTGGGAGGATGGCAATTTTTTTGAGGACATCCTGGTTTTTGTCCTACAGAGGTTCACTGCATTCAATTTAAGTTCCTTTGCACAATGAATATAATGTGAAGGAAAAAAAAAAAGATTGCCAGTTCCAGCCTTTAGTGGTTCTACCTTCAGTAATGTTCTGTTTAAGCCGGCTCAGTCTCTTGAAGAGCATACTTTGAGAGTAGTGAAGCTTTTAGCATAGACTGACAAACACAACAAAGTAAAAACCAGGGTTATACTGAGATTTAAATAAAATTAAACCTTTCATGGATAACGTGCCTGTCAGCTTCTTACTTCTACTTTGTAAAGCCGTACCAATTAACATTTTTATATTAACAATGGATGAAATGACTGTGAGAGATGTGAAAGGGCCCGCTCACGGTGACGATGACATGGTGACAGCAGAGAATTATCACCCCCCCGCTCTACAGAACAAGTGAACGTTTTAGTGACCTTCAGCTCGCTGTTACTTTATTGTTTTTTGATTCACTCTGTTCATGAACAAACTTCCAGCAGCAGTGAATAAGCGCTAAAACACACTGTCCATTATCTACCTGCCACCGAACAGCAGACATACAGAGTTAGCAGTTAGCTGGTGAACTTAGTGGAGCAGCTTTATCAGCTGGAGTTGGTGGAGACCAAAAACAGAGCTAAAATAGGAAGAAATGGTGCTCAGTGAGTGTATTTTGCCTTGTGGTATGAAAAAAAAGGCTTGAAGCATGTTTATATTCCCCATAGTGAAAAATAGTGTTTTATTATTTATACTGATACACAGTTATTAAACCTGTGTATCAGTACAGTTATGTGCCACTTTTCCTACTGTGCATGTGCAAATGTTGGGTTGGGTTCGGAGGCGGGAAGGGAGAGATTGGTCGTTATTGTTGTCATGGTAGAGTTGAAGTAAAGTCTTAAAAGCGTACAGTTGTCTGAGTTTATTGAGCTAACAATGGTAGCAGAGGATGGACGCTGGTAATTATAAAGTTCCGCCGGCGTTTGATGAGAAGAAATCTTACGAAAGCTGGAAAAATGAAGTTGAAATCTGGAGACTTGTTACTGACTTGGATAAAAAGAAGCAAGCCTTGGCGTTTGCCTTGTCGCTAACAGGAAGAGCGAGGGACAGCGCGCTGGAAACAGCCGCAGGGGATTTGAACAAAGACGATGGAATGACTACACTTTTGATAAAACTGGACTCAGTGTTCTTGAAAGAGGAAAAGGACCGCCAATACGAGGCGTACACGGAGTTTGACCGGATAACGAAAGACAATGGCGTTTCGATGGCGGACTACATTGTCAAGTTTGAACTGAGGTACAACAGAATTCGCCAGTTCAAAATGGAGCTACCGGATGCAGTGTTAGCATTCAAGCCGCTAGACACTGCAGGACTTCATATTAAAGACAAACAGTTGGCACTTACCGCTTGTCCAAGTTTCACGTTTGGCGCTGGTGCACTGCAGGTGAGCGGAGATGCAACTGACGCTGCCTACTACACAAAGTTTACCGGCAGGAGAGAAAGTAGGTCAAATCTGCAACACCAAGCAGCTGGTACCAATCTCTGCCGCTTGACAGATATGGTAGGAGAACGAGATGTGCAGTCTGCCAAAGCTTATATCACTGGGCAAAGGACTGCCCCCACAAAAATGAACATGCTAAACTAACTAACAGAAGATGAAAGACAAACAGAGGTTGAAGAATGCAACATAACTTTATTGTCTAAAGACACATTGTCTGACACAGAGATTTTCATGGTGGAGTCTCTGGTATCTGCTGTGATTGATACAGCTTGCACCAGAACAGTGTGTGGCGAAAAATGGCTTTATCATTATGTCGGTCAACTAACACAGGATGAGTTACTGAAAATGAAGGACGTGAAAAGTGCAAGACCATTCAAGTTTGGCGATGGGAGAATTGTCCATTCCACAAAGAAAGTGAAAATCCCAGCTGTGATAGCACAAACTAAATGTCACATTGAGACAGAAGTTGTCCCAGCCGATATCCCTTTGCTTTTAAGCAAAACGTCACTGAAAAGAGCAGGTGCAGTTTTAGATATTGAGAATGACAAAGCCATACTGTTCAAACAACCTGTGAAACTTGAACTGACATCATCAGGACATTGTTGTGTGAACTTGAGGGATAAGAATACCCCAGATGGAAGTGACATCCAGAATGAAAACGACATTCTCATTGTGACAGAAAACATGACAAAACAAGAAAAACAAAAAGTGCTGTCGAAACTGCACAAACGGTTTGGACATGCCTCAGTTGACAAACTGCAAAAACTACTGACCTGCTCAGGTAATACTGATGAGGAGTGCATCACAATCCTGAAGGATGTAGTAAAGAACTGTGAGACATGCATCAGATACAGTAAACCAAAGCAAAAGCCAGCAGTAGGTTTACCCATGGCCTCAGCCTAGAATGAAACTGTAGGTATGGACTTACATGAGCTACAGCCAGGGGTGTGGTATTTGCATGCCACTGACCACTTCACAAGATTCAGTGCAGGGAGCATTATTACCACCAAGAAACCCAAAGAAATAGTGAAGCACTTTATTCACTGCTGGATAAGTGTTCATGGTCCTCCACGCAGACTGTTCACCGACAATGGGCGCGAATTTAATAACGAAGAAATGAGGGACATGGCTGAAAACTTTAACATTGAAGTGAAAACGACTGCAGCTTATAGTCCATGGAGCAATGATCTCTTAGAAAGGCATAATCAAACTCTCACTGAAATTCTGTTGAAAGTAAAGAGAGACAACGCATGTGACTGGAAGACAGCCCTAGACTGGGCCCTGATGGCGAAAAAACTCTATGCACAATGTGCAAGGCTACAGTCCCTATCAGCTTGTGTTCAGGCAGAACCCAGATCTGCCAGTTCTCACTGATAAGCCGCCAGCTCTGGAAGGGACTAGCGTATCTACTTGGATAGCCCAACACATCTCAGCATTACATGCCACAAGGAGAGCATTCACTGAAGCAGAATGCTGCGAGCGGATCCGAAGAGTCCTTCGTAAACAACTGCGACCCGCTGATGGCCGATATGAAAGGGGGATAAAGTTTACTATAAACGGGTGGATTCTACAGAGTGGAAAGGTCCAGGTGTGGTCATCGGTCAAGATGGTGAGGTGACATAACTCAGAAGAGCACTGGAAGTCAGCCGTGTAGGTGGTGAACAGAAAGGGAGACAGCACAGTTCCTTGAGGAGCCCCCATGTTGCTTGTCAGGAGGTCAGACACACAGCTCTGCAGCCTCACAAACTGTGGTCGGCCTGTCAGGTAGTCCTCAATCCATGAGACAAGGGGAGCCTCCATCTGCATCTTCTCTAATTTAGCACTCAACAGTCTCGGCTGGATGGTGTTGAATGCAGAAGAGAAGTCAAAGAACATGACCCGTACTGTGGTGTTCAGTCTGTCCAGGGAAGAGTAAGCCCTCTGCAGCAGGTATATTATTGCATCATCAACTCCCACCTTAGGCTGATATGCAAACTGCAGTGGGTCTTGGTATGGGCTCACCAGGGGTCTGAGGTGTGACAGCACCAGCCGCTCCATGACCTTCATAACATGAGAAGTCAGTGCAATAGGCCTGTAGTCATTCGGTGCCACAGGGTGGTTCTTCTTTGGCACCGGGACCAGGCAGGATGTTTTCCACAGCACTGGAATCCTCTGCAGGTGAAGACTCTGATTGAACAGGTGCTGCAGTACTCCACACAGCTGGCTGGAGCAGTTCTTCAGCACCCGTGGGCTGATGCCATCAGGTCCAGCAGCCTTTCCCTGGTTGAGCCTCTCCAACTGTCTCCTCACCTGGCTGGATGTGATAGTTAGTCCTATCTGGGGGGAGGGGGAGATGGTTGGGTCTGTTTGGAGAGGGGAGGGGGAGGAAGATGGCGGAGGTGTTAGGGGCCCTGGGAGGTGTGAAGAAGTCCACTGATCACTCAGAGGAGAAGTGGGGGCACAGTTGGGGGAGGGGGAGCTGGAATCAAACCTGTTGAAAAACTGGTTTAATTCATTAGCTCGGTCCACATTCCCTTCAGCTACACATCTTTCTTTCCTCTGGAAACCAGTGATCGCTCTCATTCCACCATCAGTCCTCACAGTGACTGGCTGCTGCTGAACCACAGGTGTGTATGATGGGGAGAGCAGGACAAGATTGTGGTCAGACTTGCCCAGTGGAGGGAGTGCAGTGGAGGTGTATGCATTGGTGACATTAGCATACAGTAAATCCAAAGTCTTATTGCCTCTTGTTGTGCACTGGACATACTGATGGAACGTGGGGAGAGTGGAGGAGAGACAGGCATGGTTAAAGTCCCCTGTGATGAAGATGAAGGCACTGGGATGTTTAGTCTGCAGGTCGGCAGTGACAGAGTGGATGACGTCACAGGCCGCGTCTGCTTTACCGGTCGGAGGAATATAGACGGTGATGGCGATAACGTTTGTAAACTCCCGTGGCAAATAATATGGACGAAGTCCGACAGCAATAAGTTCCACGTCTGGACTGCACACGCACTCCTTGACGTGGATATGCTCCGGTTTACACCACCTGTTATTGACGAGCACAGCGACTCCCCCTCCTTTCTTCTTACCGGCCGCAGTGGTGTCCCGGTCTGCTCGCACCGTGTGGAATCCAGTGATCGTAACATTTGAGTCCGGTATCAGTCCGTGCAGCCACGTTTCCGTAAAGCACATGATGCTGGCCTCTCTGTACTCCTGCTGGGTCCGTGTGAGCGCCTCCAGCTCGTCCATTTTGTTTGCCAGTGACCTGACGTTCCCCGTGATGATCGCGGGGACACAGGGTTTAAAACGCCGCTTCCTCAGCCGTCTTCTCACTCCTGCCCTGCATCCTCGTCATCTCCTCCTCAATTCCTCTGGGATTTGGGGCTTCTCTCCGGCCACGAAGGATGGCGGCCTCAGAGCCAGCAGCTGATCTCGTGTCATGATGAAGATGCTGAGGATAACAATGGGCCCCCCCACACATCAGCAAACTCAAATACTAGTTGTGAAGGACTTAAGCTGAAAGCTGGACAAGTAGTTACATACACAGACAGCTGAAGTGGCCAAGCACACACTGGAAAAATCCTCAGCGGGGCAGGAAAGTCCACTGGAACATACAAAAACTGGTACAATTTACAGTACACAGGGCCTGAGGAAATTGCTGGCACAACTGGATCAGTGGACTTGGGACAAGTGGACAATCTTCAGCTGGGTCCAACTGAGCATGCTGATTTATGTGCAGACTGCCATGAAGAGGACGTACTGATTGTGAATGATGATGCCTTCATGTCTGCCAAACATGCTGAACTCAGCAACTGGAAACAGAACAATGTATTTGAAGAGATGAAAGATGAAGGTCAGAGGTGCATCTCTACAAGGTGGGCGTGCACACTCAAGGAAACACCACAGGGGGTTGTACCCAAAGCCAGATTAGTCGCAAGAGGCTTTGGGGAAGTGAACAGTGAGAAGCTCCCAAAAGACTCACCTACATGCGCCTCAGAGTCTCTTAAAATGATCATGGCTGTTATATGTCAAAAGAAATGGCAACTGAACTCCATGGACATTAAAGCAGCCTTTTTGCAAGGCAGAGAGTTAACCAGGAATGTCTACATTCGGTCCTCCCAAGAAGCGCAGAGCAAAGGAACTGTGTGGAAGTTGAAAAAGTGTGTTTATTCTCTGTATTGGTACAAAAGGGTGAAGGACATTTTGGAGCAATCAGGAGGTACTGTGTCAAAAGTGGACCCTGCAGTGTTCTACTGGTTGGATGACTCTTGCAATGTGATGGGAGTCCTTGCTTGTCATGTGGACGACTTTATCTGGGGGGGGCGTTCAGAAACGTTCTCTATGACAGTCATCCCTCACCTGAAAGCTGCTTTTCAAATTGGACATGAAGAACACAACAGCTTCAACTACATTGGAATAGAGGTTCTCTCTGTGGAGCATGAAATACAGGTGCAACAATGGATGTACATAAAAAAAATCTTCAGCCCATTCCTGTGGACCCCACCAGAGCCACACAGAGAGAGGCCCCTTTAACAGACGCTGAATATGATATGCTCAAGTCAAAGATTGGCCAAATATTGTGGGTGGCGAGGCAAAGCAGACCCGACATAATGTGTGACATATCTATCCTAGCGCCCAGTACAAAGCATGCCACTGTCCAGACTCTGCATTGTGCAAATAAACTGATCAGAAAGCTGAAGTCAGAGATGACTTTGAGGTTTCAGTATTTGGGAAAAGACAGCTCCCTAAAGCTGGTGGTGTTCAGTGATTCATCCATGGGAAATCTTCCAGATGGAGGCACTCAAGGGGGGCATCTAATCATGCTTATGGGAGAGGCTGGAAGATTCTCACCTATATGCTGGCAATTAAAGAGGATCAGGAGAGTTGTTCGAAGCACTTTAGCTGGACAGACTTTGGCACTTGCAGATGGCATTGACAGTGCAGTCTTCTTAGCTACACTCTATTCAGAGCTCACCACAGGTGACCGTGCACGAAACAATTTGCCTATCGTGTGTGTAACAGACAACCACTCTCTTTTTGATGCTATCAAATCCACCAAATCAGTCACAGAGAAGAGACTCAGACTCGAGATCAGTAGTATCAAGAAACTCCTCGGCTCTGGGACTATTCAGCAGATCATGTGGTCAGCAACTAAGGAGCAGCTCCCTGACTGCTTGACCAAGAAGGGGATGTCTGCACTCGTTTTGCTGAGGGCCCTCAGTGAAGGTGTATGGCAGCTTAAAAGCTAAATGGACAACAACAAAGACTTTTTCTCTACTGGTCTACACTCTAGTTATTAGAGCTGAAACTTTAAACCTGGTCATGTGTTAAGGCCACTTAAAGAAAAAAATAATAATTTCTTTGCACTGTTTTTCTTTAAAGAAAAAAGGGGAGTTCGTTATGTGCCACTTTTCCTACTGCGCATGTGCAAATGTTGGGTTGGGTTCGGAGGCGGGAAGGGAGAGATTGGTCGTTGTTGTCATGGTAGAGTTGAAGTAAAGTCTTAAAAACGTACAGTTGTCGTCGGAGTTTATTGAGCTAACAAGTACAACTGATTTGAATTGGCACTGAAATTTTCAAAGGGCAGGCAGTTGTATTGTAGAGATTTAAAACCCAGCTTTGACGAACTTTTAGGTTTGAAGAAGTCACAAAGAACATTAGGAACACTTTAAAAGATCACACAAGAGAAAGTTTAAAGTCTGGGACAGAAAGCTGTTTTGCTGAAGAGCATCAGAGGGAACAAGGTGGTGAGTAGATCTGTAAGATATGGGCAGCAAGAACAGGAAGGGGTTTGAATATGAGGAGAATATTAAAGTCTATCCAGCAGGTCACAGAGAAGCAGTGAAGTAGTGAGCGCTGTCTTGTGGTGGATGGATTTAGAACCAATAGCTGCAGAGTTCTGTATGAGTTTTTCAGGGATGCCAGACATGATGGCATTACAGTATAAATGTGGGGATTAAAGGATGGCTGAATGATCTTACTTCTTTATAAATGTTGTTGTGCTGCCTGCATGTTTTTGTGCTTTGTCTCAGCTGTTTCGTTTCCTCCTCTTGTCTAATTCTCAGTAGATTAGCAGATCGATATAGTTCAGAAATCTGTTTCTTCCAACAACAGGTAACATCAGACAACATTGCTGACACACACATCACTTTAGAATCACTTTAGAAAGTCAAGCAGCTAAATCATCTTCTGAACAAAAGCTATTCTGGCCGGTGCAGGAATCAGGAGCTGCAGTGTGTGATTCCACAGACGCAGGCTGTTGATTTAGACTTTGCAGTGTTCATACACTGTTCAAATACATTTCATCACAGTTCTTGTTTTCAAAGGTCACTTTTTATTTAGTTTTTGTCTCATTTTTGTCATAAAAAAATAGGTCAGCACTGGTGAGGGTATCTGAGGGAGAGTAATTGTTGGTTTAGAGGGAGGGTGTTTAGTAGATATGGCATTTCTGTTTGTCTTTGAAGTTTTGCTTGACCTCAAAAACAAATGACATAAAAGATTAAGGACATTTTCAGAAGTCTATTTCATTGTGTGGAATTCCCTTTAAGACACAGTCAGTGATCTGACAGGACCTCTGCCTAACATGGCAGAGATTACGTGTGTGCTGAATGCATCTGAGGAAGAGTTCATCAGTTCTTTCTTTTTGATTCTCCCCTCTCATTTCTCTCCAGCTGATGCTTATCTTTGTCAATTACCCTTTCTCCTACCCTTTACTGCGCAATACTGACCGTCACCCTGATGCTCAGTCTCTGGGGATTAATCTAAGAACCAAACCTTCTGTGCAGGAGGGATACCCAGCATATAATTTAAGAATTAAAGATGCTACTCCAGCATCACTCTGCTCATGTGAACCAATGGGAAATTAATCTCAATTTAAAATGGGAATACAGATCAGACAGTAGTAAATTAAAAGCCATCCTCCATTATCTTCCGTCTTTTTTTTTTCCTCATGTGACATGCTGATGTTACTGATAGAGAGAGAAAACTTTTAGTCAGTTAATCAGGATGAAACTGTTGGTTGTTGATCTATCTGATAAATACAGGCACTGTAAGCTGGTGTCACTCACAGATGAATTGTTACATTATTGTCTATTGTTTTGAGATTTCAAAAGGTTTGTGTGTGTGTTTTGTTTTTGTTTTTGTTTTTTTTGCTCACTAACATTGGTCTTCATTGGCTGAACTGAAACCTCATTTTCCAGCCCTGTTCATGTTGGATACTCAGCAGTAGAGTACTGACCAACAGCTAACACTGGCTCCTAATAATAATCTGAATCTAACCGTCACATTGAGTGATTTATGGTTAACAGATTTTTATTATTATTATTGTTATTAAAAGGAACAAAAAGGTCTTTGTGCATATTTCAGAAATGCTCCTTTTGTTCTTAATGGCTGGAGGGTGAGTCAGTGTCTGTGTTTGATTGACAGCAGCAGGAGGGGTGTGTCTGTGCTTGATTGACACACTTTGATGTGTAAACTCTGTGGACTTCCCTTTTAAGGATTTTTTTTCTTCTAATAATTAAATTACCATTACAATTACAAAAACTGTGATATTTTGCTTACAGATTTTAGTATTCTCACCAAAGTTTACCACTGTGAAACAAGAGGCCTAACTGTTACATCGGCACTATGTGTGTGTGTCCATTTTTCTGCCGACACCTGCAGCTCGTCCTCTGCTCCATCATTAAAGTCAGCGCAGAGTTACACACACCTGCTTTGTGGTGGTTTGTAACAGTGAGGTCAGGACTAAAGGTCATCTTTGTTCTGTTTGTAGTTGAGACCGGATAAAAAAAAAAAAAGTCCAGCTCTCCTGTGAATTAAACAGAGAGAAGTGAGAGATTTTTTTTTTTTTTTTTTTTTTTTTTAATGTGGTATCTGACCTTCACCCCTGCCTATTACCTGCCGTCTGATCAGAAAGTGCCTCTCTTGCGGTGGCGAGCTGCTCCCCAGATACACTCTATAAGCCTCCTCTAATGGGATGAGCTGAGAGGAGCCCAGCAAAGTAAACCACAGAGGAGAGAGGATTTAGATGAGGAGAGATCACAGGGAGGGAAGAATTGAGGAGATAAGGACAGGATGGCGTTTTAAACAAGATGTCAGGTCTGCAGTTTGAAGTTTACTATCCAAGAACTGTATCTGTAACCCTCTTCTTGTCTAAAGAATCGAAAGTGACCTGTTAATGTAAATGACAGCTGAGAAAAACCACTGCACAACATTTTGCAATGCATGATGGTTGACTTTACCTGAGTTTGCCTGCAACTTAGTTACGTTACAAGAAGCAGTGTTAGTAATATTTGTCCCATGTAACAGGATTTAACCTGAACCTTTTCAACTATGTTAGACTTGTAGAACTTCATTAGGCTGAAGTAAAGAGTATCAAAGTACCACATGTCCACATCATTTGACATAAGAGTCCTTGCAGCGGCGTTGTGGTCAGGCGTATTATTCCACCGTGTGTCATCTAGTACAATGAACAAACAAATAGAAGTTACAGGCTCCACCCACTGAGAATGAGATGTGCAACAACACAATGGAAATGGATGGTGAGGCAGTGCAGTTGCCGATGAGACATTTTTATTTTATTAATCAGAATTTTTTTTTTTTTTTTTTTTATTGTTTTTATTTACAAATGTCATCAGCACCGCCGGCCTATCACAGGGTCCTTTCTACAGTCCGTTTCACCACCTCGTCCTGACACCTGTTTCATGTTCACATATTCTGACTGTGGTCTCACAAAGCAGCGTGAGCCTGCAGTGAGTTTGACTTTGGGTTTAACCCTGGTTTTATGGACTCACAAAGTTAGCTGAGCTTTCTGGCAGCCTGCGCAGCTAATGTGCTGTGGAACAGGTTAATCTTCTGGTATTGGATCCAAAGGTGTTTTAAAATGACAAGTGCAAAACTGAGACAACAATAAAAACTGTGCATGGACATGACAAACAGTTGTGTCAGTAATAAAAACATATATATTACCTCAGGTTAAATTTAATGCTAAAACATGTTTGCTAATCTTAATAGAAGAAGAACGGCAGCTTTGAAGGTGGATTTTTCTTGCGAATTTTCAGCCACTCTTTCTGTAGATCGCTTCAAGTCCTGAGATATTTTTAGGCACACACAGCATGTTTAAGATCTACCCACGACAGATCTTCAGCGACGTTCACGTCAGGGGACTGTTCAAAAGCCATTTCAAAAGCCTCCGCTTGCGCTTCTCGCAGCTGTTCAAGGTGGATTTATGCTATTCTTTGAGTACAAGTATGAGTATGTTTGTATCACTGTCCTTGCATTGTCCAGCAAGTAGTCATTTCCTTCGCCACACCTGATGGACGTCCAAGTAAGGCTGATAAAAAAAAATGAACAGAAAAAAGTATCATCACTAAACATACAGACCAGAACATACACACATTAAGTAAATATGGAAGAGTAGAGCAGCTTAGGGGAGTTAATCAGTTCATGCTCCATACCCATGTTCATCCCTGTACACTCACAGATCTCTTTATACCTGCAGTAAAATGTCAGTGCTGTCAGTGCTTGTATTTGTACTTGAATTTGAATTAAAATAACATTATGTACTAGAGGCATTTCAGTCTATACACTATGATTAATGAAGGGAGGGTTAGCAGCTGAGTTACCTCAGCTTCTACGAACAGGATCCAGAAATCCTCAGTCACTGGAAACTAAATCAAATTTAAAGATTTTCACAAAGATGGATTCTTTCTTTTCTTTTTTTTTTTTTTTTTTTTACTAATGCATATGCTGCTCTACGAGCAACCTGGACTGCACAAGCAAAAACACTTGAGTTCTAGCTGCTCATGTGGCCAATAATAATCTCTCTTCACCATTGGAACAACATAACGCTGAGACCAGGTGTGAACGACACAGGTCAAGTTATAATTTACTTTCATTCTCTCCCTATACAGTGCTCAGTATGGGAGGATGAAATTATGTTCCTTCAAAGCTCTGACTCAACACAGGAAAGAAATGAAACAGTTACGCAACCTGCAGTGGAAAACATCAGTATGTGCTTCTGGCTTGGCGCATTGATTATCTGTGTGTATTGGTGCTTCAGTGGCTGATCAGACAGTTCAGAGGACATTGTATGAAGTCAAACATTGCTCACAGAAATATGAAGAGAAGCCTGATGAATGTTGGCAGCACATTCTGTGGTCAGATGAAACCGGATGGGATCCAGCAGGTTTGGTGTGGACCTGTCCAGGACTGCCACAGTGACTGCATAGTGCCGACCGTAAAACACAGAGGTGGGAGTGAGCTGATATGGACTGCATGAGTCCAAAAGGTGCAGAGGAGATAACATTCATAGATGGCTCTCTGAATACAGGTTTTTATGCCTGAAGCCTCAATGAAAAGATGATTTCTAACATCAAGTTTGACAGGAGAGGAATTTTCCAACATGACAATCATCTCAAACACGCTGCAAAAACCACACAAGAGCTTTTAAAGAAGAGGAAAAAGTGAAAACTATGACCTGGTCTAGTGTGTCCCCCTGACCTGAATCCAACCGAAAACCTTTGGAGTATTTCAAAGCAGAAGGCAGAGCAACAAAAGCCCTGCAGCAAAGAGCAGCTGAAAAGAATCATCTGTGAAGAACGGCAGAACATCACTCCACAGATTTGTACAAGACTGATATCATCCCTGCCCAGGAGGACCCGATCTGTCACTAACAAGAAAGGTGGACACACGAAATATTAAAGAGGGATGAACTGACTATTGATGCATTTGGTTCTTAAGCATGGAACTTTGATTAGTCAAACATTTCTGTTTTTTAAGTTAATTGGATTCATTCTTCTTTGGTTGAAGAATGACAAAACAAATGAAGACAGTTCAGTTCACAGACAGTCCCCGTCCAATGTGGTGGATCTTGAGAGGATCTGTCAGGAAAAAGGGGATAAACTGCCCAAATCCCGGTGAACAGAGCTCATCGAGACTTAACCAAAACTGAAAAGCTGTAATTTCTTCCAAAGGTGGCTTCTACAAAGTACTGAAGAACGTGCACATGTATGTACATAAATGAAAAAATGAAACAGTAACTGTGGCATGTGTGAAAGGCCGGGCACCCTGTGAAGTCATTAGTAAACCCCCTTGTGGCAGATATCACAGCTTGCAAACACTGTCTTTAGCTCGCTAAGTTTCTTGATTTAAGAATTTTCAGCCACTCTTCCTGTAGATCGCTTCGAGTCCTGTGATATTTTTAGGCACACACAGCATGTTTAAGATCTACCCACGACAGATCTTCAGCAACGTTCACGTCGGGACTGTTCAAAAGCCATTTCAAAATTTATTTTAAAGGCGCCTTAAATTTATTTTATCATTTGCATTTTTTTTGTACTGTTCACAAACTACTAACAGGGCAGCTGCATCCCAGAAGTCTGCTTTGGATAAAACACTGTCACAGGAAACAGGAAGGTGGTTTGTTTTGCTGCTGTTGGGCAGGAAGCAGTGAGTACGGCTCTATGTAAGTGTAGGCATTTATCCAGCAATCAGGGCTGCAGAGATAAATAATCCTAATGGCCCATCTTTTTTTATTTAATATTGACTTTTCATATTCAGCGTTCTGGCCTCAGCTGACCTGGTTACATAGGAGACTCGTTGCGTGCTTTTTGATGTGCTCTCCGAAGATTCCAGAGATTTCCTCGCCTCTTTCATTTCAGCGTTCAGTCGATTTTATGAATTCATGCTGCTTCTCTATTTCACAGCATGTCATTTAGGTCTTTTTTTTTTTCTTTTACTGTTAACTTACTGCAGCAGCGCTGATTGGTGTGTACCGCACTGGTGTGGAATAGCTGCTCGGTGCCGTCAATCAAATAACCCTGTGGTACCCGCCCTCGTCATAGTGTTGCCATGATGTGATCAAATGTAAATCGCAGTAAGTGCTGTTAAATTACAGCATATACTAAGCTACTAATAAACATGGTCATTCTTTATGTAATTTCTGTTATTTTCGGTGCATTTGAACCACTCCATCTTTAAGGGTATGCACCTCTGTGAAATGTCAGTCTTTTATGGAGCACAGAAAGTAGTGTCTGCAGCCTGTGATATTTCAGTAATGGTCCTATATTCTATTTTGACCCAGTGATGACTCATATTTGCAGATGAGGCCTCTGGGGACAAGAGATAAGCTTCCGTTTTCTTAGAAAGCTTTCACCACAGACAAATGGTTTATTGGGTCTCCATATATATATATATATATATATATATATATATATATATATATATATATACATTTATTTTTTTTTTTCAAAATTACTTTACATTTTCTAAACATTAAATTTGGACCCTGATGTGATGGAAGTTAGGTGTTATTTACTCACTAAGTTGCATCTTTTTGAAGTTCACTTCAGCAAGGAGACAGAGCAGAAGGAAAACTAAATAAATATTCCAAGAAATAAAATGTGCGAACTTCCTGGTGAGGTGGTTGGATGATTAGAGTTCACTTTTAAAAATATAAAAAAACGTAATGAGGCTACTTCCTTCTGTTCACAGTCATATTACCTGTGACAAAAACACAAGAACGTTATACAAAGGAATTTCAAATGCTCTTCCTGTTCATATATGAGATTATTAGGATACATATCAGTCCACACATGTAGCAGAAAGTGGGACACAAAGGTCTTTAAAGGTTTCTGGAGCAGGAGTTTTAGTGGGTCCCCGTCTTCTTTGTTCCCGTGGGAACAATACACAAAGAAATCTGGCTGCTACACTGCTGCTCCGGTTTCATCAGCAGCAGTTCTAAAAGCCAATACTAAGGAACCAAAGTACTCGAACCAGCTCATTCTGTCTGTGAGATTAGTTCAGACCTCACAGAACTGAGATACTACCCTTGCTTTTTAATGTTCAGTTTTTATTGGTACTAATTTGATGTTACAGTAGTTGTTTGTGAGTTGACTCACTCACTCATGTACACTTATAAATCAGCACAGACTCTGATGTGACTCAGTCTAAGTTATTAAACCATTTATTACCATCATTTTCATTATGTAGACTAAAGACTGACTCAGCCAAACTGGACCTTTAGGTGGCTTTTAGCAGGCCAGTCCAAGTCAAAAGTCCCAAGACGATTTTTCTCCCCAGTCCTCGTCCTTGATTCGCGACGACAGGACATAATTGCCTTACATCCGCCAAGCATCAGTGAGTCATCGTGGTATTTAAATTCTGTTTACCACTTAAGATTACTTTTTTTTTTTTTTTTTTTGGAATGAATGAATTTGTGTCCCTTGACCTGTCTGATTTTTTTATCAGCTGGTACAGTGATAGAAAGAGGAGACCCACACACACATCCAGCGTCCTCTTGTCTCTTTGTATGTATTGGTCTTTCTGGAGGAGTGGAGGTCTGCGTTTGAATGCTGTGTCTGTAGTAAGAAACAGAAGCAAGTGACCGAAGGTATCAAGGTTTATTCTTAAAATCAGTCCTCAACAGCCTTCGCTGCGGCTTTTCTCATTTCTCTGTGCCGACCTTTCCACCTCCGCTGAGCATTTAAAATAAAAGTAAAAAGTTTGTGCAGTTTTCTTTTTGTGGTTTTCAAGTTACTGTCCCTGTAGCAGCTTGTGTTCCAGCCACTTCTGTTCCATGTGTTTATTGATAGAGGGTTTTTTTTTTTTTTTTTTTATGGTCTTTCAGAAAGGCTGACAAGACATCAAGGTTTTCCGAGGATATTCATTAACACGTTATCTGCTGCTGTGGTTATCTGTTCTCTGGAAAGATTTCAGCACTTTGTCATTTTTTTTGCATAGAGCTATGGTTACTTCTTTATCATTCGACAACTTCAGCTCCCCTGAGGTGTGGTTATGGTTATATTTAGACACTCACAGCACTTGGTTAATGTGAAGGAAAGATTGTGGTTTAATACAGAAAAAGCCTACAGAAAGTTCAGACACATTTATTTGCATTTCACCAAAACCAGGATCTTTCACTGATCTTAATCAAAGTGTTTTTGTTGTCAGATGTTCGGGTGCATCAAAGCAGGAAACACTGAATGACTGCGTGTAATGCAAGATGCCAGCTGTGTCCACAGAATGCGTATGAATAAGGGTCATTGAGCTCATTAAAATAATATAAACAAAAATGGTTTAAGGCTCTCAGCAAAAGAAACACACCTAGAAATTCTACTTCTTGTTTCCTACAACCCCCCCCGCCAACCCAGTTCTTATTAATTTGGCCAACTTTGTTCTGATACATAAATTACCAACACTGAATCCACAGGACCTTATGATTAATGAGTGGCCTCTATAGACTCTTCACTGTGTGTTCTTTCTAATAATTTGCCTCCTTTTAGATGTGTTTTTTTTCCCCTGATGTTGTTAGAGGTGAGGCCCCTTTCAGTAATTATGGATCAGCTAATCCACATCTGGATCCACTCCCAGTCTGCGGCAGGATATTAGATGCTGCAAGGCTTGTTATTAGAACTTGTGAGAATCAGGGATTTTGCTTAAAACATTATTAAAAACCCTTTCTAAAAAATATTGTTAAAAACTTATTTGTGATAATTCTTCCTTGTAGAATAATTCTTCTTTTTAGGAACATTTCCATACATACAACATATTAAAACATATTAAACATATTAAAATGTCAACATTTTGTCTTGTTTAAATTAATCTATGGTGTTACATATTTCCTTGTGTACCTTCGGTCAATTACAGTCTACTGAATATCGTGAGTGAGTACAAGTGATGTACAGCTACTTTAAAATAGTATGAGTTTGGAACAGTGCCATTACTTACACTGTCAGCAGGACGAAAAACGATGAGCCTGTCTTTTCTTTGACAGCACAGAGAGACGATGCAGCAGCTGAAAACCTGTTTCTTGTGTTCGTTCTCAGATAACCCACGGATGGTGAGCCATGTCCCCGTCACAATCCAGGTCCTGGATGTCAACGACAACACCCCATCCATCTCTGGGGGAAACAACGCTGTCGTCGTGTGTACGAGCACCAAAAATGGACAGGTACGTTGATAATGCTCCTGCGAAGGAGAACAAAAAAAACCAAAACAAAACAACACTGTGACTGGATGATGATGATGATGATGCCTTGGCCTTAAAATTTGTATGGGGTCATCCATACCATGACCTCACAGTGTCGTATGAAGCGTAACACAACTTACAGCGACGTCAGCCAGGAGTCTTGTGTGTGGTGTGAGTTGATGCTTCACTTGAAGAACCAGCCTCCTCATCTGCTGTGAAGCTACAACACACAAGAAGAACCGAACAAGAGAGGAGGCCATGATACTGTAGTCTGCGTGTGTCATAGGATGACAACATGTGTGCCACAGTGAATAATGGATACGGCGTCCTGGGCTATTTGAAAGAAGATTTTTCATCTTGGGAACAGTAGTTAGATAGGAAAACGATAACATGCATTATCCCATAAACGTGTTTTCAAAGTTTCATAGTTAGCGTAGGTCATGTGATGACAGCTGAATAATGCCATGACAAAAAATAAATCACTGAGCAGCACGGCTGCAGTAGCTGACATGTTCCCTCATTACCATGAACACACAGACTGTAGGAATCACTAGAGCTACCAAACAAGTACTTAATCCACGACTAAAAATAGTCCCTCTATCTCTTCCTGTTTAAGTAACGTTAAAAACCGCTGTGACCAGCTGTTTTAGGAGATTAATGAAAATATACATGTGATGTGTAAAATATCTTCAGGAGGAATTAGTGGGCTCAGGGCTGAAGTCAGAAGGTATTAAGGGACAGACTAATGCATTGTTGGTTTTGGATGTGAACAATAAATAGAATACTGAATAAAGCCAGACTCATCCTTTAAGTGTAGGTGAAACTGCAGATTAATACATGATGACAGGAAACTTTTTAAGATTGGGGTAAAGTCGCTGTTACAAAGCACTGGCAACCACAGCTTCAGTGCAGCTTTCTCTGAGGGCACAGAGGGTGAAAATCTTCAGAGACATGCTCTCAGATTAAAGGTTAAGTCTTCCCTGTTTAGTCCCGTCATTCTCTGACAGAGTTGTTGTACATGATGGAAAAAAAAAGGCATGTTGATGCACCGCAAGAATGAAAACATCTGAACAGAGCTCAGTGGTCGAAGCACGCGCAAATTAAATCTAAAGATGTGAACGTAGCTTCATCTCTCCAACACACAAGCACAAATACATACCCCACTGAACACAAGATGAACACATTCATCCACTCACTCACTCACACTCACACACACACACGCTCAGACACATGCTGGCGCACACATACGTTTGTGTTGATCTGTAGCCTTTTTGTTGTGTGTCTGACACCATCAGTGGGGGATTTATCAGCTGAGCTGCAGACTTTGCAGCTTCTTGAACCCATAAATTATTCAGACTGCAGAGCGCGCTGATGCTTCCGCTGCCGGGCCAGATAGCAGCACAGACGATCATATTAAACCTAAACACAAGCCTGTCTCACTACACCCCCCCCCCCCCCCCCCCCACCCTCCACCGCCACCATCACACTGCCAGCCTCTCTGCTCCACAGCGGGCCGATTCTGAACCAGGAATGATTAAACACTTCTTTCTGTGCTAAGCACAAAGGCACAGATCCTCATCACAGCAGCTACTGTCCTCACATGTACATTCACACTCGCAGATCACACACACACACACACACACGCACACACTCTGTCTTATCATTTGTATTGCTCTCTCTTGTTATCTGTCCACTGCTTTCTCTGGTTTTTATGCAAATTTAATCTCAAGTTTGTGTGTGTGTGTGTGTGTGTGTGTGTGTGTGTTTTGTGTTTTGTGTTTTGTGTGTGTGTGTGTGTGTGTGTTTTGTGTTTTGTGTGTGTGTGTGTGTGTGTGTGTGTGTGTGTGTTTTGTGTGCATGTATGAGTATGTAATCATTTAGCTTGGCTTCAGGCAACAGACAACACATGCTACCACAGTCAATGTTGAAAGAGGATTCTTCTTCTTCTTTTTTTTTTTTTTTTTTTTTTTCTTAAATTTTCATGTTGTTGTCACTGCATTAAATTGACACATGGAAATTTTCATGCATGGCACATCAGTCTGGTGTGACAAATTTTTGCTGCTGCATTTAGGAATTCAGCTGCGCTCTACATTTGCATAATTGATTTCCAAACGATGAGACTGGCTGTTTAGGTTGAGGGGGCATACAGTACATTTCATTCTCATCTTTTGTTTGCTGTATTAAGTGCATGGAGACCAGTGGCAGATACAAACCTGAGGGCTCGGAATACATTTCTACACAAACAGTCAAGATGCCTGCAGAGGACAGTGACACCATTATTTAAATTGCAGCATAAACTGGAATAGATTTCGGTTCAAGTTACGATTGTTGCTAACAAGCTAAAGCACCAGTGTGTCAAAAACTCTGTTTTCGTTAGCTTAGAATGAGCTGTTTATATCTACATGATGAGCAGGACCTCTCCCACAGAGCCCGCCATGTTGCACTACCATGGTTCTACAGAAGCCCAGAGCAGACAAATCAAACACTGGCTATAGTCCGAACATAATCAGGGGCAGTTATCCACATTCAGGCTGGTGCTTGTGTCGATCTGTGGGGGGGGGGGGGTGGGCCTTCATTTTATGGAAACCATTCCAACCATTCCAGGTCCACCTGGAGCTGACAGGCGTCGCTTGTCTTGAGCTGACTGGAAATGAGGCTTTCAGTGCATCGAGCATCTGTCATCCCTTCACAACAAACACTGACTGGTAACCAAAAATAAGCAAATGAAAAAGCAAATGATAAAGCAGATGGTGATCACATGTGTGAAATAATGTGTCCATATATATGTGTGTGTGTATATATATATATATATATATATATATATATATAGAGAGAGAGAGAGAGAGAGAGAGAGAGAGAGAGAGAGAGAGAGAGAGAGAGAGAGAGAGAGAGACTGAAATGAATAGCTTTGTTTTTCATAGTCTGTAAGAATTTGCCTATTGTTCTTCTTCTTATTCTTATTATTATTATTATGTTATGTAGGTTACCAACCAATAAATAGCACATGTTCCCATAATAATCTGAAATAAGTGGTGTTGGAAGTATGGCGACATATAGACTTTGCACACGGGTAGTTTGTGAAATACTGTGACTCATTAAGGTTAAATAAAAAGACAATTTGCTATTGGTCAGTGGGAATTGGAGTCAAACCCAATGTGTTTGGCTCCACTGGTCATGGCAGTTCCATTGAAATGAATTTATCTGTTGCTAAATGTCACCATTTTAATGCAACCATGTGACCGAGCCAATATACTACAAATTTTCTTCAAAATAAAGAGTCAGGCCAAACATAAAATGTTTGCACCAGGAGCGTTTACAGCTGCACTCCACTGCCCCAAAGCTGTAAACTCTTATATTGTCACCTTTGGCAAACTTGTTTGCAGATTGTTTATTTGCACCTCCAGCAGCTACAGAACAACAATCAGATCCATGTGAAATCGTGTTTGACCAAACGCAGAGCTACGAGAATGCAGCTCTACCAACTCCTGAAGGAAAGTTTTGGCTTTTCAGCTGCTAAATGCTCCTCTATGTTCATCAGCTTTGACTAAAGTCTAAGTGATTTGTTCACACAGTCTTTTAGTGGATTACTGTTGATGCAAAACACTGAATGTAACAGGATGGAATGTATTGTTGCAGATTAATACGATGTATTTACATGTATATACAGTGAACTGTTTACTTCAATGATCCATGTAGGATGCAACAAACAGAAGCAACAATAAGGTCTGTGAGTAAAAAGAAGATTGTCCAAGAACTTGTCAACAGAGAACATAAGGGTATCCACTCAGTGTAAGAGCAGATTGGTGAAGGCGTGAATAGTCATTTTACAGTGTCATGATCTGCTATGATCTGCTGTGAACAGTTCTAACTTTGAATAGGTTATTTCTTAGTTGAATCTGTTATTTGGAGTGACTTCAGGGTGCCTGTTATGTGACAAATAGAAAAGATATTTGCTGTGTATTAGTTTTGTTATCTAAGATGTCCAGACTTAGAAGCTGGATAGGTCAGAACCAGAGAGCATGTAGAACCTTATAATTAGAAGGTTACAAGTTGTTGACGATCTCTGGTTCTCAGTGAATTTGGCCTAACCTAGCTTTCATGGACGCTGGTGAAGAGAAGTCGTCGACATATACAAGAGATTCATTTCTCTTTTGTGGCAGTAAACACAACACATGAGCCTCATGCCTGAGAAATTTCAGACCTGACAATTTTAACTTGGCCACTATAGCAACACTCAAAAATGCACATGCAAAATGTGGTCCTGGAGACACCTGCTGTACCAGGAACTACTTTTGTGTTCTTACTGGCAGGTGTTTATATGTCCATCCGTCCGTCTGTGGACAGATTTTGTCACCACGTTAGCGTTACACCTGTGCAAGATGCAGACAGGAAATTTTTACAGGTGTGTAGTTCAGATCAAAATGCAGTTTGGAGATGGGTTTGGTCCGAGCAAGGGTGCTGGAATCATAGGGGTCTGAAGTAGGGAAGGGTCCATCAAAGAGCCATGATGCTGCCACTACCATGCTTCACCATAGAGATGGTGTCAGCCTGGTGATGAGCAGCACCTGATGTTCGTCAGAGATAGTGTTTGCAGTTGTGTCTAAAGGGTTCTTTTTTTTTTTTTTACCCTTTTCCTCATGATCTCAGAGAGCAACACAGTAAAATGTGTTTGTGTAAATGATTCATTTGAGAGCACAAAATGTGTGTGGAGGTGTTTTACTGTTAGGTTGGTCTGTGTTTCAGTGTGTCTGAGGCACTTTCCTCTTCCTTTGCCTTAAATACTGTATGCACTCCTGACTATTAGCTTTCCCCAGTCATAAGACCTGCACCCCATGAATGGATAGAACTGCTTTAAAGAGCGGACGCCTAACAGATGTACAGTGTATATATATATATATATATATATATATATATATACTGTATATATGTATGGCAGGAAGTAACCTAATTTTATACAAAAGAACTTAAGTCAGAGACACTCGTTTTAAGGAAGCAGATGGTTTCCAGTCAGAGTACCAGCAGCAAAGAGGAGTCTGCTGGGAGAACAAATCCCTCTAAATAAACATACACAAAGATTACATCTTTTAAATCAACAACATCAAAACCATAGCACATAGGAGTAGTAGGGATCTGTATAATGGTGTTGCCTCACATCTATTTCTGTCCTGAATGGGTGTTTATTGTCTTAATTTATAACAGTACACGAAAATAATACAAGCAGCCAAGAAGGAAGGCTGCTGTTTGACTGCAGTGAATGTGACACTGGGACAGTGACAGAGGTTAATGACCAAAAAAAAAAAAAAAAGTGTTGATAAAATGTTGTAACAACTTTGTGGACCGCCTGTTATTAGCCTGTTAGTTGTGCTAACTCCAGCAGTGTTTACAACCTCCCCGCTGGTTCCTGCCCCCCCCTTTGCCAGGTGACTTGTGCTCTGACATCAGTACAAAGAGTAGCTGCACACATGTTGATTATCTTGGCTGTGCTGCCAACTGGCTGTGACAACATGCTCTTTCCACACCATGTGCAGCACTGAGTTCACAGTGTGTGGTTCAACAAAGTTCAACAAACCAGACCTGATAAAACCACCAACTATGATGCCAGATGTTCAGCAAAATGATATTGATAATTGATAGGAAATGGTCTTTTTCTTCCTCAGTTGGAGAAAGAACATTTTCATGTTAGAAAAACCAAATGTTACATTTGAAATATTACACAGAGGTTACCAGTGTCTCGACTCAGCAAATATGCAAGAATTGTTTAAGAATTAATAATGATGTCTGTTGCTACTGACAGCAAAATTAACACCTACCCAGCTACATCTTCACAATTTGTTTGTTTCCAGCAGCTTTAGTTTAGGAAACCATGAGCAAAACCTTCTTGCTTATTTAGCCATGTGGTGTGTAAACAGGAAATCAAGGCCAATTAACTTGTTATTTTGTGTAATGGACTGTAAGAAATTGTAACAGGTCAGAGTGGGTCACTGACTTAATGTAAATTCATACTGTGCACATTGAAGAATTAACAAAAAACAAAAAAACTCTGCTCTGAGCCTCTTTCTTTCTTTCTAACATGATCATCTTTGATGCCTCCATTTATCCCTGTTATTGTTTTCTCTCTCGTGTGAATTCCTTGTCTTCTCAGTTGCCTTTGTTTTTTTAATTCCTTCACCTCTCCTCTGTCTGTCTGTGTCCACCAGGTGATTCAGACCATCCGAGCAGCAGATCTGGACAACTTTGCGAATGGAAAGTTCTCCTTCTACATGCCTGCTGAGCATCAAGTTAATCCAAATTTTACCGTGAAGGACAATGGAGGTAAGACATCAGTGAACAGTTAAACATATTCATGTCTGACTATTGTACAGATTCTATAGACTCGTTCTTCAAGCGTTGGGCTGATGGGAATAAGATCAAGCATGGATTCATTCATATGTCACACCATGTGGCAGCTCACACACACCAGATGCCGAGCACTCAAACTCATAGCAGCAGTGTATAAACTTCCTTACAAACACCCATGTTATTGAGTCCTGTATGTGGCGAGGGTTAAGCACCAAAACCACTTTGGTTAAGATTAGAGAAAGATCATGATTTCAGTTAAAGGTTAATGACGTACACACTTTATCTGGTGCCTGAAGTCACTGCATAGACATAGTGAAACATTAGCAGCTATGGAACCATATGTTCTTCTCAGGAGTTGGTGGAGACCAAACCAGGACTAAAAGGAGAGTGAATATTATATCATCAGGTCGACACAAACACAAATGAATGCTAATGTTGTTCTGTGTCTGCTGGACGTTTGAATAGGAAACAGGCTGCCAGATAACTGGCTAAAAAGTTTGCCATACCCACTTTCTTTGGTGATATTATGGTGTGTTTGTGGCTTGCTCTTCTGCCCCCATGTGGCCGAAAACATGAACTAAAGCAGCTTTATAGACTTTTACGATTTGGGTGTGTTATGCCTATAAATCATAGTGTATATAAATCAAAAAAAAATCAAAAAGGTGAATTATGGGTAACGTAGGCACTCACAGTTTTGACAAGGATTAAGAATACGAGGAATAAAAAATAAGTTTTCTCTGGTTCTGCTGCATTTTTATCCTTTTGTGTGTGTGTGTGTGTGTGTGTGTGTGTGTGTGTGTGTGTGTGTGTGTGTGTGTGTGTGTGTGTGTGTGTGTGTGTGTGTGTGTGTGTGTGTGTGTGACAGTGTTGTAGGAGTCTAATGCTAAACCAGTGCTCTACTATATCCATGGCCTCTGTGCTGTTCCCCAGTGTTCACAGGTATAACCCAGTGCCAATAACAGGAACTGCTGCATCTTTCCCAACTGGCAATATGTTATATCTTGTGTGGTGCACCAGCTCCAGTTAATTCAAGTATGGAGCAAACATTGGAGCATAATGAAGCGTGGCTCAGTGTTGCTGCTGCCAGAGATGACAGCACAGAGTATGGGGTGTCTGTGGTTTCTACCTGTATAAACACAGTCTGCTGGCATCATTACCACAGAGTCTTGTCTCTTCGCTTTTGGTGGAACAGGTACCAGCCTCCCTCCTCCCCTCTTCCTACTGAGATCTGCTTTAATGTCCAAGAGAAAGCCTGCTGCGCTGTTGCCTTGGTTACCCAGCTGCCGGAGTTTTCTGTTTATTTCCTCTCCCCATTTAGCTTTTGATTCTATCTCTCCTGCATAAACAGGAGGGGGCAGGCCGTCCTTTACTTTTCAGGTATGTGTCAGGTTGTATGATGTTGTCTGAGCTTTGGTCGTCTGTCTCACCTGCATCCTCTCTGTTCACTGCGTCTCCCATGCCCCAGTATATCCCTTTATCCCCTGCCTTACTTTCTCTCTGTCAGATTCTATTTTCTTTTCCATCTTCTAATGTCTCCTTCATCTCTCCTGGTGTTATTGCAGTTGCTTTCTGCAGTTGACCTGAGAGAGATAAGGGACTGAGGAGAACTGACAGCAATCTCAGTAATGAGGCACGGTGACAAGTTTCGGACGGGGAGGCTGGACAGCGGTCTGTGAGCCAAACACTGTGGGCAGTTTATGATATTGTTGTTTACTTACTTGTGCTTCCATAGAGCACAGAGCCTGGCTGGAGAGCTGCATTGCAGGTGATTTTTTTTGTCAGTTGTGACTTGAGGCTATTACAGCTGATTTACAGTTGTTGTCACTGGATAAACATGTTTATTTTTGTGATCACCACTGTATAAAATACTGTGTTGTTTGTTGGGAAACCCCTTCAGAATTCTCCTTTGACTTGAAGTCTTTTGACATATGGAGTTGTGTATGTAATCACAGCGGACGACTTTAGATTCAAACCTATAAGTTGAATTCAAGACAAAAAGGGAGATCCAGAACTGGTTCATAGCGTTCTGTCTTCCTCTCCATGTCCTTCCTGATCGTGGGAACCAGACATACGTCTTACAGCCTGGTGCTTCTGCTGTAGTCAGCAGTGACTACACCCCCAGCTGAGCCTGTTGGCTCTGTAGGTGTGTTCCTCTTTGAACGGCCAGGCTGAAATCAGACGTCTGCCAAGACACACACACACACAGTAAATCTGCAGATCTGCACGAGCCATTTTCAACACAAATGCTAGTTAAAACAAAACACAGACATGTACTCTTAAGTTCTGCTAAGCTGAGTCTGGACTAAAGGACCTGTTTGAGGGAGTTATGCTTTGTCAGATGAGAGTTAAAGGATGTTCATGTTGCTGTTTACGTTGATTTATATTTGCTTAGAGCCCAGAGAAGCATGTTCCAGCCTGAAGTCGTTAAAACGGATGACAGAGAGTGCAGGGCAGGACTGTGTTTAAATACACATTAGACATCTACAGTATATCTTTGTGTCAGTCAACACTGATCCAGCTGCAGCAGTCCGGCAGCTGTGTCTGTGCTCACTGAGCAGCTGTGCTGGGCCAGGTGACGGCCACGTTGTAGCTGACGTTTGACAGTAACCCCCCTGTCCACTGGAGACAGCAGTGTCAGGGCTGTGTTCATCACTGACAGCCTGACACTGTATGTCCTCCAGTGTGTGAGCTGATTGGCTTGGGCCATAAAGCATACCCCTGCAGAGTGATCCATGGCCCCACAGGGCCCCACTTTTTTTTTTAAACAGTATTTTACTTTACAGTAAAATACTCAGTGTTACTAAGCACAAGTTTTAACAGTCACTGATTTTTCAGTCCTTCTGTTCCTGTAGATGTTGTTTATGAAGTTTTGGAGATGTTGCGTCGTATGGATTCAACAATGATAGTGTTTTCATGAAGCTTGTACTTTTTGTTTATTTTTTCTAATTGTTTCTTATTATTGTGAATTTTAAAACGCTCTGTCTAATCAGTGGGGAAAGGCTTAAACACTCTCTCAGCCCGATCTCATTACTGAACTTTGATCCACTGCATCTTCTACTCTCACTGATCAAAGCTGGTTACTAAACCATAATGGATCAGCTGGCTTCATGGGATTTTTTTTTTTTTTCTAGTGCTGCTCTCTGGTCTGTTTTTGCTGGAGCAGCTTGCGTCTCTGAAGCCTGCAGTTCATTCCAGTATATACATACAGTGACAGCCCTTCAACGTGCCACAGTGCACTGCGATAATGGTGCACCTTTAATGCAGTTCCAGCACATTTGTGCAGCAGCATGGCACGTGTTATAGTCTGTTATCAACTTACACAGCGTACACACAATTGCTTTACCAATTTTACTGCGATTAACTGGTGGCTGAATAGTGTGTTTAGGTTTAGGAAACAGAAGCACTTTGGTTAAGGTCAGTGAAAGATTGAGGTTTGTCACGTTGTGTGTTGTGAAAGTAAATTAGTATGAAAGTTTATCATTTCTCCTCTTTACGTGTGTTTCTGTTGCTCTGTAGACCTTTATAAGTGTATTTCTCTAAAAATACCTCACGCTTCCTGTTCAGACATTTTCAGTGCAGCCCTGAGAGACGAGCCCCCAGAGACTGATGACTTGTCTTTATTGATTTGTTTGCTTGTGGTCACTCGAGTTTACCATAAAGGGTAATGTGGACGTTGACCTTGACTCTTTCTAAGGGCTGGCAGTTGGATGACTGTCTGTCGATCTATATATGTGACAGAGGTAAGATGAGGTAAAATAAAACAGAACATTAGAAAGTGATTATAATATCAATAAAACAAGAAAAAGGAGAATGACTTTGTAAAATAATAGCTTCTTAAAAGTAACTTAAAAAGCAGAAGAAAAGCCCTGTGAAAGCACACAGGTGAACATGTGCTTTTAAGAAAAGAAAATTTAAAGGAGGATGAGGAGCTCTTCAGTCTGATCTCCTCAGGGAGGTTATTCCAAAGAGCGAGGGCCCTAACGGAAAAGGGCCCCATCACCCCTGGTCGCCAGGGGAGACAGTGGGATGGCTTACAGAGCCTTGGCCTTGTAACCGGGCACATATGGTGTCAGGAAGTCCAGAACAGGCCTTAACTGGAAGCCAATGACGAGAAGCTAAAGCGGAGTAATGTGCTCTCTTTCATTTTCGACAAGCTGTAATTTGTGTGGACTCTGTTGGTTCACACATGTATAGACAAAGTTACAGTATTTCAAATGAGGGGAAATGAAAGCAACGTGACAGTCTCTATGCATTCCTCAGATCAGGGCGTGTCGTCGCTGTAGACCGTGATTGACTGCTTAAATATATGCTCCACTCTGCGTCCTATAATCTGATTTAAATGTCCGGGAAATAATTGAGATAGTTTTATTCAGGATGACAAGCCGTGACAACGCTTGCGTTTCAGAAGCACACACTCACACCATGAGAGGGAAGGATCTTCCACTACTTTCTGCTGCAAAGTAAATAACACCAGCCTCTGTATGAGAACCCACAGTGTGTAGAGATAAAGCAGGGTTCTTTATGAATGTGGTTCTGGGCAGGTTTTCGACTTGAAGCTTAAAGACGAGCAGCGGACTGTAAATTGGATGAAAACCTGAGACGAGCAGCTCTTCGCTCATTCCATCCATTACACACAGGGAGAACTGTACCAGTTCCAGTCGGCTGCCTGCTGCTCTTCATGTTCACACTGACGTATAAATCAAATCCAATCTAATCAGAATGGCTTCTGTTAATAAGCCGTATGGATCACATGGGACGCCTCCTGCTATCACTCAGTCTCTGTATAACTTCATTTTACCTCCTTCCTCTCTCCTGGTTTTCAGCCCCAGCTCTGTTTGCTTCCAGTATCATCCCTCCTTTCACTTCATTCTCCTGTGCCTCTCACACACTATTCTCTTCATACTCGTCCTTTAGCTTCTTCCTCTGTCTTTTTTCATTTTCCTCTCCTCCATCTGTCATTTGAACATATTCTCAGCTTCCTCTCTGCCGGGCTGCCAGATACACCCCCTATCTCGCCCCTTCTTTCCCTCCCTTATTTTCCTTCTCTCTCTCCCGTCTCCAGTTGTTTCCTGTCATCACACTTTTGCTTCGTGTATCACCTCTTTCTCTTACTCTCCTTTCTCTTACTCCTCTCCTCTTCCCTCCTCTATCTCAGTCGGGTGGGGGGTGGGGTGGACGGGGGGGATCAATAGTGCTGTTGACAGCAGACCTCTCCTCTACTCCCAAGCAATTATTTGTTGTTTACTAATTCAGTTTTTGTCCTTTAACCTTCTCCTGAGTGTCAGCACTTTCTCATCCCACATCTGTTGTTGCAGCGCACACACACACACACAACAGTGCAGCCGTACAGCGTGGTCAAAACCATCAACCGCCACCACGCTGAACTATAGTTCATATTTCAATATTCGGATCATATGTTGAGAAATAATCAGAAAAGTAAAGGTGCAGTTCTGATGACTTGCAGCTTTAGTAACATGTAGAGCCACATAGGATCAATGGTGGAAGAATCAGCCATAGCATTACTGAAAACACAGGCCATTTCTTTTAAAATGATAGACTATAACATTTAAGTAAGTAAGAAGGCCTAATAACAAAGAAATTGAATATGTGCAGGTAAATTATTCCGGTCAGACTGAGCTCTTCTCCTCGTTCTCCTTAGAGACAGAAGGGACCATTATCTGAGCAATTTTAAGTGATAGGAACAAAGACCTTTTGAAAGAGTTTGGATTTAATTACAATGAATACATTTGGAAATAAGTTGATAGCAGCAATTTGTTATTCTGAATCAGAAGGGAGCCATTTGAGAGCATCAAGTGTTGTACAATGGTGTATTACAAAAAAAAAAAAAGAACATCCTGATACATCTCTACAGAGACATTTATACATGGCATTGAGAGGCATTTTAACCCTGGGCTGTTATTCATTTATTTATTTATTTTCCTCAGCGGTAAATGACAGCACTGTGCAAACGGTTTGGGCAGTAAAATTACAGAGAGGATGCTTTCAAAAATAATGTTCTGAGTAGTTTTTATTTATCAGTTGAAAAAACAATAACTAAAAAAATGAAATGAATCCAAGCTGTGACCACTTTGCCTCTAAAACGGCACCGATCCACGGTACACATGCATGCTCGCACCTTTTCAAGGCAGGTAAGTTGTTCCTGCATCTCGAAGAACTAGCTACAGTACTTCCATGGATGTAGTGTGTCTCAGTGTCTTCTGTCTCCTCGTGTAATCCCAGACTTATATTGAGAGCAGGGCTCCGTGGGGGCCAGACCATCTGCTGCAGGACTCCTTGTTCTCCTTGTCACTGAAGATAGCTCCTTGCGTCTCTGGCTGTACAATATGTTTGGGGTTGTTGTCATGCTGCATAATGAATGTGGAACCGATGGTGGGGATTCTCCACCAGCTCTGGATGACAGGTGAAATGTCCTCAAGAACCTCGAGCAGGTCCAGCTGCCTTCATTTAGCACGTAGAAACTTTTTTCTCCTCCCTTCTTTTTTTCTTCTGCTTCTTTGTCATACTTTTCCTGTTTTTCGTAGCTTCACATACTTTTCCCTTGTTCACACTTAAAACCTCTTTTCCTGTACGCTGTCACTTTCCTTTTGCTCTGTCCTCTTCTTCCTCTTAATGGGAGTATCTTGTGTGTGTCCTGTAGTGAACATTGCTCCTCTCCTTCGCTCTTACTGTCCCCGTCCTTTTCCTCTCTTGCCTCTGCTTAAGCTGAAGCCTCTGTCTTTTTTTTTTCCTGTCGGATCTTTCTAGTTCTCCTTCTGTTCCATGTTCTATACTGTTCTTGTACCTTTTCCATGTGTTAAGGCTGCCGATCTAAATGGAAATCTGTATTTGTTCATTCAGACAGTGATATCAAACCATTTCATGTGAACTGTCTACCTTTAATACTTTGCCAAATCGGGTAAATAGCCAATGAACTTTAACAAATTGAGCTAAAATCAAATAGAAATTAGGTTAAAGAATAAATCCAGATTGAGAGCTGCAGACACTAATGCAAACAAGTCACCAGTGAGAAACAAGTAAATGACATGTAAAGTAAATGTTGTATCAAGATGATGCAGGTAAACCTATGAGGAAATGTGAGGAAAAATGTGAGTTTTAAGCTGCTTTTAAAACTGATTTGGCTCTTTGAAACTTTAATGAAGGCTGGTCTTTTTGTAGCAAAGCCACATCATTTTCCCAGCTCGACGGTGGAATATCTAACAGGCTGTGCTCTGACGACCTCCCTGTGGTTTAAATAAAAATGAACTTGAGACAAAATGAAGAAGAAATAAAGAAAAAAGAACAATTAAAGAAAATAAAGCACCTGGTGACGAGGCTGATAAACAAAGAAGCAGCAGCAGTGAGATGTGTTTCTGTTTACTCCTCTCTGCAGGTGAGGATAGGGACTTTTTGTGAGTGTGTGTGTGTGTGTGTGTGTGTGTGTGTGTGTGTGTGTGTGTGTGTGTGTGTGTGTGTGTGTGTGTGTGTGTGTGTGTGTGTGTGTGTGTGTGTGTGTTTACATTAGTGTGTGTGGGTGCACACCCAGAGGCTCCATGCATGAAAACAGGAAACACACTATGTAAATGAAGTTATCCTTCTGTACAGAGTCCAGTGGGCGCTGCTGGAATACATTACACCATCCATACACAAATACACACAATCAGAGAGACACGCACGCATACACACACATGCCTCTGTCTGCTGGCTGACATGCTTTATCATGGCTTGGTGCTCCCCAGGCAGTTTGTATGTACAGTGCTTTGTAAAGAGACACTTTTCATACATATTCAGCAGTTCAACATCTAACCACTGCCTCCACTTATTCGCAAACTATCATAATCACAATAACCAGAATCACTGCCTGGAATATCACAGTGGAACAGGGACATAAATACCGTGGAGGACGCCACTGACGTCCTTTTATTGTGACATGAAGTGACTTTCTGCAGTTCTAAATATACTATACATGTTGGTTTATTTAAGGCTAACTCGACCTTTTTGATTAACTTTGACTGTGTTCAGTAAATAAACCAAACAAGTTACTGTTCTCCAGCAGAATTACACACACCTGGACACATGGTATCAAGGACGACATCAAGAAGAAAACCACTGCTCTCCAAACGGCACAAAACTGTAAGATTACACTTTGATAAAGAATATGAAAAGAAGCCTGATGAATGCTGGCAGTACATTCTTTGGTCAGATGAAACCAAAATAAATTTGTTGGGAACAGATGGGGTCTGGCATGTTTGGCGTGGACCAGGACAGGACTACCACATAGTGCCGGCTGTTAAACGTTAGGGCTGGAGTCAACCAAAGAAAACCTTGGCCGACCTGAAATCTACTCTTCAACCACTTGAGTGGTTCTGAGGAACAAAACGGAATGTCTTGGGGCCACAGAGCACTGAGCGCTCTCTGCATGGTGACCTTATTAGCCTGAATATGTTCACAATCAAAGCCTCCAGCTTTAAACACCAGAGCTGATGAGGCATCCTAGCACAGGGAAGTCAGCTTACTGCTTTTTGATGATATTCCATGCTGGTTGTTGAGTGGGGATGCAAACCGCTGTTTGCAAAGTTTACAGTTGACTGTTGACTGTCATTAAATATAACGGTGTTAACTTAAAATATTAACAAAATAAAAATTTCTCTCATCTCTCTCATATCATTCAACCTCTCCTCTATCATCTCTATCATTCTTTTATCTTTCTACCTTCATCCACCTCACCAACATCCATCCTACACCCCCATGCCTTGCCTTCCTTCACCCCGCAGACAGCACTGCCAGTATAGTATCTCGTCGGCGTGAAGGCTTCAGCCAGGACAGGGACCAGGAGCTCTTCAGCCTGGTGGTGGTGGTAGCCGATGGCGGGGAGCCTCCTCTGAGCAGCACCGCTACGCTCTCCCTCAGGGTGTGTGTGTGTCAGAGAAACACCAGGGGGCGCAACAGCAACAACATCTGTCAGGCCCAGGCCTTTCTCTCCTCAGCCGGTCTTAGCACTGGGGCCTTTGTGGCCATACTGCTGTGTATCGTCATATTATTAGGTAAGTGGGTGCAAATGTCATGTATGTGCAACTTCACATACTGTCGGATTAAATGAGACCGAAAGTCAGATGGACAGCCCTCTTGTGGCCAGGCCTTTGGATCCATCATTGGATTTTTCCAAGCTCTTGTGCTAAAACCAGACCATTAATACGACAAGTTTTGGTGGTTCTGACCAACTGTATCCAGCAAAGAGCTCAGCTGCATTGTTCTGAAGGCAAGATATTAATCAGTAGATATGATCTGAGCAGGTTGTGTATTTGGCCTTGATGTTCTCAGGTTGTATGCCACAGTGTGTGTTTGTGGTACAAATGGCTTTCAGGTGCATATCACGGTGTTAGTTAATGAATTGGGGTTTGATCTGTAGTCATGGAGACGGTCCAGTTGTCATCATGTGACTCAAGTATGGAACTTAAGCCATGTGGTAGCAGAAGAACATATATACTGGGGCAGATGTTGGTACCTGCTGTATCTGTAGTGTCTTGCATAGGATATAAATGGACTCCTTAGTGTTTCTGCAGCCATCTGCTGACTTCTGGTCGATGACTTGCCCCCCTACCCAATGGATGCTGTGACTGGGTTTGGTTTGGTGTTTCACTGATGTAGGCTTCCACACAGCTGTCACATGTAATGTCATGATTTCATGTCTCTCGGGGAGGTTCCTGTCTTTAGGGTGTACCTATAGAGATCTTAAGGTGGTCAGTGGTTTCTTGGTAAGTGCCAGTGGTATCATGGCTAAGGTATCAGTCTGTGTATGTACGTTTTCTTCATATCTCCACATATACAGCGACTTCTTATGACCTGACAGTAGATTCACACTGTGGTTAACATGATGATCCAGCTCCTTGTGGTGAATGAAGACCATGAGATGCAGAGGACAGGTCCAAAAGCAGTTAACTGTCTTTTTGTTCCTAGATTATTTTTGTTACATTATATTCTGAATAAATACAATAATAAGATCTGTGAACCTCTTTTACTTTACTATTTCTATTTTCTGCTTCTTTACTCTTCTGCTTCACTGCATGTCAAAGAGAAATATTGACTTTTTATTCCACGACATTAATCTGACCGCTGCAGTTAGTGGGTGCGTTCCATTTGAAGATTTACATGAAGGAAACTATAATAATCTTAATACCACACATTGTTAAAGATTAAACCAGTGGCTGCCAACCTGTTTGGCTTGTTACCTCTAATATAAAAGCAGGGTCAAGCTGTGGCCTCTTGTCATGATTCAGGTGCTTCCAGCAGAGGGATTCCCCAACTAAACGTCTTACATGGCTTCATTTAAATAACTGCTGACAGGATATTTGACAAAACAAAGAAAAATATTAGTCCAAATTTCAAAGTATGAAAACAGAGATGTTCGTGTTTTAAGTGCAACTGTTTCCCTTTTTCTCAGTGAGTTCAACATTCATTTTTAGCCATTAAACATGAAAGCCTATTCGCTTGCTCCCACACAGACCGGTGTAGATAGTTTGGAAATTCCTGGTTTTCTCTCATACTCTCTGTATGTAAACTTCTTTCCTCCTTACCCTTTCTTTTTTCTCCCTATTACCTCTTCTTCTCCTTTCCCTCCAGCCATAGTGATTCTGTTCACGCAGCTACGAAATAAAAAAGCGAGCAAAGAGCCCTTGATTCTCTCTGAGGAAGACGTCAGAGAAAATGTGGTGACCTATGACGACGAGGGGGGCGGGGAGGAGGACACCGAGGCCTTTGACATCGCTGCACTTCGAAATCCCAAAGCCTCTGAGCCATGCAGGAAGTACCACACCTACCTCGGCCGTGGAGGTAGCCTATGTGGAGAGGAGGACGAGATCGAAGACGACGAGGAGGGGACTGTGGTGGTGAGGAGGAGGAAGGCTCGGCAGGTAGATCACGGCAGCTACAGCCCAGAGTCTGAACCTGCCTGGTTTATCATTGACTGCGTCCCTCGAGAGATCAGCCAGTCGGCGCCTTCGCTTCTGCTGGACAGTCATGACATAATTCAGCAGATCATCCAGCAGAAGGTGGCTGAAGCTGACTCCGACACACGGGGCCCACCTTATGACTCACTTCAAACATACGCCTACGAAGGCCTCGGGTCCTTGGCCGGGTCAGTCAGCTCTTTGGGCCTGACTGCAGCAATGCCCGAACTAAACTATGCTGACTTGGAAGACTGGAAACCAGAGAGGCAAACACTGGAACAAATCGTTGGAGAGTAGCTGACTACAGGCCAAGCTGACGCAGAATCCTAAAGATTTCCATCCAAAAGTTCTTTTTTTTTTCTTACTTTTGGCCAGATTTGCTGAAGTAAATCACTTTTTACTTGTGCCATTTAAACTTGAGTGCAAGGATGCAAAATTACTGCTGCAAAAAGCTGGCAATTAGGAGCCGTGATACGATGTGAAATCAGTGGCTAAGCCATTTACATCTGACAGAGGAGACGAACACACACTGGCTGAAGGGAAACGGGGGGGGGGAAACATCCTAGCTTGAGTGCTGCAATAATGGACAGAATGCAAAATGACAGAAGACGGAAGTGTTTTTAAAATGAAAGGTCAATTTGCATACAGTTTTCTGCCTCTGCTCTGCTTGTTAGGTGAGTTAGTGGGGAAAGTACATCTAGTCCTGAGCCCAGAGGATTCTGGTTTTGATCTTCACTGTTGCTGAAACTCCCGTCTTTTAAAAACCCTCGCACAGCTGCCCTGGAGACGAATAACAAATTGGCTGGGAGCACAGGTCACCAGTCATCCGCTGGCTTGAATGATGGGAACATGGAGTTTTATTAATTTCTTATTCATAAAGACAAACATGAGTCTGACTGTGGTATCTATAAAGAAAGATCTGGAGAAAACGTATGGTCCTACTGGAAGGTGCACGAGTTGCAGATTTTCTAAAGGCCAGAGAGAGCTACAGGCCCATTTTATTTTGATTTAAAGTCCCGAAATATGTTTGCATGCACCCAGTGGCAGCGGGACACTGAAGCATCAGCTTTCCAGCGGTGGATTAGTGAAGGTTTGCTAGTCCAAATTCCAGTCTCATGAACTCCCCAAGCGTGTATGCGGATCTCTCCCAGCCATGTTTCCACTGCAGGAACGGAACAGCCTGAATCACCTAAACTATTACACATGGTTTAATACAGTCGTTCTCCACAATTTAAGTAAAGCGTTTGACACTATTCAACCTCAGAATTTCAACTGTCTTGAAAACTTTTTTTTCTGCAACTGTTCTTAACTGGTGTCAATCTTATATCATCAACAGGAGTTTTGTCACCGGCTGCAGTGTGTTGTTGTGATTCACAAGCCTATGGTGCATCTTGTGGGGCTGCACAGAGCAGCTGTGTGCATCAGGCAGCATAAGATGAATGATCGCAGATATCCTGGTTTTGTACTCGCTCACAATCTGCTTTTCTACTATTACCATTTTGATCAACAACAATTTTTTTAAAGCTCAGTGAAGACAAGATCGAGCATGACATACTATCTCTCATCTCATACTGCTGTGTTTGGCAATGTGTCAACTCTGATGAAATGGGAGTTCAGTTGTGTAACTGATCAGATAATATTGCTGTACTTTATTATTTACCCTCCAGAACATTCTTTTGACTCCGACTCATTAAGACTTCTCCTGCAACACAAAAATATTGACAGCAGTTAGATTCATAGATTCATAGTGAGGCTTTGGTGCTATGTTCTAGGTTTCTGAAATCGAAAAGGAACAGCAGAACCAACTGGCATCATGTTTACATGCTGTTTCATAGGCAAGTGAGGTGAGTTGAGTTGTGGGGCAGACAGCTAGTTTATTCTTTTGTCCAACAGTTTTCAGCTCTATTACACATATTTCCGCCTTTTCACCAGACAAAAACTTTGATATTGGACAAAACATTTTTAACATTCAGTGCCAGCTTTTTTAAATTCTTACTTTCTACAGTATCTGCGCACGGTTCAGAAAAGGTTAGGAAAGAAGAAACTATGGTAAAGGTATAATTCAGGTGAGGCGACTAGCACATGTGATTCCAGTTAATAAAAAAAGACAAATGTTGACTGCAGGTGTGGGACTCTGGTCTCCTGCATGATAGTCAGACGTTGCCAATGCCCTTACTTTCCCTCTCACTACAAAAAGGGCCCCGGTGTCACTGGATAGAAAACAAGTGAAGGTTGGAAACAGTCACAATCTGTTGCCCTGGTTGATACAGATGCAGTAGTGACATATAGTAAAATGTTAACATGTTTATTGTCGTCACTCTGAATCTGCTTGACTAACCGCGACCACTTCCAGTCACTTCAGTTTTGTTTGTTTCAGTGTCCCATGTCACAAATCACTCGTCCCCAGTTCAGGCAGAGAGCAGTGAGCGGAGCCCACGGCAGTGGCTGCACATTACATCTTATTTAATTAAGTTCCTGCAGTGGAAAAGGGCTTTTTGTCAATTGTGCCAGTTCAGTCCACGTCTGGGAAACAGCTGCCAGTTGTCCATTCTCCTAAGAACAACGAGACCGACAGTGATACAAGGGGAGTGCTGGATAATGCCGACAAGTGACGAGTTAATATTGAGATTGAGATCGTTCAAGTTCCTGCAGTCGGCATGGAACTTGAACAATCTCACCCAAACCTACCCTACCCCTGCCGCCTTCGCTGTACCCTCACTCTCCTGGGTAACCTTTCTGATTCCTGTAAATATATGGAAATTTGTATTTCAGTATGCATTTTGTCACTGGACTGAAATCGGTCAAAGGACTGTGTCTTTGTTTTTGGGTTGTTTTTTTTTTTTTTTCAGATCTTTTCAGAGTGGAAATGAATTAACAAGTCAACAGAAGAATATTAAGGAAGATGGAGGAAATTGAGCCTATTTTCCCTAGTGTATATTTTTATTGATGAATAAAAAGACAAGTGGTTTCAGAAAAGCAGTTTTGACTGTGTGCATAAATTAGTTTTTGATGCATATGTGCAAAACTTAAAAGTGCCAATTTTTTTACAGATTTTTTTTTTCCTATTCTTAGGTCTGGTGCAACAGATAGCCTGTTTGGGATTCTCATTACGTGCTGTGAAAATATGTTTGTTTGTTTGTTTGTTTTTTCTCAACATGCCATCAGACCCTACACTGTAAAAAAACAAACAAAAAAAAAAACCACACTCTCTTCTTGCTTTTTCTCTTTCTTTTTCCAGCGCTCTAACTGATTAACAGAGAAATAAATACCTCACACAAAGAGCATGAGAAGTTTTTAATTGGGGGCCTCAGCAGTGCTCTGTGTGTAATCGTTGGCTTCAGATGCCTCAGAGTGCAGCTTTTACAGCCACCAGGGGATTTGTAAACCTGCCCAGGAAACAGTTTGCCTATTGGTGAACCTGCATGCCTCATCCCTGGAGAGCCAATAAGGGACATAAATAAATCACCATTAAAGTCTTTTATAAAGCTTTCCCAGTGATTAATACAGTCTCTATTACAGGGCTGTTATTTTGAATTAGCTGTGTTATTTAACATGAAGACATTCAGCCCCTTTTACATTATATTTTAGTGCATGTAAAGCATGAAATATGACCGTGTCAGCTCCTCGTTAATTTGGCTTCACGCAGCATGTTCTTTTGTTTCATGTTACCAGGAGAATGCTTACTTGCTGACTATTCTTAGGTGTTTGCTAATTACTAATTTCTTGGATAAAGGCAAGTAGGATGGAGTGGAGGAAAGGTTTCCAAACACAAGATCATTTAAAACAAAAAAAATAAGCTCTGGCTTCACACGACAAATTATAAACACTGTCTCTGCTTGTGCTGCTTATTTATTCAAGAAGTAATTAGGGAGGTTGGTGTACTTACTGTCTTTGAAAACAACAGTGACCTCAACACATACTCAGTGTGGCTGGTGTAATAGCAAGGCTGAAAGTATGAATAATTCATGACAAATGTAATTGGGCTTCTGCGTGAAGACAGCATTTAAAGGGCTGCACAGAGTAAACTGCAGATTCCAGCTCTGTAACTAGCGCACTGGCTGATGGGATTTCCAACGCCGCCGTTCCTCTGCCAGACACACACTGCATAAAGCTACTAATGTGTCTGATCAACAGTTTCCATGTAGGCTCATCCACCTCCTCTGGTTACGTTTGGCTCTGTTTTTACGATTTGAAAGAAACAAAGGCACAAGCAGCTGCCGCTAACTTCCTGAACTTACAAATGACCTGTACATCTGTGTGCATCAGTCATCGTTTCACTTGTTTGTGCACTCTAATCTTTTCTTGGGCCTGTATCACACAGTTTATCTCCGTTTGTCTGTCTCTGATCTCTCTGCCAGTGCGATCCCGTCACATCCCACTTGTCTTGTTTGATCCCTCCTTGATTCTCACTTGACCCGGAAACCGTTCTGGGTCCATCATGAAAGGCGTTCCAGCTCCTTTATTTCTGATGGACCACAGAGCCATAGCTGTCTTCATCCATTAGAAAGAGCTTTCTTTTTATGATCGGGTATTCCCTCTTTTAATCTGTATCACTGATAATACTACAGTTAGAGCGAAGAGGAGAGTCCGTTGTCTTTCTTATCACCTTTTCCTACAGCTCCCCTCTCGCCTTTAGTGAGAGAGACAAAGGAAGGAGAGTGTGTGGGAACTGGGATGTACCTCTGGTTTTACCAAGCCTAACACTGGAGATCATAAGGCTGGTTATGCTGGGTCTGTTAACTTTGGATTTTCCTGTTCAGCTGTGAGCATCTTCATATAAGAGAGGGAGAGTATCTGAAGGAGAACCTTATTATACAGTGGTGTGAAGAAATCTAATTGTTAAAGATGCATCAGAGCAAATAGGGAGGAGCAGACACAGTATAAGAAATATATAAGAAATATGCAAATGTAAAAGCTGATTTTACACATCAGGAAGTCTGTTTACATGTTCTGTGGAGAACTATGTGTAAGGAAGTTGGAATCTTTTGTGGCTCCAGAGAGAGTTGTGTGAAGAAGAGTGTTAGAAAAAGAACGGAGTGGAATAAAAAAAAAAGAGATTATCTTTTTTTTCTGCTGCACTACTTTTTATCCTACTTTTAACTGCTCATCCTGAGTCTGATGATGTTACAGTGAAATGCTAAATCAGTGGAGTGCTCTTTTAAAGCTAGAGCTACAATAAAGTGTAATACTGGCCTCCATTATTAAGGACACGATGTTCAACAGTTTAAGTAGCCCGAGGTTAGCATGGAAAACAAATGGATAACTAGCAGCTGTGGTCTCTCTGTCTCCTAATGAACATGCCAGTAAGAAGAAGTAGTACAATTTAAAACCATTAAAATGAAGGCTGTTTTTGGTTGCCAAGCTAAACCACAGACAGTCTGTCAGAGAAAAGATACTGATTCTTTATAAAGATGAGATCTATCTAACCACAGTGTTTTACTATTTTAGGAGGTGAGTAAGAGTGGGAGGCGTGTAAATAATAAAAAAAAAATCTGTGCACGCAGCTTCCTACGACCCACGGTTAGGTTCATTCACCCGGTGAACTCTAGAGGCTGGAGTAATTAAGACGGGAACCAAGGAGGAAGTCCACGTTTGGAGGAGAGATGGCTCAACTAAACAGAGAAGTGTAACAGGGGAGACAGATAGTCAGTGTTATTTCTTGGATCCATGACAGTTCCTGACCACGTGCTTATTATTCTGACCGCGATGATGAATGTCCTGTAACCTGTAGGAAGTCCTTATTTTAACCCAAACCATCTCTTCCTTAATAGTTTTCCTGTCTAAACCAAGTCGTGACCATGCTGACGGAGATCTGATACACCTGCTGCTGCTGCTTTACTCCTGCAGGTGCTATTTTGTTACCATGACGACGAAGGTCTGGTAAGCCAGCTGCTGGTACACTCCTGTGGACGGCATCCGAAGGTAGAGACAAGCGACTTGTGTGGTGGTTTAAGTTGGAGGACTTTGTACTGTTCACAATATCACTTCATGTCAGGGCTCAACTTATTAATGTCTTACACAATCATCATGGACACCAAAATAATTCTACTGATGTGTAAAATGGCACTGATGTGCTTTAATTCCCATCACCCCCTCATTACCTTTCCACTGTAAACTCAAGATTTTTGTTTACGCCATGTTACTCTCTGAATCATTTTGATGATCTGGTCACCTGACAGGCTGTTGACACAGCAGGTTAGCTGTGCAGCATAGGTTGCTATGGAAACCTCACTTAAATTTAAAAGGGAGCAAGCTTTGTGTTATTAGAAAACCTGACTTAAGCCCAAAAGTTAAGCCTTAAAATAGCTGGCTAGTCTCACCAGGTGGGAGCTGGATTTGAGTCCTTTAGGATGCGTTGAGGGACGCATGGGCCGTTGTGTGGTTGAACTCTCTGGTGAGACAGTGATAGTTATGCTACCGCTGCACATGGACGGCATGTTAATTGACCGAAAGCCCAGATGTCCCAGCTTTCCACCAGCACTTAAAGGCAGCAGCATGCATTTGTGGATGTGTGTGTGAAGCTGGAGACGTGAAAAGAGTCTCAGAACTCCACACATCAGTGTAACCTGATCTGTGCACATCAGATCATCTGTCCACACACATTAACAATCTGCAAATAAATAAAACAAGAATGGCACAAATGTTTTTAGACACTTGTAAAGGGAAAATTGACCAGACTGTTTCTTCTGTTGTTGCCTGCTCCCTGTCAAGAACTTGTCAAACTACTGAAATGTTGCTACACACAGTGCCGTACCATTGATGGTAACTGTTTTAGTTTTTGAGCCACCTTGTTTTTACCGCTAGCTTCCTGTTCAGTGCAGTTGTGTTTCATTAGCACATCTCATTATTAGAGCAGAGACTTCATGCTCTCATCTCTCATCATTCAGTGAAAGCTGCTCGAATCGAGCTTTTTATTGTTTGTGGGGGTTTTTTGTTGGTTGGTTGGTTTTTTTTTTGTTTGTTTGTTTGTCCAAATTTATTTGCCCAAATTAATGTATAAAGCCAAACTCTTTAAATTAACATTGAAAGTAAAGTACAAATCAGATGCTGTCTCATTCCCCACTGTCTCAGCACTGAGCTGTGAAATCTCTCTCTACATTTCAATTGTGTTAGCTCTGGGGACTGTCCTCTTATTTACTCTGTCCCATCTTTTTTCTCGCTTCGGCACTTTTTTTCTCTTCCCTTTTCTCGTCGCTGTTCCTCGCAGCGACCGTGTGCTGTGTCAGTGACGGAAACAGATTAGCAGAGCTTTATTAAGTTCACAGTGTTTTAAACGAGTTGTGAAGAAATCGCAGATTGGAGAGTGGCTGCTGGGTGTACAAACTTAGTCCTGCTGCAAAGAACTGCTGATTTTAACTGTGGTTTGTATGTGCAACCATAGGCCGCATGCAAACCACATGCTGCCATGTACTTGTGATAAAGACTGTGGGAAGAAGTGTCTTAAGCAGAAGCATTTATTGATGAAGAGGATGAGCGATACAAGTTAGCACTGTGTAATGCCATCCAGTTCTGATGCTGCCCCTCCTGGTGACCACGTTTAACCTTCTAACTACATCATACTTCTTACCGATCCAAATGAGGGTATTCCTCATGGGGCTACCTACCTACATACCCGGGTGGGGTTATCATGTACCATTTCCTGGCTAGTACCTTAACCCCAAGCCATTGACCGTGCTAGGGTGAGGGCATACATTCTCTATTGTGTTTCTATATCGTTGGGAGTCTAAAGCATAGTAGCAGAGGCCACAATGTGCTGACTCTAAGTCCCTATGGGTCAAGCAGCCCAAAACACTGGATCCTACAAACCACTGTAGGTATTCAGGAACTTCACCTTTATTACCTGCAGAGAAACAAGGTTCTAAATTTAGTTCCTCCGCCATAGTTTTTTGGCAAAAATAATTGCTCCTCTAGGAGTAGTACTTTCTAATAGCCTTGGAGAGAAAGAGCTGTGCTGTTGTGATTGGCCCAGTCAAGTGGGCTGACAGGTCCAAAGTGGTTCGGAGTGGTTTGCCAGCTTCTTCATGTCTGTCTCCCTGTCTCACTTCACTATCCAGTCAAATTATTTTACCTTAGCTGGGTGCTGCAGCTGACAAGCTCAGGGAAAAGAAGTGAAAATCCTGAAAAATAGAAGCATTCAAATGCTTCTACACTCATCATCTCTAGCCCTGCAAAAAACAGACCAAGGACCAGAACAGCAAAGTGCAGACAGGACCCAATGTGACCTGTGAAAACAGCAGCCAAAATCTGCAGATCATGTGGTAGACAGAAGGCAAATAGGTAACATAATCCAAGCCTGTTCCACTGGATAATATCATTTATCTGAAATTCTGAAGTAACTGGACTTGCACCCTTTTAATTTCGCCTGTCCTGAGCTTGAGTCATGCTTTGAGTCCACACAATATCCCAGTCTGGAGTAAAGAATAGCCTCTTTTTAAACACATACAGTAAAATCCTTAAACAGGCCCCAGCAGGAATCATTACAGAGTGCCCTTAACTTGAACTGTCAAATGTAATGTGGATTGAATACAGCATAAAAAAGAAACAGGTTGTTATAATAATTCTGAGGTGAAGTCTGCTGCAATGAAGGAAGTCAGTCACTGCCTCTCTCCCTATTTCTCTTTTATAAACAGAAAATAAATTGAAAAACATTGATACAACAAAGCAGGGAAGAGGAGACCTTGGGTTTTTGTGTGTCTTAATTTTTGTCTGAGGCGACTGATCAAAATTCCATGAGCCAGGACCCCCATCCATCCCAGGGCTGTGGGAGTGACCCCCATCCATCCCAGGGGTGTGGGAGTGACGCCCATCCATCCCAGGGGTGTGGGAGTGACGCCCATCCATCCCAGGGGTGTGGGAGTGACCCCCATCCATCCCAGGGGTGTGGGAGTGACCCCCATCCATCCCAGGGGTGTGGGATTGACTCCCAGCCCAGATTAACATTGTACCTGCAATGGTGGCAGGCTTGCGTCTGAAACAGATTATAAGATCTCACCAATTTTACACACTGCTTTAGAAGCACAACACAACACACATTCACACCACACATCAGGAATGGTAAATGGTATTTATATAGCACTTTTACACTACAAGTCACATTCACTTACCTACACACATTCATGCAGTGCTTTTTTTTTTTTTTTTTTTTTTACTTAAGCAAACAGTGTTTTTAACTAACACACACACACATTCACACCATTTAGGGTTCAGTAGTATTATTGTGCTGTTTAGTGTATTGCGGTGCTCTGTGCTGATCTGAGTAGCTCATGGTACACTATAACCCCACTAGAAACCCACACTTCCAGAATCATACTACAGTACATTACAGACCATGTATGGCTAACTTGTGGTTCCTAGAGTCTCCAAATGTACAATAGGAGGCAGATCCTTCAGTTATCTGCTTCCTCTACAGGGGAACCATCTACCAGTTAGGCTCTGGGAGGCAGACAACGTCTGCAGGTTTAAGAGGAGGCTAAAAACTTCTCTCATTGACAAAGCTTGTATTCAGGGCTGGCTCAGGCTTGCACTGAATATTCAATGCATTCAATACAAGCCTGAGTCAACATAGTTGTGCTGTTACAGGCCTATGCTGCCGGGGCACTTCCCATGATGCACCGAGCTGAGCTCTTCTCTCTTTCTCCATCTGTATGCATTCATATCCCACTTATGTATGATACTTATCTCTCTTGTTGCCTTCCCCACAGTTTTGTGCTCTCTCATCTCTCTCCCTCTTCTCTTGTCACCTTTGGCACTAACTGTGCAGCGTCAGTATAGTATTGGTTTTGGAACTTGGCAATGCAGCTTGGGAACTTTGCATTATGATTTTGGAAGTCCCACCGCATTTTCCTTCAACTCCAAAACCTGGGATGCTCAGTAGACAATGCAGATATTTTATAAAGTCATATATGTCTAGTGTCTGTACTTTCATGTGTTTGATGTGTCAGAATGTGATGTTACAGGCTGCATCTGGTGATGGCAAAGCCACGGAAAACAGCAGAAGCAAAATCATCAGATCAGTGAGTCAGACATTTCTCCAGGTTTATTGGTGAGTAAGAGAGAGACATCTGCTCTGTACATGGACAAGGGGACACAAAAGGAAGGTGAGCACCTGCTGTAAAAGTGGACAGGAGTCAAGAACAGGAATGTCCATATCACTTGAGAGGTTTCCACTAACATGAGGTGTAATCACACAATTACGGTGCTTAAGGCAAAGTGTTTGAGTGCATGTTTAATATTTTCCACATCATCATGTTTATTTCTGCTGACCATGTTTGCGGTAGTGGTCTGGAGTGTAGTGTAGAGGTCTATTGCATGTTGCAGTGTGCTCTGTAGTGACCTGTATTGCACTTTAGTCATCTGTAGTGCACTGTAGTTGTCTGGAGTGTACTTTAGTTGTCTATAGCATATTGTAGTTCACTGTGTGTTGTATTGTGCTTTTTAGTGTACTGTCTTAATCTGTAGGGATCTGCATTGCAATCTAGTGCATTCTATTAATCTGTAGTGCAGGATGGTCTGGAATGTACTGTTGTGTACTGTAGTGCTCTGCAGTGTACTATAGTGTGCTGTAGTGGTATATAGCATGATGTAGAGCTTCAGAGTTGATCTGTAGTGCACCAACAAATGACGTGGGCTTTGTAGATGATTGGCAGACTTTCTGGGGAAGACCTGTTCTGATTAGGACAGACGGCATCCATCCCACTTTGGACGGAGCAGCTCTCATATCTAGAAATCTGGCCGAGTTTATTACCCAGAGTTGAGCCCAGGAGCCAGAGTTGCAGTCTTGCGTGCTTTTCTGTGCTTCCATTAGAGCAGTCACTCACCCAAAACCCCATAGAGACTGTGCCTGACTCCCGACCACCTAAATTTATTAAATCAAAAGTAAACAGAAGAGGAGTTATAAGAGGAGAGAGTTAGTGCAGTGGTGGTCTTAATAGAAATTAAGACCACCACTGCACTACATCAGATCTCTGTCATCCAAATCTGTATTAGTAAATTATTTAATTCCAGATTATCAGTTTGATTTATTCTGTCTCACTGAAACCTGGCTATGTCAAGATGATTATGTCAGTCTAAATGAATCCCAGTCTCTTTAATGCTCACATTCCTCGAGGCTCTCGCCGAGGAGGGGGAGTGGCAGCCATTTTCAACTCTGGTCTTTTAATCAACCTTAAACCAAAACTCAATTTCAACTCATTTGAAAGATAAATCTTTATTGTTGTTGCACAATCATACTTTGTAAAAAAGTACGACGAACTGAAAGCCTCGTCCTTAGTTTTTTCACACCCAGCCTGGAAAACATTACAGCCAGTTTTATTTGTTATAGTGTGATGTGTATGATCCACTCCTGGATCATACTCTGAGTTTTTATCAAGTTTAGTTCTCAGCACAGATAAAGTAATTATAGTAGGTGATATTCACATGGACATTTATAATGACAGCCTTACCATTGCGTTTATCTCATTGAATATATCATTGAACATTTAACAGGCTTCCCACAGAATCCTCTTCTATCAGACCACTGTTTAATTGCATTTGAATTTGTATTATTGGACTACAAGCCATTAGGCAAAAATGCCTTTACTAGATGTCTATGTGATGGAGCTGTAGCTAAATTTAAGCAAGTGATTCCATCAGCACTTAATTCAGTGTCATACCTCAATATAACAGAGGACTCCTGTGCTAACTTCAGTCCTTCTCAAACTGACCATTACGTAGACAAAGTTGCTGACTCAGTGCAAATGACACTTGAGTCGATCGCAGAAGACAATAAAAACAACCCCAGGTTTCTCTTCAGCACTTTAGCCAGGCTGACAGAGAGTCATAGCTCTGTTGATCCATATATTCCTATAGCTCTCTTCTTTAATGATAAAATTCTGACTATCACAGACTAAATTCATCACCTCCTGCCTCTCACCTCAATCAGCACTGATTTTTCTCTAAGCACAGGAACCTTAGAAACATCTGTATAACATGTATTTAGGCAGTTTCTCCTCCATTGACCTTCACCAGCTAACTTGTTTGATTTCATCATCTAAACCATCAACGTGTCTTTTAGACCCAGTTCCTATCAGGCTCCTCAAGGAAATGTTACCTTTAGTCAGCACTTCTCTACTAGATATGATGAATTCCTCCTTACAAAAGGTTGTGTACCACCGTCCTTCAAAGTAGCTGTAAGTAAATGACTTCTTAAAAAGCTGGCTCTAGATGGAGGTGAAAGGTAAAGTTAGATACAGACCTATATCTAACTTTACCTTTCTCTCTGAGATCCTTGAGAAGGCAGTTGCCAAACCTCTTGCCTCTACAGCTCTGTCACCATTTTGCTCTTCTGATATTTCTTTGAGTAGGCGTATGATGGCTGGCAGTCTGTCCCTTACTGTCTTGCAAGCATTGTACCTACATGCCCATACAGTTTTAATGTAATGCCTATTTAGAGAAGCAGCGTCTTCTGTCCCCTTGATACGTTCGGGGGAAGCTCTGGAGTTGTGGCTGCTTTGGCTGCTCTGCTCTTGACTGGGAGATGTCTGTGATGAAACAAGAGGCAAAATCAATCATATGATATAAAAATAAATAATAAAGTAGTTGCCACCTCTCTATATTAATTATCAGTTATAGCAGTCATCACTTGGTCCAGGAACAGGCTGACACCTGCTTTTGCTGAGTCCTGCCTCACTTCTGTAACCACAGTTGCTGCCTGTTCCTGGTCTGCTGCTCTCTGATGTTCTTCATTGTGTTCGTCACTGTGCTCTCTTACTGATGCTGTCTGTGCCTGTGTGTCCTTATCATGCTCTGCCTCTGTTTGTTCCTCTGCATCCTCCTCTTCACTAAGAAGAGGATGCTCCCTTCTGCTGCTGCTCCCCTGTTGGCTCCTCTCTCTCCTCTACTAACTTTCTTGTTAAAATAAGAAGAGATGTCTGTAGACTTTCTTTTCATTTTATTAAATTAAAGTTATCAGGGCTGGGGCAGGGGGGGGGCAGCAAATTTATCCGGTTGGCCATGCCACCCAAAGTTCACTGCTTGGACCAATTCTGATCAACTCTCTCTCCATCTCCACTCATTCATATCCCACTGATACATGTTACTAACTCAACTTTTTCCCGTTCCCATAGTTTTGTTCTTTCTCTCCTCTCTTCTCTTCAGCTGTCGCTCTCTGCAGGTTCATCTGCCCTCGGAGGTGTATAATTATAATTCCATGAATTATTATTAGTAGTCCTATTATGAGTCTTACCATTGTTAGTTCTTGTATTGTTTTTGTTTGAATTACAATAAGTCTTATTGCTAATCCTACTATTGTCCTCTTATAACTTTTAATCTTATCATTATGAAACCTACATTGTCCTATATTCTCCTTCCCCCCTCTTGGCCCAGTTCCCTCCTTCTTTCTCTCCCTCTCTCTCCCTCTCTCTCTCAGCCTAACCATCGAGGCAGACAGCCGTCCACCATGAGCCAGGTTCTGTTCAAGGTTTCTACCTGTTGCCGCCTTCACCAAGGCTGCTCTCAGGGGAAATGTTGGGTTTCTGTAGATAATATTATAGTGAGTGCAGTCTAGACTTTCTCTATATGAAAAGTGCCTTGAGATAACTTCTATTATGATTTGGCGCAATATAAATAACATTGAATTGAATTGAACAGAAAGCTAAATATTTGGCACCAAAATGAATTAAACTAATATAGTGATGTAAAAACTAGCACTTAGGCCAATGAATGCGGACAAGGTGGGGGCCTATGACAGTGGCAGGGAGCCAAAAATGGGAAAGGGTCCATAAACTAACCACTAGTGACACTGGACACCAACAAAAAAAAAAGGAATTTTAAAAGATACACCCCAACCAGGGATGATGAACTGCTGCCTCAGGCCTTCAGCACCTGTTCAACAAAGAAAGAATGAAAACCCGACCATGTGCTACAAAACCACGGTGCTGACAAACAATGCTGAAAATGAACCAAGAAAAACCACATCCAGCAAATACAAATGACCAAATGCAACTACAATTAATGTTAATACAAATGAAAACAGATCATTTCAAATTAAATAACCCCATAAAAATAATATTAAGAAAGGAAATCAAACAGATGTCAATTTAAAATAGGGTGAGCGTCCAAGTTCAAAACTCTTCAATAAAACCCAAAAATCCAAAGCCTTGGAGTCAGCCATGCAGCCATGCCAGTGGAGATATCGGTCCCCCACGGCGCCACCAGCCAGCTGTGCTGCATGGGCAGGAAAAGGTGCCTTGGCTGGTCAGCTTGGGACATTGAACGACAGGGGCACCTGAAGGACATGGGGCACTTGGAATAGTAGCAGGCAGTGGACAGAGGGATTCAGAAACCAAAGGCCAGAGGTCACTGTCTCTAGAGGAGTCGTCACCCAGTGCTGCCAAAGCAGGTGACAATGGCACTATTGCATTATGATTTTGGAAGTCCCACTGCACTTTCCTTCAACTTCGAAACCTAGGATGCTCAGTAGACATTGTAGATATTTTGTAAAGTCATATATGTCTAGTGTCTGTATGTTTGTGTGTGTGTGTGTGTGTGTGTGTGTGTGTGTGTGTGTGTGTGTGTGTGTGTGTGTGTGTGTGTGTGTGTGTGTGTGTGTGTGTGTGTGTGTGTGGTGAAGTGAGTGTGAATGTAGCAGAGCAACATATCATTACCATCTTCATCAGTTTCACATTGGTTAACAGCTGAACTGTTAAGTAAAGCCTATAATACTGAACATTAATTTTTATGTTTTATGTCAGGCTACAGGGATGAGCTGTTTCTTTTTAAATCCACGTTCTTTTTTACATATCTACTCAGATTGTTTTCATACACTGTAACTCAGCTGCTTCTTCTCGCCTGCTTTAATCTCATTCTTCCTCATCCTCTTCATCACATGCCTTTCCTTCACATATGGCGTATTCACTAAGGCACAAAAGACTGAGGCATTTCTTTGATGAAAGAAAACGCAGCTGTTTCATCCCTGAACCACTACCATAACCATATACACACACACTCATACGTACACATTTACAAATAGATGCATACATTTTAAAAATCCATTAAGATGTGAACACTTTCATCTTTATTACAGTGCAGTACAGAACACCTGTACACCTGCTCATTCATTCAATTATCCAATCCGCTGATCATGTGGCAGCATCATTCAGATACATGTTCATCCCTTCATGGCCACAACTCACCATCTTCTAGTGGCTACTTCCAGCAGGATAATGCTCCATGTCACAAAGCTAAAGTCTCAGGGGCACCACAGCCCGAGAACCAAAAGCACTCGAAAAGCCAGTTCAATCAGGAGAGACTACAGGAAACAAAAGGAATGAGAAAGAATTTATTGAATACAGGTAGAATAGACTTTTGGCGCTTAGGCCCCAGCAGGAAACACATCCCTGTGGAAGCTTCCCTTGAGCAGGAACCAACCCCCCCGGACAGAGGTGGTGGAGCATGGAATTAGCAGAAAACTGAGCTTGACTAAGAAGGCATATACTTTGGTTAAGGTCAGGGAAAGATAGCTTTAACCAAGAGTCTGTTAGAGTTGAAATATAATTTTAAAAATGTTTTATAATGCTTTGTTTATTTGTATAGAAATGTAATTTCTAGGAAAGAGGGCTGGAAAAGCACATTTAGTTTATGAGTTCCTAAAAACATTCCTGGAAACAGTCCTGCGGTCTGACATATAGGAGGGATTATCAGTGTTTTCTACTGAAGCTCGCTGATTAATATTAAATGCTAGTTTCTGCAAATGGATTGAAGCAGCCTCCTGCAGAATGATGAAATTTCAAGGGTGAAGAACAGCTTGTTGGCAGGCAGTTCCAGAGATGGTTAAATTGGATGAGAGTGCACTGTACAGTTCACTGGGTGAACTGAAGAGTGTCCTGTACAGGGGCACCATGCCTGAGCCCTCTGCAGTGACACAGATCTGGAGTAGAGAGACTGAACAAAAGCTAGATAAACATGTTTCCCCAAGAGCTCCGGTATTTAATCTGCTCCCAATTACTGACACAATATACTCCCTGCAGGCTGCACATGATGAATATCAAAGAAATCACAAATTCAAAATAAATAACTAAAATATACACTCAATTTATGAAATGTACTTCATTTAGTTTTATTTGTATTTGTATTTGTATTTGTGATACATGTATTTAAGAACAACAGGATGCACAATGCCTATCTTCTAGGAATAAAGTTCATGTTGGACTTTAACCGCACATGTTATTAACCTGTGTGGGTTTAAAAGTGCTGACAAGACTATATTTTGAATCAGGCCTTGACTATTATAAACCACATGTTTCTGCCACCACAAATAAAGAATGGCTTTATGGTCCCACAGTACCAGGAGACTGGTTCAATCAAATATTTTCACAATGATGGAATTTTCTATTCATTTGAGTTTGAAATATGTTTACATCCATTGGATGCAAATTGCAATTATGCAGCTTTGTATCCTGTGATAATGAGGAGTTTCCTGCACAGCTGCCAGATTCTTTGCTGAATTCTTTCTTTGGCATTAACCCCACGGATGAAGGAGTTTAGGTTGATTATACTTCCAAATGGATAAATGTAATCACCATTTTGTGACTGAAATTTGGGGAAATCTTTAAGATGTTGGGGGAAAAAAATGTCACCTGTATGTATGAGGCCTCAGGTGAAGTAATTCAAATACTTCACTGGACCAAGACCTAGTTATCACAAATAAGCTCACGTCAGCCCCCCCTGTTCCCCATCCCTGGCCTCATATTTCTGTTTTCTTCTGAGTTCCACTTTAAAGCCATCTGAATGTAGGTAATACTGTGATTTGCTTCATTTCTTTTCAAACACAAATATGTTGTTATCATTATTTTTGTCAACAGTAAAAAAAAAAAAAAAAAATACGGCTCATGAATGATGTGTTGATAGCTGCAGAAAGAAAACAGAATTTCTGCTTAAAGTATGGTCTGGGATTATTATAAACTGTGTGCACTTGTAAACAACATTTGATGCACTTTCTGTGCCACAGGAGAGAGAGAGAGCGAGAGAGATTCACAGGGTTTCAGATTTTATTGCTGCCATTCTCTGATGTGTAAAATGACACATTTCCTTCAAGGTTTCTTCTTTTTGTGCTTTGGTTTTAAAGTATGGAGAGATCAGGGGACTGATGGGGCTCACACTCTTCATCCATTAGTGAAAACAGGAAGAATTATGCGGGACAATCTATAATTATAGTTAGTTCTTTCAATCTTTGTTGTGCTTTTGTATTTTATTGGTTTGGTTCTGGGAAATTGTTCTTATCTTTATATTTGTTTTTATGTACTAAAAAAGCTATGAAAAAAAAAAGATGACCTTTATGTTTAGCTGCTGTTGCACTGTCTACTCTGAATATTAGTCTTATATTCGCACTGCCATGTGGCTGAGGTGTTAACCCAGAGTGAGAGGTCAGTGAAAATAAACATAAAAGAGCATTTATTTTTAAGTCCTTGCCACCCATGCAAAAAAACTCTTTTATCCAATTTAATACAAGAGCTACTGCTCTGTTCTCAAAGCACTATTTATATCGTGTGACATGTGAAGCCTGACATGGGTGGAAAAGCCACTTGACAACATGCACCGCTTCCATCTGCTCCCACTACATGGAGTATCCATTTTGTTGGAGGTCAGGCCACTTCAGCCCACCGTGATCAAAAAGTGTCAGAGTAAAGGCTGCCTCTTTCCCCGCATTCAACCAGAACAAGATGTACTATAAATAATGAACTGCATAATGGCTGGTGATTATGCCTGGGCAGAGGATGAAGCACTCCTGACTCTACAGCAGACAAGGAAGGTAATTACCTACATCTACAGAGGGGAAACATGGGACAGGAGAAGGCTAGTCAGGCTGTGGTGGAGGGAGGGAGGTGTGGTCAGAGACTATCACAGCCTCTCTAATGAAACAGTATCCTCCATAACGGTGCGTGTGATTGGACCAGAGACTGCAGGCGCACAGGTTATTATCATAGTAACAGTGCAAGGCTCGTCTGAGTTTACATAAAATGAAATCAGTAATAGCACAGTTTGATATTAAAATGCCACTATTCTGTATTTTGATATGATAATTATCACCAGCTCTGCAGTTCTCCTCAGCTCTATAGAGCCTTTTAGCTTCTTTCAGCATATTGTTTTGGTTGTCCCACCCACAGGTTTACTGTGGGGCTCAGGCTCATCAATTTCCCGCTCAGCAGTAGCTGTTTTCAGTGAAATAGTTCTGAGAAACCCACTGCACGCTACACCAGCCCAGCAACACACTGTGACAGTTCATCTCCAGGCTGTCTCATTCCCCCTCCAGCCTTGTTTCCCACCAGTACCCTCACCTGTCAGGCTCCACCCGCCCACCAGATGTCCCCAGACTTTCTCACTGTCTGCATGTCCCCCTGCTCACCTGTTTTCCTTTTTCCAATCACTGAAATGTCCCCGCCCACCCACACACCTGTTCCTCATTTCCGTCATCTGCTCATCTGCAGCCCTTTTTTTTTTCCTCCACTCAGTTCTCAGATCATCTGCTTTTGTTCCTGTAAGTTTCCCATTGTGCTGTTCATGCTGGGCAGTTACCTGTTGTCTGTACCTGCCAGGCCGTCTGTCTGTCTATAACCCTGGTCCTCATCATTTAATCCATTAAAGATCATTGAACCAGCCTGCCTGTGCTCCCACCACCAGCCGAGACACAAGCAGCAGGCAGACAAAGTTAGCGAGTGGCTGGTGAAGCAGGTGAAGCATCTCACTGCTCAACCTTTTAGATATTGGTAGAACCACTAATTTTTTATTTTTTTTAAATCCCACACAGGTGTTGGCTGATTAGACCTTATTAGGGCAGTGTGGGTCTATTCAGACTGTTGGACATCTCCTTGCCAGATCTAATTTTATTTTTGTTGCCAGTATGGAGGAGAATTACCCAAAGACTGACACCTAATGCTTATTTCACACTTTCACAATTCTTCCTGAGTGTTATGTTGTCTCATCTTAAAGTGGCTATAATCAATATTCTTTAAAAGAAAATAAAATATCAAATGACAATTTGAAAAGCCACAGAGAATTATCACCTGAATCTGCTGCAGCTCCCCTTTGCTTTATGGAGCTTTGTAACAAGTTTCAGCTCATTGTTTGGCTGTCCAGAGACCAACTGTACTGTTGTGGTTCTCTCTCAATATTATTATCAAGTTGTTCACAAGCCATAAGGACCCAGACATTTTCCTCAGGAGCTGGTAGAGACCAAAATCAGAGCTCAAAGAGAGTGAACATTGGACTTAAATTCATTCAGTGAACACAAGCACAGCTCTAAATGATTGATACTGTAGCTTTTAGATGAGTAAATAAGGAACTGTTTGCTAACAAGCTTACAATGTGACTTTAAAGGATGATGATATGTTAGTATTGTGTTCACAGATATTTGACTCTTGTGACTTCAGCACAGTTCCAACATAGTTAATTTATTTCAGCCTGAAGTCTAATCAGCCACATTAACTGAAAACACCTGTGTGGCTTTCCAGGGCTTTTAAACTGTTTCTCAATAGGCTTTTGCAGCAGTTCACACAGCACGGCCTCGTGATTAATTAATTTCATTAGTGCCAGGTTATTAATTTAAATTCATGCTAAAAGCTAATTTTCCTCTTTCTGACCCATAATTCCCAGTTTCTACTGACACATGGCCAGTAAAGCACATTAACCCCAGTTTACAGGAAACGCTTCACCACAAATTCTATTTATAAAACCATCATCGCTTTTGCTTCTTAAGCTGTTTTAACCTAAGCCTTTAAGAATTTTCCACTAAAATGAAGAGGCAGAGCTGCAACTCCACCAGAGCAACCACAGCACAGTTGTCATTTCACATGCAAATTAATTTTCTTGCTGCAGGAATATTTGGGCCAAGTATGTGAATTCAGTGAGTTGTATCCTTTTCTGCTGGGGATTGTGACAGCCAATGTGTTGACACCACTGACGTTCACCTCAGAGCTGCAGCCACTTCTGGGATAATTAAAAACGCCTCCCCTCCGGTGCATGTTTTCTTTCCAGTCCTTGATGCTACTTCTTATCCACGCATGTACTACTTTTTGTTTCCAGTTTTTACAACTCCTAAATCTCCCTCCCAGCTTAGCAACACATACACAGCCTCCCTGGTGCACAACTCTGAGTTTCAGAGGTAAAGGTGTACACGTCAAACACACACATGGCTTTTTTTATTGTTATTTTGGTGACTATGTCCATTGGTTATAATATTGCTGTTCTCACCGTGGTAATTGCTGAAGTCTGAAAACAAGGCACTGTCATTAATGAGTCCAACAGAGCACGAAACAGAAGCAGTCGGATGATCTAACAGGCTGTAAACAAAGCCCCACAGTAGACAAACATATTTGAAAGAGAAAATGAAGACAAACAGTAAAACCACACGTTGTAAACATCCATCACAGATAACAGAGCTACTTCCTGCTTCCAAAGTACTAGCAACATTTTAAGTGTAATCGCTTTCAGCTTTCCTTTCAAATAAAGTGGTTTAGATCATTTGGATAAATTGTTGGCTCGTTTAACACCTGTCTGATCGTCTGACTGCTCGTGTCTCTTGTCCCATTGAAAGGCCTTCATTTCTAGTGAGGACTGGGAAACATGTCCCCATCACTTTTGAGAGTCCTGCTTTTTTTTTTTAATTCCTACTTTTACAGTTTCAGTTTAATTTACCACTTAAAACTCTCTTAGCAGTGTTCTCTTGCTGTCCAGCTGCCAATGTCTAGGAGAGAAGCTTGAGATCTGAGAGAATATATGAGCTGATGATACTGTTAATACACTCATCTGTGCTGTCTCCACCATGCACTCATAGGAGTAAGTTTAACGAGCTGTATCAAGAGAGAATGGACTGTATGTCTGTGAATAATGCCTCTTAGACTACATGCAACATGGAAGCTGCCCAACCTGCTGATTGGTTTAAGTTGTTGGGGCCGTTCATGTCACACACACATAAGTTTTAGTCACAGTCTTGTATGTATGTTTAATTTATTTCTATATTTAAAAAAAAAACAGGCAGTCCAGTAAGTATTGGGATAGTTGCACATATTTTCTTCTTCAGGCTCTGTGCTTCAGCACATGTAGCCTGAAATAAAATGTAGTGGGTACTACATTAAAGTGCCAAGTCTCAGTTTTAATTTGGTTAATTTAGAAAGAACTTTTTAATATATAATGCCCAAATCGCAAGTGTTCAAAAGTAAGTGGACACTTGGCTGTTGAATGTGTCTCAGGCAGCTGTGCTCTGTCGTGCATAAGAGAGCTCCCACGTGACTGGGAGCTGACTGAGAGCGGAGAGTTGCCATTTAGATTTAGGTGGAGCTGTCCATCAAATGGAGCAGTAAAGTGGTGGAGTAAAGAGATGGCCATGCAAGTGAAGAAGAAAATAATGAGGGCAAATTTACGTGGTGAAGACAAACCTCCTCATGACTGCACAGCAAGTCAAGAACTCTCTCCAGGATGCACACATTTGTGTTTCCTTGTCACCGACCAATAGAAGAATTCACGACCATAACCTCAGAGGATTAAACCCTGAAAGACAGAAAGGCCAGACTTCAGTCCACAAAATCACCCAAAAGGAAACCGGTCTGATTGAGCATATGTTCTCCTTGCTGAAGACCACTTCTCTTGTTGCAAGAGCTGAAAACAGCTGCAGTGAAGGTCTGGGAGAGCATCACCAGAGACCTGATGTCTATGGATAGAAGACATCAGTGGTTCTCACTGACTGCAAAGAATTTTCCACAAAATGTTAAACATGATTAAGTTTGACTTTATATGTATCGGTCCAAATTACTTTAGACTTTGAAGATTTTACGTCTTCAAAGGCGGCTACAGATTCATTTACTGTGCCCCCCACCCCTCCAGCTAAAATCAAGGACATCCAGCAGCGTGATGTACAGTAAGCAAGGACTTCAAAGCCCCAATGTAAGTGGAATCCGTCGTGAGTTCAGAGAGAAGAAACTCAGACATTCTAACAGGATGGATCTGGTCTCATAAATAAAAACATGTTATAGCTTTAAAGATGACTTTAATCACTCTTTCTTATTTTGTTCAGTGTTGTTAATTTCATGTCCTCTGTCTGTTCAACCAAATCTTTCTTTGGCTCTAATTCACCAGGGTTTCTGAGTTCAAAACATACTCAGAGGAAACTCAGCGGGAATCTTATATCCAAATGTTCACGCTGAGACTTCTAGGATCTGAGTTTAGAAAAATACATGGCAACTTTCTCATAATTGTGGAAATTGTAAAAAGACCTTGGCTTTTAAGCAACAGCTTAGTCTTTGTAAGTAATCACAGTTGGCAGTGTTGTGGAGATGTGGGAGGACAAACAGAGGGAAAAACTCCCACCGTGAAGTTTGCTCATTCTGGAGGAACTCAAACGGCTCTTTTCACAGAGTTTTGTTCAGAGGAAGCTTTTAACCATTTTCCATAATTAGATGGTGGAGAGGAAAATATATGTGGACATGCACGCACTACGATAAAGTCAAGTAAGAGTGGCACTGAGGGTTCATCAAAAACATAAAATATCAGTGCGTACAGTACTGTGTGGTGAATGGCAGCCTCAAAGCATGGCCCCTATGTCACACGCCCGCTAGTTTCGCCTCAAAGAATAACTGTGCCTGGTTTTAGCAGGATATTGTACAGCTGCTCACTGGAGAAGGAGGAAACCCAAACCATCCCACTGGTCCCACATACGACAGTGGCCTCCTAAGCCAGGGAGTGTGGGTCCATGTCCCATCTGGGGTGCCACTTTTTATGTGGCATTCTTGGCTTTAGAGAAGCACAGACTTTTAGCCACTTACTCTATTATACTCTTAAATATATGTTAAATAGTTTAAAGTTTAAAAGGTTAAATTCAAAGTTTAATATTAGTCCATGTAAGCTCCACTGGTCCAGTCCAGCAGATGGCAGCAATGTGCCATGGGAACTGTCACTAGCAACCTGGCAATGTAGACTATTTGCATTGTTGTAACTGTTTCAGAAGCAGTAGACCTTTAAGCATTGAACAGCAAAGCAGACTATGACAAGTCAAAAAAAAATTCTGTTCATGTAAATGTCTAATTTCTGAGCATTAAAATAATGTTTCATTCTAAAAAAAAAACAGCCATAGACAAGTCAACTTACTTACAAATGAAACCACAACAAAGGCTTAAGCCAATTTACAACATGTGTGTGTGTGTGTGTGTGTGTTTGTGTGTGTGTGTGTGTGTGTGTGTGTGTGTGTGTGTGTGTGTGTGTGTGTGTGTGTGTGTGTGTGTGTGTGTGTGTGTGTGTGTGTGAGAAAACTCGTTTTATAGAAAGGGAGATAGATGGAGAGATAACCATTAAGAAAGAATATGTCTCTCAGGGGAACATGAGAAAGGCCTGAGCAGAGCCGCATAACCGACCAAGAAGAGAAAAGCTGACGGACATTGTTATCTTCTGGAAAACATTTGTACAGCTCATTGGTGATTCTAAAACCCCTTATCATGAGAGACTGGGGACAGTGGGAGGTTTGGAGGTTTTAAAGCAGGTGTTTCATCATGACTAGTGGGAGAAGGCAAGCTTTTTCACAACAGGAGCAAGGCTTCTCTTGTGTAACTGTGGCACAGCACAGTCAGTCCAACTGACTGACTGTGGCTGCGACATGACAGAAAATGTTGCTTTAAGTAGGAGCTGTCAAATAACACCAAGCATGTTTAAGTGAAATGCAGAGGTATAGATACAGTGACATACAGATTTGCAAATCTTTGCAGTTTTGGCTCTGCAGGTACAAGTACGAGGTACACAGGCACATTCAGCTGACTGCACAGCAGTCCAAATGGAAGACATTTAAGATGCTCTTGGACGTTCCGCTACCGGAAACCACTTTCAGTTCTCAGGTTGAGGTAAATTAAGTGAAGCAGATGATCAATACAGCAATTGTGGCAAGGCTGTCCCTTATTAATAACAGCCACAACACCATTAAAAGAAAGTACAGGTGTATTAGAACCTGGTGCATTTCCCAGAACTGTAAGTCTGTGGCTCCTGCTAATTTTGGTCCAAGTTTGAACGTAAACACAGATAGTCGCAGTCTGGAACAAACGCATGGGGATTTACATCCAGGACAACTTTCCAGCTTTTTCTCTCAGCTAGTTTTTACCATTGTAATGTTGCATCATAGTGGGTCAAGGAAAATGTAAAACCATTTGCTAATGTTTATCACTGATGGTCATACATAATGCAGTCCCTTTCATAAACTAGTGTTTCATGTGTTGCACTGGCTTTCTTCTTTTCCTTTTGGCATTTGGTCCATCCAGACTTGCTCTGTCCTCCCAGTTGTTTTAGATGAGACGAAATCTTCCCACTCACAGACGTGTAGATTTTTGCAGTCTGGCAAAAAAAAAAAAAAAAAAACTGTCATAATGCATCAGAGAACATGATTAATATACCAAAATCACCTATTACATTTGTTTAAGATAATATGCAGATCTTGTTTTACTCATGTCTGCTATTAACCCTGATTCAAGACCATCACACTGTTTGTACCTGTGAGATGTGGAATCCAGTCAAGTATATTAGTAACACAACAAATAGAAGAGTCCCTTTTAAAGACAGTACAAACCATTTGCAGTGTCCATTTGCTATATTGACTAAAACAGCAGTGTAATTTAAAAACCTATCTCTTTGTCAGAATAAACTACGTTTTTTTGTTACTTTAATTAAAATAACCAGTTTTGGGGTTTTTTTTCAGTTTTTCCATCTTACAAGCTGTTTGACAACATTGCCTCCCATACAAATAGTCACAAGTCTAATGAACACCTAAGTGACTGAAATGCTGAGGTGTGTGTGATGTCTCTCCACTCTGTGATTGCAGTTGAAGTTTTGGAGCAGGACTAGTATCTTATTAATCCTATTTTGCTTTGGAAAAATAAACAGACTCCTGTGTAATCCTGTATGAATATTCCTCCTGTGCCATGCACCATATCTACACGTCTGTGCATGTGAATGCAGCTGCTTGAATATGGGTAACAGATTCTGCTGCAGGCCTGCTCTGTCATTGTAATGCTACATAATCTTTCTTCAATTAGACCATACGGGCCGTCTCCTGTGCTGTGGGAGAACAGCAGCACTTTTTCAGCATAATGCCAGTTAGTTGTTTCTAATTCTCCTGATTTCAACTGGAAGCACCTTCCAGAGGAAATACAACTGAATGAGAGCATACTGAGAGTATGCTCTCAGTGGGGAAATTTTCCTTGGAATCCATCTTAGAAACATGAAGGAGATGTTATATTAGTTTTTCTAAGTTCCCTGATTATTGGTTGATTTCATCTTTTAATCAAGGCAGCATCCACGTGCTTCTCCATCCCTCCATTTCCATTTCACTGGGCCTCCTGCAGGAACGTTTTTATGGAGGATTTAAAATGCCTAAATGAAAACAATTCAAACAAGGACATAAGGTTAAAATACAACACACACTAAACAGTTGTGTTTGTTACTAAACAGTATGTTTTTCCTCATCTGCATTTGCTTTTTCAGAATTCAAAGTAAAATATTAAATGGGAGGAGAGATGGACTGAGATGTGTTTAATTTCCCTTTCCTATTACACAGTTCCCTCCTCATTTTATCTTGAGCTCCGTTGTTACCCCTTCTTACCTTAACTCCCCTTCTTTAATAAAAACGAAGATGGGGTTTTGCCCATACAGTCTTATTAATTTTTTTTAGGTTGAACGGAAAGTGATAATTAATTTCATGAGCCTTGTCGCCACATATTCATTTACATCTTTCCAGAGTGAATGAATAATTGAATTGCTCTTGTCTGATTGTTTAATCAAACAGATCCAGGACAGTCAGGGTCAAGTGTGGAAATGAACAATCTCATCACGTTCTGGTCTGGAAAACAGATGAAGGTGAAGCTCTTCCAACATGATGATGAGCCTGTCCCAAGGTCAAAGAGATTATGTCATTAAACTTTTACTGCTGTCTGATACTACAAACCATCTCCCCTATAGCTGTCACAGGTAGCCACAGAGCAACAGCACTGACAAGCCAACAAGTTCATGTTGGATTTTTAAACTAAAACAGATATATTTTTATACGTATTTCTAAGGTAAGATTTAGATTCTTTAGTGGGTCCTTAAACATTTTGGTTCATTTGCCATTAACACACTGCCACCTGCTAAATATATCTAAAGCTATATCAAACAAGCTTTGCATGAATAATTTGAGATGTCAACAGTTTCAATGAATATTCAAATATTTATTCAGCAACGCAAGGGAATATTTGAAGCCTGTAAGACAGTAAGACTTTGGGGCATGACTTTGATATTTCCTGTTTGCAGCCTGTGCTGTACTGCCTTTTATTTTCACTACAGTTTCCAAGAATCCTTAAAGAGTAACTCAACACAAAGTCCACCTTTGTGAGTTAGTAAATTGTATGTGCAGTCCCTTTATTACACTATTGATCTATTGATCTTAGAAGTCACTGCTTTCCAACTTTGGTCAGTAAAAAAGAATTTTTAGGTTGCACAAGTGAGCAGATACCAGCCAGTAAAGACATTCAATGTCAGATATTCTATGGTACATATACAGGCATTAAAACATCTGAAAACAGCAGAACCCTGAAAGGGATGGTAGTTTCAGGGTCCAGACTGAATTTTTTTGAAAATGTGAAGGGGGTGTGCTCAGGGTGTATGTTGCTCTCTAACCAGTTTATTTGATCATCCACTCTTTTCTTTTTTTTCATGTTTGCAGAGATAAATCAAACAGTCATGCTTCAAATGTACTTGGTATCCAAGGCTCTGCCAAAGCAGTGTACCAAAAAGACGTCCCTGAGCCAGAGACCATCAAACAAGACCCACACAGACAGAAACCGGGGCTTTTCTGAGCCGCACCATGCCTCTCCCAAAAACAGCACAGAACACCTTAAAAGATATAGAAATGGGCAACAATCCAAACATCCACACCCTTTTGTATTTCTACAGAACAACAGCTGCATGTGAATGAACCTTTTCTGCATCACAGAGGCGTGAAACAGGTGTTCAAGAGGAGTTCACTTTGTCAGATGAGAGTCTAAAACATGCTGAGGCAAGGCATGACAAAATGTAGACACAACAAAGAAACAGAAACAACAACAACATGGGGAGAAAAAAATGACCCAGTTTGAAGAATAGGAACTTTCTAAATAGGATAAAATAACAGTAAATAGTTCAATGAGAAGAATTTTGTAAAAACAGAACAGGACAAACCAAGGAGAACATGACAGCAGGCAAAATGTGTGTGTGTGGATATTCTAATGCATCCTGTTCAGTATAACTAATGGAAAGAGTTATCTGACAGTGATCAGGACCCAGACCGTGATGTCTCATAATAACTGGGTGGTTACATTCAGGACCAGTCTTCTGATTCATCTGATCTTGAGACGTGTATCATTTCCAACATACTCTTACATTTGCCTCCTTCATCCTAATTTTTACATTTACTTTAGAACATCACACTGAAAATCGTCTGTCACTGCTTTTCTCTACTGGGCAGCTGCCGACAAATAACCCTACGCCAAATGTCACAGGAGGCTGTAAAACAAGACCTGGTGCAGATGTTAAGACTGTCTCATCCAGACTGGTCAATTATTAATAGCCAATAAAAAGATGGAAACATGACATGAAGCATTTATCACGCCATACATTGTTTTGTGACTCTGTGGTTATGAAGTTATTCTAAGGGGAAAAGGATGGCAGAGAGACACAGACAGGGATGTAGGCAGAGAAGCTGGTTTAAGTGGTACTATAAGGAAAGCAGCAGGGGGCTGTCTGTAAAAGCACACTTAGAGCATGCTATAGCAAACAGGAGGGGGAGAGGCAGATGGAGAAGGAATTATGAAGAGCCTGAGGAAAATGTACTTAACATGAGTGAGGGGAAATAAGTGGATATGAGAGTATAAATACTGATGGATTGGCTTAAGTGAGTGGAGAGAAAGAAATAGAACAAAGATAATGAGGTGGAATTACATTTTAAAAGTAATGTGGGTGACCATCAAGTGAGTGGGGTCCCAGGGAATACGTGTACTCCAGGAAGAAAAACATGGCCCATTGATAAAGGAGCGATGGAGATCAGTACAGTGGTATTCATTCTATATGTTGTGTTAATGCACTCAACATGTTTAATCATCTTTTCTGCACAACTAAAATGTGTGACCTCTGAGCTCACATTGTATAATTCCATCAAAATGTCACACTGAAAGTATATGTGTAACAACTCCTGAGTTACTGAGTGCAGTTCTACTTAAACTGGAAGCAAGATGGAAAAAAATAAAAAAAAACATGGAGCTGCAGTAAAGAGCCAAGAACATATAAACTACAAAGTCAATTATATTTAAGCAAGCTCATTACAGTTTATCTCCTTTGTAGATCTTTTGACAGCAGCCAAAAGTGAAATCGGATCATAGAACTGCTCAACTGTGAGACGGTCGACCAAACATTTTTGACCTGCCACTGATACATCTGATCATCAAAGGAGCCAACTTATTCTCGTGTTAGCTCTGGTTTGGTCTCCACCAACTCCTGACAGAAAATATCTGACTATATAGTGGCTAAATGCTCCACCGGCTGGTCTCGGCTTTGTCTGCTGTTTGATGGTGGGCAGGCTGTGTACAGTGGGTTAATGGGTGATAAGTGTCTGCTCTTGCTGGAGGCCAGGTTGATGACAGCCGAGCTAGCGATCCATTAAAATAAATAAATAAATACATTTTTAAAAAGAGCAAGACGGGGCAAAGAGCAAAAGCTGACGGCTGTTAACAGAAGCGTCTAATAATGATTCTCTGTGGGTTTGGCAGTGACATCTCTTCTATTGCATACATCATTTGATTGATTGGATGTAAAAAAAATAAATAGATGTAGCTTTAAGGTACACTGAGGCTGGTTTAATTTCATAGTTTACAGAATACCGCCCCTGCAACAGTGATTAAACCCACTGACTGACCACACTGACAAATAAAAGGTGAAGAAAAATCACCATGGTGGTAATGGAGAGGCAGACATTTGCCCCTGGCCAAATAATGAATCCACTGGCATGTCCTACTCCATGAAAAACAACCAGAAAGGTTCATGTGACTGATGGTTTCTCCTTTCTTAGTTAAAATGTGTTTCAGTGACATCCATATTAATGGTATTAGGGTGTGACTCCCCATTTTATTCAGTCTACTGTTTGGATTAGCTCAATTGCAATTGCTAGAATTAGACTGAAAGGTAAACCATTCCACCCCCCACCCCCATCTGACAGCACCTCTCCTCACTGAGATATGTTTTAGAGCATATCAGGAAAGAGAAACATACTGTAGCTTATCTTGTTGTTGCAAGGCATGTACACATTAGTGATGGTGTGACGGCATACGTGGAAGGCACTGTGCTATACTCTTAACACCTCCAGTCAGAAGGTAATGCAATGTTTGATTGGTAGTTTTCTGATGAAACCTCCAGCTGGCCTGATTCGGAGAAACCTCTAATCCACATTTGTTTGAGGGAATGCTGCCATCAAGTGTTCAGAGAAGCTACAGCAGCCAGGAAGGACAAAGATTTGGGGATAATTTGGTTGTAAAGTTATTGGCATCCACTATTCTCTGGTTCCATATTTAATAGAACAGATGTCCTGCTTTTGATTTATGATGTAACATATTATTGTATGGTTTTAAATAATACAACAAAGGAAAAGGGCATGGACAAAAACACTTGGACCTTTAATATAATGTATTGTAGCTCATCCTTTTTTGACACAATCACTATAATCAAGTGCTTTTTGTAGCTCTATTAGGAGACTCCAGCACTTCTCAGCAGGTAGTCTGGCACAGTTTCCTTGAACAAACTACTCTAGTTCCATCTGGTTTGATGGGTGCCTTCTCCCAACTATGGCCTTCAGCTCTTTCCACAGATATTCAGTTGGATTAAGATCAGAACTCATGGGAGGTCACCTCAGAGTGGTCCAGTGTTTTCTTCTCACCTATTCTTGGCTGTTTTTAGATGTACGTTGTGGGTCATTATGCTGTTGGAGGAGTGCTGTTAGAGGAAACATGCCTTTTAGCAAACTGCAGTCGGGCTTTGTTCCTCTTTCTAAAGTGGGGTCTTCCTGTGTTTTCTACCATGGAGCCCACTTTCATTCAGAAAGCCACACATTGATCTTAGAGCTCACCTTGTGTCTTTTTTGAAGTTTTCCTTGGTGCTTTTTCCACCATTGCGACTGTCATTCTGTTCAACCTGGAGTCAGTTTTCCTCTTGTGTCCACATCCAGGGAGGTTGGCTACAGTCCCGTGGACCTTAAACCTCTCATTAGTATCAGCAGTTGTGGTCTCAAGAGCATCAAGCTGAGATGGTATTTTAGTCTTTACATTGATCATGCCTGGTAATTATTTTCTTCCTTGTTTCCTCAGACTGCTCTGCTTTTCTTTCTCTTGTCTGTGTTCACACAAAGACACCAAACAGCACAATGAGGACTTTTCTCAGTTTAATTAGGCTAAATGACTGGTTATAAGATTGAAGACCCGTGACATAAATCAAAGACAATAGTCTGTTTGAAATATCACATTTAGGAAATCTTTGTAGAATAAGCAAGAATTCAACTCTTTTCACAGCTTCTTTGTTTTATTCTACGGCAAACTGAAGGCACGCAGGTACACATGACAAAAGAGATTTTTTCAGACATTTTTTCAGGTATGCTTTATACTTAGGAACCAAGTTGATCTACTGCTGGAAAGGTGCAGTTTTTCACCTGAAGAAAGCTGATGTGGGTGACAACTGTGGCAGAGCTTATCAAGCAGATCAACACAAATTCCTCCATGAGCCTCTTGTACAGCTTGTCTGTCTGCATTTGAGAATTAGTTAGCACCATCTAGTGGACTGATAGCAGAACTACACCCTCCGGTGTGCGGTTTCTCCGGTACAGATTGAGTTTCTGCCACAGGTTAGACTGGTCTCAGTGTTGTTTGCTGTTTTATTTGGTCTTGGTGTCTTTAGATCAAATGCACATAGAAATGCAACCAGGAATGAGCAGCTTCTTCATTGTCAGTGTTCACTCTACAGATTAAAGTGTCTGTAATCTGACATGAGATCAGCAGGTATGCATCCTGTCAAGGACATCTGTAAATATCTGCTGAACAGGTTAACTCTAATCACATGCGTGGTGTCCCAGTGTGATTGCAGTAGAAAGGATTATTAATGCTGATACGCTGCCTTGGATTTTCTATTTGATTGGTCAAGATAAAACTATTAACAGTTTGTGTCTGAGTTCAAGGACGATGATTAGAAAATGATTTTCACATATTATTGTCAGTGGTTCTGAGGTCGATTCTAATCTCAACACATATCACTAAATAAATGCAGAGAATGTCAGACCCATGCATCCACACTAGTGTAAGAAGGTGATACATATTTGGCTGTTCCCATATCAGAAGATCCCTGTGAAGTGACAACATTTTTTGTTGAAGATTCAATCAAGTGACAACTGAGAGACACAAAACAACCACAAAGAAACTCAAAATAATAACTAAGAGTCGCAAAACAACCACAAAGAGACATAAAATCACCACCAAGAGACGCAAAGCAACCATAAAGAGATGTGGCTGCTTCGTTTGCATCTCTTTTTACATGTCCTGTCGTCTCATAGTCTGTCCATGGATATAGGCTATTTGGAGTTACAAATAGTAGCTATATAATAATGATGTTATTTTACAAATTTGCTCCCCTTCAAAAGCACAAAACAAATGTGTAAAATAAAGTAAAGTGAAAAACAATAACACCTGTAGGGGGAATTAGCAGCAATATAAAATGACTGAATAATATAGTGTTCGTTTGTTTACAAGAAAACTCAGTACAGCACCTTTAAGATAAAGCAAAAAGATTCCCAGATCATACAAGTCAGAACTGTTCTTAATTCAGTTTGTTCAAATGACAAAGAAAGAAATGCACTTGATTAGCATTAAACTGCACCAGTTAATAGTTAATTTGTCATCACATGAACGCTACACAAATATAGGAAGAATAAACTACTACATTGTTTGAGTTTATGGTGGACAGACACGTTACATCACAGAGTCCAAGGCCACTTTTGAACCGCATGCAACTCAACCCCACCTGTTCCTTACGCTGATCATGCTAATCCTAATTCAGCATGAATTAAAGCTATTTTGCTTACAGTGTTAGCTAAAACTATTGTGTCCAAAAAATAAAGGTTGACTTTTCAAGTGAGTTCACAAACTTTTTTTTTTTTAAATTAAGTTTGTGAGTTTAAGCAGCTGTTATCAATGCTACTTTTATTCTGTTTTGCTGTTCCATTTAGACTTCACTGCTGCACATCATGCTGGACTTACAAGGACAACACATAGAACAGAACACTGTATTGAAAGTGACGATATCAGGATAAGATAAGGAGGAAGAGCATTGGAAGGTACACAGGTGTCAAGGTCAGCAGTATGTAGCACATGTACTGTAGAATGAGATCTGTGTCAGTCCACTCAGTCCAGTTAGAGATGTGTGTTCTTTCATATATCTGATGGGTTTCAGACATGTGCTGAATACACATCCAAGTCAAACAACACTTGAATCGGGTTGCCAAAGGTTCAGTACATGGGAGAGAAATCCTGCCAGAGTTTTGCAAACTTTTTTAGGAAAAATCGTTTGGAGGTGTTCTGATCGTTCCTAAATGCTCTGCACACCTCTCCTCCTCTCTCTTTCTCTCTTAAGACCCACTCTCACATTTATTAGCCTTTATTCCATGTCATTAACTCTGTGTCCTCTCTGTCCCGTAGTCCTGTGCTTGTTTCTCTCTGGTCTCTCTTTCTCTGTACCTTTCTGCAGGTGTCTCTGGCTCCGGAGCTGCATGTTCTCTGTCTGTGGTCCTGGCTCCACCCACCTGCTGCTGTTTATTGTCTACAATTATCCATTTATAACACATTACTATATTTAATGTTCCACTCTGCTACAGATACATTTTGGATTAATATTCTGTGCAGACTGTAACATAAATAATCACCAGTCATGACAGCTTTTTGCTTCTGTGCTCTGTTTCCTATCATAACTGTAATCTGCTGAGCACAGTATCCACTAACTGTTCTGTAATCTGAATGCTGTGTGTGTGTGTGTGTGTGTGTGTGTGTGTGTGTGTGTGTGTGTGTGTGTGTGTGTGTGTGTGTGTGTGTGTGTGTGTGTGTGTGTGTGTGTGTGTGTGTGTGTGTGGAGGGTTTATATAAATAAAACTGAATTGAAAAGGATATAAGACAGTTTACAGTAAGTGATGCTGTGGGACGGATGAGTTGTAGATGTCTTCATTGTTTCCTAGTTACCAAGACTGTCCCCAGCCTGACCATAAATTATATTAGGTGGTTGGGCTCTGTTTTATCACTGCAGGTCTAGGGTGTGTTTCTCAATATGTCTAATGCATGAATGGTTTAGAGCAGACTTGTCATCAGCTCTGATCATGTCGTTAATCTCATATCTACCGTCAGACTGGCTGACGGTTGGCTGATTAATTGCCTGGACAGTCAGTGTCTGCTGGTTAGATTTCTGGCAGGTTGGAAATTGATTGATTCCACTGATTCCACGTATTACATCTTCCAGCCATCTGTGGTTCCATAAATTTGCTCCATTCTTCTTCTAACTTTCGGTTCATAGCTGAATTGTACAATAACACTGCCTTTCTCTTTTCTGGTCGACATTGTTGAGGCTGCAGTTATTTTGTTTGAATAAACATAATTGAAATTGTCAGAGGACATAACACACAATGCAGTACTGAAGTTCAATATCTGCCCATCTTTAGTTGACTTTCACAGCTGTAACTGTGAAAGCTCCTCTAAGGATAGAGCACTTCAACATTCCCACACTGGTTATATGATGTAAAAGTTTTCATAAGGTGAAGGTGGTTTACATCGAATGAAAATGGGGAAAGCTGCACACTCCAAACTCGAATGTAGTTTCCTTACCTTAAACTCCATGTATTAATATTTGAGCGTGTGTTGCTTTCTTCAGGAGGTGGTTGACTCAACAGTGACAAACAGGCACCTGAAAAAGAAAAAAAATCTCTGTCAACCTGGACCAGTTTTCCAAAGAGGCACTTTCCAGCAGAATGCCACGTGACTGCAGAAGTTTAGAAGCACATGTGGAAGTTGGCATTTCCCACTAGTGTATGACAACAAAAGTAATCATTTAATAGCAGAAATGCATTATAAAAAAACAGCTTATCAACTGACCCTGGAGCTAAGGTCTATATGTAGGACTTCACGTGTCCCCTGATGCAATATGCTGCACTTTTTTTTAGTAGTTCTGTATTATTTGTGTGCTACCTTAAATAGTTAAACCAAACTAAACTATTCCAAGCATTAAAAGATGTATACTCTGTGTGTGTATCCTAAATAAAATCATAAGGTTATCAGTGTTGCTGCAGCATGTGGTGGTATCACTGCATTACTAGAGTTACTACAGTTTATCAGGAGTTTCAAGGTCATGCAGACTGAACAGTTGATTATTGGGAAGTGTTTGTTTAGTGCAGCTTAGTGATTATCATTCAGTTTCTTTGCTCTCTTGATCTTTTTTTTTTATCTCTTCCTGTCTGTCTCTCTCTCTCTCTCACCCTCTCTCGTTCTCTCTCTCTCTCTTTCTGTTGGCCTTCATCTACACCTCTAAAAGTTGACTCTAGGTTAAGGCCATATCAGCCCACTGATTCCTGCCAATATGGAAGTGGATCAAACCTGAACCATTTCCACATGCCTGTCAGACAATACCGGCATGTCACCAGGCCAACAAATATTTGATATCGGTATCTGTTTTATGATCCAATATAAATAAAGTGTCTGGGGACGTGTAACTGTTGAATAGTAGCAACTGCAGGTCATCAAGCATGATGACGCAGGAATGCTTTTAGCTGTCCAGTGTTGTGGGACATTGGACTCAGCGAAGATTAGTTGGTTCTTTCTGTTTGTCCAAAAGTTTGACTTTATCCAAGACCTTTAACCATTTCCCTAATAACCCTAAATTTACAATAGTCATGTGCCACGTGCAGCCACATGGCTCTAGGGATGGCAGTGCTGGTCGGTTGGTCAATCCACCACTTTATTCCAAACTTAAAATATCTCAGTAGCCATCGGATGGATTGCCATAAAAGTTTTGTACAGACATTCAAGGACTTCCAAGGCAAACTGGTCCCATGGGAAATGACAGGAGAAGCTATCATTTCCCTGACCTGGGAGGGGAGCTCTCCGGCAAAATGTCCAGTGATCAGGTCTGGGCTCATTGGGCCCTGCCAAGCAGAACTCGAAAGAAATTGCATGGAGAGACCACCCTGTGGGCCCACCACCTGCTGAGATAGGCATTGGGTTTGGGTGCACTGTGAGCTGCGCAGCAGGCCAGGTCAGGAGCCAATTCTTGGCTTCTTGGCATCACAGACTAGCTATAAGGATGTGGAATGTGAGGGAAGGAGCCAGAGCTGGGGCTGGACATGGAGCAGATTAGATACAGCTGTGTTCACCTCACAATGGCTCTGGAACCAACCTCCTGGACTGGCTGGACTGTCTCAGTTTCTAGATTTGCCCAGGGTGATATACATGGCAGGTGTGGGGATATTGAGAGCCACTGTGTTGGTGTTCTCCCCAGAGAAAGAGAGGGTCGCCTCAATGCGACTGCAAGGCTCTGACTAGCCAAGGACTGACCATAACAAACATTGTGTTTGAGCATAAGGTGCTTCATAAGTGTGCACATACTCATGAAGTACAGTTGCAAACATGGGCATACTGTATATATGTGTTAGAGAGAGACAGAGAGAAAAGAGAGAGATACCAGATGTCTTTTAGCCAGTAGTGACCTGAGAGGGGGAGAGAAGCTCCAGGTTACTGCAGTATGAACTAACATGAACTGGACAACAGTCTGTAAATAAAACAAAGGGAAAGTTAAAGAAGCTTTAGGCCAACAGTTTTTTTTATGTAAGTGAAGTAGAAAACAGGTAGAAGCAGCAGTGACAACATGAGCAACTGCCATGTCAGCACTGCCAAGGGACAGTGAATGGGGCTTTAACCCAAACCCGTATATTTGTGTCAACCAGACAGTCTTGTGAAAGTTATTTCCAGTCAACCAGCTCAACTCATCAAAACACTGATTACAAAATTTCCCCAGAAAAGGAACCGATGTTTTTGCTTGTATGGCTCATGTGTGTGATGTGCTCAAACTCTCAACCCTCCAACCTAACATGGAGCCCTGACGAGGGAGCGGTATTAACCACTGAGTCATTTTGTCTCACACAATCTTTCTGACATTGAAAGTTGCCCTTGTATCATCATGGTGAAATGTTGGAGGCCTATTGCACCTCCTTCTGTGTTCATTCACTGTCTTTTCATCATCGTCTTCCCGAGAAAACGTGCCAGTTTACTTGGCTGTAGTTGATTTACAGCAGCAGAAAAGCCACTCCTTTTGCTCCCACAGATGGTGCTGGCATGGAGTCAGAGTGTGTGTGTGTGGATGAGTGGATGCGAGGCATGTAAAAGCAGAACAAGCATGGTCTCATCTACGAAAATCCAAAAGAGGAAATGTTGAAATCACAAAAAATTCCTCAAGCGCTCATGTGCCTTTGTGCACATAGTCAATGAAGTAGAGTCATTTGTATGCATACTGTATTATGCATAAACCAACATGCATGAAACCAAACTTAAAACTTACACACACTGTCTGTAAATATATATATATATATATATATATATATATATATATGTGTGTGTGTGTGTGTGTGTGAGAGAGAGAGAGAGAGAGACAGACAGACAGACAGACAGACAGACAGACAGAGATACCAGATGTCTTTTAGCCAGTAGTGACCTTTGGGGATGTGGGAGTTCCAGGTTACTGCAGTATGAACTAATATGAACCGGACAACAACTGACTGAACAGAGTAGGGCTTGAAAACATATTGAATTAATTCAGTTAATTGGAATCTTTAGTTTTGTATGATGTGTAAAATGACTGCATGATTAGAAAGAATGAGGTGCCACTATGGGCATTAACAAGGTTGTTTACAGTCATAAAATCACTGTAATAGTAATCACCAAAGCAAAGGACTAAAACCTACTCGTGAAATGATTTAGCATCCTGGAACCTTCGTCTTCAACTGTCTGCCCAGCTGCTATAACTTAGTGAAAAGTAAAAGAAAGAAGAGGCTCCCACTGGTTTTGTGATGAAGAAACCATACTTTTTCTTAGTGACTTTTTCCACCATTCAGCCCTTCAACCCTAAATAATGCGCGCAAAGCCATTTTTCAAGGTTTAGCACTCAGCTGTTTTCTGTCAAGGGTGCAAAGCTCAGACTACTGTCAGATAAGACACTGAAAACTCACAAACTAATACAGCAGCTCCTCAGTCACCCTAAACCTTGACCTTGACACAGTCAGCTTAGCTGCCATTGTCCAGGATAATACATATCGCTCTTTATCAGCATTTATAACGCAGCAAATCAATTTCTAGTGAAGGAAGTCAGATATGCACATCCTCAGGTGACTATTAGAATACAGCTTTAATGAAGCAGCTTTCATTAAACTACATCTTTTACTATTATATGTATAGAACCATCTTATTAATTCTTATTAGTAGAAACTACAGTACACAAACCACTGTCTGCTGTCTTCTACCTATGGCACATTGATGGACCACATGACCTCATCGTGCCCCCTTCCTGCCCGACCCGACCACCATGTCAGATTTCCAGCCAGTGATCCAGAGAATGTCTGTTTGCCCGAGCTGACTGTGGAGGTTCCACAGTTTCACTGGACGCAGTCATGCTTTAGAGTGTGAAAAACAACATACAGTCCCATTAACTCAAGACCTCAGGAGTCACAGCACAAAGCTGGTAGCGTAGTAGTTTATTAATGTCGAAACAGATTTACAATCCTTTCTCTTCAGTTTGTTATGTTGTGTCTCTTAAAGACAAAATAATGGCGAGTTTGTGGCAATCAAATATTCTGATTTGAATTTTATTACCCGCCATGCTTCCTCACATTTTGAGCTGGACTGCATCTGTAGTGAGTCTGGATTCATTTTAGAATATTAGTTCCATACACCAGTCGAAGGTGTGCAGCCTGTCGCCCCCTCCTCCTCAGCTCACTGTGGCTGCTCCTCTTTGTTCCATTACTGCCTGCAGTGTTAGTAGACACATTTTTGATGAATCATAGTAGTAAGTGCTGAGCTCACTGACAAACACAAAGCCTACAGAGTCAACTCATGTTTTGCCAGGTGAGTGCTTTCAATGTGTAGCTGCAGCAGTAGTAGAAATTCTGTTTGCATTAGCAGTAACTTCACTTAACAGCATTTTTTTCTCGGCATGTCACTACAGACACCCGGTTCGTACTACTGCAAATATATAAACACTGCAACACTTTCATCAGTGGGGGCCACAGGCACAATCACCATTGTATTACCTCATTCAGCGATAGACAGTGACTTCACAGACATTTATTTGTCTTTAAGAGAGATTGAGTGTTTGAGATAACCACTTTAACCGTCTAAGCAGAAGCATTCTTCCCCTTAGAAAAGCTGAATTAGAATAATAACAATTACTCTGCGTAAAAACACATGAATAAGAAATATCAGTTTTAAGTGTTTTAGTTAAAATCTGATAAACATGATAAGAAATGGTTTGGTTTTATTTTTTTTTCCGGATTTGGGTAAAATGACCCTTTAACTTCAACGTCTTAATCTTATTGACCAAGTTCTAATAGCTTCTTTTATCACAGAGCAGAGAGTAAATCTTTACCACAGCTGTGGCATCACCTCAAATCCCTCTGGGTTACACCAAACGGTAAATGAACGATCGGATGACCTTAACACTCAGCAGGTAGAAAGAAGACGGCCGCCCCCGACTCTGACAGAGTCAGAGCGAACTATTTGGTTAAAGGTAACATCTCATTGTTCCTTGGGTAACTTTGCATTCTGTCATTGCTCAATCAATGACTCGATGGTTGTTTCATCACATTATGTTTCATTAAAAAGTATTAATCTGTCAATCAAGAAAAACAGGAGAGAACAGTGAGGGACAGTTAATGTGATTGGCTGTTGCTTTACCAGCCCGTCAACTCTTTCTGTCATGCTGCCAGCCTGTCTCTAGGGATAATAGTGTTGCTCCAAACAAAAGTATCACTACAGCTATTTGTTGCATGGCCAAGAAACTTTGACTTTGGTGATCCCAGACTTTTCATCCAGTGCCACAAATTTGTCCACTATTTTGGTTTATGCCTGCACAACTAATGGTGTCCCCACCAGTTTCTGTTGTACTTGTACTTGTAGTGGTGTACATGTATTTGTACTCTATTTATCATGTTCTAATTAGCAAATGTCAGTATGCTAACATGCTAAACTATGATGGTGGCCATGGGGAACAATACCATCTTTTTATAACTTTGAGAATTCACAGCGTTCAGCGCAGCACATCAAAATTAAATCATGTCTCACAACCATACAAGCTTGATGTCCAGGAGGAAACATCACCATGCTGACATTAACATTTTCCTCAAAGGACCTCTGTGCCTCACAAGCTGTGGACACTTATTATTGTTGGTTGTCCTGATCTGTTCACACAGTCTGCAGTGCAGGTACAACCAGATGCCCCCCTCCCACAGTGATTTTACCCTTGCACCTGGCCTGATAATAACCAGCTTCCACAGATCAGACCTGTAAACATGAGAAAATTCTTTCTTTGGGCTTAAACTTTGACCAGTGTTTCACTACAGCCGGCACTCCCACCACTATCATCGTTCACTTACTTCAGATGTGTGAAAGCATTGTGTTTGCAGAATTGTGACTTCAGGTAGATGCATGACTCACTATCACTCAAACTCATCCATCCACCAATCTTTGACACAGTGTTTCGTACTCTCTTGATGAACTAGATTTTACCTCCACCTGCACAATGGCAAGTCTCAACAGCTCACGCGTGTCACATACTGTACCACAGGCATGCTCGTCCCTGCTCCTACCTGCACACGCATGTGAGACCTTGAATCTGTTTACCAACCTGGATGCTTTTCAGGTAACACTGTCCATGGACAACAGTCAAGGCCATCTCTGTCTCTCTCTCTCTCTCTCTCTCACACACACACACACACACACACACACACACACACACACACATACACACAGAGAGAGAGAGAGAGAAGACTTGCATGGAATCCGGGTTCCTAGAGAAATCCCAGTGACATAACAGGGTAGATCAGTTTATACCTTAAGTGATTTTCAAATGAAAAACACAAGAACACACCTTTTAAATTTTTACTCTGCAAAAAATCATTTGCATCTACAATCTGGAATAAAAAAATTAAAAAACAAAATTAAACAGATATATTTGTTGATGTGAAATCATTTTTTTCCCAATGATTAATAATAATAATTTTAAAAGGGATAACATCTCAAAATCCTAGTTACAGGTTTTGAACATTAATCACCATCAGGACATGTAGAAATTCTTTTCACCTTATCCTTTGTCTCAGAGAACAACATTGCAGATAGGGTAATAATACTCATTCTGTTGCACAAATGATGAAAAAAAAAAAAACTGCCGTCCTTGGGTCCACCCTAAGCTGCAAAGCAGGTATAAAAGCCTCCCACATGCTGCCTTGTCATCACACTAGGTTGAACCTACACTGCTTACTGACACACACACACACAGATTGCTTCCAAATATCTGCAGTGACAGGAGGTGTCACTTTTCATTCATTGTCTCTGGGTTGGAAAACTCCAGGAAACTGGGGAGGCATCTTTAAAACATATCCTCCTGAGGACTGTTGACTTTAATGAAGCAAGCAACAGCAACAGTTAGTCACAGTTCCTGTCAGTGTAATCTGTGTGAGCATTAGTAGCTGTTACAGAACCTCCTGCTGTGTTTGGATCTTCCACTCATCATCATCACCATCACCATGATAATAAGCATCGCTCTGATCTGGGCTGTAGTGGTGGGATTGTGCTGCCTTCTGTGGCTCGCCGTGGGGACACGACACAGGTAAGACCGGAGACAGGACACATGTGATGCAATGTATTAGACATTTGTTCTGTTTTGTCTACTGTTTAAGCTCCAATATTTTACTTACCCAGTGTGTCTAGAACATTAAATATGAATAGGGCTTTCCTGAACTACACTGATTTTTAGTTGACTGCACACAGATCAACATTGACATGCTTGATTCCAGGCATGCAACAACACTGTGCCACTTATGTAACCACACCACTGTGAATGACATAAGTGCATCCAGTCAGTGCAAATCAAGCTAAAGGTTTCGTAGAGATGATGGAATTTGTTTGGCATGCTGTTGATTCACAAACAGTGTCACTGATTTGCTGTCAGTGCCTGGCTGTTGTTGTCAAACCCTGTGTTGTGTAGTCAGCAGCTAGGTCCTCCTCTCTGTTGTAATGATCATTCCTACAAAATCAGAGAAAAGCTTTTAATATAAAGAGATGTGTTATAAAGAGTTTACTTGTTTACAAGAGTTTCATAATGGCATTAAGGCTGGTATGCAAATACAACAACCCTGGTAACTGCTTTGTAGTGTTTTGGAAATGTTGTGGTTGTTGGGAGGACCATGCTTCGGGGAAACTGGGCTCACTGACAATATCTGGAATGAGTTTCAGTGAATACAGACATCAACACCTTTTGCCAGTGGAAAAAAAAGCATCAAGCAGTAGATCCTTTTATTTAGATGGTATTTTGGAAGGTGTTACACTTTTGAGAGTCAAAAGTAGAATGGTGACAAAAATGAAGGGAGAAGAAGATGGAGCACAAGATCTTGGCTGGAACTGTAATTACATGCTCAGCACCCAAAAACCCCAAGCCACAGGGTGCCCTGTTGGTCTAAGGTTTAAGGTGCTGTCTGTGGTTTGCAACCAGCTGGGGGCCTTCATTGCATGTCATTTTCTGTTTCTCTCCCCTAAGGGTTATAAAAGGTTATAAAAATGTTCAAACTAACAGAAAAACAAAAAAAAAACCCAGCAGGTTGCCCCAGTCGCCCTTTCTAATGAATTCATTAATAATAATTTTGTCAGTGGGGCTGCATTCCAGAGCAAATCATGCATTACTATATTATCTTCCATGAGTTGGCAACAGGTTGAGTCCTCCTGTTGCTCAGCCAGTACTAATAAGTAACAAACTCCTATAAAAATGTTAGGGATCATTAGTTTGAATGAATACAGTTCTTATAATCTAGACGAACACTGACCTTCCATCAGTGGCAGTTTGTTTTGGCTTTGTACTGACTGTTGTCTGCCATCTCTTTCTTGTCGATGCTCACAGGCAACCCGGTGAGCCTGCAGTTGAAAATGGCTTCATCCCGTACCTAGGCTGTGCTTTGCAGTTCGGGGCCAACCCTCTCCAGTTCCTCCGCAGCCGCCAGAAAAAGTACGGCCATATTTTCACCTGCAAGATCGCTGGCCAGTACATTCATTTCCTGTGCGACCCCTTCTCTTACCACTCAGTCATCAGACAGGGGAGGCACCTGGATTGGAGGAAGTTCCACTTTGCCACATCTGTCAAGGTAAGTTTATTTTGATTTCATCTTATTTATGCCTTGTTCTGTCAGGATATATTATGTTCTTCCACTTTCATGCTACCAGTGAGTCCTTCAGGGGTCCTGAACCTCTTCTTCCTTCCCTCACCAGGCGTTTGGCCACGACAGCTTCGACCCTCGCCATGGCCACACCACAGAGAACCTCCACCAAACCTTTCTGAAGACCCTGCAGGGTGAGGCTCTACCGTCCCTGATAGAGACTATGATGGGCCACCTCCAGGACGTCATGCTGCGGTCGGACACGCTCAGCCCCAGCAAGGAACGCTGGGAGGTGGATGGCATCTTTGCTTTCTGCTACAAGGTCAGACTTTAGTCTAGAGCCTGAACTGAACTGAACTGGTAGTTTGACTCACAGAATTAACTTTTTATCCAGCAAGTGTTATCATGGCTGCAACTCATACATGAAAAGTACGCCCTGAGGGACTAGACATGTAGTGACAATGTTTGGAAATGTTTGTATTATCAATTTACCTTTCCATAGCCTCAGTGCACTACATTTGAATTTGAACAGTTTGTTCAAGTCCTAACAGCTCTAACAGGTCTCCGCATGCCCTACTCTCCTCCAGGTGATGTTTGAGTCTGGCTACCTGACGCTGTTTGGTAAAGAGCTCGGTGAAGATAAGTGTCAGGCGAGGCAGGCAGCCCAGAAAGCCTTGGTGCTCAATGCTTTGGAGAACTTCAAAGAGTTTGACAAGATCTTCCCAGCGTTGGTGGCTGGTCTGCCCATCCATGTCTTCAAGAGTGCCTACAGTGCCAGAGAGGTTAGTGGGTTTTTCCTGCGATTATCAAGGGAGAAAGCGACTACATACAATTCCTTGTCCTGTTGCCACAATCCCTCTGTGCTGCCATTTCTAACCATTCTTAGGAATATAAACTTAACAGAAAACTCATATATATTCCTTTCTTTTTGTGCTTATTCTTTCGAATGCATAGAACCTAGCAAAGACCATGCATGCTGAAAACTTATCCAAGAGGGAGAACGTGTCTGATCTGATCTCTATGAGGATGATCCTGAATGATTCCTTATCTACCTTCAATGACGTGAGCAAGGCAAGAACTCACGTCGCTCTGCTTTGGGCTTCGCAGGCAAACACCCTGCCTGCTACCTTCTGGAGTCTCTTCTATATGATTAGGTAAGGCGATAAGTTGTTTTGTCCTGTATTGTACGGGCTCCGTGAAATGAAAGGGGAGGGAAGCCACAGCTGATGGTTCAGTTCACCTTGCAGTTGTGGTTGGGTGTTCTGCACTGTCTGAACACAAATCTAGATGCGGTTAATTTCTATGGTAGTCTAGAATGTGAGTTAATCATTTAAACAATGAAGTCAATCTTTGATTAGATGCTGGTAAATGTCTCTGCTCGTTACCAGTGTTAGCAAGTCACAAACTGAGCTGTGATCAGTTACTGTCAGGAATGATTAATTATTACTGTGAAAGCACAATAATAGTATACACCCTGGGTTAGGGTGACTAACATTATCTACTTAAAATTAATCATATATATATCATATGTTTATTTATGTTTATGTCTATATATAACCTACATTAAACCAGTCTGGCTGGTCTGACTCAGTGGCCCAGGGCAACATAGCATTGTGTATTTGTGAAACTAAAGCCCTTGTAGGTAACACTCTTGTCGGCTTATCAAAGGCTACATTGCTAAATTAGTTAGATTTATCTAGATAGCTAATGATGCAATCAGGCCACTCATAGGTGAGCTTACAGCCCTCACTGATGCTTGGACCGAGAGCTGAAGTACTTTTTTATGAGACAAATCCACCAAAGTGCTTGTGAAACATCACACACATCTTTCCCTTGTCTGTCACCCATTACCCTATGTACTGTACAGCCACAGTTACATCACATTACTGCAGATTTATCAGTTTTCAGACAGCTGATTGTGGGTGTCGTATTGTTTCATTGTGGTGTTGCAACAAGCCTGACCATGAAGTCATCTCAGCTGAGCTCAACTGAGCTCATATGAGAGTGTAGAGCACAACAATGTAGGAATGTGCTGAGTGCTAAGTGCACAGTGACTTAATTCACACGACACAACCAGTTAACATTTAGAACAACTTTTCATAGTTTTGTCTGTGTAGTCCTGCACGTTAGAAATGGAATGAAACAGTGACAGAGATTAAAGTGCTGCTTTAACGCTGCATTGTTCATCCAGAACAATGTTCATCCAAAACAACAGTGCATCTCAAACAGCGACAGTTAATGTAACTAACAGGCTCCCGTATCTGTGCTCAGGAGTCCAGATGCTATGAAAGCAGCTCGTGAGGAAGTGCAGAAAGTTCTGGAGGACTCAGGTCTGGTAGTTGACCCCAGCGACCCCACACTGAACCTTACCAGGGACCAGCTGGACAACATGCCTGTTTTGGGTAGGATTTCCACTGGATTACTAGAAAACAGAAGTTACCTGTATTGCTAAATTTAAACCTGGTGGTGCCTTCATGGCACAATACAGACCACTTTAAACTGCAGTAAAGAAATGTTATGAAGCTAATTTCTTTTGTGTCCCTTCCTGTCTACTTTCTGTCTATAGACAGCATCATAAAAGAGGCCATGCGTCTTTCCAGTGCCTCCATGAATGTGCGTGTTGCCAAGGAAGACTTCCTGCTTCACCTTGACAACCAAGAAGCTTACCGTATAAGGAAGGATGATGTTATTGCCCTATATCCACCCATGCTGCATTACGATCCAGAAATCTTTGAGGATCCCTATGTAAGACTCATATGTAGTGACTGCTTATCGAATGAGAAAACTTCTTCTTCTTCAGGAAATGACTGTAATTTGTGAAACTCAACTTCCTTTCTCCCTCTTCACCCCACAGGAGTATAAGTATGACCGTTTTCTGGATGAGAAGGGTCAGGAGAAAACAAATTTCTACTGCAACGGACGCCGGCTGCGTTATTTCTACATGCCCTTCGGCTCCGGTGTTACCAAATGCCCTGGCAGATTCTTTGCTGTGTATGAGATCAAGCAGTTCCTTTCTCTGGTGCTGTCCTACTTTGACATGGAACTATTGGACCCTGCTATTAAAGTCCCACCTCTTGACCAGTCTCGTGCGGGCCTGGGAATCCTCCAGCCTACCTATGACGTGGACTTCAGGTACAAGCTGAAATCGAACCACTGAGTTCTGTCTTTGTCAGGCAAAGTGACTGAAGTACATATTGTATATAGTAAATATTTAACAGTGTTAATGAAGATCCCTCGTGGCATATGTATATAGATTGAATTACACATTTTTGTTGCTTTAATTTGCTGCTGAAGAACATGTATTCTGCACATTCAGACCTTCAGTGTATCAGGTAGTGCCGTGCCCAACACTGTCTCTGTTGGACCAGGCCTTCAGAGTTTCAGAAAGACAGACCTGGAGCCATATGTTTTTGCATATGTAGGTAATTTAGTAAAAAATCTTGTAGAGTTACAGTACTGCCAACTTATTTTCAAAGTAAGAGGCAGAGTTTTTCTACTTGTAGACCAAAATCAATCTGCAATTATCAATAAATGAGTATTATACAATGAGAACAATAAAACAATAAAACAATAAAAATAAAAATAAAAAAACAGTGTGACTGACAGTCCGACAGGATATCACCTTATCATGTTTTTAATTCAATTACCTGTCGCAATAAGAGGAAAGTCTAAATCCTCTTTCAAAGCCTTTTACCTTTTGCCAAGAGTAGTTTTTTTAGAATGTCAGCCTAAATATGGAATATTCTTGGGAAAAAATCATCAGTAAAGCAAAGCATACATGACTTAAAGTAAATGGGCCAAACATGCAAAGACATCGGTGTGCTCCTTTAAGTTCTTGGGCCACTGTAATTTCACAGATAGATACTAAACACAAAAATCAAGTGTTTGGTACTTTCATGTCAGCTGTGAGGTGAAATTTCAGAGGGCAGCATGATCAAACTCTTTTTTTTTTCTTTTTTATCAATGAATGCATTTCTGCAATCAGTACGATTTACTGACTTCACCTTCACCTTGTAGTAGAAGATAGCCCATCGACCTTGGAGCTTGCTCTCTCTCTGGCAGTCTCACTGTCAGACACGGGAGTCACTGAGGACGTGTTTGATAGTTGGCCTCTCAGTATCATTATCGCAAGATGTGCTGCTTAAGAATAACATTAACTGCAGTTTATTTAATGAGCATAGAGTACATGCATACTGACATTTCAGTTCAGCAGGCTGTGCACAGAGGTGTGAGCTTATGAGGAAATAGGGTTAATTCAGGTGCATCAAAAAAATGAAGGAATGCTAATTTGCACGAGTCAGGAGGACATTTATGACGCACAACTGGTTGAACATCTTCTCCGAAGGAGGTGTTTTTAAGTGCTGACCCAACAGGTATGTCCACTTTTCAAACAGCACTCTTGATTTTTTTTTAAACATGATAATTATACAGATAATTAAATACTGACAGCATATAGACGCAGACAACAGTGTGTATTTGCATTTGTCAGGTTCAGCCATAGTCCGCCTGCAGTGAGAGGGAAGGTAATCCAATTATTGATGTTATTGTTGTCACATGGGAAAACTCCACATTAATATTTATATGCGTTTGCCTTCCAACTTACATGTTTACATGCTCTGTGAGTAACTGTGATGAACCTGGAAGTGAAGTCAGAGCACCATTGTAACCATGTACAGCGACCCACGTGTGTGTGTGTGTGTGTGTGTGTGTGTGTGTGTGTGTGTGTGTGTGTGTGTGTATTGACATGTAGATGCTGAACAAACAGATAATAAATCAATATATTTGTACACCTGTCTGTGTGCCATGTTCTGATCTCACAGAACAGAAACCTTTTCTCTTCCAAGAACCTCAACACATATATGTGTATATGTGTATATATGTGTATATGTGTATATATATGTATATGTGTATATATATGTATATACCTGACATGGTCTGTCGTAGTCCATCCACCTCAAGGTTGAACATGTTGTTCATTTTGAGACGCTGTTCAACAATCGCACCACGGTCATAGTCACAGAGATCACATTTTTGCCCCATGATGTGAAAACTCATACAACTAATTCAAAGCTAAACTAAACTAAACTGTCTTGAATTTATTCTTAGAAGAGGATAGTGTAGGTGCAAACCTTAACTCAGTTGGTAAGGCTGGATGCGGGGGGATGAGGGGCATTACACTTTTTCTGCATCACACAAAAGGTTTGAGAATTGGTTAAACTAGCCAAATATATGCAAATGATGTTTGTTTGTCTTGGAGGCTGAAAATCCTGCCTGGGCTGCACGCTCCAAGAGCACTTGCTGCGTGCCCTGTTCACACCCTGTTCATAATGGATTGTGCAATGATGCAGTACACACTGATGGGTGTAGTCACCGGTAGAACAGGAAGGGGAGCACATATGACCTGATGTCATGATTCACTGTGGCTTTGCTTTTCCACAAACTGACAAAAAAGCATATACCTCTGTAAAAGACGTTCAAAAAAATGCAGAAAAATGCAAATAGAAAGTGAAAATAGTATAATGAATGAAAATATCATGATACCATCTCGAGGATATACATTGACTCTAATCGTTCTGTGCATGTTGTCTTCATTTTCAGCTTTCAAGCCTAAAGTCTATTTACTGACACTAACCAACTGTGATTATTTTCAAGTTGTGTTACATGGATCTTGTCCTGTAAAAGAAACACTAGAAACTCAGCTGCATTGCAGACTGTTACTTGTGTTTTACTGTGTTGTTTGATAACCACATTGACCCCTGGGGTCATATTCAGGCCAGTGTAGAGGTTAAACACAATAATGTTTACATCTTTCCACATTTGTGAACACACTACTCATGAGGAGCATGACCATGAGATGTAGTTGAAAGCTACAATGTAAAAACAATCTGACAGTGTGAAATGGGTCATTTGTAGTGATGAATCCACAGACATTCATCGCCTGTATCTCCAGCTCCCCTCGGCTTTACAGAGCTCTCCAGCGTGCACTACCTGCTCTGCACCAAACAGCAGACAGACACACAGCGGAGCGTTTAACAGCTAAAGACTCAGATATTTCCCACAGGATTTAACAGAGACCAAAAATAGAGATGAAGGGGAGAAAATATTGCACTGTGTTTGTGTCTTCTCCAGGTAGACAGAACACTGTAAAACAACTGTATGCTAACAGCTTAAACAGCGATACTATAGGTTAGAGTGTATTCATAGATTATTGTTTATGCTGCCCCCCAAAAAATCAGCCGCTGCAGGTTTAATGAATGTTGCTATTGTTGCTGTGGGAGTGAGCAAATAAACAAATCTTCCAAACTTTCCATGTTACTTTGTCACATGACTGCACAACAAAGCTTAGTAGGAATCCAAAATGTTATATGTCTCCGTTTTCTCAGCATGAGCAAGTTGTTAAACAGTTTCCCAAAATGTGATTTTGTTAGTTTATATGAAGGCCAGTCTAACAATATTTCACAAGTATCTGGCCGTTAGAGCTCAACTGAGTTCAGCCTCTGTGACCTTCGATAACCCTGTTAGCCTGAAGTAACCTCTGCAGTCCAGACACAAACAACTGACTCCACAGTGGATGGGGAGGATGCGGGCGGAGTAATGCACCTAACTAAATTAATGAGTAAGACAGGGATGATGTGCATTACTGATAACAGAGTTTTTCTGGTCAAGGCCAGCTGCACATACATGTGTATGTGTGGTATTCCTCACACTCTAGAGACAATGATGTTATTTCTCAGTCACATTGCAAAGGCTCAGCTATCACATGCAGACTGAAAAGCCGTTCAATGAAGGTCTTGTCATTTCATTTGACTTGGTTTAATGTCACATTGAGGGTGGCAAGGGCTAGGCTCAGTTTGGCATATGTTGTGAACGGTGCTTGGAGCAGTTATGGTGAGAGTCAGGATAAGCCTTAAGGAAATGACTGTAAGACAGGGGTGATAAGTTGATAGCCTCATGTAGAAGGAGTCAGTTTTGGTATTTTACCATATAGTCCCCTCATACATTTACTTTGTGCACAGTCACTCAGAGAGCTGTACTGCACATAACAAGAGCTGTACACCTCGTCTCCTTCTACCTCAGGCCACAAACTTATCAATCACCCTTCACAGATGTGCGTGTGTATGTTTGTTTACATGAAAGGGGAACTACACAATCTCAAACACACAGAATGTGTGTTTGAGATTGTGTAGAATAAGCACCCAGAGGTTTATCAAATACAGGACAAGGCCAATGACAGTGTATGTGCAACAGGGTTATAAAATCAGTCTCATAAATTATCAGTCTCACAAATGATTAACCATAAAATATCAGACAATTAAAATGATCTCAATAAATAAATTATTAGTGTTAATATATAAAATAATTATATTAAGTTACAGCTAGGTAAATAACACTATAGTGAAAGCAGTAGCAGTACTTTGCTTTGCAGAGGATGGTTCTAGTGACTATTGCAGCAAAAACAGACAGGACAGCAGTTTATTAAAAACAATTTACTAAAACAGTTCACATTAATCATCAATTAATACTAATCAAATACACTAGTGTAATAATCCAGTCACAAATGGAGTTTGGTTTAGGTGAGGGATGGCACCTGGAGACAGCGTGCAGGGGGTAGGATAGAAAAGTCATCAACACTCCCATTCACTTGCTGTGACATTACACAGACTTTGTACCAGGCAGGTGGCAGGGTAAAGTCTGTTTAATGTCCGCTCCTTCAGGTGATGTCCACAAATGTTCAGGGTTGCATGAGTGTAGATGTGTGCAGGACAGAATTAGGATGGAACTAGGACAGAATTCAACCTGAATCAAAGTATGTGTGCACCTGAATGACAGATGAATTAAACACTTTCTTCACAGTGACTAAATACACCACTAAGACTAACACTGCCCAGATGTCAGCTGTACCGCGGGAACACGCTCTCCTGATGAACAAAGTCCAGGAAAATGAAAGAAATGAAAAGGGATCCAGTGGTCTCATCTTTCTGTGAAGCTTCATGAGCTTTTCTCTCTCATTAACACTCTGTCCATCTCGCATCTTCAAGTGTGTGAAGTGTCAGAGAACTACTGTTTCTTCTCCTGTCCTGATCAGCTGAGGGCACACCTGTACTGTCCCAGTAAGCCACAAAATGTAATTCAGAGTTAGAAAGCTTAATACATCATTAAGCAGCTTCCTCCTGATTCTGTCTCCATCTAATACAAGTAAATGGGTGTGGTCGAGGGAGAAGAACACAGCGCTCTAAAACCAATGCTGCCAATCAAAGCAGGTTGTCCCTGTTTGTATTTCTCACACTGTCATCAGAGAGGTAGTGAATTTTAGCCACTCTGGTCTGCTCTTTTAAAAAAAAATAAAGTTTTAGGTCTAATATTTGTTTTGTCAGTACGAGGTGGACAAGCTGCAGCGCTCTAAGCTGACTTCATTCAGCTTCTTCCTGTGAACAGTTGTTCAGTTGTTAGAGTGGCTGAACTGAGCTGGTAGATGGAGTGTGTTTGACTCAAATCACCAGCTGCCACTCGGTGGACAGGAAATCACTGGACAGGTAATTGATTAAATAATTAAATATTAATTTTAATTAAATGTTGCGTCCAAATACTGGCTGGTTGCAGATTCTGCAGAGCATTGATTTACTGCTTTTCTCTGTTTTACCTCCTTTTACTGTGTAACTCTGGGCTGTGTACCTGCAGATGTCACCTTTCAGAGACGAAGCTCGGTCGCCGTCATATGTTCCATATACATGTAAAAAAATACTGAATAAGTCTTTTTGGCTCCTTTCACAGTAACAAACAAGAAACAATATGTCTGATGTGTTATTAACGTTCTTCTGCATTAAAAACCTTTTTTAAAAAGTGGAACAGAAACAGAAAAGACTTGTTTACCTGTTCACCACAGCTCATTATTAGGATTAGTTCCACCTTTTTACGCAGGAATGATTTTGTCACTGTGTGTTAAATTCTCCAGATAAACCTTTGTGCCCCTAACAAAAAAAAACAAAAAGAAAAAAAACAAAGGCCCGGGGTCCTTTAAGCATGACAGGCATAAATACTGACAACACATCGGCCCTGACTTGCGGTAACTTCAGGAGAGGTTACTGCAGGTGATACCGTGACAGTGTGAGTCAGAAAGACAATGGCTTTTCATTGGCATTAATGTATGTGTAAATACCATTATGGCCCTGCAGCTGTGTGTATGTATTGTGAGAGACTGTGAAAATTTAAACCATCACATAACTCCATGACTCACTTGCCTATCTTTAATCATATACATGGCACGGCTTTGATGTGTAATCTTTGAGTCATTATGCTGTCCACATCTGACTCCAGCGAGCTGAAGTGTTAACAAATCCTGATATAATAATGAAGTGTGTCACTGTAGCAGGCGTGTGGAGCATGTGAAGAGTTTTATCTTGATACATGTGAGCAGGACTATTAAAAACATGTTATTGTGCCATTAAGGTCACAGGGTCACAGGGATAGGAGGAGGTCATGGTTAATAAAGCACTTTCCTATCAACATGAGGACACATTCAGTATAACCTTTGTCTCCTACCACAGTGTGTGTGGCAGGAGACAAAGGACATGCAGCTGTAAATGCCCCCCACCCTTCAGCAGAACCTCTGTATAAACAGTGTGCGAGAGCAAACATGTTATTGAAAATGATCCGTTTGACCTGGAAAAGCCTCCACAGACGAGTGTGCCGCTAACAGCAGCTAACAGGTTCCTACTGGTCAAATACAGAAGAAGCTCAACCCATCCACTCTCTACAAAGGTCTGAGCTCATCGGGAGGTGGCTAATAAGTATGTGAGGAGTAGATAACCATCTCCCTGCTCATGAAAGTAAATGATTCTTGTCGATAACAACAACAAAAAGACTGAGGATGCAGGTACTCTTTCATTTTCAAGGGAGTTTTCATGAACAGCCAAAGATAAACTGTGCTCCAGAGACCTCACTGAGACACACACTGTAGTTTTATTTCCTTTTCATTTTTTTAACAACTTTGCATTGGATGAATAAAGTACATTTCTTTTCTATATGATTCTTTATGGTTCATGCCTGGGCCAGTTGGGTTGAGGGGAGAGAGAGAGAGACGAGGATTGAAGGGGGGGAGTCCAAAAAAATCACCTTATTTCTCCAGCTTGCCTCAACCTTGCAGCTGTAAACGTGCGAGTGTTTTTTCCTGGCCAAATTTCAAACTTAGGAAGCCAGAACATCTAACTGTTGATGTACCTTCCCAGAAGCTTAATACAGCCTGTCCAACTGGATGTATTCCTGAGCTTCAAAGTGCTGTGACAGCAGCTGGAGAAGAGGAAAGAGGTACCACGTCTTCCAAAACGGATCCTTTGAAAGTTTGTGATTCTTCCAGAAATGGAGGCTTTCAGGAACTCAGGAAAGTAAAAGAGATGCCACATCTGTCAATCTGAGGTCAACTTCAAAACAATGGGCCGCGATTACTGTGATGACTAAGTTGTGTTTGGTCAGGCCCTGTCTCTGAGAAGTTACAGCAGCCCACGTGTGAGATATATAGTAGAAACATGACAGTATAGAGTGACTGGCAGCATGAGACAGGATGAGTTTATCAACCGAGACAAGGTGTCAAGTGCAGGCAGAGGGGGCAGCTACAAAACACACTGCAGACTGCCAACTCTCACTGTCATGGCACCAAACCAGAAATAACAAAGTCCAATAAATATAATATTCTAATTTGTACACTTATTTTTTATTAACACATATAGTGATAGTGTAAATCTATATAATGTAGAACAAAGCAGTAACAGCAACTCATCACACAACTCTCCACATTAACTTTGGCTTGACTTTTGGTTCTGAATTTCTCCAACCTGTTTGGTGACTGTAACTGTCTGAAGAGTGGAAATAACTAAACAAATGAAAGCATTGACAAATCACATTTGATGTGCTCATTCACACTCTCTGACTAAGAACATTTCACTTGTGCCAATATCAGGTTACTGCTGCTGCTACAGCTTCTATCTCCAATACAATGACTAATTCCATAGATTATTGCATCTTTGAAGGTTTGCAGCGTTTTGTGAGCTCTTGACTGGTTTACCAGCCTGAGAAAATTCTTACATAGTGCTGTGCTGCCATCTGCTGGATGACTGGACATGCTGCACTTGTGTACACTGGGGCAACATGCAATCCATACTTGCTATAGAAGGCTATATATTCATATCAGAGCTAGAGCCAACTTCACAGTCACTGCTGTGGCATCAGCCAGGTATAACACAGTGTGGAGGACTCAGTTAACCAGCCTCTGCCCCCTGTTTTAAAATTAGCTGTAAAGATACAGACTTGTGGTTAAGCAGTCAAAGCAGAGATTTAATCACCACTCGTGCTGTGGTCGCAACCATCAGCTGTAAATATACATAATACATAGTGTGTGGTAATAGATCTATGCTGTACGCTGCTGTCAGTGATCAGGATGTTGTTGATTTATGTTCAAGATATATATGCAAGATGTGTTGCTGGGGAGCTGATAAAAAAAAACATTGCTTTGTATTTATTGGGCTGTTTATTCAGATGTAGAGTACAATTTAAATCTAGCACAAACCATCAGAGATGAAAATGAATTCACCAAAATTTATGTGAGTCTTACAAATCTTAAGCAACTAGGAAGTGACAGACAGTTGATTTGGATTTCAGCTCTGGGTGGAGTAGCAGGGGGCAGCTGATAAACTGGCAAAAAAGAGCTTTAAATCACAGGGGCAATTATTTCTTAGAATTTATGAAGCAAAATCTCTTATACGCTCTCTTATAACAAAATCTTGGCAGCAGGAAATGTGTAATGTGTGGTAGGGATACTAAAGGCAGAGATTTGGTGATGATGTTGTACACATTCTGGTACAGTAGGTGGCGACATGCAACCTTCGAGATGGTTTGTGACCCGATTACACGAAGAAGAAGAAGCAGAAGAAGAAGAAGAAGCAGAAGGTGTTTCCAGCGTGTGTGAAATTCATCAGAAGTCAATGAATCAGTTAAGGTGGCAAACAAGCAAACGATGATTTCTGTAAATATCCTGCGTAGATTACGACCATGTATTGTTTCTCAGTCGTTCGGGTACATTCACGTTTCGGCCGCTCGACATGGTGCAACGTTTCCCGTGTCCTGTTTCAGAGGAGCCAGAGGCAAACAGCTACAGGCTGACAGAAGGTCATTCCTCAAACTAAACAACAAGGTATTTAACTCGGAACTGACACCGTGTTTTCGTGACAGATACATGTTGTTGTAAGCAAGCTAACACTTTACTGGGCACGTCTACGTGGCTAAAGTAAACAAAGCTAGCTTAGATGAGCTCAATTAGCATTAGCCGCTAAGATCAGTGTGTCTGGAATCGACTGCTCGTGTCTGCAGGACTGTCTGACGTCCTGCATTCACCCAGGAGTGTGTCCTGCAGGACTTACACTACGCAGGTACAAGATATTGTCATGCAGGAAGTTTTGGTAGGGGAACTGTTGTATGCTTAATATCAGCCATTTTAGAATGTGTCTGCTTTTGCTGAAATTGTTGCATCAATATATAAAAATTAACATAAAAACGTGTTGTGTTACCGTGTCATTAGCCTCGCTCTGGGTTAATTTGCTTGATTATAATATTTATAACATTAACTATGAGCATTTTACTTTTTGTAACAGCTTATATACAGCTTGTGGTGACATTGTGTGAAATGTGTAAATACATTTATATGTTTATCAGTGAGGTTATATTTATAAAATAGACTAATAGACATAAAATTAGACTTTATGGCAGAACAGTACATACCCTTACACAAAAAGTGCTGTTGCATCACTAAATATATACATACAGACAAAAAACAAAACTAATGCATAGTGCCGTCTTGTGATTAGCAGGACTGACAAAAGTTTAACTGAAGCATGCTTTTTCCTTGTAAGTGTCCTGTATCTGTGACCAGATGGGGTATGGGTGATAAATGTGTTTTTTGTATGTATATTTTTAGATAGATAGCATTGATTGGAAGCCATTTAGACTGATAATGAATATGTTACAGGACATCACAACAGACTTTTGGCTGCCAAACCCTGTCGAAAACCAGCTTTAATTGTGTGTTTTTACAGTCCCACTGTCCGTCCATACGTTTTCTCTCTGCGTCGGCTCACTCTGAGGATGGGAACCTCATTTACACTGGCAGCCTGAGCACTGCTGTTCGAGGTGAGATACTTTCAGCTCCTTACATCCGAAAGAAAAACACCTGATCATCTAATAACTTTCTCAGTTGCACATTAGAAGTGGAACTGAAAGTCAAACAAAACAAAACAAAACAGTGCATCCTGTTTACCAAATATTCCAGCTACTCTATTTTTCAACTATGAGCTAAACAAACAGTCACTCTGGTCACTGTATGAGTGAACCAGGCACAGGTACAGGTGCTGGCTCTGTGGCTGCTGAGGGACAGTAAGAACATCTGCTCAAAACAAATTTGAGCAGATGATGTTGTCGCCTTGATCGTGAAGCTAATATCCTGCTAAAACGTAACAAACAAAACATGATTCACCAACAAACACTGTGGTTTACAAATACAAAGCACCATTAGCAAACAAATACACTGTAAAACAAACACACAGACAATTAGCTCCATGCCTGAAATGTATGAACCCAAATGTTTGACTGTCCTTCATAAGCCCTTCATTCAGTAACCAGTACTCTCTGAATCTTCTCTTTATTTCAGGGGTGAAGATGTTCTCTTACAGCACCAGCGGGGCCAGCCTCTTCCTCATGCCCCACATCCTCTTGAAGACTGGACTAGGAGTCCAGAGCTTCGCCACACAGGTCGCTTTCTGTGGAGTCATCGGCTTCTTCACCTTCCTCACCCCTGTCCTCCTCCACCTCATTACGAAGGGCTACGTGATGCGCCTGTATCACAACCCGGACAGAAACACCTACACAGCCGTCACCTGCAGTGTCTTCCTCACGGAAAAAAAGATGGTGTTCCACCAGAGCCAGGTCAGGATCCCAGCCATCAGCAAGATGTTCACCTCCTTCTACGTCAACAACACGGGGCTGCTGGTGAACCCGGATCTGTTCGCCGTCCCACACGACTACAATCACCTGATGGGCTACGACAAGCCCTTTAGCTTTGACATTGATGACATGGACAGACCTGATAAGAGCTGAAAGACTGACTGGGCAGGTTAAATGTGCTGTTAGCACATGAATGACATCCACAACTCCAAACTCTGTTTCTACCAGGGTGGAACATCCACCAAGGACTTAAATAGATTAGATTTTTTTTTTTAGTACTTCTCTGGATGTTTTGTGAATATTATTAAAATAACTTCATTATCATGACCTTTTTGTTTGAAGCAGTTTCCTTTTTTTGGCCGCATGGTTGTTGGTGTCATGACTGTGCACAGTGACAAGCCGCAAAAATGCAGTCACTCTCTCGCTTTCAGGACCATGAACCAAACTCCGTTCAAAAAACACAAGCAGCAGTATAAGAACTTTGCTTGTTGAAAATGTAACACCTCATAGCGAAGCCTTTACTATTTTCTGTTATGACGAATGATGTGTTCTTGAATATGGAGGATGTGAGGGGTTGTTCTCTCTTTGCAGATGATGGGGTAGTCTAGTATAAGAAAGTGTTAAATGTAATGAGGCGCCTGGTACTGGCGCGATGAGTTAAATTACAGAGGAGCACACTGGGTGTTTTATTAATGGTCTTTATATTCACAAAGCTAAAGAAATTTAGGCTGTAACAGTTTACATTGAAGTTTAAATGACCTTCAACGACCTGCTCAGAGCGGGTGACGCTGTAACCATGGCAACCGTCCACTTCCCGTCTGCGCGAGACGGACGGCAAAGATAGTGCGAGCAAAATGGCATCGATACAGGAGGAAGTGTTCAGGTGCGTGTTGTCTGGGGACGTGGAGACCATGAAGCAGCGCTTTGAAGACGAGCTTGTCTCAGAGGAGTCGAGGGAAGAGGATTTCTTCGGAAAGAAGGACGGGTTTGGGAGAAGCGCCTTGTTGACCGCCTGCATGCTGGGAAGGAGCGCCATCGCCCGAGAGCTGGTCCGACACGGGGCGCCGGTCAACGAGCAGACTGTCAGGGGTGAGTGTGCTGGACATTATGAGACCTAAGACGGATTTTAATGGCAATTTAAATACTCTCACAGTAGGATGTATGTGTCTTCAGCTGCTGTCCCACCTGTCCCTGAGACTCTCTGTTGCCCAGGTTATTCACCGCTGCACCTCGCTGCTTGCTGGGGCCACTTGGAGACAGTGAGGACTCTGCTCGAACTGGAAGCTGACATACAAGCTAAGACCTTCAGAGGGGAGAGACCTGTAGACCTGGCCAGGAGATACTCCAAGACAGACTGTGTTGAGTGTCTCATGCAGGCAGGTGTGGCTGATATAATGGATGTTATAGCATTGTCTTCAGTAACCTATTAGTAGAGATCCATATCCTGTATTTGCTAACCTGTATGTATGTTTCTGTCCATACAGAAGCTAAGCAGGACTTAATGTCTTATCTGGCCTTCGTGAAAGACTTTATTTCTGATTCAGAGAAGAATCTCACCAAGGAGGACAAGGTAACGCATTTCTTTACATCAGGACTGACATTGAAGTTAAAGACTATTTGTTAAAGGGTAAATAAATGATAAATGTCATGTAGAAAATGTTGCGTCTAGTGCTCCTAACTCCTCTGTCTCTTCTGTAAATCTCTTCACAGAACATCTGTATGCGTGTGTGCTCTGCCAAGTCAGACTGGATCCAGACTGTCAAAAACCCAACGGTCTCAGACGTCACAGCCCAGAGGAAAGACACAGAGGACTCTCTCCAGCCTATCCTCAACAAGCTGTCAGGTCAGTGTGAGTGTTAGTGTTGTTATTGTGGCATAAGGCTGCAGTTTTTCTGGGGAACGCAGATAACTGTAAATGTGTACCACTGCAGGTGTAGTCGTCTTTGGGTTTACATAAAACTATATTTGAGATGCTGGGCTGAATCTCTTGTATCGTCGTGTATGGTTTGTTAAGCGTGTAACTGCATTTTTTTTATTATACCAACGGATCGTCGTATTTCTCTTTGCAGCAGCTGAAAAAGTTAAACCAGCAACAAAGGTTTAAAGCAGAGGTTTTTAATAAATAAAAAAAAAGGTAGTTTTAACCATCTTTACCCTTCAAGTGAGATTTAGTAAAGACTTCCTAAAATATTGTTGCACTCAGTCTGCAGAGGTCTGGCAACCTTTTTTTTTTCTCTAACATCAGACTTTATTTATTTATTCGTTTACAAACTTGTACTTGTAGGATATTTATCAGACACAAAACCTTTAGTCCAGCTTTAGTACTCAGCAAAACCTGTAAACAGACTGTGATGTGTAAAATAGGTGGATTTCCCTTTAATCATTACTTCTTACTCAAATTCACTTAAAAATGTTCTTTTATACCAGAGCATTCAAATGTCCATTCAAACAATAGTATGTGACTTCCATGTTACTGTAATCAGTTTCATTTCTATTACAGCATCACTGCTGCATATCAGGCATCGTTGTCACACAGAAATCATGCTGAGTGCTGTGGTCTATCATCCATTGAAAATGTTGTCTTGTGCAGATTAAACTAACTCAAATCATAAAGCTGAAATGCAGCACACGAAGGCCTGACCCCTAAAATGTATAACAGCTCTAAGCTTTAAGACTGACAACTGAGCTGCCTCATTAATGTCATCAGCACATCATCCGTACAGGCCTTTAACCCTCTAACAGCTCCTCCTAATCATTATCTTCTATTACTGTCTTCAGTCTGTGGCAGAACATGTTGTATACATGTTTATTTATTTATTTATTTTTTAATCTATACAAGGTTATCAACAAGACGAAGGCTGCAGAGACAAACAGAACATAAAACAGGTCACATCTGTCTTCAAGAGGCTGAGTTCATATTTTTCGCTGTTTTTTTTTTTTGTTTTGTTTTGTTTTTTACAGGTTGTGACAGCACACAGTACGTTATTCAGTAGCACAAAAAGTTGGCAACAGAGACGAGAAACGTACCAGTCCAGCTCAGGTCAGATTCATTCCAGATTTGTCAGTCCTTAACATGTCGTGTCCCTTGGACTTGGTTTTACTTAATCCAGGTCTTAGTGTTCTGAAACACAGATGATTTTCTTCTGGTCTTTTTTAAAGTCTGAGACTGAATGTGTTGGATGGGAGACCACACTGCCACAGGACCTGTAAGAGATCCTTTGATCTTAATTCACTGAGAAACCTCATAGTCCAACCAATACTGTTTGTACTGGAGAGGTGGTGGTGGGGGTGGTGGTGGTATGTGGAGTACCAGACTGTGAAGTTGTTTCAGGTCCGGCTCATGAATGGTGTATTTACATGATGTCGCATTTGATCAACGGCAAATGGAAATGTCATGCTTGTTCATGAAACACTTTGCCACGCAGCATCCCTTCAGCTTTGCTGCTTCTGTTCTTCCTAAGTTATTATATTGTGCTGTGTTTGCATGTGTATCACCTCTTATAACGGGAGAGTCAGGGAAGCATCAGTCACCTGAGAGTAGATTTAATCAGCCAAAGTTCTCTCAGCTAATAGGTTGTAACTTTGATATATTGTGATATAAAACATCATGAAATAGTCATTAGCCATCTGTAGCCAGCCATGCATGTTACTCCTCACCCGTTCCTCACTTTGTTCTGCAGAGGGCGCAGCTGCCTTCATCATGCACAACATGGAACTGACTTTTCTTAAAGAGGGCACAGATACAGAGACGCAGTTTTAATTGTTCGGCTCAGCTGTTTTGTAAAGCCTGCACTGGATCAGTTTGAAAACGCATGACTAACTGGCAGCTATGTTTTGAAAGTGGAGTTTAGACCATTTGTTTCTCATTTTCAGTTTTGTCTTGTGTAAGTACAGATTCTATTTGTTTTGAGAATTTATTTTATATTATATCAATTTTTAATGAATTTATATTAACTCAAACCAATACAAGAAAGGGGAAAAAGACATAAAGTACAAGTATTCTGAAATCATCAACTGTTCGTCATTGAACTTTTAATTGTATCATGATGGAATCCAAACCACATATCATATACTGAATCAAGAAAAGAAAACAACACATCATCTCATCACTACATGGGAAAACAAACAACTTTTCCTTAAATATTCCCTCAGTTTTCCTATTTCATTTAATCTTAATGAATTTGTAAGAAAACATTTTGTTGCAGGGGGGCTGTTAGTAACAAGTTAATTAGTACTTCAGTAAATCTGATCGCCCCCTGATCGCCCCCTTACTGTAGTTGAGTTAATTTGCATAATTTTTGCAGTTCACCTTTTTGCAATTACTTCCTCAGACTAACACGTCAACAGAAATGAAATATGTGGTGAGTTCTTCTTGGCAAACACTGCTGTGTTCACTGAGGTGGGACTGCTTTACAAAAATCTTTCATTTGCCTCAATTTTGGAGCCAAATAAGATTTAAAAAAAAAAAAAGGAGGTTTTCTTACCTTTTTTCAAGCAAAGACCAAATCAGTGTACTTACACTGAAGCCCTGGCTCTTTAAAATACACTACTGGAGTCCTGACCCAGAGTTTGAGAGATGAGCGTGTACAGTGTGAGCAAAGGCCAATGAAGTCCCAGAACAGAAATGAAGAGCGCCCGTATGGAAGTGTAAATGACAGTGCCGTGCTTTGTAGTGGAGCTGAGGCTCCATTCTTAGAGTATGTAGTGCTAATCCAGAGCTGAACTGCTCCATCTCAGAGCCACCTCAGATGACAACTTTGAAGTCAGACAGTGTGAAGTGAGCCACTGTGGTATAATGATGCTGGTGAATAGAGGGTTTGTTGTTAAATCAAGTGGCAAATGACGATGATGATCTTTCACTAACTGTGCTAAGCTGATGTTAGGAACGTTGTGTGATGAAGATGGGACTTGAGATGATGAAAGTAAACGATGCCAGTCGCTCTGCGGGTTTTCACTGTAACGCTCAGAGTTGTGCTCCTCAGTTTATAGCATTTCACATTAGAGTTATCCGGTTGTGCTCTGAAGATGAAGGAAGGGGATTCAGGCGTGGCAGCTGTTGTCCAGTGTTCACTGTGAGCGTGTGTATATATACACATGAAGAGGGAGATGTACCATTTCTCCCACAGTGTGTAGTCAGAGCCATTAAGTCAGCCATCGCAGTTTCCAGTTTGCAGCTATGTTGGTTCCACAGTCCTGCTCAGGGGCCGACGCCAGTGACAGTGAATCCAATCCATCTGACTGACAGATGTCTGGCGTCCCACGATGATGACGTCATGCAGGCCTGGTGATGTCTGCACACTACTCTTAGTTATAGAGAAGGGGCTGCCACATGATGCCCTTATCACAACCACTGACCACACAACCAATGGCTCTGTGTTTGGGTCCTTCAGTGTTTTTCAGGGTCCCAGTTTGGTAGTCTCTCCAGGATGGCCTTGTGGTCCACCCCCACAGTGGCCACCAGTCCTCCTTTGTTGAGAGGTGTCCCGCTGTAGTCAATGTCCTCTCCCTTTAGGGTTGTCATATGGCCCCCTGCAAAACACAGTGGATTACCTGTCATTGGTACAGTGCACTACACACAAAAAAAACTGCCTCTGGACTAAGAGATGTCTCTCAGTATTTTTCCAACACGTATCAATGATGTACTAGTATTTAGCTGAAAGAATATAGAGAACCTGTTTTCTTTTCCATCAGCTTCTTACTAAGACTGTATTTACTCTCTCTACAGGAACACAGTGTGTGGAACATCATTTCTGTTTGTGCTTTTCTCAACAGGAAAAATGGAGAGTATGAAACTGAATATGACACCAAACAGCGGAAAATAATCCACGTCGCATTACCCATTGCATTCAGCAGCGCCGCTCCAGCACAGATGTCCCACTTCTTAATGAAGGTGATGTGGATGTAAACATCTGCCTGCTCCATGGAACCCGTTTCAGTCGCCGGCATCTCCAAGAGTGACAGCACCTTATATCCTGAGAGAGGGAGAGGGAGAATTAAACCATGCTTGGTACGACTGGTTGCCTCTTAATCACACATCATCCTGTGAATTCAGCCAGGCATTTTGCATAAACCTCTTTGCAGGCTGGCTGCCCTGCCAGGTCTCACCTATCAGCAGCTCCTGTGTTTGACATGTAAAGTGTGATACTGTGAGAAACGTACTATCATACTGTGAGCTCCTTTTCATCCTTTAAACCTCCTACATTTTACTAATGCAAAGCCAGGTACTGATGCTCAGTTATTCTTTATCAGACTGTAGGTGCAGCAAGTATGATGCAACATTTAACCAGCTAGTGCAAGTCAGGTGAGAAATAACAGATCATTATGGCTAAACATGGTAAATACACCATGAAACCACTGAAGAAATTATAAAAATAAGGAGTGGAAAAAAAAGGAGTGAAGCAGCCTTTAAGGTCTAATTTCACACTCTGACTTCTCTAAGACAAAGACAAAGAAACTCTGTCCTCTTGCTAAATGATTCCCATTGGCCCAGTGGTCCACAGTGAAGATTGTATGAGAAGTTCCAGTTATGCATGTGTGTACAATTACTGAGAGGAAAAATTAGTTTTTACTTGATATTATAGTTATAAACAGCATCTGAGCTTCAGGTGTACTTGTATAACATTTAGATGCACATAAATACATAAGTGTAAAAGAATGCTCTACTCACCTGCTCCACCTGCCTCTATGATTGTATTATTTCCAAAAGCATTATGAACAAAACTTTTGACTTTTCCAGAGTGGGAACGTGATACAATCACGTTCGGAGGGCTGAGACTATAGGACGACCGCGGATGCATATTTGACCCCTGGCCCACAAACGCCCAGGCTGGAGGAGATATGACAGAGAAGCAGAGAGACAAAGGGAAGACGGGGTTACAGAGGCAGAAAAATCCAATATTTTTCCAACATTTTAACTAGTAAAGCTCGGCTAAGCCAACTTAACACTTTGTTCCCATATATAGGAATGTAAGGAGAGCAGTATTACGATCCATTTACACCAAGATACAGGAGAGACATTAGATCTTGTTTAACAAGCAAAAGCTGTGGAGCCACACATGCTTACCAGTGAACCCAGAGAAAGGCTGGTGTATGACCCCGATGACTGGTTTACCATCTACAGCCACACATACCATTGTAGTCACATACTTCAAGAGGTTCTCTACGGAGAGAGAGGGATGAGCAGATGGGCAGGGTGGAGAAGACAGATGGAAAAGGACAGAGACAGTCAGAGGACAAATACAGTAGCAATAGGAGTGCAACATACAGCCAACCTTCCTTACAGCTTGTTGATAACTATTTGCCATTAGCCTAACCACTGAAATTAAGATGGTGGACCTTAGGTAACATGCACACCTGTATATTCCTGTGTGGCATCTAGAGGATCGATCCACACTGTGAGGCTCTCAGCAGGAACATCCTTGTGTCCCTCTATCTTGTCTAGTATGTCTGCTGGAATGTCCCGGCTCCAGACTGCTGGCTCCTCCACAACGTTGTCATGTTCCTCACTGTTCACCTGAAAACAAACACATGCAGACAGAATTATACGGCCTGTGCCTCAGGCTTACTTTAAACTTTAAACAATGTGTGGTGGCGTTTTGCACTGCAGCTTTCCTCTGCATCCACCTCTAACATCACAGACTAAAGCTTTGGTTCTGTAAATTCACAGGGACAGGTACAAATGAACTACATGTTGCTTCCACACTCCCAAGGACGACCTCTAACACACCATCAGCTACCAGTACAGCTCATTTACAAGATACTTATAAGTACAGCATGGTCTGGTTGGGAATTTAAAGTAAGCGCCATCAATATCTGTCCAATCAGAAGCCACCATGTCCAACTCAGCATCCTGAGAGGACATACACACAACAGGAGAACAGCACCGCCCTCAGGCAGGGAGGAAGAACAGCACCAACAAAGTCACACTCCAAATACAAACTATGACTCATGGTCAGAAGCCCTGCATGAATATAGTGTGGATGAGTTTGAAATGGTCTGGTTACGGGACTTATAAACAGGTCAGGATTTGATTTAGAGATAATTGAGTTTAATGGGTCAGTTTCAAACAGGGTGTTTACGGGCCTCCAAAACTGAACCGTGGCAGGACTCTGATATCTGCACCTCGCAAACAAATACTCAGTAACATCCACAACAGAATATTAATGACTGAAAAAGAGCAGGACCACTGCAGCAACAATACAATGTGCAGAATCTCAGAAACTTGTACAACAGCTACAGAGGTCACGCTCACCACGATGTCAGGGAAGGTGCTCTTTATCAGGTTGTACATCTTTCTGTGAGACTTCAGGTCTCCCATGGTCAGAAGCTCAGTGGCTCCCTCCTTCGTCTTGCCCTTCGACTTCTCCTTCAGGCCATTTTCATCACGCACCTTCTTCACCTGGGGAGGAAAGACACGACAATGTCAGAGGTTTGTATATAAGACATAACACAGCACAGGTTAATAACTATATCATCTATTTCTATTTCTGAAAGTAGTTTCACTTTCTCACAAAGACACCAGCAGATTACTCTCAGGAGTCTTTGTGGTTAATACAGGAAAGTGAGATGAGAAATGTGTTATTTGTGATCCAGTTGAAATGACCCTTAATTAAGTCATGTGACAGCTGTTTCTGTGGTAATAAGAAACAGGGTGTTAGAGGTGGCATGATTAACATTAGTATAGTTTAAAGGATAAACTGAAAACACACACATCCCGGATGTTCTCATGACCCTGGGTAGAAAAGATAATTTTCTATTTTTGCTAAGATTTCAAAAGCAACAGTAAAGATAATACAATGGAGAGCTGATTTAACGTGTGATCACTGAGCTGACAAAGATGTTTTTACCTCTCTACCTCCAAGAACTGCAGCCTCCACTGAGACCGCCAGCAGGTCCCTCAGGTCCACTTTTCTCCTCTGTCTGCAGGGACGGAGGAACAGAAGAAGAATGTGTTTGGTTCTAAACAGCCCTGACTGAAAAAACCTTTCTTCACACTGAACACGATGACACTGTTATCAGCCTTTGGAAGCTGAGTGAGAAGGCAAGTTTTGGACAAAACCAGATAATGGTGATCTTATGAGGTCAGCAGTAAGGCTTAGTATCACCTGAGATATCTTTCTAAACCCATTATTTTTATTTAATAAAAGAAGTCAGAGTTTTCAGTGGTAAAATGTTTTTAACCCTGTGAGACCTGAACTATGAAAGAATGGTCAGAAAATTCTAATTTTTCAAATATGAACTCTTTATTTGTCCCTTTGACAAAATGTAAAAAAAAAAAATTAAAAAAAAAAAATTCTAAGTATATTTTTTGTTTGTATCACACATGTCAAAACATTTAGAAAAGTGAGGAGTGTCTACCAGGAGTCAGTATACGAGCATAAGAGTTCATCTAAAAGGGTTAAATGCAAAGTTTATGCTTGATGGTGATGCAATGAGTCCCAGAAATGTGGGTATCATATATGATACGTACGGGCTCACAGGGTTAAATCAGGAAGAATCTGATCAAATATAAGCAAAAAAAATGACAAATCTAACCAGGCATCCAGTGGCAGCTTTGTGTACTTTATACTTTGATACTTGGGACACATCTAAGCTGGAAAAACTATGGAGGTTAAATAGCTAGTTCTGATTCAGCAGCCACTGACTTTTATTCAGAGATTATAGAGCAAAAAAATGCTTCCTGCTGTTTTGAAGGTATTCTCACAACTGTCAGCAACTCTCCTTACAATCCTCCGTGATAAAAAAAAAAAATAATAATAATAAGATCTTCAACCTGTTTCTCAAGTGAGTATTTCCTAATCCAGATAATGAGACCAGAGTCTGACCTGAAAGCAGCCAAGCGGCTGGAGATGACCCCGGCGTACAGGTGATAGATGACACCGACTCCAAGAAGGCAAAACACCGCCACACCGAGCGGTGACAGCCGGATACCCATCGGAGCCATGGCCGCAGAAAGACCCTCTAAGTTAAATACTTAGAACACGCAAAGTCCGGAGCTCAGCAGTGCTCGCAACACGACACACTACAGAGATATAAGCTAGCTGACGTGGCTGTCACCGACACCGAGGAGTCCCAGAAAAAACAGCTAACAGGCTGCTGCTCACCCGGCTTCTGAGTTCCGGATAAAAAAGGTCGACTGTCACCAAGCGAGCAGCCGAACGGCGGACAGAAAGGAGCCGCCACTGGGGCCACACACACACGGGCTAATTTCGGTTAGTGGACGGGCCGTTTAGCATCGTCCGACGTCTTCGCGCAGTAACAGACTGTCGCCTCTGTTTGTAAAGACATTACGTCTCTTTGGACAGTCTGACTGGTCCTCCTGCTCCTGGTTAACTCGACGAAACGAGCCGAGTGTTCACGGCTGTCGAAGGCAGAACGAAACAATCACACCTCTGTTAAGTCATCTCTCCTCTCTACGTGCACAGCTCAGAGGTCACTGCGCTCAGCGCTTCACTTCCGGGTTATCATCATCATCATCATTAGTGATGTGTTGGACACGAATGAAACGGCTCTTAGAGCCGGCTCTTTCAAGTGAACGACGGGAGCCGGATCCTGATTGGGAGCCGTTTTTTTTTTAATTTTCTCTTTTTTCTTCCAGCCAAACGTGATTGATCAATATGTGTTTGCGGCCTGTGTTTGCGCTGAGTAGAGGGGGGAGGGCCAGCAGCAGTAGCACATGAACAGGAGGGCAGGAGGGGCAGAGAGATCCAAAATAGGCCAAAAAAAGTCATTCTTTAGTATGGCCTCAAAATGTGCCAAAAAACGTCATAGTATAGTAAGGTATCAAAATACGCCAAAAAAAGTTATACTTTAGTATGGCCTCAAAATGTGCCAAAAATGCACATAGTGTAGTATGGCGTCAAAATCGGCTAAAAAAAGTCATACTTTAGTATGGCCTCAAAATGTCATAAAAAACATCATAGTATAGTTAGGCGTCCAAATCGGCCAAAAAAGGTCATACTTTATTATGGCCTCAAAAAGTCATGAAAAACGTCATAGTATAGTAAAGTTTCAAAATCGGCCAAAAAAGTCATACTTTTATTATGGCCTCAAAATGTCATAAAAAACGTCATAGTATAGTAAGGCTTAAAAATCTGCCAAAAAAAGTCATACTTTAGTATGGCCTCAAAATATCATAAAAAATGTCATAGTATAGTAAAGCATCAAAATCGGCCAAAAGAAGTCATACTTTAGTATGGCCTCAAAATGTCATAAAAAACGTCATAGTATAGTAAGGCTTCAAAATAGGTAAAAAAAAAAAAAACTCATACTTTAGTATGGCCTCAAAATGTCATAAAAAACGTCATACTATAGTAAGGCTTCAAAATCGGCCAAAAAAAGTCATACTTTAGTATGGCCTCAAAATGTCATAAAAAATGTCATCGTATGGTAAGGCTTCAAAATAGGTAAAAAAAAAAAAGTCATACTTTAGTATGGCCTCAAAATGTCATAAAAAACGTCATAGTATAGTAAGGCTTCAAAATCGGCCAAAAAAAGTCATACTTTAGTATGGCCTCAAAATATGCAAAAAAAAACGTCATAGTATAGTAAGGCTTCAAAATCAGCCAAAAAAAGCCATACTTTAGTATGGCCTCAAAACGTGCCAAAAAACGTCATAGTATAGTAAGGCTTCAAAATCGGCCAAAGAAAGTCATACTTTAGTATGGCCTCAAAATATGCCAAAAAACGTCATAGTATAGTAAGGCTTCAAAATCGGCCAAAAGAAGTCATACTTTAGTATGGCCTCAAAATGTCATAAAAAACGTCATAGTATAGTATGGCGTCAAAATCGGCCAAAAAAAAATCATACTTTAGTATGGCCTCAAAATGTCATAAAAAACGTCATAGTATAGTATGGCGTCAAAATCGGCCAAAAAAAGTCATACTTTAGTATGGCCTCAAAATGTGCCAAAAAACGTCATAGTATAGTATGGCGTCAAAATGGGCCAAAAAAAGTCATACTTTAGTATGGCCTCAAAATGTGCCAAAAAACGTCATAGTATAGTATGGCGTCAAAATGGGCCAAAAAAAGTCATACTTTAGTATGGCCTCAAAATGTGCCAAAAAACGTCATAGTATAGTATGGCGTTAAAATCGGCCAAAAAAAGTCATACTTTAGTATGGCCTCAAAATGTGCCAAAAAACGTCATAGTATAGTATGGCGTCAAAATCGGCCAAAAAAAGTCATACTTCAGTATGGCCTCAAAATGTCATAAAAAATGTCATAGTATAGTATGGCGTCACAATGGGCCAAAAAAAGTCATACTTTAGTATGGCCTCAAAATGTCATAAAAAACGTCATAGTATAGTATGGCGTCAAAATGGGCCAAAAAAAGTCATACTTTAGTATGGCCTCAAAATGTGCCAAAAAACGTCATAGTATAGTATGGCGTCAAAATGGGTCAAAAAAAGTCATACTTTAGTATGGCCTCAAAATGTCATAAAAAACGTCATAGTATAGTATGGCGTCAAAATGGGCCAAAAAAAGTCATACTTTAGTATGGCCTCAAAATGTGCCAAAAAACGTCATAGTATAGTATGGCGTCAAAATGTCATAAAAAACGTCATAGTATAGTATGGCGTCAAAATGGGCCAAAAAAAGTCATACTTTAGTATGGCCTCAAAATGTCATAAAAAACGTCATAGTATAGTAAGGCTTCAAAATCGGCCAAAAAAAGTCATACTTTAGTATGGCCTCAAAATATGCAAAAAAAAAAAAACGTCATAGTATAGTAAGGCTTCAAAATCGGCCAAAAAAAGCCATACTTTAGTATGGCCTCAAAACGTGCCAAAAAACGTCATAATATAGTAAGGCTTCAAAATCGGCCAAAGAAAGTCATACTTTAGTATGGCCTCAAAATGTCATAAAAAACGTCATCGTATAGTATGGCGTCAAAATCGGCCAAAATAAGTCATACTTTAGTATGGCCTCAAACTGTCATAAAAAACGTCATAGTATAGTACGGCGTCAAAATGGGCCAAAAAAAGTCATACTTTAGTATGGCCTCAAAATGTGCCAAAAAACGTCATAGTATAGTATGGCCTCAAAATGGGCCAAAAAAAGTCATACTTTAGTATGGCCTCAAAATGTCATAAAAAACGTCATAGTATAGTATGGCGTCAAAATGGGCCAAAAAAAGTCATACTTTAGTATGGCCTCAAAATGTGCCAAAAAACGTCATAGTATAGTATGGCGTCAAAATGGGCCAAAAAAAGTCATACTTTAGTATGGCCTCAAAATGTCATAAAAAACGTCATAGTATAGTATGGCGTCAAAATGGGCCAAAAAAAGTCATACTTTAGTATGGCCTCAAAATGTCATAAAAAACGTCATAGTATAGTATGGCGTCAAAATGGGCCAAAAAAAGTCATACTTTAGTATGGCCTCAAAATGTGCCAAAAAACGTCATAGTATAGTATGGCGTCAAAATGGGCCAAAAAAAGTCATACTTTAGTATGGCTTCAAAATGTCATAAAAAACGTCATAGTATAGTATGGCGTCAAAATGGGCCAAAAAAAGTCATACTTTAGTATGGCCTCAAAATGTGCCAAAAAACGTCATAGTATAGTATGGCGTCAAAATCGGCCAAAAAAAGTCATACTTTAGCATAGCCTCAAAATGTCATAAAAAACGTCATAGTATAGTATGGCGTCAAAATGTCATAAAAAACGTCATAGTATAGTATGGCGTCAAAATGGGCCAAAAAAAGTCATACTTTAGTATGGCCTCAAAATGTGCCAAAAAACGTCATAGTATAGTATGGCGTCAAAATGGGCCAAAAAAAGTCATACTTTAGTATGGCCTCAAAATGTCATAAAAAACGTCATAGTATAGTATGGCGTCAAAATGGGCCAAAAAAAGTCATACTTTAGTATGGCCTCAAAATGTGCCAAAAAACGTCATAGTATAGTATGGCGTCAAAATGGGCCAAAAAAAGTCATACTTTAGTATGGCCTCAAAATGTCATAAAAAACGTCATAGTATAGTATGGCGTCAAAATGGGCCAAAAAAAGTCATACTTTAGTATGGCCTCAAAATGTGCCAAAAAACGTCATAGTATAGTATGGCGTCAAAATGGGCCAAAAAAAGTCATACTTTAGTATGGCCTCAAAATGTGCCAAAAAACGTCATAGTATAGTATGGCGTCAAAATGGGCCAAAAAAAGTCATACTTTAGTATGGCCTCAAAATGTGCCAAAAAACATCATAGTATAGTATGGCGTCAAAATGGGCCAAAAAAAGTCATACTTTAGTATGGCCTCAAAATGTCATAAAAAACGTCATAGTATAGTATGGCATCAAAATGGGCCAAAAAAAGTCATACTTTAGTATGGCCTCAAAATGTGCCAAAAAACGTCATAGTATAGTATGGCGTCAAAATGGGCCAAAAAAAGTCATACTTTAGTATGGCCTCAAAATGTCATAAAAAACGTCATAGTATAGTATGGCGTCAAAATGGGCCAAAAAAAGTCATACTTTAGTATGGCCTCAAAATGTGCCAAAAAACGTCATAGTATAGTATGGCGTCAAAATGGGCCAAAAAAAGTCATACTTTAGTATGGCTTCAAAATGTCATAAAAAACGTCATAGTATAGTATGGCGTCAAAATGGGCCAAAAAAAGTCATACTTTAGTATGGCCTCAAAATGTGCCAAAAAACGTCATAGTATAGTATGGCGTCAAAATCGGCCAAAAAAAGTCATACTTTAGCATAGCCTCAAAATGTCATAAAAAACGTCATAGTATAGTATGGCGTCAAAATGTCATAAAAAACGTCATAGTATAGTATGGCGTCAAAATGGGCCAAAAAAAGTCATACTTTAGTATGGCCTCAAAATGTGCCAAAAAACGTCATAGTATAGTATGGCGTCAAAATGGGCCAAAAAAAGTCATACTTTAGTATGGCCTCAAAATGTCATAAAAAACGTCATAGTATAGTATGGCGTCAAAATGGGCCAAAAAAAGTCATACTTTAGTATGGCCTCAAAATGTCATAAAAAACGTCATAGTATAGTATGGGGTCAAAATGGGCCAAAAAAAGTCATACTTTAGAATGGCCTCAAAATGTCATAAAAAACGTCATAGTATAGTATGGCGTCAAAATGGGCCAAAAAAAGTCATACTTTAGTATGGCCTCAAAATGTCATAAAAAACGTCATAGTATAGTATGGCGTCAAAATGGGCCAAAAAAAGTCATACTTTAGTATGGCCTCAAAATGTGCCAAAAAACGTCATAGTATAGTATGGCGTCAAAATGTCATAAAAAACGTCATAGTATAGTATGGCGTCAAAATGGGCCAAAAAAAGTCATACTTTAGTATGGCCTCAAAATGTGCCAAAAAACGTCATAGTATAGTATGGCGTCAAAATGGGCCAAAAAAAGTCATACTTTAGTATGGCCTCAAAATGTCATAAAAAACGTCATAGTATAGTATGGCGTCAAAATGGGCCAAAAAAAGTCATACTTTAGTATGGCCTCAAAATGTCATAAAAAACGTCATAGTATAGTATGGGGTCAAAATGGGCCAAAAAAAGTCATACTTTAGAATGGCCTCAAAATGTCATAAAAAACGTCATAGTATAGTATGGCGTCAAAATGGGCCAAAAAAAGTCATACTTTAGTATGGCCTCAAAATGTCATAAAAAACGTCATAGTATAGTATGGCGTCAAAATGGGCCAAAAAAAGTCATACTTTAGTATGGCCTCAAAATGTGCCAAAAAACGTCATAGTATAGTATGGCGTCAAAATGGGCCAAAAAAAGTCATACTTTAGTATGGCCTCAAAATGTGCCAAAAAACGTCATAGTATAGTATGGCGTCAAAATGGGCCAAAAAAAGTCATACTTTAGTATGGCCTCAAAATGTGCCAAAAAACGTCATAGTATAGTATGGCGTCAAAATGGGCCAAAAAAAGTCATACTTTAGTATGGCCTCAAAATGTGCCAAAAAACGTCATAGTATAGTATGGCGTCAAAATGGGCCAAAAAAAAGTCATACTTTAGTATGGCCTCAAAATGTGCCAAAAAACGTCATAGTATAGTATGGCGTCAAAATGGGCCAAAAAAAGTCATACTTTAGTATGGCCTCAAAATGTCATAAAAAACGTCATAGGTATGGCGTCAAAATGGGCCAAAAAAAGTCATACTTTAGTATGGCCTCAAAATGTGCCAAAAAACGTCATAGTATAGTATGGCGTCAAAATGGGCCAAAAAAAATCATACTTTAGTATGGCCTCAAAATGTCATAAAAAACGTCATAGTATAGTATGGCGTCAAAATGGGCCAAAAAAAGTCATACTTTAGTATGGCCTCAAAATGTGCCAAAAAACGTCATAGTATAGTATGGCGTCAAAATGGGCCAAAAAAAGTCATACTTTAGTATGGCCTCAAAATGTCATAAAAAACGTCATAGTATAGTATGGCGTCAAAATGGGCCAAAAAAAGTCATACTTTAGTATGGCCTCAAAATGTGCCAAAAAACGTCATAGTATAGTATGGCGTCAAAATGGGCCAAAAAAAGTCATACTTTAGTATGGCCTCAAAATGTCATAAAAAACGTCATAGTATAGTATGGCGTCAAAATGGGCCAAAAAAAGTCATACTTTAGTATGGCCTCAAAATGTGCCAAAAAACGTCATAGTATAGTATGGCGTCAAAATGGGCCAAAAAAAGTCATACTTTAGTATGGCCTCAAAATGTGCCAAAAAACGTCATAGTATAGTATGGCGTCAAAATGGGCCAAAAAAAGTCATACTTTAGTATGGCCTCAAAATGTGCCAAAAAACATCATAGTATAGTATGGCGTCAAAATGGGCCAAAAAAAGTCATACTTTAGTATGGCCTCAAAATGTCATAAAAAACGTCATAGTATAGTATGGCATCAAAATGGGCCAAAAAAAGTCATACTTTAGTATGGCCTCAAAATGTGCCAAAAAACGTCATAGTATAGTATGGCGTCAAAATGGGCCAAAAAAAGTCATACTTTAGTATGGCCTCAAAATGTGCCAAAAAACGTCATAGTATAGTATGGCGTCAAAATGTCATAAAAAACGTCATAGTATAGTATGGCGTCAAAATGGGCCAAAAAAAAGTCATACTTTAGTATGGCCTCAAAATGTGCCAAAAAACGTCATAGTATAGTATGGCGTCAAAATGGGCCAAAAAAAGTCATACTTTAGTATGGCCTCAAAATGTCATAAAAAACGTCATAGTATAGTATGGCGTCAAAATGGGCCAAAAAAAGTCATACTTTAGTATGGCCTCAAAATGTGCCAAAAAACGTCATAGTATAGTATAGCGTCAAAATGTCATAAAAAACGTCATAGTATAGTATGGCGTCAAAATGGGCCAAAAAAAGTCATACTTTAGTATGGCCTCAAAATGTGCCAAAAAACGTCATAGTATAGTATGGCGTCAAAATGGGCCAAAAAAAGTTATACTTTAGTATGGCCTCAAAATGTGCCAAAAAACGTCATAGTATAGTATGGCGTCAAAATGGGCCAAAAAAAGTCATAATTTAGCATAGCCTCAAAATGTCATAAAAAACGTCATAGTATAGTATGGCGTCAAAATGGGCCAAAAAAAGTCATACTTTAGTATGGCCTCAAAATGTGCCAAAAAACGTCATAGTATAGTATGGCGTCAAAATGGGCCAAAAAAAGTCATACTTTAGTATGGCCTCAAAATGTCATAAAAAACGTCATAGTATAGTATGGCGTCAAAATGGGCCAAAAAAAGTCATACTTTAGTATGGCCTCAAAATGTCATAAAAAACGTCATAGTATAGTATGGGGTCAAAATGGGCCAAAAAAAGTCATACTTTAGAATGGCCTCAAAATGTCATAAAAAACGTCATAGTATAGTATGGCGTCAAAATGGGCCAAAAAAAGTCATACTTTAGTATGGCCTCAAAATGTCATAAAAAACGTCATAGTATAGTATGGCGTCAAAATGGGCCAAAAAAAGTCATACTTTAGTATGGCCTCAAAATGTGCCAAAAAACGTCATAGTATAGTATGGCGTCAAAATGTCATAAAAAACGTCATAGTATAGTATGGCGTCAAAATGGGCCAAAAAAAGTCATACTTTAGTATGGCCTCAAAATGTGCCAAAAAACGTCATAGTATAGTATGGCGTCAAAATGGGCCAAAAAAAGTCATACTTTAGTATGGCCTCAAAATGTCATAAAAAACGTCATAGTATAGTATGGCGTCAAAATCGGCCAAAAAAAGTCATACTTTAGTATGGCCTCAAAATGTCATAAAAAACGTCATAGTATAGTATGGGGTCAAAATGGGCCAAAAAAAGTCATACTTTAGAATGGCCTCAAAATGTCATAAAAAACGTCATAGTATAGTATGGCGTCAAAATGGGCCAAAAAAAGTCATACTTTAGTATGGCCTCAAAATGTGCCAAAAAACGTCATAGTATAGTATGGCGTCAAAATGGGCCAAAAAAAGTCATACTTTAGTATGGCCTCAAAATGTGCCAAAAAACGTCATAGTATAGTATGGCGTCAAAATGGGCCAAAAAAAGTCATACTTTAGTATGGCTTCAAAATGTCATAAAAAACGTCATAGTATAGTATGGCGTCAAAATGGGCCAAAAAAAGTCATACTTTAGTATGGCCTCAAAATGTGCCAAAAAACATCATAGTATAGTATGGCGTCAAAATGGGCCAAAAAAAGTCATACTTTAGTATGGCCTCAAAATGTCATAAAAAACGTCATAGTATAGTATGGCGTCAAAATGGGCCAAAAAAAGTCATACTTTAGTATGGCCTCAAAATGTGCCAAAAAACGTCATAGTATAGTATGGCGTCAAAATGTCATAAAAAACGTCATAGTATAGTATGGCGTCAAAATGGGCCAAAAAAAGTCATACTTTAGTATGGCCTCAAAATGTGCCAAAAAACGTCATAGTATAGTATGGCGTCAAAATGGGCCAAAAAAAGTCATACTTTAGTATGGCCTCAAAATGTGCCAAAAAACGTCATAGTATAGTATGGCGTCAAAATGGGCCAAAAAAAGTCATACTTTAGTATGGCCTCAAAATGTGCCAAAAATCGTCATAGTATAGTATGGCGTCAAAATGGGCCAAAAAAAGTCATACTTTAGTATGGCCTCAAAATGTGCCAAAAAACGTCATAGTATAGTATGGCGTCAAAATGGGCCAAAAAAAGTCATACTTTAGTATGGCCTCAAAATGTGCCAAAAAACGTCATAGTATAGTATGGCGTCAAAATGGGCCAAAAAAAGTCATACTTTAGTATGGCCTCAAAATGTCATAAAAAACGTCATAGTATAGTATGGCGTCAAAATGGGCCAAAAAAAGTCATACTTTAGTATGGCCTCAAAATGTGCCAAAAAACGTCATAGTATAGTATGGCGTCAAAATGGGCCAAAAAAAGTCATACTTTAGTATGGCCTCAAAATGTGCCAAAAAACGTCATAGTATAGTATGGCGTCAAAATGGGCCAAAAAAAGTCATACTTTAGTATGGCCTCAAAATGTCATAAAAAACGTCATAGTATAGTATGGCGTCAAAATGGGCCAAAAAAAGTCATACTTTAGTATGGCCTCAAAATGTGCCAAAAAACGTCATAGTATAGTATGGCGTCAAAATGGGCCAAAAAAAGTCATACTTTAGTATGGCCTCAAAATGTCATAAAAAACGTCATAGTATAGTATGGCGTCAAAATGGGCCAAAAAAAGTCATACTTTAGTATGGCCTCAAAATGTGCCAAAAAACGTCATAGTATAGTATGGCGTCAAAATGGGCCAAAAAAAGTCATACTTTAGTATGGCCTCAAAATGTCATAAAAAACGTCATAGTATAGTATGGCGTCAAAATGGGCCAAAAAAAGTCATACTTTAGTATGGCCTCAAAATGTGCCAAAAAACGTCATAGTATAGTATGGCGTCAAAATGGGCCAAAAAAAGTCATACTTTAGTATGGCCTCAAAATGTGCCAAAAAACGTCATAGTATAGTATGGCGTCAAAATGGGCCAAAAAAAGTCATACTTTAGTATGGCCTCAAAATGTGCCAAAAAACATCATAGTATAGTATGGCGTCAAAATGGGCCAAAAAAAGTCATACTTTAGTATGGCCTCAAAATGTCATAAAAAACGTCATAGTATAGTATAGCATCAAAATGGGCCAAAAAAAGTCATACTTTAGTATGGCCTCAAAATGTGCCAAAAAACGTCATAGTATAGTATGGCGTCAAAATGGGCCAAAAAAAGTCATACTTTAGTATGGCCTCAAAATGTCATAAAAAACGTCATAGTATAGTATGGCGTCAAAATGGGCCAAAAAAAGTCATACTTTAGTATGGCCTCAAAATGTGCCAAAAAACGTCATAGTATAGTATGGCGTCAAAATGTCATAAAAAACGTCATAGTATAGTATGGCGTCAAAATGGGCCAAAAAAAAGTCATACTTTAGTATGGCCTCAAAATGTGCCAAAAAACGTCATAGTATAGTATGGCGTCAAAATGGGCCAAAAAAAGTCATACTTTAGTATGGCCTCAAAATGTCATAAAAAACGTCATAGTATAGTATGGCGTCAAAATGGGCCAAAAAAAGTCATACTTTAGTATGGCCTCAAAATGTGCCAAAAAACGTCATAGTATAGTATAGCGTCAAAATGTCATAAAAAACGTCATAGTATAGTATGGCGTCAAAATGGGCCAAAAAAAGTCATACTTTAGTATGGCCTCAAAATGTGCCAAAAAACGTCATAGTATAGTATGGCGTCAAAATGTGCCAAAAAACGTCATAGTATAGTATAGCGTCAAAATGTCATAAAAAACGTCATAGTATAGTATGGCGTCAAAATGGGCCAAAAAAAGTCATAATTTAGCATAGCCTCAAAATGTCATAAAAAACGTCATAGTATAGTATGGCGTCAAAATGTCATAAAAAACGTCATAGTATAGTATGGCGTCAAAATGGGCCAAAAAAAGTCATACTTTAGTATGGCCTCAAAATGTGCCAAAAAACGTCATAGTATAGTATGGCGTCAAAATGGGCCAAAAAAAGTCATACTTTAGTATGGCCTCAAAATGTCATAAAAAACGTCATAGTATAGTATGGCGTCAAAATCGGCCAAAAAAAGTCATACTTTAGTATGGCCTCAAAATGTCATAAAAAACGTCATAGTATAGTATGGCGTCAAAATGGGCCAAAAAAAGTCATACTTTAGTATGGCCTCAAAATGTGCCAAAAAACGTCATGGTATAGTATGGCGTCAAAATGTCATAAAAAACGTCATAGTATAGTATGGCGTCAAAATGGGCCAAAAAAAGTCATACTTTAGTATGGCCTCAAAATGTCATAAAAAACGTCATAGTATAGTATGGCGTCAAAATGGGCCAAAAAAAGTCATACTTTAGTATGGCCTCAAAATGTGCCAAAAAACGTCATAGTATAGTATGGCGTCAAAATGGGCCAAAAAAAGTCATACTTTAGTATGGCCTCAAAATGTGCCAAAAATCGTCATAGTATAGTATGGCGTCAAAATGGGCCAAAAAAAGTCATACTTTAGTATGGCCTCAAAATGTGCCAAAAAACGTCATAGTATAGTATGGCGTCAAAATGGGCCAAAAAAAGTCATACTTTAGTATGGCCTCAAAATGTGCCAAAAAACGTCATAGTATAGTATGGCGTCAAAATGGGCCAAAAAAAGTCATACTTTAGTATGGCCTCAAAATGTCATAAAAAACGTCATAGTATAGTATGGCGTCAAAATGGGCCAAAAAAAGTCATACTTTAGTATGGCCTCAAAATGTGCCAAAAAACGTCATAGTATAGTATGGCGTCAAAATGGGCCAAAAAAAGTCATACTTTAGTATGGCCTCAAAATGTGCCAAAAAACGTCATAGTATAGTATGGCGTCAAAATGGGCCAAAAAAAGTCATACTTTAGTATGGCCTCAAAATGTCATAAAAAACGTCATAGGTATGGCGTCAAAATGGGCCAAAAAAAGTCATACTTTAGTATGGCCTCAAAATGTGCCAAAAAACGTCATAGTATAGTATGGCGTCAAAATGGGCCAAAAAAAGTCATACTTTAGTATGGCCTCAAAATGTCATAAAAAACGTCATAGTATAGTATGGCGTCAAAATGGGCCAAAAAAAGTCATACTTTAGTATGGCCTCAAATTGTGCCAAAAAACGTCATAGTATAGTATGGCGTCAAAATGGGCCAAAAAAAGTCATACTTTAGTATGGCCTCAAAATGTGCCAAAAAACGTCATAGTATAGTATGGCGTCAAAATGGGCCAAAAAAAGTCATACTTTAGTATGGCCTCAAAATGTGCCAAAAAACGTCATAGTATAGTATGGCGTCAAAATGGGCCAAAAAAAGTCATACTTTAGTATGGCCTCAAAATGTGCCAAAAATCGTCATAGTATAGTATGGCGTCAAAATGGGCCAAAAAAAGTCATACTTTAGTATGGCCTCAAAATGTGCCAAAAAACGTCATAGTATAGTATGGCGTCAAAATGGGCCAAAAAAAGTCATACTTTAGTATGGCCTCAAAATGTGCCAAAAAACGTCATAGTATAGTATGGCGTCAAAATGGGCCAAAAAAAGACATACTTTAGTATGGCCTCAAAATGTCATAAAAAACGTCATAGTATAGTATGGCGTCAAAATGGGCCAAAAAAAGTCATACTTTAGTATGGCCTCAAAATGTGCCAAAAAACGTCATAGTATAGTATGGCGTCAAAATGGGCCAAAAAAAGTCATACTTTAGTATGGCCTCAAAATGTGCCAAAAAACGTCATAGTATAGTATGGCGTCAAAATGGGCCAAAAAAAGTCATACTTTAGTATGGCCTCAAAATGTCATAAAAAACGTCATAGTATAGTATGGCGTCAAAATGGGCCAAAAAAAGTCATACTTTAGTATGGCCTCAAAATGTGCCAAAAAACGTCATAGTATAGTAAGGCTTCAAAATCGGCCAAAAAAAGCCATACTTTAGTATGGCCTCAAAACGTGCCAAAAAACGTCATAATATAGTAAGGCTTCAAAATCGGCCAAAGAAAGTCATACTTTAGTATGGCCTCAAAATGTCATAAAAAACGTCATAGTATAGTATGGCGTCAAAATGGGCCAAAAAAAGTCATACTTTAGTATGGCCTCAAAATGTGCCAAAAAACGTCATAGTATAGTATGGCGTCAAAATGGGCCAAAAAAAGTCATACTTTAGTATGGCCTCAAAATGTCATAAAAAACGTCATAGTATAGTATGGCGTCAAAATGGGCCAAAAAAAGTCATACTTTAGTATGGCCTCAAATTGTGCCAAAAAACATCATAGTATAGTATGGCGTCAAAATGGGCCAAAAAAAGTCATACTTTAGTATGGCCTCAAAATGTCATAAAAAACGTCATAGTATAGTATGGCGTCAAAATGGGCCAAAAAAAGTCATACTTTAGTATGGTCTCAAAATGTCATAAAAAACGTCATAGTATAGTATGGCGTCAAAATGGGCCAAAAAAAGTCATACTTTAGTATGGCCTCAAAATGTCATAAAAAACGTCATAGTATAGTATGGCGTCAAAATGGGCCAAAAAAAGTCATACTTTAGTATGGCCTCAAATTGTGCCAAAAAACGTCATAGTATAGTATGGCGTCAAAATGGGCCAAAAAAAGTCATACTTTAGTATGGCCTCAAAATGTGCCAAAAAACGTCATAGTATAGTATGGCGTCAAAATGGGCCAAAAAAAGTCATACTTTAGTATGGCCTCAAAATGTGCCAAAAAACGTCATAGTATAGTATGGCGTCAAAATGGGCCAAAAAAAGTCATACTTTAGTATGGCCTCAAAATGTGCCAAAAAACATCATAGTATAGTATGGCGTCAAAATGGGCCAAAAAAAGTCATACTTTAGTATGGCCTCAAAATGTCATAAAAAACGTCATAGTATAGTATGGCGTCAAAATGGGCCAAAAAAAGTCATACTTTAGTATGGCCTCAAAATGTCATAAAAAACGTCATAGTATAGCATGGCGTCAAAATGGGCCAAAAAAAGTCATACTTTAGTATGGCCTCAAAATGTGCCAAAAAACGTCATAGTATAGCATGGCGTCAAAATGGGCCAAAAAAAGTCATACTTTAGTATGGCCTCAAAATGTGCCAAAAAACATCGTAGTATAGTATGGCGTCAAAATGGGCCAAAAAAAGTCATACTTTAGTATGGTCTCAAAATGTCATAAAAAACGTCATAGTATAGTGTGGCGTCAAAATGGGCCAAAAAAAGTCATACTTTAGTATGGCCTCAAAATGTCATAAAAAACGTCATAGTATAGTATGGCGTCAAAATGGGCCAAAAAAAGTCATACTTTAGTATGGCCTCAAAATGTGCCAAAAAACGTCATAGTATAGTATGGCGTCAAAATGGGCCAAAAAAAGTCATACTTTAGTACGGCCTCAAAATGTGCCAAAAAACGTCATAGTATAGTATGGCGTCAAAATGGGCCAAAAAAAGTCATACTTTAGTATGGCCTCAAAATGTCATAAAAAACGTCATAGTATAGCATGGCGTCAAAATGGGCCAAAAAAAGTCATACTTTAGTATGGCCTCAAAATGTGCCAAAAAACGTCATAGTATAGCATGGCGTCAAAATGGGCCAAAAAAAGTCATACTTTAGTATGGCCTCAAAATGTCATAAAAAACGTCATAGTATAGTATGGCGTCAAAATGGGCCAAAAAAAGTCATACTTTAGTATGGCCTCAAAATGTGCCAAAAAACGTCATAGTATAGTATGGCGTCAAAATGGGTCAAAAAAAGTCATACTTTAGTATGGCCTCAAAATGTGCCAAAAAACGTCATAGTATAGTATGGCGTCAAAATGGGTCAAAAAAAGTCATACTTTAGTATGGCCTCAAAATGTCATAAAAAACGTCATAGTATAGTATGGCGTCAAAATGGGCCAAAAAAAGTCATACTTTAGTATGGCCTCAAAATGTGCCAAAAAACGCCATAGTATAGTATGGCGTCAAAATGTCATAAAAAACGTCATAGTATAGTATGGCGTCAAAATGGGCCAAAAAAAGTCATACTTTAGTATGGCCTCAAAATGTGCCAAAAAAACGTCATAGTATAGTATGGCGTCAAAATGGGCCAAAAAAAGTCATACTTTAGTATGGCCTCAAAATGTGCCAAAAATCGTCATAGTATAGTATGGCGTCAAAATGGGCCAAAAAAAGTCATACTTTAGTATGGCCTCAAAATGTGCCAAAAAACGTCATAGTATAGTATGGCGTCAAAATGGGCCAAAAAAAGTCATACTTTAGTATGGCCTCAAAATGTGCCAAAAAACGTCATAGTATAGTATGGCGTCAAAATGGGCCAAAAAAAGTCATACTTTAGTATGGCCTCAAAATGTCATAAAAAACGTCATAGTATAGTATGGCGTCAAAATGGGCCAAAAAAAGTCATACTTTAGTATGGCCTCAAAATGTGCCAAAAAACGTCATAGTATAGTATGGCGTCAAAATGGGCCAAAAAAAGTCATACTTTAGTATGGCCTCAAAATGTCATAAAAAACGTCATAGTATAGTATGGCGTCAAAATGGGCCAAAAAAAGTCATACTGTAGTATGGCCTCAAAATGTGCCAAAAAACGCCATAGTATAGTATGGCGTCAAAATGGGCCAAAAAAAGTCATACTTTAGTATGGCCTCAAAATGTGCCAAAAAACGTCATAGTATAGTATGGCGTCAAAATGGGCCAAAAAAAGTCATACTTTAGTATGGCCTCAAAATGTGCCAAAAAACATCATAGTATAGTATGGCGTCAAAATGGGCCAAAAAAAGTCATACTTTAGTATGGCCTCAAAATGTCATAAAAAACGTCATAGTATAGTATGGCGTCAAAATGGGCCAAAAAAAGTCATACTTTAGTATGGCCTCAAAATGTGCCAAAAAAACGTCATAGTATAGTATGGCGTCAAAATGGGCCAAAAAAAGTCATACTTTAGTATGGCCTCAAAATGTCATAAAAAACGTCATAGTATAGTATGGCGTCAAAATGGGCCAAAAAAAAGTCATACTTTAGTATGGCCTCAAAATGTGCCAAAAAACGTCATAGTATAGTATGGCGTCAAAATGTCATAAAAAACGTCATAGTATAGTATGGCGTCAAAATGGGCCAAAAAAAGTCATACTTTAGTATGGCCTCAAAATGTGCCAAAAAACGTCATAGTATAGTATGGCGTCAAAATGGGCCAAAAAAAGTCATACTTTAGTATGGCCTCAAAATGTGCCAAAAAACATCATAGTATAGTATGGCGTCAAAATGGGCCAAAAAAAGTCATAATTTAGTATGGCCTCAAAATGTGCCAAAAATCGTCATAGTATAGTATGGCGTCAAAATGGGCCAAAAAAAGTCATACTTTAGTATGGCCTCAAAATGTCATAAAAAACGTCATAGTATAGTATGGCGTCAAAATGGGCCAAAAAAAGTCATACTTTAGTATGGCCTCAAATTGTGCCAAAAAACGTCATAGTATAGTATGGCGTCAAAATGGGCCAAAAAAAGTCATACTTTAGTATGGCCTCAAAATGTGCCAAAAAACGTCATAGTATAGTATGGCGTCAAAATGGGCCAAAAAAAATCATACTTTAGTATGGCCTCAAAATGTCATAAAAAACGTCATAGTATAGTATGGCGTCAAAATGGGCCAAAAAAAGTCATACTTCAGTATGGCCTCAAAATGTGCCAAAAAACGTCATAGTATAGTATGGCGTCACAATGGGCCAAAAAAAGTCATACTTTAGTATGGCCTCAAAATGTCATAAAAAACGTCATACTTTAGTATGGCCTCAAAATGTGCCAAAAAACGTCATAGTATAGTATGGCGTCAAAATGTCATAAAAAACGTCATAGTATAGTATGGCGTCAAAATGGGCCAAAAAAAGTCATACTTTAGTATGGCCTCAAAATGTGCCAAAAAACGTCATAGTATAGTATGGCGTCAAAATGGGCCAAAAAAAGTCATACTTTAGTATGGCCTCAAAATGTGCCAAAAAACGTCATAGTATAGTATGGCGTCAAAATGGGCCAAAAAAAGTCATACTTTAGTATGGCCTCAAAATGTGCCAAAAAACGTCATAGTATAGTATGGCGTCAAAATGGGCCAAAAAAAGTCATACTTTAGTATGGCCTCAAAATGTGCCAAAAAACGTCATAGTATAGTATGGCGTCAAAATGGGCCAAAAAAAGTCATACTTCAGTATGGCCTCAAAATGTCATAAAAAACGTCATAGTATAGTATGGCGTCAAAATGGGCCAAAAAAAGTCATACTTTAGTATGGCCTCAAAATGTGCCAAAAAACGTCATAGTATAGTATGGCGTCAAAATGGGCCAAAAAAAGTCATACTTTAGTATGGCCTCAAAATGTGCCAAAAAACGTCATAGTATAGTATGGCGTCAAAATGGGCCAAAAAAAGTCATACTTCAGTATGGCCTCAAAATGTCATAAAAAACGTCATAGTATAGTATGGCGTCAAAATGGGCCAAAAAAAGTCATACTTCAGTATGGCCTCAAAATGTCATAAAAAACGTCATAGTATAGTATGGCGTCACAATGGGCCAAAAAAAGTCATACTTTAGTATGGCCTCAAAATGTCATAAAAAACGTCATAGTATAGTATGGCGTCAAAATGGGCCAAAAAAAGTCATACTTTAGTATGGCCTCAAAATGTCATAAAAAACGTCATAGTATAGTATGGCGTCAAAATGGGCCAAAAAAAGTCATACTTTAGTATGGCCTCAAAATGTGCCAAAAAACGTCATAGTATAGTATGGCGTCAAAATGGGTCAAAAAAAGTCATACTTTAGTATGGCCTCAAAATGTCATAAAAAACGTCATAGTATAGTATGGCGTCAAAATGGGCCAAAAAAAGTCATACTTTAGTATGGCCTCAAAATGTGCCAAAAAACGTCATAGTATAGTATGGCGTCAAAATGTCATAAAAAACGTCATAGTATAGTATGGCATCAAAATGGGCCAAAAAAAGTCATACTTTAGTATGGCCTCAAAATGTGCCAAAAAACGTCATAGTATAGTATGGCGTCAAAATGCGCCAAAAAAAGTCATACTTTAGTATGGCCTCAAAATGTCATAAAAAACGTCATAGTATAGTATGGCGTCAAAATGGGCCAAAAAAAGTCATACTTTAGTATGGCCTCAAAATGTGCCAAAAAACGTCATACTTTAGTATGGCCTCAAAATGTCATAAAAAACGTCATAGTATAGTATGGCGTCAAAATGGGCCAAAAAAAGTCATACTTTAGTATGGCCTCAAAATGTGCCAAAAAACGTCATAGTATAGTATGGCGTCAAAATGGGCCAAAAAAAGTCATACTTTAGTATGGCCTCAAAATGTGCCAAAAATCGTCATAGTATAGTATGGCGTCAAAATGGGCCAAAAAAAGTCATACTTTAGTATGGCCTCAAAATGTGCCAAAAAACGTCATAGTATAGTATGGCGTCAAAATGGGCCAAAAAAAGTCACACTTTAGTATGGCCTTAAAATGTCATAAAAAACGTCATAGTATAGTATGGCGTCAAAATGGGCCAAAAAAAGTCATACTTTAGTATGGCCTCAAAATGTGCCAAAAAACGTCATAGTATAGTATGGCGTCAAAATGGGCCAAAAAAAGTCATACTTTAGTATGGCCTCAAAATGTCATAAAAAACGTCATAGTATAGTATGGCGTCAAAATGGGCCAAAAAAAGTCATACTTTAGTATGGCCTCAAAATGTGCCAAAAAACGTCTTAGTATAGTATGGCGTCAAAATGTCATAAAAAACGTCATAGTATAGTATGGCGTCAAAATGGGCCAAAAAAAGTCATACTTTAGTATGGCCTCAAAATGTCATAAAAAACGTCATAGTATAGTATGGCGTCAAAATGGGCCAAAAAAAGTCATACTTTAGTATGGCCTCAAAATGTGCCATAAAACGTCATAGTATAGTATGGCGTCAAAATGGGCCAAAAAAAGTCATACTTTAGTATGGCCTCAAAATGTCATAAAAAACGTCATAGTATAGTATGGCGTCAAAATGGGCCAAAAAAAGTCATACTTTAGTATGGCCTCAAAATGTGCCAAAAAACGTCATAGTATAGTATGGCGTCAAAATGGGCCAAAAAAAGTCATACTTTAGTATGGCCTCAAAATGTCATAAAAAACGTCATAGTATAGTATGGCGTCAAAATGGGCCAAAAAAAGTCATACTTTAGTATGGCCTCAAAATATCATAAAAAACGTCATAGTATAGTATGGCGTCAAAATCGGCCAAAAAAAGTCATACTTTAGTATGGCCTCAAAATGTGCCATAAAACGTCATAGTATAGTATGGCGTCAAAATGGGCCAAAAAAAGTCATACTTTAGTATGGCCTCAAAATGTCATAAAAAACATCATAGTATAGTATGGCGTCAAAATCGGCCAAAAAAAGTCATACTTTAGTATGGCCTCAAAATGTGCCATAAAACGTCATAGTATAGTATGGCGTCAAAATGGGCCAAAAAAAGTCATACTTTAGTATGGCCTCAAAATGTCATAAAAAACGTCATAGTATAGTATGGCGTCAAAATGGGCCAAAAAAAGTCATACTTTAGTATGGCCTCAAAATGTGCCAAAAAACGTCATAGTATAGTATGGCGTCAAAATGGGCCAAAAAAAGTCATACTTTAGTATGGTCTCAAAATGTCATAAAAAACGTCATAGTATAGTATGGCGTCAAAATGGGCCAAAAAAAGTCATACTTTAGTATGGCCTCAAAATGTCATAAAAAACGTCATAGTATAGTATGGCGTCAAAATGGGCCAAAAAAAGTCATACTTTAGTATGGCCTCAAAATGTGCCAAAAAACGTCATAGTATAGTATGGCGTCAAAATGGGCCAAAAAAAGTCATACTTTAGTATGGCCTCAAAATGTGCCAAAAAACGTCATAGTATAGTATGGCGTCAAAATGGGCCAAAAAAAGTCATACTTTAGTATGGCCTCAAAATGTGCCAAAAAACGTCATAGTATAGTATGGCGTCAAAATGGGCCAAAAAAAGTCATACTTTAGTATGGCCTCAAAATGTGCCAAAAAACGTCATAGTATAGTATGGCGTCAAAATGGGCCAAAAAAAGTCATACTTTAGTTTGGCCTCAAAATGTCATAAAAAACGTCATAGTATAGTATGGCGTCAAAATGGGCCAAAAAAAGTCATACTTTAGTATGGCCTCAAAATGTGCCAAAAAACGTCATAGTATAGTATGGCGTCAAAATGGGCCAAAAAAAATCATACTTTAGTATGGCCTCAAAATGTCATAAAAAACGTCATAGTATAGTATGGCGTCAAAATGGGCCAAAAAAAGTCATACTTTAGTATGGCCTCAAAATGTGCCAAAAAACGTCATAGTATAGTATGGCGTCAAAATGGGCCAAAAAAAGTCATACTTTAGTATGGCCTCAAAATGTGCCAAAAAACGTCATAGTATAGTATGGCGTCAAAATGGGCCAAAAAAAGTCATACTTTAGTATGGCCTCAAAATGTGCCAAAAAACGTCATAGTATAGTATGGCGTCAAAATGGGCCAAAAAAAGTCATACTTTAGTATGGCCTCAAAATGTGCCAAAAAACGTCATAGTATAGTATGGCGTCAAAATGGGCCAAAAAAAGTCATACTTTAGTATGGCCTCAAAATGTCATAAAAAACGTCATAGTATAGTATGGCGTCAAAATGGGCCAAAAAAAGTCATACTTTAGTATGGCCTCAAAATGTGCCATAAAACGTCATAGTATAGTATGGCGTCAAAATGGGCCAAAAAAAGTCATACTTTAGTATGGCCTCAAAATGTCATAAAAAACGTCATAGTATAGTATGGCGTCAAAATGGGCCAAAAAAAGTCATACTTTAGTATGGCCTCAAAATGTCATAAAAAACGTCATAGTATAGTATGGCGTCAAAATGGGCCAAAAAAAGTCATACTTTAGTATGGCCTCAAAATGTGCCAAAAAACGTCATAGTATAGTATGGCGTCAAAATGGGCCAAAAAATGTCATACTTTAGTATGGCCTCAAAATGTCATAAAAAACGTCATAGTATAGTATGGCGTCAAAATGGGCCAAAAAAAGTCATACTTTAGTATGGCCTCAAAATGTCATAAAAAACGTCATAGTATAGTATGGCGTCAAAATGGGCCAAAAAAAATCATACTTTAGTATGGCCTCATAATGTCATAAAAAACGTCATAGTATAGTATGGCGTCAAAATGGGCCAAAAAAAGTCATACTTTAGTATGGCCTCAAAATGTGCCAAAAAACGTCATAGTATAGTATGGCGTCAAAATGGGCCAAAAAAAGTCATACTTTAGTATGGCCTCAAAATGTGCCAAAAAACGTCATAGTATAGTATGGCGTCAAAATGGGCCAAAAAAAGTCATACTTTAGTATGGCTTCAAAATGTCATAAAAAACGTCATAGTATGGTATGGCGTCAAAATGGGCCAAAAAAAGTCATACCTCAGTATGGCCTCAAAATGTCATAAAAAACGTCATAGTATAGTATGGCGTCAAAATGGGCCAAAAAAAGTCATACTTTAGTATGGCCTCAAAATGTCATAAAAAACGTCATAGTATAGTATGGCGTCAAAATGGGCCAAAAAAAGTCATACTTTAGTATGGCCTCAAAATGTGCCAAAAAACGTCATAGTATAGTATGGCGTCAAAATGTCATAAAAAACATCATAGTATAGTATGGCGTCAAAATGGGCCAAAAAAAGTCATACTTTAGTATGGCCTCAAAATGTGCCAAAAAACGTCATAGTATAGTATGGCGTCAAAATGTCATAAAAAACATCATAGTATAGTATGGCGTCAAAATGGGCCAAAAAAAGTCATACTTTAGTATGGCCTCAAAATGTGCCAAAAAACGTCATAGTATAGTATGGCGTCAAAATGGGCCAAAAAAAGTCATACTTTAGTATGGCCTCAAAATGTGCCAAAAAACGTCATAGTATAGTATGGCGTCAAAATGTCATAAAAAACGTCATAGTATAGTATGGCGTCAAAATGGGCCAAAAAAAGTCATACTTTAGTATGGCCTCAAAATGTCATAAAAAACGTCATAGTATAGTATGGCGTCAAAATGGGCCAAAAAAAGTCATACTTTAGTATGGCCTCAAAATGTCATAAAAAACGTCATAGTATAGTATGGCGTCAAAATGGGCCAAAAAAAGTCATACTTTAGTATGGCCTCAAAATGTGCCAAAAAACGTCATAGTATAGTATGGCGTCAAAATGGGCCAAAAAAAGTCATACTTTAGTATGGCCTCAAAATGTCATAAAAAACGTCATAGTATAGTATGGCGTCAAAATGGGCCAAAAAAAGTCATACTTTAGTATGGCCTCAAAATGTGCCAAAAAACGTCATAGTATAGTATGGCGTCAAAATGGGCCAAAAAAAGTCATACTTTAGTATGGCCTCAAAATGTCATAAAAAACGTCATAGTATAGTATGGCGTCAAAATGGGCCAAAAAAAGTCATACTTTAGTATGGCCTCAAAATGTGCCAAAAAACGTCATAGTATAGTATGGCGTCAAAATGGGCCAAAAAAAGTCATACTTTAGTATGGCCTCAAAATGTCATAAAAAACGTCATAGTATAGTATGGCGTCAAAATGGGCCAAAAAAAGTCATACTTTAGTATGGCCTCAAAATGTGCCAAAAAACGTCATAGTATAGTATGGCGTCAAAATGGGCCAAAAAAAGTCATACTTTAGTATGGCCTCAAAATGTCATAAAAAACGTCATAGTATAGTATGGCGTCAAAATGGGCCAAAAAAAGTCATACTTTAGTATGGCCTCAAAATGTGCCAAAAAACGTCATAGTATAGTATGGCGTCAAAATGGGCCAAAAAAAGTCATACTTTAGTATGGCCTCAAAATGTGCCAAAAAACGTCATAGTATAGTATGGCGTCAAAATGGGCCAAAAAAAGTCATACTTTAGTTTGGCCTCAAAATGTCATAAAAAACGTCATAGTATAGTATGGCGTCAAAATGGGCCAAAAAAAATCATACTTTAGTATGGCCTCAAAATGTGCCAAAAAACGTCATAGTATAGTATGGCGTCAAAATGGGCCAAAAAAAATCATACTTTAGTATGGCCTCAAAATGTCATAAAAAACGTCATAGTATAGTATGGCGTCAAAATGGGCCAAAAAAAGTCATACTTTAGTATGGCCTCAAAATGTCATAAAAAACGTCATAGTATAGTATGGCGTCAAAATTGGCCAAAAAAAGTCATACTTTAGTATGGCCTCAAAATGTGCCAAAAAACGTCATAGTATAGTATGGCGTCAAAATGGGCCAAAAAAAGTCATACTTTAGTATGGCCTCAAAATGTCATAAAAAACGTCATAGTATAGTATGGCGTCAAAATGGGCCAAAAAAAGTCATACTTTAGTATGGCCTCAAAATGTCATAAAAAACGTCATAGTATAGTATGGCGTCAAAATGGGCCAAAAAAAGTCATACTTTAGTATGGCCTCAAAATGTGCCAAAAAACGTCATAGTATAGTATGGCGTCAAAATGGGCCAAAAAAAGTCATACTTTAGTATGGCCTCAAAATGTCATAAAAAACGTCATAGTATAGTATGGCGTCAAAATGGGCCAAAAAAAGTCATACTTTAGTATGGCCTCAAAATGTGCCAAAAAAACGTCATAGTATAGTATGGCGTCAAAATGGGCCAAAAAAAGTCATACTTTAGTATGGCCTCAAAATGTGCCAAAAAACGTCATAGTATAGTATGGCGTCAAAATGGGCCAAAAAAAGTCATACTTTAGTTTGGCCTCAAAATGTCATAAAAAACGTCATAGTATAGTATGGCGTCAAAATGGGCCAAAAAAAGTCATACTTTAGTATGGCCTCAAAATGTGCCAAAAAACGTCATAGTATAGTATGGCGTCAAAATGGGCCAAAAAAAGTCATACTTTAGTATGGCTTCAAAATGTCATAAAAAACGTCATAGTATAGTATGGCGTCAAAATGGGCCAAAAAAAGTCATACCTCAGTATGGCCTCAAAATGTCATAAAAAACGTCATAGTATAGTATGGCGTCAAAATGGGCCAAAAAAATCATACTTTAGTATGGCCTCAAAATTTGCCAAAAAAGGTCATAGTATAGTATGGCGTCAAAATGGGCCAAAAAAAGTCATACTTTAGTATGGCCTCAAAATGTGCCAAAAAACGTCATAGTATAGTATGGCGTCAAAATGGGCCAAAAAAAGTCATACTTTAGTATGGCCTCAAAATGTGCCAAAAAACGTCATAGTATAGTATGGCGTCAAAATGGGCCAAAAAAAGTCATACTTTAGTATGGCCTCAAAATGTGCCAAAAAACGTCATAGTATAGTATGGCGTCAAAATGGGCCAAAAAAGTCATACTTTAGTATGGTCTCAAAATGTCATAAAAAACGTCATAGTATAGTATGGCGTCAAAATGGGCCAAAAAAAGTCATACTTTAGTATGGCCTCAAAATGTCATAAAAAACGTCATAGTATAGTATGGCGTCAAAATGGGCCAAAAAAAGTCATACTTTAGTATGGCCTCAAAATGTGCCAAAAAACGTCATAGTATAGTATGGCGTCAAAATGGGCCAAAAAAAGTCATACTTTAGTATGGTCTCAAAATGTCATAAAAAACGTCATAGTATAGTATGGCGTCAAAATGGGCCAAAAAAAGTCATACTTTAGTATGGCCTCAAAATGTCATAAAAAACGTCATAGTATAGTATGGCGTCAAAATGGGCCAAAAAAAGTCATACTTTAGTATGGCCTCAAAATGTGCCAAAAAACGTCATAGTATAGTATGGCGTCAAAATGGGCCAAAAAAAGTCATACTTTAGTATGGCCTCAAAATGTGCCAAAAAACGTCATAGTATAGTATGGCGTCAAAATGGGCCAAAAAAAGTCATACTTTAGTATGGCCTCAAAATGTGGCAAAAAACTTCATAGTATAGTATGGCGTCAAAATGGGCCAAAAAAAGTCATACTTTAGTATGGCCTCAAAATGTGCCAAAAAACGTCATAGTATAGTATGGCGTCAAAATGGGCCAAAAAAAGTCATACTTTAGTATGGCCTCAAAATGTGCCAAAAAACGTCATAGTATAGTATGGCGTCAAAATGGGCCAAAAAAAGTCATACTTTAGTTTGGCCTCAAAATGTCATAAAAAACGTCATAGTATAGTATGGCGTCAAAATGGGCCAAAAAAAGTCATACTTTAGTATGGCCTCAAAATGTGCCAAAAAACGTCATAGTATAGTATGGCGTCAAAATGGGCCAAAAAAAATCATACTTTAGTATGGCCTCAAAATGTCATAAAAAACGTCATAGTATAGTATGGCGTCAAAATGGGCCAAAAAAAGTCATACTTTAGTATGGCCTCAAAATGTGCCAAAAAACGTCATAGTATAGTATGGCGTCAAAATGGGCCAAAAAAAGTCATACTTTAGTATGGCCTCAAAATGTGCCAAAAAACGTCATAGTATAGTATGGCGTCAAAATGGGCCAAAAAAAGTCATACTTTAGTATGGCTTCAAAATGTCATAAAAAACGTCATAGTATAGTATGGCGTCAAAATGGGCCAAAAAAAGTCATACCTCAGTATGGCCTCAAAATGTCATAAAAAACGTCATAGTATAGTATGGCGTCAAAATGGGCCAAAAAAAGTCATACTTTAGTATGGCCTCAAAATGTGCCAAAAAACGTCATAGTATAGTATGGCGTCAAAATGTCATAAAAAACGTCATAGTATAGTATGGCGTCAAAATGGGCCAAAAAAAGTCATACTTTAGTATGGCCTCAAAATGTCATAAAAAACGTCATAGTATAGTATGGCGTCAAAATGGGCCAAAAAAAGTCATACTTTAGTATGGCCTCAAAATGTGCCAAAAAAGGTCATAGTATAGTATGGCGTCAAAATGTCATAAAAAACGTCATAGTATAGTATGGCGTCAAAATGGGCCAAAAAAAGTCATACTTTAGTATGGCCTCAAAATGTGCCAAAAAACGTCATAGTATAGTATGGCGTCAAAATGGGCCAAAAAAAATCATACTTTAGTATGGCCTCAAAATGTCATAAAAAACGTCATAGTATAGTATGGCGTCAAAATGGGCCAAAAAAAGTCATACTTTAGTATGGCCTCAAAATGTGCCAAAAAACGTCATAGTATAGTATGGCGTCAAAATGGGCCAAAAAAAGTCATACTTTAGTATGGCCTCAAAATGTCATAAAAAACGTCATAGTATAGTATGGCGTCAAAATGGGCCAAAAAAAGTCATACTTTAGTATGGCCTCAAAATGTGCCAAAAAACGTCATAGTATAGTATGGCGTCAAAATGTCATAAAAAACGTCATAGTATAGTATGGCGTCAAAATGGGCCAAAAAAAGTCATACTTTAGTATGGCCTCAAAATGTCATAAAAAACGTCATAGTATAGTATGGCGTCAAAATGGGCCAAAAAAAGTCATACTTTAGTATGGCCTCAAAATGTGCCAAAAAAGGTCATAGTATAGTATGGCGTCAAAATGTCATAAAAAACGTCATAGTATAGTATGGCGTCAAAATGGGCCAAAAAAAGTCATACTTTAGTATGGCCTCAAAATGTGCCAAAAAACGTCATAGTATAGTATGGCGTCAAAATGGGCCAAAAAAAGTCATACTTTAGTATGGCCTCAAAATGTCATAAAAAACGTCATAGTATAGTATGGCGTCAAAATCGGCCAAAAAAAGTCATACTTTAGTATGGCCTCAAAATGTGCCATAAAACGTCATAGTATAGTATGGCGTCAAAATGGGCCAAAAAAAGTCATACTTTAGTATGGCCTCAAAATGTCATAAAAAACGTCATAGTATAGTATGGCGTCAAAATGGGCCAAAAAAAGTCATACTTTAGTATGGCCTCAAAATGTGCCAAAAAACGTCATAGTATAGTATGGCGTCAAAATGGGCCAAAAAAAGTCATACTTTAGTATGGTCTCAAAATGTCATAAAAAACGTCATAGTATAGTATGGCGTCAAAATGGGCCAAAAAAAGTCATACTTTAGTATGGCCTCAAAATGTCATAAAAAACGTCATAGTATAGTATGGCGTCAAAATGGGCCAAAAAAAGTCATACTTTAGTATGGCCTCAAAATGTGCCAAAAAACGTCATAGTATAGTATGGCGTCAAAATGGGCCAAAAAAAGTCATACTTTAGTATGGCCTCAAAATGTGCCAAAAAACGTCATAGTATAGTATGGCGTCAAAATGGGCCAAAAAAAGTCATACTTTAGTATGGCCTCAAAATGTGCCAAAAAACGTCATAGTATAGTATGGCGTCAAAATGGGCCAAAAAAAGTCATACTTTAGTATGGCCTCAAAATGTGCCAAAAAACGTCATAGTATAGTATGGCGTCAAAATGGGCCAAAAAAAGTCATACTTTAGTTTGGCCTCAAAATGTCATAAAAAACGTCATAGTATAGTATGGCGTCAAAATGGGCCAAAAAAAGTCATACTTTAGTATGGCCTCAAAATGTGCCAAAAAACGTCATAGTATAGTATGGCGTCAAAATGGGCCAAAAAAAATCATACTTTAGTATGGCCTCAAAATGTCATAAAAAACGTCATAGTATAGTATGGCGTCAAAATGGGCCAAAAAAAGTCATACTTTAGTATGGCCTCAAAATGTGCCAAAAAACGTCATAGTATAGTATGGCGTCAAAATGGGCCAAAAAAAGTCATACTTTAGTATGGCCTCAAAATGTGCCAAAAAACGTCATAGTATAGTATGGCGTCAAAATGGGCCAAAAAAAGTCATACTTTAGTATGGCCTCAAAATGTGCCAAAAAACGTCATAGTATAGTATGGCGTCAAAATGGGCCAAAAAAAGTCATACTTTAGTATGGCCTCAAAATGTGCCAAAAAACGTCATAGTATAGTATGGCGTCAAAATGGGCCAAAAAAAGTCATACTTTAGTATGGCCTCAAAATGTCATAAAAAACGTCATAGTATAGTATGGCGTCAAAATGGGCCAAAAAAAGTCATACTTTAGTATGGCCTCAAAATGTGCCATAAAACGTCATAGTATAGTATGGCGTCAAAATGGGCCAAAAAAAGTCATACTTTAGTATGGCCTCAAAATGTCATAAAAAACGTCATAGTATAGTATGGCGTCAAAATGGGCCAAAAAAAGTCATACTTTAGTATGGCCTCAAAATGTCATAAAAAACGTCATAGTATAGTATGGCGTCAAAATGGGCCAAAAAAAGTCATACTTTAGTATGGCCTCAAAATGTGCCAAAAAACGTCATAGTATAGTATGGCGTCAAAATGGGCCAAAAAATGTCATACTTTAGTATGGCCTCAAAATGTCATAAAAAACGTCATAGTATAGTATGGCGTCAAAATGGGCCAAAAAAAGTCATACTTTAGTATGGCCTCAAAATGTCATAAAAAACGTCATAGTATAGTATGGCGTCAAAATGGGCCAAAAAAAATCATACTTTAGTATGGCCTCATAATGTCATAAAAAACGTCATAGTATAGTATGGCGTCAAAATGGGCCAAAAAAAGTCATACTTTAGTATGGCCTCAAAATGTGCCAAAAAACGTCATAGTATAGTATGGCGTCAAAATGGGCCAAAAAAAGTCATACTTTAGTATGGCCTCAAAATGTGCCAAAAAACGTCATAGTATAGTATGGCGTCAAAATGGGCCAAAAAAAGTCATACTTTAGTATGGCTTCAAAATGTCATAAAAAACGTCATAGTATGGTATGGCGTCAAAATGGGCCAAAAAAAGTCATACCTCAGTATGGCCTCAAAATGTCATAAAAAACGTCATAGTATAGTATGGCGTCAAAATGGGCCAAAAAAAGTCATACTTTAGTATGGCCTCAAAATGTCATAAAAAACGTCATAGTATAGTATGGCGTCAAAATGGGCCAAAAAAAGTCATACTTTAGTATGGCCTCAAAATGTGCCAAAAAACGTCATAGTATAGTATGGCGTCAAAATGTCATAAAAAACATCATAGTATAGTATGGCGTCAAAATGGGCCAAAAAAAGTCATACTTTAGTATGGCCTCAAAATGTGCCAAAAAACGTCATAGTATAGTATGGCGTCAAAATGTCATAAAAAACATCATAGTATAGTATGGCGTCAAAATGGGCCAAAAAAAGTCATACTTTAGTATGGCCTCAAAATGTGCCAAAAAACGTCATAGTATAGTATGGCGTCAAAATGGGCCAAAAAAAGTCATACTTTAGTATGGCCTCAAAATGTGCCAAAAAACGTCATAGTATAGTATGGCGTCAAAATGTCATAAAAAACGTCATAGTATAGTATGGCGTCAAAATGGGCCAAAAAAAGTCATACTTTAGTATGGCCTCAAAATGTCATAAAAAACGTCATAGTATAGTATGGCGTCAAAATGGGCCAAAAAAAGTCATACTTTAGTATGGCCTCAAAATGTCATAAAAAACGTCATAGTATAGTATGGCGTCAAAATGGGCCAAAAAAAGTCATACTTTAGTATGGCCTCAAAATGTGCCAAAAAACGTCATAGTATAGTATGGCGTCAAAATGGGCCAAAAAAAGTCATACTTTAGTATGGCCTCAAAATGTCATAAAAAACGTCATAGTATAGTATGGCGTCAAAATGGGCCAAAAAAAGTCATACTTTAGTATGGCCTCAAAATGTGCCAAAAAACGTCATAGTATAGTATGGCGTCAAAATGGGCCAAAAAAAGTCATACTTTAGTATGGCCTCAAAATGTCATAAAAAACGTCATAGTATAGTATGGCGTCAAAATGGGCCAAAAAAAGTCATACTTTAGTATGGCCTCAAAATGTGCCAAAAAACGTCATAGTATAGTATGGCGTCAAAATGGGCCAAAAAAAGTCATACTTTAGTATGGCCTCAAAATGTCATAAAAAACGTCATAGTATAGTATGGCGTCAAAATGGGCCAAAAAAAGTCATACTTTAGTATGGCCTCAAAATGTGCCAAAAAACGTCATAGTATAGTATGGCGTCAAAATGGGCCAAAAAAAGTCATACTTTAGTATGGCCTCAAAATGTCATAAAAAACGTCATAGTATAGTATGGCGTCAAAATGGGCCAAAAAAAGTCATACTTTAGTATGGCCTCAAAATGTGCCAAAAAACGTCATAGTATAGTATGGCGTCAAAATGGGCCAAAAAAAGTCATACTTTAGTATGGCCTCAAAATGTGCCAAAAAACGTCATAGTATAGTATGGCGTCAAAATGGGCCAAAAAAAGTCATACTTTAGTTTGGCCTCAAAATGTCATAAAAAACGTCATAGTATAGTATGGCGTCAAAATGGGCCAAAAAAAATCATACTTTAGTATGGCCTCAAAATGTGCCAAAAAACGTCATAGTATAGTATGGCGTCAAAATGGGCCAAAAAAAATCATACTTTAGTATGGCCTCAAAATGTCATAAAAAACGTCATAGTATAGTATGGCGTCAAAATGGGCCAAAAAAAGTCATACTTTAGTATGGCCTCAAAATGTCATAAAAAACGTCATAGTATAGTATGGCGTCAAAATTGGCCAAAAAAAGTCATACTTTAGTATGGCCTCAAAATGTGCCAAAAAAACGTCATAGTATAGTATGGCGTCAAAATGGGCCAAAAAAAGTCATACTTTAGTATGGCCTCAAAATGTCATAAAAAACGTCATAGTATAGTATGGCGTCAAAATGGGCCAAAAAAAGTCATACTTTAGTATGGCCTCAAAATGTCATAAAAAATGTCATAGTATAGTATGGCGTCAAAATGGGCCAAAAAAAGTCATACTTTAGTATGGCCTCAAAATGTGCCAAAAAACGTCATAGTATAGTATGGCGTCAAAATGGGCCAAAAAAAGTCATACTTTAGTATGGCCTCAAAATGTCATAAAAAACGTCATAGTATAGTATGGCGTCAAAATGGGCCAAAAAAAGTCATACTTTAGTATGGCCTCAAAATGTGCCAAAAAACGTCATAGTATAGTATGGCGTCAAAATGGGCCAAAAAAAGTCATACTTTAGTATGGCCTCAAAATGTGCCAAAAAACGTCATAGTATAGTATGGCGTCAAAATGGGCCAAAAAAAGTCATACTTTAGTTTGGCCTCAAAATGTCATAAAAAACGTCATAGTATAGTATGGCGTTAAAATGGGCCAAAAAAAGTCATACTTTAGTATGGCCTCAAAATGTGCCAAAAAACGTCATAGTATAGTATGGCGTCAAAATGGGCCAAAAAAAGTCATACTTTAGTATGGCTTCAAAATGTCATAAAAAACGTCATAGTATAGTATGGCGTCAAAATGGGCCAAAAAAAGTCATACCTCAGTATGGCCTCAAAATGTCATAAAAAACGTCATAGTATAGTATGGCGTCAAAATGGGCCAAAAAAATCATACTTTAGTATGGCCTCAAAATTTGCCAAAAAAGGTCATAGTATAGTATGGCGTCAAAATGGGCCAAAAAAAGTCATACTTTAGTATGGCCTCAAAATGTCGTAAAAAACGTCATAGTATAGTATGGCGTCAAAATGGGCCAAAAAAAGTCATACTTTAGTATGGCCTCAAAATGTGCCAAAAAACGTCATAGTATAGTATGGCGTCAAAATGGGCCAAAAAAAGTCATACTTTAGTATGGCCTCAAAATGTCATAAAAAACGTCATAGTATAGTATGGCGTCAAAATCGGCCAAAAAAAGTCATACTTTAGTATGGCCTCAAAATGTGCCATAAAACGTCATAGTATAGTATGGCGTCAAAATGGGCCAAAAAAAGTCATACTTTAGTATGGCCTCAAAATGTCATAAAAAACGTCATAGTATAGTATGGCGTCAAAATGGGCCAAAAAAAGTCATACTTTAGTATGGCCTCAAAATGTGCCAAAAAACGTCATAGTATAGTATGGCGTCAAAATGTCATAAAAAACGTCATAGTATAGTATGGCGTCAAAATGGGCCAAAAAAAGTCATACTTTAGTATGGCCTCAAAATGTGCCAAAAAACGTCATAGTATAGTATGGCGTCAAAATGGGCCAAAATAAGTCATACTTTAGTATGGTCTCAAAATGTCATAAAAAACGTCATAGTATAGTATGGCGTCAAAATGGGCCAAAAAAAGTCATACTTTAGTATGGCCTCAAAATGTCATAAAAAACGTCATAGTATAGTATGGCGTCAAAATGGGCCAAAAAAAGTCATACTTTAGTATGGCCTCAAAATGTGCCAAAAAACGTCATAGTATAGTATGGCGTCAAAATGGGCCAAAAAAAGTCATACTTTAGTATGGTCTCAAAATGTCATAAAAAACGTCATAGTATAGTATGGCGTCAAAATGGGCCAAAAAAAGTCATACTTTAGTATGGCCTCAAAATGTCATAAAAAACGTCATAGTATAGTATGGCGTCAAAATGGGCCAAAAAAAGTCATACTTTAGTATGGCCTCAAAATGTGCCAAAAAACGTCATAGTATAGTATGGCGTCAAAATGGGCCAAAAAAAGTCATACTTTAGTATGGCCCTCAAAATGTGCCAAAAAACGTCATAGTATAGTATGGCGTCAAAATGGGCCAAAAAAAGTCATACTTTAGTATGGCCTCAAAATGTGCCAAAAAACGTCATAGTATAGTATGGCGTCAAAATGGGCCAAAAAAAGTCATACTTTAGTATGGCCTCAAAATGTGCCAAAAAACGTCATAGTATAGTATGGCGTCAAAATGGGCCAAAAAAGTCATACTTTAGTATGGTCTCAAAATGTCATAAAAAACGTCATAGTATAGTATGGCGTCAAAATGGGCCAAAAAAAGTCATACTTTAGTATGGCCTCAAAATGTCATAAAAAACGTCATAGTATAGTATGGCGTCAAAATGGGCCAAAAAAAGTCATACTTTAGTATGGCCTCAAAATGTGCCAAAAAACGTCATAGTATAGTATGGCGTCAAAATGGGCCAAAAAAAGTCATACTTTAGTATGGTCTCAAAATGTCATAAAAAACGTCATAGTATAGTATGGCGTCAAAATGGGCCAAAAAAAGTCATACTTTAGTATGGCCTCAAAATGTCATAAAAAACGTCATAGTATAGTATGGCGTCAAAATGGGCCAAAAAAAGTCATACTTTAGTATGGCCTCAAAATGTGCCAAAAAACGTCATAGTATAGTATGGCGTCAAAATGGGCCAAAAAAAGTCATACTTTAGTATGGCCTCAAAATGTGCCAAAAAACGTCATAGTATAGTATGGCGTCAAAATGGGCCAAAAAAAGTCATACTTTAGTATGGCCTCAAAATGTGGCAAAAAACTTCATAGTATAGTATGGCGTCAAAATGGGCCAAAAAAAGTCATACTTTAGTATGGCCTCAAAATGTGCCAAAAAACGTCATAGTATAGTATGGCGTCAAAATGGGCCAAAAAAAGTCATACTTTAGTATGGCCTCAAAATGTGCCAAAAAACGTCATAGTATAGTATGGCGTCAAAATGGGCCAAAAAAAGTCATACTTTAGTTTGGCCTCAAAATGTCATAAAAAACGTCATAGTATAGTATGGCGTCAAAATGGGCCAAAAAAAGTCATACTTTAGTATGGCCTCAAAATGTGCCAAAAAACGTCATAGTATAGTATGGCGTCAAAATGGGCCAAAAAAAATCATACTTTAGTATGGCCTCAAAATGTCATAAAAAACGTCATAGTATAGTATGGCGTCAAAATGGGCCAAAAAAAGTCATACTTTAGTATGGCCTCAAAATGTGCCAAAAAACGTCATAGTATAGTATGGCGTCAAAATGGGCCAAAAAAAGTCATACTTTAGTATGGCCTCAAAATGTGCCAAAAAACGTCATAGTATAGTATGGCGTCAAAATGGGCCAAAAAAAGTCATACTTTAGTATGGCTTCAAAATGTCATAAAAAACGTCATAGTATAGTATGGCGTCAAAATGGGCCAAAAAAAGTCATACCTCAGTATGGCCTCAAAATGTCATAAAAAACGTCATAGTATAGTATGGCGTCAAAATGGGCCAAAAAAAGTCATACTTTAGTATGGCCTCAAAATGTGCCAAAAAACGTCATAGTATAGTATGGCGTCAAAATGTCATAAAAAACGTCATAGTATAGTATGGCGTCAAAATGGGCCAAAAAAAGTCATACTTTAGTATGGCCTCAAAATGTCATAAAAAACGTCATAGTATAGTATGGCGTCAAAATGGGCCAAAAAAAGTCATACTTTAGTATGGCCTCAAAATGTGCCAAAAAAGGTCATAGTATAGTATGGCGTCAAAATGTCATAAAAAACGTCATAGTATAGTATGGCGTCAAAATGGGCCAAAAAAAGTCATACTTTAGTATGGCCTCAAAATGTGCCAAAAAACGTCATAGTATAGTATGGCGTCAAAATGGGCCAAAAAAAATCATACTTTAGTATGGCCTCAAAATGTCATAAAAAACGTCATAGTATAGTATGGCGTCAAAATGGGCCAAAAAAAGTCATACTTTAGTATGGCCTCAAAATGTGCCAAAAAACGTCATAGTATAGTATGGCGTCAAAATGGGCCAAAAAAAGTCATACTTTAGTATGGCCTCAAAATGTCATAAAAAACGTCATAGTATAGTATGGCGTCAAAATGGGCCAAAAAAAGTCATACTTTAGTATGGCCTCAAAATGTCATAAAAAACGTCATAGTATAGTATGGCGTCAAAATGGGCCAAAAAAAGTCATACTTTAGTATGGCCTCAAAATGTGCCAAAAAACGTCATAGTATAGTATGGCGTCAAAATGTCATAAAAAACGTCATAGTATAGTATGGCGTCAAAATGGGCCAAAAAAAGTCATACTTTAGTATGGCCTCAAAATGTGCCAAAAAACGTCATACTTTAGTATGGCCTCAAAATGTCATAAAAAACGTCATAGTATAGTATGGCATCAAAATGGGCCAAAAAAAGTCATACTTTAGTATGGCCTCAAAATGTGCCAAAAAACGTCATAGTATAGTATGGCGTCAAAATGTCATAAAAAACGTCATAGTATAGTATGGCGTCAAAATGGGCCAAAAAAAGTCATACTTTAGTATGGCCTCAAAATGTCATAAAAAACGTCATACTTTAGTATGGCCTCAAAATGTCATAAAAAAACGTCATAGTATAGTATGGCATCAAAAGGGGCCAAAAAAAGTCATACTTTAGTATGGCCTCAAAATGTGCCAAAAAACGTCATAGTATAGTATGGCGTCAAAATGTCATAAAAAACGTCATAGTATATAGTATGGCGTCAAAATGGGCCAAAAAAAGTCATACTTTAGTATGGCCTCAAAATGTCATAAAAAACGTCATAGTATAGTATGGCGTCAAAATGGGCCAAAAAAAGTCATACTTTAGTATGGCCTCAAAATGTGCCATAAAACGTCATAGTATAGTATGGCGTCAAAATGGGCCAAAAAAAGTCATACTTTAGTATGGCCTCAAAATGTCATAAAAAACGTCATAGTATATAGTATGGCGTCAAAATGGGCCAAAAAAAGTCATACTTTAGTATGGCCTCAAAATGTCATAAAAAACGTCATAGTATAGTATGGCGTCAAAATGGGCCAAAAAAAGTCATACTTTAGTATGGCCTCAAAATGTGCCAAAAAACGTCATAGTATAGTATGGCGTCAAAATGGGCCAAAAAAAGTCATACTTTAGTATGGTCTCAAAATGTCATAAAAAACGTCATAGTATAGTATGGCGTCAAAATGGGCCAAAAAAAGTCATACTTTAGTATGGCCTCAAAATGTCATAAAAAACGTCATAGTATAGTATGGCGTCAAAATGGGCCAAAAAAAGTCATACTTTAGTATGGCCTCAAAATGTCATAAAAAACGTCATAGTATAGTATGGCGTCAAAATGGGCCAAAAAAAGTCATACTTTAGTATGGCCTCAAAATGTGCCAAAAAACGTCATAGTATAGTATGGCGTCAAAATGTCATAAAAAACGTCATAGTATAGTATGGCGTCAAAATGGGCCAAAAAAAGTCATACTTTAGTATGGCCTCAAAATGTGCCAAAAAACGTCATACTTTAGTATGGCCTCAAAATGTCATAAAAAACGTCATAGTATAGTATGGCATCAAAATGGGCCAAAAAAAGTCATACTTTAGTATGGCCTCAAAATGTGCCAAAAAACGTCATAGTATAGTATGGCGTCAAAATGTCATAAAAAACGTCATAGTATAGTATGGCGTCAAAATGGGCCAAAAAAAGTCATACTTTAGTATGGCCTCAAAATGTCATAAAAAACGTCATACTTTAGTATGGCCTCAAAATGTCATAAAAAAACGTCATAGTATAGTATGGCATCAAAAGGGGCCAAAAAAAGTCATACTTTAGTATGGCCTCAAAATGTGCCAAAAAACGTCATAGTATAGTATGGCGTCAAAATGTCATAAAAAACGTCATAGTATATAGTATGGCGTCAAAATGGGCCAAAAAAAGTCATACTTTAGTATGGCCTCAAAATGTCATAAAAAACGTCATAGTATAGTATGGCGTCAAAATGGGCCAAAAAAAGTCATACTTTAGTATGGCCTCAAAATGTGCCAAAAAACGTCATAGTATAGTATGGCGTCAAAATGGGCCAAAAAAAGTCATACTTTAGTATGGTCTCAAAATGTCATAAAAAACGTCATAGTATAGTATGGCGTCAAAATGGGCCAAAAAAAGTCATATTTTAGTATGGCCTCAAAATGTCATAAAAAACGTCATAGTATAGTATGGCGTCAAAATGGGCCAAAAAAAGTCATACTTTAGTATGGCCTCAAAATGTGCCAAAAAACGTCATAGTATAGTATGGCGTCAAAATGGGCCAAAAAAAGTCATACTTTAGTATGGCCTCAAAATGTGCCAAAAAACGTCATAGTATAGTATGGCGTCAAAATGGGCCAAAAAAAGTCATACTTTAGTATGGCCTCAAAATGTGCCATAAAACGTCATAGTATAGTATGGCGTCAAAATGGGCCAAAAAAAGTCATACTTTAGTATGGCCTCAAAATTTGCCAAAAAACGTCATAGTATAGTATGGCGTCAAAATGGGCCAAAAAAAGTCATACTTTAGTATGGCCTCAAAATGTCGTAAAAAACGTCATAGTATAGTATGGCGTCAAAATGGGCCAAAAAAAGTCATACTTTAGTATGGCCTCAAAATGTGCCAAAAAACGTCATAGTATAGTATGGCGTCAAAATGGGCCAAAAAAAGTCATACTTTAGTATGGCCTCAAAATGTCATAAAAAACGTCATAGTATAGTATGGCGTCAAAATCGGCCAAAAAAAGTCATACTTTAGTATGGCCTCAAAATGTGCCATAAAACGTCATAGTATAGTATGGCGTCAAAATGGGCCAAAAAAAGTCATACTTTAGTATGGCCTCAAAATGTCATAAAAAACGTCATAGTATATAGTATGGCGTCAAAATGGGCCAAAAAAAGTCATACTTTAGTATGGCCTCAAAATGTCATAAAAAACGTCATAGTATAGTATGGCGTCAAAATGGGCCAAAAAAAGTCATACTTTAGTATGGCCTCAAAATGTGCCAAAAAACGTCATAGTATAGTATGGCGTCAAAATGGGCCAAAAAAAGTCATACTTTAGTATGGTCTCAAAATGTCATAAAAAACGTCATAGTATAGTATGGCGTCAAAATGGGCCAAAAAAAGTCATACTTTAGTATGGCCTCAAAATGTCATAAAAAACGTCATAGTATAGTATGGCGTCAAAATGGGCCAAAAAAAGTCATACTTTAGTATGGCCTCAAAATGTGCCAAAAAACGTCATAGTATAGTATGGCGTCAAAATGGGCCAAAAAAAGTCATACTTTAGTATGGCCTCAAAATGTGCCAAAAAACGTCATAGTATAGTATGGCGTCAAAATGGGCCAAAAAAAGTCATACTTTAGTATGGCCTCAAAATGTGCCAAAAAACGTCATAGTATAGTATGGCGTCAAAATGGGCCAAAAAAAGTCATACTTTAGTATGGTCTCAAAATGTCATAAAAAACGTCATAGTATAGTATGGCGTCAAAATGGGCCAAAAAAAGTCATACTTTAGTATGGCCTCAAAATGTCATAAAAAACGTCATAGTATAGTATGGCGTCAAAATGGGCCAAAAAAAGTCATACTTTAGTATGGCCTCAAAATGTGCCAAAAAACGTCATAGTATAGTATGGCGTCAAAATGGGCCAAAAAAAGTCATACTTTAGTATGGCCTCAAAATGTGCCATAAAACGTCATAGTATAGTATGGCGTCAAAATGGGCCAAAAAAAGTCATACTTTAGTATGGCCTCAAAATTTGCCAAAAAACGTCATAGTATAGTATGGCGTCAAAATGGGCCAAAAAAAGTCATACTTTAGTATGGCCTCAAAATGTCATAAAAAACGTCATAGTATAGTATGGCATCAAAATGGGCCAAAAAAAGTCATACTTTAGTATGGCCTCAAAATTTGCCAAAAAACGTCATAGTATAGTATGGCGTCAAAATGGGCCAAAAAAAGTCATACTTTAGTATGGCCTCAAAATGTGCCAAAAAACGTCATAGTATAGTATGGCGTCAAAATGGGCCAAAAAAAGTCATACTTTAGTATGGCCTCAAAATGTCATAAAAAACGTCATAGTATAGTATGGCGTCAAAATGGGCCAAAAAAAGTCATACTTTAGTATGGCGTCAAAATGTCATAAAAAACATCATAGTATAGTATGGCGTCAAAATGGGCCAAAAAAAGTCATACTTTAGTATGGCCTCAAAATGTGCCAAAAAACGTCATAGTATAGTATGGCGTCAAAATGGGCCAAAAAAAGTCATACTTTAGTATGGCCTCAAAATGTCATAAAAAACGTCATAGTATAGTATGGCGTCAAAATGGGCCAAAAAAAGTCATACTTTAGTATGGCGTCAAAATGTGCCAAAAAACGTCATAGTATAGTATGGCGTCAAAATGGGCCAAAAAAAGTCATACTTTAGTATGGCCTCAAAATGTGCCAAAAAACGTCATAGTATAGTATGGCGTCAAAATGGGCCAAAAAAAGTCATACTTTAGTATGGCTTCAAAATGTCATAAAAAACGTCATAGTATAGTATGGCGTCAAAATGGGCCAAAAAAAGTCATACCTCAGTATGGCCTCAAAATGTCATAAAAAACGTCATAGTATAGTATGGCGTCAAAATGGGCCAAAAAAAGTCATACTTTAGTATGGCCTCAAAATGTGCCAAAAAACGTCATAGTATAGTATGGCGTCAAAATGTCATAAAAAACGTCATAGTATAGTATGGCGTCAAAATGGGCCAAAAAAAGTCATACTTTAGTATGGCCTCAAAATGTCATAAAAAACGTCATAGTATAGTATGGCGTCAAAATGGGCCAAAAAAAGTCATACTTTAGTATGGCCTCAAAATGTGCCAAAAAACGTCATAGTATAGTATGGCGTCAAAATGTCATAAAAAATGTCATAGTATAGTATGGCGTCAAAATGGGCCAAAAAAAGTCATACTTTAGTATGGCCTCAAAATGTCATAAAAAACGTCATAGTATAGTATGGCGTCAAAATGGGCCAAAAAAAGTCATACTTTAGTATGGCCTCAAAATGTGCCAAAAAAACGTCATAGTATAGTATGGCGTCAAAATGGGCCAAAAAAAGTCATACTTTAGTATGGCCTCAAAATGTCATAAAAAACGTCATAGTATAGTATGGCGTCAAAATGGGCCAAAAAAAGTCATACTTTAGTATGGCCTCAAAATGTCATAAAAAAACGTCATAGTATAGTATGGCGTCAAAATCGGCCAAAAAAAGTCATACTTTAGTATGGCCTCAAAATGTGCCAAAAAACGTCATAGTATAGTATGGCGTCAAAATGGGCCAAAAAAAGTCATACTTTAGTATGGCCTCAAAATGTCATAAAAAACGTCATAGTATAGTATGGCGTCAAAATGGGCCAAAAAAAGTCATACTTTAGTATGGCCTCAAAATGTGCCAAAAAACGTCATAGTATAGTATGGCGTCAAAATGGGCCAAAAAAAGTCATACTTTAGTATGGCCTCAAAATGTCATAAAAAACGTCATAGTATAGTATGGCGTCAAAATGGGCCAAAAAAAGTCATACTTTAGTATGGCCTCAAAATGTGCCAAAAAACGTCATAGTATAGTATGGCGTCAAAATGGGCCAAAAAAAGTCATACTTTAGTATGGCCTCAAAATGTGCCAAAAAACGTCATAGTATAGTATGGCGTCAAAATGGGCCAAAAAAAGTCATACTTTAGTTTGGCCTCAAAATGTCATAAAAAACGTCATAGTATAGTATGGCGTCAAAATGGGCCAAAAAAGGTCATACTTTAGTATGGCCTCAAAATGTCATAAAAAACGTCATAGTATAGTATGGCGTCAAAATTGGCCAAAAAAAGTCATACTTTAGTATGGCCTCAAAATGTGCCAAAAAACGTCATAGTATAGTATGGCCTCAAAATGGGCCAAAAAAAGTCATAGTATAGTATGGCGTCAAAATGGGCCAAAAAAAATCATACTTTAGTATGGCCTCAAAATGTCATAAAAAACGTCATAGTATAGTATGGCGTCAAAATGGGCCAAAAAAAGTCATACTTTAGTATGGCCTCAAAATGTCATAAAAAACGTCATAGTATAGTATGGCGTCAAAATTGGCCAAAAAAAGTCATACTTTAGTATGGCCTCAAAATGTGCCAAAAAACGTCATAGTATAGTATGGCGTCAAAATGGGCCAAAAAAAGTCATACTTTAGTATGGTCTCAAAATGTCATAAAAAACGTCATAGTATAGTATGGCGTCAAAATGGGCCAAAAAAAGTCATACTTTAGTATGGCCTCAAAATGTCATAAAAAACGTCATAGTATAGTATGGCGTCAAAATGGGCCAAAAAAAGTCATACTTTAGTATGGCCTCAAAATGTGCCAAAAAACGTCATAGTATAGTATGGCGTCAAAATGGGCCAAAAAAAGTCATACTTTAGTATGGCCTCAAAATGTCATAAAAAACGTCATAGTATAGTATGGCGTCAAAATGGGCCAAAAAAAGTCATACTTTAGTATGGCCTCAAAATGTGCCAAAAAACGTCATAGTATAGTATGGCGTCAAAATGTCATAAAAAACGTCATAGTATAGTATGGCGTCAAAATGGGCCAAAAAAAGTCATACTTTAGTATGGCCTCAAAATGTCATAAAAAACGTCATAGTATAGTATGGCGTCAAAATCGGCCAAAAAAAGTCATACTTTAGTATGGCCTCAAAATGTGCCATAAAACGTCATAGTATAGTATGGCGTCAAAATGGGCCAAAAAAAGTCATACTTTAGTATGGCCTCAAAATGTCATAAAAAACGTCATAGTATAGTATGGCGTCAAAATGGGCCAAAAAAAGTCATACTTTAGTATGGCCTCAAAATGTCATAAAAAACGTCATAGTATAGTATGGCGTCAAAATGGGCCAAAAAAAGTCATACTTTAGTATGGCCTCAAAATGTGCCATAAAACGTCATAGTATAGTATGGCGTCAAAATGGGCCAAAAAAAGTCATACTTTAGTATGGCCTCAAAATGTCATAAAAAACGTCATAGTATAGTATGGCGTCAAAATGGGCCAAAAAAAGTCATACTTTAGTATGGCCTCAAAATGTGCCAAAAAACGTCATAGTATAGTATGGCGTCAAAATGGGCCAAAAAAAATCATACTTTAGTATGGCCTCAAAATGTCATAAAAAACGTCATAGTATAGTATGGCGTCAAAATGGGCCAAAAAAAGTCATACTTTAGTATGGCCTCAAAATGTGCCAAAAAACGTCATAGTATAGTATGGCGTCAAAATGGGCCAAAAAAAGTCATACTTTAGTATGGCCTCAAAATGTGCCAAAAAACGTCATAGTATAGTATGGTGTCAAAATGGGCCAAAAAAAGTCATACTTTAGTATGGCTTCAAAATGTCATAAAAAACGTCATAGTATAGTATGGCGTCAAAATGGGCCAAAAAAAGTCATACCTCAGTATGGCCTCAAAATGTCATAAAAAACGTCATAGTATAGTATGGCGTCAAAATGGGCCAAAAAAAGTCATACTTTAGTATGGCCTCAAAATGTGCCAAAAAACGTCATAGTATAGTATGGCGTCAAAATGTCATAAAAAACGTCATAGTATAGTATGGCGTCAAAATGGGCCAAAAAAAGTCATACTTTAGTATGGCCTCAAAATGTCATAAAAAACGTCATAGTATAGTATGGCGTCAAAATGGGCCAAAAAAAGTCATACTTTAGTATGGCCTCAAAATGTCATAAAAAACGTCATAGTATAGTATGGCGTCAAAATGGGCCAAAAAAAGTCATACTTTAGTATGGCCTCAAAATGTCATAAAAAACGTCATAGTATAGTATGGCGTCAAAATGGGCCAAAAAAAGTCATACTTTAGTATGGCCTCAAAATGTGCCAAAAAAGGTCATAGTATAGTATGGCGTCAAAATGTCATAAAAAACGTCATAGTATAGTATGGCGTCAAAATGGGCCAAAAAAAGTCATACTTTAGTATGGCCTCAAAATGTGCCAAAAAACGTCATAGTATAGTATGGCGTCAAAATGTCATAAAAAACGTCATAGTATAGTATGGCGTCAAAATGGGCCAAAAAAAGTCATACTTTAGTATGGCCTCAAAATGTCATAAAAAACGTCATAGTATAGTATGGCGTCAAAATGGGCCAAAAAAAGTCATACTTTAGTATGGCCTCAAAATGTGCCAAAAAAGGTCATAGTATAGTATGGCGTCAAAATGTCATAAAAAACGTCATAGTATAGTATGGCGTCAAAATGGGCCAAAAAAAGTCATACTTTAGTATGGCCTCAAAATGTGCCAAAAAACGTCATAGTATAGTATGGCGTCAAAATGGGCCAGAAAAAGTCATACTTTAGTATGGCCTCAAAATGTCATAAAAAACGTCATAGTATAGTATGGCGTCAAAATGGGCCAAAAAAAGTCATACTTTAGTATGGCCTCGAAATGTCATAAAAAACGTCATAGTATAGTATGGCGTCAAAATGGGCCAAAAAAAGTCATACTTTAGTATGGCCTCAAAATGTGCCAAAAAACATCATAGTATAGTATGGCGTCAAAATGGGCCAAAAAAAGTCATACTTTAGTATGGCCTCAAAATGTGCCAAAAAACGTCATAGTATAGTATGGCGTCAAAATGGGCCAAAAAAAGTCATACTTTAGTATGGCCTCAAAATGTGCCAAAAAACGTCATAGTATAGTATGGCGTCAAAATGGGCCAAAAAAAGTCATACTTTAGTATGGCCTCAAAATGTCATAAAAAACGTCATAGTATAGTATGGCGTCAAAATCGGCCAAAAAAAGTCATACTTTAGTATGGCCTCAAAATGTGCCAAAAAAACGTCATAGTATAGTATGGCGTCAAAATGGGCCAAAAAAAGTCATAGTATAGTATGGCGTCAAAATGGGCCAAAAAAAGTCATACTTCAGTATGGCCTCAAAATGTCATAAAAAACGTCATAGTATAGTATGGCGTCAAAATCGGCCAAAAAAAGTCATACCTCAGTATGGCCTCAAAATGTCATAAAAAACGTCATAGTATAGTATGGCGTCACATTGGGCCAAAAAAGTCATACTTTAGTATGGCCTCAAAATGTCATAAAAAACGTCATAGTATAGTATGGCGTCAAAATGGGCCAAAAAAAGTCATACTTTAGTATGGCCTCAAAATGTGCCAAAAAACGTCATAGTATAGTATGGCGTCAAAATGGGCCAAAAAAAGTCATACTTTAGTATGGCCTCAAAATGTCATAAAAAACGTCATAGTATAGTATGGCATCAAAATGGGCCAAAAAAAGTCATACTTTAGTATGGCCTCAAAATTTGCCAAAAAACGTCATAGTATAGTATGGCGTCAAAATGGGCCAAAAAAAGTCATACTTTAGTATGGCCTCAAAATGTGCCAAAAAACGTCATAGTATAGTATGGCGTCAAAATGGGCCAAAAAAAGTCATACTTTAGTATGGCGTCAAAATGTCATAAAAAACGTCATAGTATAGTATGGCGTCAAAATGGGCCAAAAAAAGTCATACTTTAGTATGGCTTCAAAATGTCATAAAAAACGTCATAGTATAGTATGGCGTCAAAATGGGCCAAAAAAAGTCATACCTCAGTATGGCCTCAAAATGTCATAAAAAACGTCATAGTATAGTATGGCGTCAAAATGGGCCAAAAAAAGTCATACTTTAGTATGGCCTCAAAATGTGCCAAAAAACGTCATAGTATAGTATGGCGTCAAAATGTCATAAAAAACGTCATAGTATAGTATGGCGTCAAAATGGGCCAAAAAAAGTCATACTTTAGTATGGCCTCAAAATGTCATAAAAAACGTCATAGTATAGTATGGCGTCAAAATGGGCCAAAAAAAGTCATACTTTAGTATGGCCTCAAAATGTGCCAAAAAACGTCATAGTATAGTATGGCGTCAAAATGTCATAAAAAATGTCATAGTATAGTATGGCGTCAAAATGGGCCAAAAAAAGTCATACTTTAGTATGGCCTCAAAATGTCATAAAAAACGTCATAGTATAGTATGGCGTCAAAATGGGCCAAAAAAAGTCATACTTTAGTATGGCCTCAAAATGTGCCAAAAAACGTCATAGTATAGTATGGCGTCAAAATGGGCCAAAAAAAGTCATACTTTAGTATGGCCTCAAAATGTCATAAAAAACGTCATAGTATAGTATGGCGTCAAAATGGGCCAAAAAAAGTCATACTTTAGTATGGCCTCAAAATGTCATAAAAAACGTCATAGTATAGTATGGCGTCAAAATGGGCCAAAAAAAGTCATACTTTAGTATGGCCTCAAAATGTGCCAAAAAACGTCATAGTATAGTATGGCGTCAAAATGGGCCAAAAAAAGTCATACTTTAGTATGGCCTCAAAATGTCATAAAAAACGTCATAGTATAGTATGGCGTCAAAATGGGCCAAAAAAAGTCATACTTTAGTATGGCCTCAAAATGTGCCAAAAAACGTCATAGTATAGTATGGCGTCAAAATGGGCCAAAAAAAGTCATACTTTAGTATGGCCTCAAAATGTCATAAAAAACGTCATAGTATAGTATGGCGTCAAAATGGGCCAAAAAAAGTCATACTTTAGTATGGCCTCAAAATGTGCCAAAAAACGTCATAGTATAGTATGGCGTCAAAATGGGCCAAAAAAAGTCATACTTTAGTATGGCCTCAAAATGTGCCAAAAAACGTCATAGTATAGTATGGCGTCAAAATGGGCCAAAAAAAAGTCATACTTTAGTTTGGCCTCAAAATGTCATAAAAAACGTCATAGTATAGTATGGCGTCAAAATGGGCCAAAAAAGGTCATACTTTAGTATGGCCTCAAAATGTCATAAAAAACGTCATAGTATAGTATGGCGTCAAAATTGGCCAAAAAAAGTCATACTTTAGTATGGCCTCAAAATGTGCCAAAAAACGTCATAGTATAGTATGGCCTCAAAATGGGCCAAAAAAAGTCATAGTATAGTATGGCGTCAAAATGGGCCAAAAAAAATCATACTTTAGTATGGCCTCAAAATGTCATAAAAAACGTCATAGTATAGTATGGCGTCAAAATGGGCCAAAAAAAGTCATACTTTAGTATGGCCTCAAAATGTCATAAAAAACGTCATAGTATAGTATGGCGTCAAAATTGGCCAAAAAAAGTCATACTTTAGTATGGCCTCAAAATGTGCCAAAAAACGTCATAGTATAGTATGGCGTCAAAATGGGCCAAAAAAAGTCATACTTTAGTATGGTCTCAAAATGTCATAAAAAACGTCATAGTATAGTATGGCGTCAAAATGGGCCAAAAAAAGTCATACTTTAGTATGGCCTCAAAATGTCATAAAAAACGTCATAGTATAGTATGGCGTCAAAATGGGCCAAAAAAAGTCATACTTTAGTATGGCCTCAAAATGTGCCAAAAAACGTCATAGTATAGTATGGCGTCAAAATGGGCCAAAAAAAGTCATACTTTAGTATGGCCTCAAAATGTCATAAAAAACGTCATAGTATAGTATGGCGTCAAAATGGGCCAAAAAAAGTCATACTTTAGTATGGCCTCAAAATGTGCCAAAAAACGTCATAGTATAGTATGGCGTCAAAATGTCATAAAAAACGTCATAGTATAGTATGGCGTCAAAATGGGCCAAAAAAAGTCATACTTTAGTATGGCCTCAAAATGTCATAAAAAACGTCATAGTATAGTATGGCGTCAAAATCGGCCAAAAAAAGTCATACTTTAGTATGGCCTCAAAATGTGCCATAAAACGTCATAGTATAGTATGGCGTCAAAATGGGCCAAAAAAAGTCATACTTTAGTATGGCCTCAAAATGTCATAAAAAACGTCATAGTATAGTATGGCGTCAAAATGGGCCAAAAAAAGTCATACTTTAGTATGGCCTCAAAATGTCATAAAAAACGTCATAGTATAGTATGGCGTCAAAATCGGCCAAAAAAAGTCATACTTTAGTATGGCCTCAAAATGTGCCATAAAACGTCATAGTATAGTATGGCGTCAAAATGGGCCAAAAAAAGTCATACTTTAGTATGGCCTCAAAATGTCATAAAAAACGTCATAGTATAGTATGGCGTCAAAATGGGCCAAAAAAAGTCATACTTTAGTATGGCCTCAAAATGTGCCAAAAAACGTCATAGTATAGTATGGCGTCAAAATGGGCCAAAAAAAATCATACTTTAGTATGGCCTCAAAATGTCATAAAAAACGTCATAGTATAGTATGGCGTCAAAATGGGCCAAAAAAAGTCATACTTTAGTATGGCCTCAAAATTTGCCAAAAAACGTCATAGTATAGTATGGCGTCAAAATGGGCCAAAAAAAGTCATACTTTAGTATGGCCTCAAAATGTGCCAAAAAACGTCATAGTATAGTATGGTGTCAAAATGGGCCAAAAAAAGTCATACTTTAGTATGGCTTCAAAATGTCATAAAAAACGTCATAGTATAGTATGGCGTCAAAATGGGCCAAAAAAAGTCATACCTCAGTATGGCCTCAAAATGTCATAAAAAACGTCATAGTATAGTATGGCGTCAAAATGGGCCAAAAAAAGTCATACTTTAGTATGGCCTCAAAATGTGCCAAAAAACGTCATAGTATAGTATGGTCTCAAAATGTCATAAAAAACGTCATAGTATAGTATGGCGTCAAAATGGGCCAAAAAAAGTCATACTTTAGTATGGCCTCAAAATGTCATAAAAAACGTCATAGTATAGTATGGCGTCAAAATCGGCCAAAAAAAGTCATACTTTAGTATGGCCTCAAAATGTGCCAAAAAACGTCATAGTATAGTATGGCGTCAAAATGGGCCAAAAAAAGTCATACTTTAGTATGGCCTCAAAATGTCATAAAAAACGTCATAGTATAGTATGGCGTCAAAATGGGCCAAAAAAAGTCATACTTTAGTATGGCCTCAAAATGTGCCAAAAAACGTCATAGTATAGTATGGCGTCAAAATGTCATAAAAAACGTCATAGTATAGTATGGCGTCAAAATGGGCCAAAAAAAGTCATACTTTAGTATGGCCTCAAAATGTCATAAAAAACGTCATAGTATAGTATGGCGTCAAAATCGGCCAAAAAAAGTCATACTTTAGTATGGCCTCAAAATGTGCCATAAAACGTCATAGTATAGTATGGCGTCAAAATGGGCCAAAAAAAGTCATACTTTAGTATGGCCTCAAAATGTCATAAAAAACGTCATAGTATAGTATGGCGTCAAAATGGGCCAAAAAAAGTCATACTTTAGTATGGCCTCAAAATGTGCCAAAAAACGTCATAGTATAGTATGGCGTCAAAATGGGCCAAAAAAAGTCATACTTTAGTATGGTCTCAAAATGTCATAAAAAACGTCATAGTATAGTATGGCGTCAAAATGGGCCAAAAAAAGTCATACTTTAGTATGGCCTCAAAATGTCATAAAAAACGTCATAGTATAGTATGGCGTCAAAATGGGCCAAAAAAAGTCATACTTTAGTATGGCCTCAAAATGTGCCAAAAAACGTCATAGTATAGTATGGCGTCAAAATGGGCCAAAAAAAGTCATACTTTAGTATGGCCTCAAAATGTGCCAAAAAACGTCATAGTATAGTATGGCGTCAAAATGGGCCAAAAAAAGTCATACTTTAGTATGGCCTCAAAATGTGCCAAAAAACGTCATAGTATAGTATGGCGTCAAAATGGGCCAAAAAAAGTCATACTTTAGTATGGCCTCAAAATGTGCCAAAAAACGTCATAGTATAGTATGGCGTCAAAATGGGCCAAAAAAAGTCATACTTTAGTTTGGCCTCAAAATGTCATAAAAAAACGTCATAGTATAGTATGGCGTCAAAATGGGCCAAAAAAAGTCATACTTTAGTATGGCCTCAAAATGTGCCAAAAAACGTCATAGTATAGTATGGCGTCAAAATGGGCCAAAAAAAATCATACTTTAGTATGGCCTCAAAATGTCATAAAAAACGTCATAGTATAGTATGGCGTCAAAATGGGCCAAAAAAAGTCATACTTTAGTATGGCCTCAAAATGTGCCAAAAAACGTCATAGTATAGTATGGCGTCAAAATGGGCCAAAAAAAGTCATACTTTAGTATGGCCTCAAAATGTGCCAAAAAACGTCATAGTATAGTATGGCGTCAAAATGGGCCAAAAAAAGTCATACTTTAGTATGGCTTCAAAATGTCATAAAAAACGTCATAGTATAGTATGGCGTCAAAATGGGCCAAAAAAAGTCATACCTCAGTATGGCCTCAAAATGTCATAAAAAACGTCATAGTATAGTATGGCGTCAAAATGGGCCAAAAAAAGTCATACTTTAGTATGGCCTCAAAATTTGCCAAAAAAGGTCATAGTATAGTATGGCGTCAAAATGGGCCAAAAAAAGTCATACTTTAGTATGGCCTCAAAATGTCGTAAAAAACGTCATAGTATAGTATGGCCTCAAAATGTGCCAAAAAAAGTCATACTTTAGTATGGCCTCAAAATGTGCCAAAAAACGTCATAGTATAGTATGGCGTCAAAATGGGCCAAAAAAAGTCATACTTTAGTATGGCCTCAAAATGTCATAAAAAACGTCATAGTATAGTATGGCGTCAAAATGGGCCAAAAAAAGTCATACTTTAGTATGGCCTCAAAATGTGCCATAAAACGTCATAGTATAGTATGGCGTCAAAATGGGCCAAAAAAAGTCATACTTTAGTATGGCCTCAAAATGTCATAAAAAACGTCATAGTATAGTATGGCGTCAAAATGGGCCAAAAAAAGTCATACTTTAGTATGGCCTCAAAATGTGCCAAAAAACGTCATAGTATAGTATGGCGTCAAAATGGGCCAAAAAAAGTCATACTTTAGTATGGTCTCAAAATGTCATAAAAAACGTCATAGTATAGTATGGCGTCAAAATGGGCCAAAAAAAGTCATACTTTAGTATGGCCTCAAAATGTCATAAAAAACGTCATAGTATAGTATGGCGTCAAAATGGGCCAAAAAAAGTCATACTTTAGTATGGCCTCAAAATGTGCCAAAAAACGTCATAGTATAGTATGGCGTCAAAATGGGCCAAAAAAAGTCATACTTTAGTATGGCCTCAAAATGTGCCAAAAAACGTCATAGTATAGTATGGCGTCAAAATGGGCCAAAAAAAGTCATACTTTAGTATGGCCTCAAAATGTGCCAAAAAACGTCATAGTATAGTATGGCGTCAAAATGGGCCAAAAAAAGTCATACCTCAGTATGGCCTCAAAATGTCATAAAAAACGTCATAGTATAGTATGGCGTCAAAATGGGCCAAAAAAAGTCATACTTTAGTATGGCCTCAAAATTTGCCAAAAAAGGTCATAGTATAGTATGGCGTCAAAATGGGCCAAAAAAAGTCATACTTTAGTATGGCCTCAAAATGTCGTAAAAAACGTCATAGTATAGTATGGCCTCAAAATGTGCCAAAAAAAGTCATACTTTAGTATGGCCTCAAAATGTGCCAAAAAACGTCATAGTATAGTATGGCGTCAAAATGGGCCAAAAAAAGTCATACTTTAGTATGGCCTCAAAATGTCATAAAAAACGTCATAGTATAGTATGGCGTCAAAATGGGCCAAAAAAAGTCATACTTTAGTATGGCCTCAAAATGTGCCATAAAACGTCATAGTATAGTATGGCGTCAAAATGGGCCAAAAAAAGTCATACTTTAGTATGGCCTCAAAATGTCATAAAAAACGTCATAGTATAGTATGGCGTCAAAATGGGCCAAAAAAAGTCATACTTTAGTATGGCCTCAAAATGTGCCAAAAAACGTCATAGTATAGTATGGCGTCAAAATGGGCCAAAAAAAGTCATACTTTAGTATGGTCTCAAAATGTCATAAAAAACGTCATAGTATAGTATGGCGTCAAAATGGGCCAAAAAAAGTCATACTTTAGTATGGCCTCAAAATGTCATAAAAAACGTCATAGTATAGTATGGCGTCAAAATGGGCCAAAAAAAGTCATACTTTAGTATGGCCTCAAAATGTGCCAAAAAACGTCATAGTATAGTATGGCGTCAAAATGGGCCAAAAAAAGTCATACTTTAGTATGGCCTCAAAATGTGCCAAAAAACGTCATAGTATAGTATGGCGTCAAAATGGGCCAAAAAAAGTCATACTTTAGTATGGCCTCAAAATGTGCCAAAAAACGTCATAGTATAGTATGGCGTCAAAATGGGCCAAAAAAAGTCATACTTTAGTATGGCCTCAAAATGTGCCAAAAAACGTCATAGTATAGTATGGCGTCAAAATGGGCCAAAAAAAGTCATACTTTAGTTTGGCCTCAAAATGTCATAAAAAACGTCATAGTATAGTATGGCGTCAAAATGGGCCAAAAAAAGTCATACTTTAGTATGGCCTCAAAATGTGCCAAAAAACGTCATAGTATAGTATGGCGTCAAAATGGGCCAAAAAAAGTCATACTTTAGTATGGCCTCAAAATGTCATAAAAAACGTCATAGTATAGTATGGCGTCAAAATGGGCCAAAAAAAGTCATACTTTAGTATGGCCTCAAAATGTGCCATAAAACGTCATAGTATAGTATGGCGTCAAAATGGGCCAAAAAAAGTCATACTTTAGTATGGCCTCAAAATGTCATAAAAAACGTCATAGTATAGTATGGCGTCAAAATGGGCCAAAAAAAGTCATACTTTAGTATGGCCTCAAAATGTGCCAAAAAACGTCATAGTATAGTATGGCGTCAAAATGGGCCAAAAAAAGTCATACTTTAGTATGGTCTCAAAATGTCATAAAAAACGTCATAGTATAGTATGGCGTCAAAATGGGCCAAAAAAAGTCATACTTTAGTATGGCCTCAAAATGTCATAAAAAACGTCATAGTATAGTATGGCGTCAAAATGGGCCAAAAAAAGTCATACTTTAGTATGGCCTCAAAATGTGCCAAAAAACGTCATAGTATAGTATGGCGTCAAAATGGGCCAAAAAAAGTCATACTTTAGTATGGCCTCAAAATGTGCCAAAAAACGTCATAGTATAGTATGGCGTCAAAATGGGCCAAAAAAAGTCATACTTTAGTATGGCCTCAAAATGTGCCAAAAAACGTCATAGTATAGTATGGCGTCAAAATGGGCCAAAAAAAGTCATACTTTAGTATGGCCTCAAAATGTGCCAAAAAACGTCATAGTATAGTATGGCGTCAAAATGGGCCAAAAAAAGTCATACTTTAGTTTGGCCTCAAAATGTCATAAAAAACGTCATAGTATAGTATGGCGTCAAAATGGGCCAAAAAACGTTATAGTATAGTATGGCGTCAAAATGGGCCAAAAAAAGTCATACTTTAGTATGGCCTCAAAATGTCATAAAAAACGTCATAGTATAGTATGGCGTCAAAATGGGCCAAAAAAAGTCATACTTTAGTATGGCCTCAAAATGTCATAAAAAACGTCATAGTATAGTATGGCGTCAAAATGGGCCAAAAAAAGTCATACTTTAGTATGGCCTCAAAATGTGCCAAAAAACGTCATAGTATAGTATGGCGTCAAAATGGGCCAAAAAAAGTCATACTTTAGTATGGCCTCAAAATGTGCCAAAAAACGTCATAGTATAGTATGGCGTCAAAATGGGCCAAAAAAAGTCATACTTTAGTATGGCCTCAAAATGTCATAAAAAACGTCATAGTATAGTATGGCGTCAAAATGGGCCAAAAAAAGTCATACTTTAGTATGGCCTCAAAATGTCATAAAAAACGTCATAGTATAGTATGGCGTCAAAATGGGCCAAAAAAAGTCATACTTTAGTATGGCCTCAAAATGTGCCAAAAAAACGTCATAGTATAGTATGGCGTCAAAATGGGCCAAAAAAAGTCATACTTTAGTATGGCCTCAAAATGTCATAAAAAACGTCATAGTATAGTATGGCGTCAAAATGGGCCAAAAAAAGTCATACTTTAGTATGGCCTCAAAATGTGCCAAAAAACGTCATAGTATAGTATGGCGTCAAAATGTCATAAAAAACGTCATAGTATAGTATGGCGTCAAAATGGGCCAAAAAAAGTCATACTTTAGTATGGCCTCAAAATGTCATAAAAAACGTCATAGTATAGTATGGCGTCAAAATGGGCCAAAAAAAGTCATACTTTAGTATGGCCTCAAAATGTCATAAAAAACGTCATAGTATAGTATGGCGTCAAAATGGGCCAAAAAAAGTCATACTTTAGTATGGCCTCAAAATGGGCCAAAAAAAGTCATACTTTAGTATGGCCTCAAAATGTCATAAAAAACGTCATAGTATAGTATGGCGTCAAAATGGGCCAAAAAAAGTCATACTTCAGTATGGCCTCAAAATGTCATAAAAAACGTCATAGTATAGTATGGCGTCAAAATGGGCCAAAAAAAGTCATACTTTAGTATGCCCTCAAAATGTGCCAAAAAACGTCATAGTATAGTATGGCGTCAAAATGGGCCAAAAAAAGTCATACTTTAGTATGGCCTCAAAATGTCATAAAAAACGTCATAGTATAGTATGGCGTCAAAATGGGCCAAAAAAAGTCATACTTTAGTATGGCCTCAAAATGTGCCAAAAAACGTCATAGTATAGTATGGCGTCAAAATGGGCCAAAAAAAGTCATACTTTAGTATGCCCTCAAAATGTGCCAAAAAATGTCATAGTATAGTATGGCCTCAAAATGGGCCAAAAAAAGTCATACTTTAGTATGGCCTCAAAATGTGCCAAAAAACGTCATAGTATAGTATGGCGTCAAAATGGGCCAAAAAAAGTCATACTTTAGTATGGCGTCAAAATGGGCCAAAAAAAGTCATACTTTAGTATGGCCTCAAAATGTCATAAAAAACGTCATAGTATAGTATGGCGTCAAAATGGGCCAAAAAAAGTCATACTTTAGTATGGCCTCAAAATGTGCCAAAAAACGTCATACTTTAGTATGGCCTCAAAATGTGCCAAAAAACATCATAGTATAGTATGGCGTCAAAATGGGCCAAAAAAAGTCATACTTTAGTATGGCCTCAAAATGTCATAAAAAACGTCATAGTATAGTATGGCGTCAAAATGGGCCAAAAAAAGTCATACTTTAGTATGGCCTCAAAATGTGCCAAAAAACGTCATAGTATAGTATGGCGTCAAAATGGGCCAAAAAAAGTCATACTTTAGTATGGCCTCAAAATGTGCCAAAAAACGTCATAGTATAGTATGGCGTCAAAATGGGCCAAAAAAAGTCATACTTTAGTATGGCCTCAAAATGTCATAAAAAACGTCATAGTATAGTATGGCGTCAAAATGGGCCAAAAAAAGTCATACTTTAGTATGGCCTCAAAATGTCATAAAAAACGTCATAGTATAGTATGGCGTCAAAATGGGCCAAAAAAAGTCATACTTTAGTATGGCCTCAAAATGTGCCAAAAAACGTCATAGTATAGTATGGCGTCAAAATGGGCCAAAAAAAGTCATACTTTAGTATGGCCTCAAAATGTCATAAAAAACGTCATAGTATAGTATGGCGTCAAAATGTCATAAAAAACGTCATAGTATAGTATGGCGTCAAAATGGGCCAAAAAAAGTCATACTTTAGTATGGCCTCAAAATGTCATAAAAAACGTCATAGTATAGTATGGCGTCAAAATGGGCCAAAAAAAGTCATACTTTAGTATGGCCTCAAAATGTGCCAAAAAACGTCATAGTATAGTATGGCGTCAAAATGGGCCAAAAAAAGTCATACTTTAGTATGGCCTCAAAATGTCATAAAAAACGTCATAGTATAGTATGGCGTCAAAATGGGCCAAAAAAAGTCATACTTTAGTATGGCCTCAAAATGTGCCAAAAAACGTCATAGTATAGTATGGCGTCAAAATGTCATAAAAAACGTCATAGTATAGTATGGCGTCAAAATGGGCCAAAAAAAGTCATACTTTAGTATGGCCTCAAAATGTGCCAAAAAACGTCATAGTATAGTATGGCGTCAAAATGGGCCAAAAAAAGTCATACTTTAGTATGGCCTCAAAATGTGCCAAAAAACGTCATAGTATAGTATGGCGTCAAAATGGGCCAAAAAAAGTCATACTTTAGTTTGGCCTCAAAATGTCATAAAAAACGTCATAGTATAGTATGGCGTCAAAATGGGCCAAAAAAAGTCATACTTTAGTATGGCCTCGAAATGTCATAAAAAACGTCATAGTATAGTATGGCGTCAAAATGGGCCAAAAAAAGTCATACTTTAGTATGGCCTCAAAATGTCATAAAAAACGTCATAGTATAGTATGGCGTCAAAATGGGCCAAAAAAAGTCATACTTTAGTATGGCTTCAAAATGTCATAAAAAACGTCATAGTATGGTATGGCGTCAAAATGGGCCAAAAAAAGTCATACCTCAGTATGGCCTCAAAATGTCATAAAAAACGTCATAGTATAGTATGGCGTCAAAATGGGCCAAAAAAAGTCATACTTTAGTATGGCCTCAAAATGTCATAAAAAACGTCATAGTATAGTATGGCGTCAAAATGGGCCAAAAAAAGTCATACTTTAGTATGGCCTCAAAATGTGCCAAAAAACGTCATAGTATAGTATGGCGTCTAAATGTCATAAAAAACGTCATAGTATAGTATGGCGTCAAAATGGGCCAAAAAAAGTCATACTTTAGTATGGCCTCAAAATGTGCCAAAAAACGTCATACTTTAGTATGGCCTCAAAATGTCATAAAAAACGTCATAGTATGGTATGGCATCAAAATGGGCCAAAAAAAGTCATACTTTAGTATGGCCTCAAAATGTGCCAAAAAACGTCATAGTATAGTATGGCGTCAAAATGTCATAAAAAACGTCATAGTATAGTATGGCGTCAAAATGGGCCAAAAAAAGTCATACTTTAGTATGGCCTCAAATTGTGCCAAAAAACGTCATAGTATAGTATGGCGTCAAAATGGGCCAAAAAAAGTCATACTTTAGTATGGCCTCAAAATGTGCCAAAAAACGTCATAGTATAGTATGGCGTCAAAATGGGCCAAAAAAAGTCATACTTTAGTATGCCCTCAAAATGTCATAAAAAGCGTCATAGTATAGTATGGCGTCAAAATGGGCCAAAAAAAGTCATACTTTAGTATGGCCTCAAAATGTCATAAAACACGTCATAGTATAGTATGGCGTCAAAATGGGCCAAAAAAAGTGATACTTTAGTATGGCCTCAAAATGTGCCAAAAAACGTCATAGTATAGTATGGCCTCAAAATGGGCCAAAAAAAGTCATACTTTAGTATGGCCTCAAAATGTCATAAAAAGCGTCATAGTATAGTATGGCGTCAAAATGGGCCAAAAAAAGTCATACTTTAGTATGGCCTCAAAATGTCATAAAAAACGTCATAGTATAGTATGGCGTCAAAATGGGCCAAAAAAAGTCATACTTTAGTATGGCCTCAAAATGTGCCAAAAAACGTCATAGTATAGTATGGCGTCAAAATGGGCCAAAAAAAGTCATACTTCAGTATGGCCTCAAAATGTCATAAAAAACGTCATAGTATAGTATGGCGTCAAAATGGGCCAAAAAAAGTCATACTTCAGTATGGCCTCAAAATGTCATAAAAAAACGTCATAGTATAGTATGGCGTCAAAATCGGCCAAAAAAAGTCATACTTTAGTATGGCCTCAAAATGTGCCAAAAAACGTCATAGTATAGTATGGCCTCAAAATGGGCCAAAAAAAGTCATACTTTAGTATGGCCTCAAAATGTCATAAAAAACGTCATAGTATAGTATGGCGTCAAAATGGGCCAAAAAAAGTCATACTTTAGTATGGCCTCAAAATGTCATAAAAAACGTCATAGTATAGTATGGCGTCAAAATGGGCCAAAAAAAGTCATACTTTAGTATGGCCTCAAATTGTGCCAAAAAACGTCATAGTATAGTATGGCGTCAAAATGGGCCAAAAAAAGTCATACTTCAGTATGGCCTCAAAATGTCATAAAAAACGTCATAGTATAGTATGGCGTCAAAATCGGCCAAAAAAAGTCATACTTCAGTATGGCCTCAAAATGTCATAAAAAACGTCATAGTATAGTATGGCGTCAAAATGGGCCAAAAAAAGTCATACTTTAGTATGGCCTCAAAATGTCATAAAAAACGTCATAGTATAGTATGGCGTCAAAATGGGCCAAAAAAAGTCATACTTTAGTATGGCCTCAAAATGGGCCAAAAAAAGTCATACTTTAGTATGGCCTCAAAATGTCATAAAAAACGTCATAGTATAGTATGGCGTCAAAATGGGCCAAAAAAAGTCATACTTCAGTATGGCCTCAAAATGTCATAAAAAACGTCATAGTATAGTATGGCGTCAAAATGGGCCAAAAAAAGTCATACTTTAGTATGCCCTCAAAATGTGCCAAAAAATGTCATAGTATAGTATGGCGTCAAAATGGGCCAAAAAAAGTCATACTTTAGTATGGCCTCAAAATGTCATAAAAAACGTCATAGTATAGTATGGCGTCAAAATGGGCCAAAAAAAGTCATACTTTAGTATGGCCTCAAAATGTGCCAAAAAACGTCATAGTATAGTATGGCGTCAAAATGGGCCAAAAAAAGTCATACTTTAGTATGCCCTCAAAATGTGCCAAAAAATGTCATAGTATAGTATGGCGTCAAAATGGGCCAAAAAAAGTCATACTTTAGTATGGCCTCAAAATGTGCCAAAAAACGTCATAGTATAGTATGGCGTCAAAATGGGCCAAAAAAAGTCATACTTTAGTATGGCGTCAAAATGGGCCAAAAAAAGTCATACTTTAGTATGGCCTCAAAATGTCATAAAAAACGTCATAGTATAGTATGGCGTCAAAATGGGCCAAAAAAAGTCATACTTTAGTATGGCCTCAAAATGTGCCAAAAAACGTCATAGTATAGTATGGCGTCTAAATGTCATAAAAAACGTCATAGTATAGTATGGCGTCAAAATGGGCCAAAAAAAGTCATACTTTAGTATGGCCTCAAAATGTGCCAAAAAACGTCATACTTTAGTATGGCCTCAAAATGTCATAAAAAACGTCATAGTATAGTATGGCATCAAAATGGGCCAAAAAAAGTCATACTTTAGTATGGCCTCAAAATGTGCCAAAAAACGTCATAGTATAGTATGGCGTCAAAATGTCATAAAAAACGTCATAGTATAGTATGGCGTCAAAATGGGCCAAAAAAAGTCATACTTTAGTATGGCCTCAAATTGTGCCAAAAAACGTCATAGTATAGTATGGCGTCAAAATGGGCCAAAAAAAGTCATACTTTAGTATGGCCTCAAAATGTGCCAAAAAACGTCATAGTATAGTATGGCGTCAAAATGGGCCAAAAAAAGTCATACTTTAGTATGCCCTCAAAATGTCATAAAAAGCGTCATAGTATAGTATGGCGTCAAAATGGGCCAAAAAAAGTCATACTTTAGTATGGCCTCAAAATGTCATAAAACACGTCATAGTATAGTATGGCGTCAAAATGGGCCAAAAAAAGTCATACTTTAGTATGCCCTCAAAATGTGCCAAAAAATGTCATAGTATAGTATGGCGTCAAAATGGGCCAAAAAAAAGTCATACTTTAGTATGGCCTCAAAATGTCATAAAAAACGTCATAGTATAGTATGGCGTCAAAATGGGCCAAAAAAAGTCATACTTTAGTATGGCCTCAAAATGTGCCAAAAAACGTCATAGTATAGTATGGCGTCAAAATGGGCCAAAAAAAGTCATACTTTAGTATGCCCTCAAAATGTGCCAAAAAATGTCATAGTATAGTATGGCGTCAAAATGGGCCAAAAAAAGTCATACTTTAGTATGGCCTCAAAATGTGCCAAAAAACGTCATAGTATAGTATGGCGTCAAAATGGGCCAAAAAAAGTCATACTTTAGTATGGCGTCAAAATGGGCCAAAAAAAGTCATACTTTAGTATGGCCTCAAAATGTCATAAAAAACGTCATAGTATAGTATGGCGTCAAAATGGGCCAAAAAAAGTCATACTTTAGTATGGCCTCAAAATGTGCCAAAAAACGTCATACTTTAGTATGGCCTCAAAATGTGCCAAAAAACATCATAGTATAGTATGGCGTCAAAATGGGCCAAAAAAAGTCATACTTTAGTATGGCCTCAAAATGTCATAAAAAACGTCATAGTATAGTATGGCGTCAAAATGGGCCAAAAAAAGTCATACTTTAGTATGGCCTCAAAATGTGCCAAAAAACGTCATAGTATAGTATGGCGTCAAAATGGGCCAAAAAAAGTCATACTTCAGTATGGCCTCAAAATGTCATAAAAAACGTCATAGTATAGTATGGCGTCAAAATGGGCCAAAAAAAGTCATACTTCAGTATGGCCTCAAAATGTCATAAAAAAACGTCATAGTATAGTATGGCGTCAAAATCGGCCAAAAAAAGTCATACTTTAGTATGGCCTCAAAATGTGCCAAAAAACGTCATAGTATAGTATGGCCTCAAAATGGGCCAAAAAAAGTCATACTTTAGTATGGCCTCAAAATGTCATAAAAAACGCCATAGTATAGTATGGCGTCAAAATGGGCCAAAAAAAGTCATACTTTAGTATGGCCTCAAAATGTCATAAAAAACGTCATAGTATAGTATGGCGTCAAAATGGGCCAAAAAAAGTCATACTTTAGTATGGCCTCAAATTGTGCCAAAAAACGTCATAGTATAGTATGGCGTCAAAATGGGCCAAAAAAAGTCATACTTCAGTATGGCCTCAAAATGTCATAAAAAACGTCATAGTATAGTATGGCGTCAAAATCGGCCAAAAAAAGTCATACTTCAGTATGGCCTCAAAATGTCATAAAAAACGTCATAGTATAGTATGGCGTCAAAATGGGCCAAAAAAAGTCATACTTTAGTATGGCCTCAAAATGTCATAAAAAACGTCATAGTATAGTATGGCGTCAAAATGGGCCAAAAAAAGTCATACTTTAGTATGGCCTCAAAATGGGCCAAAAAAAGTCATACTTTAGTATGGCCTCAAAATGTCATAAAAAACGTCATAGTATAGTATGGCGTCAAAATGGGCCAAAAAAAGTCATACTTCAGTATGGCCTCAAAATGTCATAAAAAACGTCATAGTATAGTATGGCGTCAAAATGGGCCAAAAAAAGTCATACTTTAGTATGCCCTCAAAATGTGCCAAAAAATGTCATAGTATAGTATGGCGTCAAAATGGGCCAAAAAAAAGTCATACTTTAGTATGGCCTCAAAATGTCATAAAAAACGTCATAGTATAGTATGGCGTCAAAATGGGCCAAAAAAAGTCATACTTTAGTATGGCCTCAAAATGTGCCAAAAAACGTCATAGTATAGTATGGCGTCAAAATGGGCCAAAAAAAGTCATACTTTAGTATGCCCTCAAAATGTGCCAAAAAATGTCATAGTATAGTATGGCGTCAAAATGGGCCAAAAAAAGTCATACTTTAGTATGGCCTCAAAATGTGCCAAAAAACGTCATAGTATAGTATGGCGTCAAAATGGGCCAAAAAAAGTCATACTTTAGTATGGCGTCAAAATGGGCCAAAAAAAGTCATACTTTAGTATGGCCTCAAAATGTCATAAAAAACGTCATAGTATAGTATGGCGTCAAAATGGGCCAAAAAAAGTCATACTTTAGTATGGCCTCAAAATGTGCCAAAAAACGTCATACTTTAGTATGGCCTCAAAATGTGCCAAAAAACATCATAGTATAGTATGGCGTCAAAATGGGCCAAAAAAAGTCATACTTTAGTATGGCCTCAAAATGTCATAAAAAACGTCATAGTATAGTATGGCGTCAAAATGGGCCAAAAAAAGTCATACTTTAGTATGGCCTCAAAATGTGCCAAAAAACGTCATAGTATAGTATGGCGTCAAAATGGGCCAAAAAAAGTCATACTTTAGTATGGCCTCAAAATGTGCCAAAAAACGTCATAGTATAGTATGGCGTCAAAATGGGCCAAAAAAAGTCATACTTTAGTATGGCCTCAAAATGTCATAAAAAACGTCATAGTATAGTATGGCGTCAAAATGGGCCAAAAAAAGTCATACTTTAGTATGGCCTCAAAATGTCATAAAAAACGTCATAGTATAGTATGGCGTCAAAATGGGCCAAAAAAAGTCATACTTTAGTATGGCCTCAAAATGTGCCAAAAAACGTCATAGTATAGTATGGCGTCAAAATGGGCCAAAAAAAGTCATACTTTAGTATGGCCTCAAAATGTCATAAAAAACGTCATAGTATAGTATGGCGTCAAAATGGGCCAAAAAAAGTCATACTTTAGTATGGCCTCAAAATGTGCCAAAAAACGTCATAGTATAGTATGGCGTCAAAATGTCATAAAAAACGTCATAGTATAGTATGGCGTCAAAATGGGCCAAAAAAAGTCATACTTTAGTATGGCCTCAAAATGTCATAAAAAACGTCACAGTATAGTATGGCGTCAAAATGGGCCAAAAAAAGTCATACTTTAGTATGGCCTCAAAATGTGCCAAAAGACGTCATAGTATAGTATGGCGTCAAAATGTCATAAAAAACGTCATAGTATAGTATGGCGTCAAAATGGGCCAAAAAAAGTCATACTTTAGTATGGCCTCAAAATGTCATAAAAAACGTCATAGTATAGTATGGCGTCAAAATGGGCCAAAAAAAGTCATACTTTAGTATGGCCTCAAAATGTCATAAAAAACGTCATAGTATAGTATGGCGTCAAAATGGGCCAAAAAAAGTCATACTTTAGTATGGTCTCAAAATATCATAAAAATCGTCATAGTATGGTATGGCGTCAAAATGGGCCAAAAAAAGTCATACCTCAGTATGGCCTCAAAATGTGCCAAAAAACGTCATAGTATAGTATGGCGTCAAAATGGGCCAAAAAAAGTCATACTTTAGTATGGCCTCAAAATGTCATAAAAAACGTCATAGTATAGTATGGCGTCAAAATGGGCCAAAAAAAGTCATACTTTAGTATGGCCTCAAAATGTGCCAAAAAACGTCATAGTATAGTATGGCGTCAAAATGGGCCAAAAAAAGTCATACTTTAGTATGGCCTCAAAATGTCATAAAAAACGTCATAGTATAGTATGGCGTCAAAATGGGCCAAAAAAAGTCATACTTTAGTATGGCCTCAAAATGTGCCAAAAAACGTCATAGTATAGTATGGCGTCAAAATGGGCCAAAAAAAGTCATACTTTAGTATGGCCTCAAAATGTGCCAAAAAACGTCATAGTATAGTATGGCGTCAAAATGGGCCAAAAAAAGTCATACTTTAGTATGCCCTCAAAATGTCATAAAAAGCGTCATAGTATAGTATGGCGTCAAAATGGGCCAAAAAAAGTCATACTTTAGTATGGCCTCAAAATGTCATAAAACACGTCATAGTATAGTATGGCGTCAAAATGGGCCAAAAAAAGTCATACTTTAGTATGGCCTCAAAATGTGCCAAAAAACGTCATAGTATAGTATGGCCTCAAAATGGGCCAAAAAAAGTCATACTTTAGTATGGCCTCAAAATGTCATAAAAAGCGTCATAGTATAGTATGGCGTCAAAATGGGCCAAAAAAAGTCATACTTTAGTATGGCCTCAAAATGTGCCAAAAAACGTCATAGTATAGTATGGCCTCAAAATGGGCCAAAAAAAGTCATACTTTAGTATGGCCTCAAAATGTCATAAAAAACGTCATAGTATAGTATGGCGTCAAAATCGGCCAAAAAAAGTCATACTTTAGTATGGCCTCAAAATGTCATAAAAAACGTCATAGTATAGTATGGCGTCAAAATGGGCCAAAAAAAGTCATACTTTAGTATGGCCTCAAATTGTGCCAAAAAACGTCATAGTATAGTATGGCGTCAAAATGGGCCAAAAAAAGTCATACTTCAGTATGGCCTCAAAATGTCATAAAAAAACGTCATAGTATAGTATGGCGTCAAAATCGGCCAAAAAAAGTCATACTTCAGTATGGCCTCAAAATGTCATAAAAAACGTCATAGTATAGTATGGCGTCAAAATGGGCCAAAAAAAGTCATACTTTAGTATGGCCTCAAAATGTCATAAAAAACGTCATAGTATAGTATGGCGTCAAAATGGGCCAAAAAAAGTCATACTTTAGTATGGCCTCAAAATGGGCCAAAAAAAGTCATACTTTAGTATGGCCTCAAAATGTCATAAAAAACGTCATAGTATAGTATGGCGTCAAAATGGGCCAAAAAAAGTCATACTTCAGTATGGCCTCAAAATGTCATAAAAAACGTCATAGTATAGTATGGCGTCAAAATGGGCCAAAAAAAGTCATACTTTAGTATGCCCTCAAAATGTGCCAAAAAACGTCATAGTATAGTATGGCGTCAAAATGGGCCAAAAAAAGTCATACTTTAGTATGGCCTCAAAATGTCATAAAAAACGTCATAGTATAGTATGGCGTCAAAATGGGCCAAAAAAAGTCATACTTTAGTATGGCCTCAAAATGTGCCAAAAAACGTCATAGTATAGTATGGCGTCAAAATGGGCCAAAAAAAGTCATACTTTAGTATGCCCTCAAAATGTGCCAAAAAATGTCATAGTATAGTATGGCCTCAAAATGGGCCAAAAAAAGTCATACTTTAGTATGGCCTCAAAATGTGCCAAAAAACGTCATAGTATAGTATGGCGTCAAAATGGGCCAAAAAAAGTCATACTTTAGTATGGCGTCAAAATGGGCCAAAAAAAGTCATACTTTAGTATGGCCTCAAAATGTCATAAAAAACGTCATAGTATAGTATGGCGTCAAAATGGGCCAAAAAAAGTCATACTTTAGTATGGCCTCAAAATGTGCCAAAAAACGTCATACTTTAGTATGGCCTCAAAATGTGCCAAAAAACATCATAGTATAGTATGGCGTCAAAATGGGCCAAAAAAAGTCATACTTTAGTATGGCCTCAAAATGTCATAAAAAACGTCATAGTATAGTATGGCGTCAAAATGGGCCAAAAAAAGTCATACTTTAGTATGGCCTCAAAATGTGCCAAAAAACGTCATAGTATAGTATGGCGTCAAAATGGGCCAAAAAAAGTCATACTTTAGTATGGCCTCAAAATGTGCCAAAAAACGTCATAGTATAGTATGGCGTCAAAATGGGCCAAAAAAAGTCATACTTTAGTATGGCCTCAAAATGTGCCAAAAAACGTCATAGTATAGTATGGCGTCAAAATGGGCCAAAAAAAGTCATACTTCAGTATGGCCTCAAAATGTCATAAAAAACGTCATAGTATAGTATGGCGTCAAAATGGGCCAAAAAAAGTCATACTTCAGTATGGCCTCAAAATGTCATAAAAAAACGTCATAGTATAGTATGGTGTCAAAATCGGCCAAAAAAAGTCATACTTTAGTATGGCCTCAAAATGTGCCAAAAAACGTCATAGTATAGTATGGCCTCAAAATGGGCCAAAAAAAGTCATACTTTAGTATGGCCTCAAAATGTCATAAAAAACGTCATAGTATAGTATGGCGTCAAAATCGGCCAAAAAAAGTCATACTTTAGTATGGCCTCAAAATGTCATAAAAAACGTCATAGTATAGTATGGCGTCAAAATGGGCCAAAAAAAGTCATACTTTAGTATGGCCTCAAATTGTGCCAAAAAACGTCATAGTATAGTATGGCGTCAAAATGGGCCAAAAAAAGTCATACTTCAGTATGGCCTCAAAATGTCATAAAAAAACGTCATAGTATAGTATGGCGTCAAAATCGGCCAAAAAAAGTCATACTTCAGTATGGCCTCAAAATGTCATAAAAAACGTCATAGTATAGTATGGCGTCAAAATGGGCCAAAAAAAGTCATACTTTAGTATGGCCTCAAAATGTCATAAAAAACGTCATAGTATAGTATGGCGTCAAAATGGGCCAAAAAAAGTCATACTTTAGTATGGCCTCAAAATGGGCCAAAAAAAGTCATACTTTAGTATGGCCTCAAAATGTCATAAAAAACGTCATAGTATAGTATGGCGTCAAAATGGGCCAAAAAAAGTCATACTTCAGTATGGCCTCAAAATGTCATAAAAAACGTCATAGTATAGTATGGCGTCAAAATGGGCCAAAAAAAGTCATACTTTAGTATGCCCTCAAAATGTGCCAAAAAACGTCATAGTATAGTATGGCGTCAAAATGGGCCAAAAAAAGTCATACTTTAGTATGGCCTCAAAATGTCATAAAAAACGTCATAGTATAGTATGGCGTCAAAATGGGCCAAAAAAAGTCATACTTTAGTATGGCCTCAAAATGTGCCAAAAAACGTCATAGTATAGTATGGCGTCAAAATGGGCCAAAAAAAGTCATACTTTAGTATGCCCTCAAAATGTGCCAAAAAATGTCATAGTATAGTATGGCCTCAAAATGGGCCAAAAAAAGTCATACTTTAGTATGGCCTCAAAATGTGCCAAAAAACGTCATAGTATAGTATGGCGTCAAAATGGGCCAAAAAAAGTCATACTTTAGTATGGCGTCAAAATGGGCCAAAAAAAGTCATACTTTAGTATGGCCTCAAAATGTCATAAAAAACGTCATAGTATAGTATGGCGTCAAAATGGGCCAAAAAAAGTCATACTTTAGTATGGCCTCAAAATGTGCCAAAAAACGTCATACTTTAGTATGGCCTCAAAATGTGCCAAAAAACATCATAGTATAGTATGGCGTCAAAATGGGCCAAAAAAAGTCATACTTTAGTATGGCCTCAAAATGTCATAAAAAACGTCATAGTATAGTATGGCGTCAAAATGGGCCAAAAAAAGTCATACTTTAGTATGGCCTCAAAATGTGCCAAAAAACGTCATAGTATAGTATGGCGTCAAAATGGGCCAAAAAAAGTCATACTTTAGTATGGCCTCAAAATGTGCCAAAAAACGTCATAGTATAGTATGGCGTCAAAATGGGCCAAAAAAAGTCATACTTTAGTATGGCCTCAAAATGTCATAAAAAACGTCATAGTATAGTATGGCGTCAAAATGGGCCAAAAAAAGTCATACTTTAGTATGGCCTCAAAATGTCATAAAAAACGTCATAGTATAGTATGGCGTCAAAATGGGCCAAAAAAAGTCATACTTTAGTATGGCCTCAAAATGTGCCAAAAAACGTCATAGTATAGTATGGCGTCAAAATGGGCCAAAAAAAGTCATACTTTAGTATGGCCTCAAAATGTCATAAAAAACGTCATAGTATAGTATGGCGTCAAAATGGGCCAAAAAAAGTCATACTTTAGTATGGCCTCAAAATGTGCCAAAAAACGTCATAGTATAGTATGGCGTCAAAATGTCATAAAAAACGTCATAGTATAGTATGGCGTCAAAATGGGCCAAAAAAAGTCATACTTTAGTATGGCCTCAAAATGTCATAAAAAACGTCATAGTATAGTATGGCGTCAAAATGGGCCAAAAAAAGTCATACTTTAGTATGGCCTCAAAATGTGCCAAAAAACGTCATAGTATAGTATGGCGTCAAAATGGGCCAAAAAAAGTCATACTTTAGTATGGCCTCAAAATGTCATAAAAAACGTCATAGTATAGTATGGCGTCAAAATGGGCCAAAAAAAGTCATACTTTAGTATGGCCTCAAAATGTGCCAAAAAACGTCATAGTATAGTATGGCGTCAAAATGTCATAAAAAACGTCATAGTATAGTATGGCGTCAAAATGGGCCAAAAAAAGTCATACTTTAGTATGGCCTCAAAATGTGCCAAAAAACGTCATAGTATAGTATGGCGTCAAAATGGGCCAAAAAAAGTCATACTTTAGTATGGCCTCAAAATGTGCCAAAAAACGTCATAGTATAGTATGGCGTCAAAATGGGCCAAAAAAAGTCATACTTTAGTTTGGCCTCAAAATGTCATAAAAAACGTCATAGTATAGTATGGCGTCAAAATGGGCCAAAAAAAGTCATACTTTAGTATGGCCTCGAAATGTCATAAAAAACGTCATAGTATAGTATGGCGTCAAAATGGGCCAAAAAAAGTCATACTTTAGTATGGCCTCAAAATGTCATAAAAAACGTCATAGTATAGTATGGCGTCAAAATGGGCCAAAAAAAGTCATACTTTAGTATGGCTTCAAAATGTCATAAAAAACGTCATAGTATGGTATGGCGTCAAAATGGGCCAAAAAAAGTCATACCTCAGTATGGCCTCAAAATGTCATAAAAAACGTCATAGTATAGTATGGCGTCAAAATGGGCCAAAAAAAGTCATACTTTAGTATGGCCTCAAAATGTCATAAAAAACGTCATAGTATAGTATGGCGTCAAAATGGGCCAAAAAAAGTCATACTTTAGTATGGCCTCAAAATGTGCCAAAAAACGTCATAGTATAGTATGGCGTCTAAATGTCATAAAAAACGTCATAGTATAGTATGGCGTCAAAATGGGCCAAAAAAAGTCATACTTTAGTATGGCCTCAAAATGTGCCAAAAAACGTCATACTTTAGTATGGCCTCAAAATGTCATAAAAAACGTCATAGTATGGTATGGCATCAAAATGGGCCAAAAAAAGTCATACTTTAGTATGGCCTCAAAATGTGCCAAAAAACGTCATAGTATAGTATGGCGTCAAAATGTCATAAAAAACGTCATAGTATAGTATGGCGTCAAAATGGGCCAAAAAAAGTCATACTTTAGTATGGCCTCAAATTGTGCCAAAAAACGTCATAGTATAGTATGGCGTCAAAATGGGCCAAAAAAAGTCATACTTTAGTATGGCCTCAAAATGTGCCAAAAAACGTCATAGTATAGTATGGCGTCAAAATGGGCCAAAAAAAGTCATACTTTAGTATGCCCTCAAAATGTCATAAAAAGCGTCATAGTATAGTATGGCGTCAAAATGGGCCAAAAAAAGTCATACTTTAGTATGGCCTCAAAATGTCATAAAACACGTCATAGTATAGTATGGCGTCAAAATGGGCCAAAAAAAGTCATACTTTAGTATGGCCTCAAATTGTGCCAAAAAACGTCATAGTATAGTATGGCGTCAAAATGGGCCAAAAAAAGTCATACTTTAGTATGGCCTCAAAATGTGCCAAAAAACATCATAGTATAGTATGGCCTCAAAATGGGCCAAAAAAAGTCATACTTTAGTATGGCCTCAAAATGTCATAAAAAGCGTCATAGTATAGTATGGCGTCAAAATGGGCCAAAAAAAGTCATACTTTAGTATGGCCTCAAAATGTCATAAAAAACGTCATAGTATAGTATGGCGTCAAAATGGGCCAAAAAAAGTCATACTTTAGTATGGCCTCAAAATGGGCCAAAAAAAGTCATACTTTAGTATGGCCTCAAAATGTCATAAAAAACGTCATAGTATAGTATGGCGTCAAAATGGGCCAAAAAAAGTCATACTTCAGTATGGCCTCAAAATGTCATAAAAAACGTCATAGTATAGTATGGCGTCAAAATGGGCCAAAAAAAGTCATACTTTAGTATGCCCTCAAAATGTGCCAAAAAATGTCATAGTATAGTATGGCGTCAAAATGGGCCAAAAAAAGTCATACTTTAGTATGGCCTCAAAATGTCATAAAAAACGTCATAGTATAGTATGGCGTCAAAATGGGCCAAAAAAAGTCATACTTTAGTATGGCCTCAAAATGTGCCAAAAAACGTCATAGTATAGTATGGCGTCAAAATGGGCCAAAAAAAGTCATACTTTAGTATGCCCTCAAAATGTGCCAAAAAATGTCATAGTATAGTATGGCGTCAAAATGGGCCAAAAAAAGTCATACTTTAGTATGGCCTCAAAATGTGCCAAAAAACGTCATAGTATAGTATGGCGTCAAAATGGGCCAAAAAAAGTCATACTTTAGTATGGCGTCAAAATGGGCCAAAAAAAGTCATACTTTAGTATGGCCTCAAAATGTCATAAAAAACGTCATAGTATAGTATGGCGTCAAAATGGGCCAAAAAAAGTCATACTTTAGTATGGCCTCAAAATGTGCCAAAAAACGTCATAGTATAGTATGGCGTCTAAATGTCATAAAAAACGTCATAGTATAGTATGGCGTCAAAATGGGCCAAAAAAAGTCATACTTTAGTATGGCCTCAAAATGTGCCAAAAAACGTCATACTTTAGTATGGCCTCAAAATGTCATAAAAAACGTCATAGTATAGTATGGCATCAAAATGGGCCAAAAAAAGTCATACTTTAGTATGGCCTCAAAATGTGCCAAAAAACGTCATAGTATAGTATGGCGTCAAAATGTCATAAAAAACGTCATAGTATAGTATGGCGTCAAAATGGGCCAAAAAAAGTCATACTTTAGTATGGCCTCAAATTGTGCCAAAAAACGTCATAGTATAGTATGGCGTCAAAATGGGCCAAAAAAAGTCATACTTTAGTATGGCCTCAAAATGTGCCAAAAAACGTCATAGTATAGTATGGCGTCAAAATGGGCCAAAAAAAGTCATACTTTAGTATGCCCTCAAAATGTCATAAAAAGCGTCATAGTATAGTATGGCGTCAAAATGGGCCAAAAAAAGTCATACTTTAGTATGGCCTCAAAATGTCATAAAACACGTCATAGTATAGTATGGCGTCAAAATGGGCCAAAAAAAGTCATACTTTAGTATGGCCTCAAAATGTGCCAAAAAACGTCATAGTATAGTATGGCCTCAAAATGGGCCAAAAAAAGTCATACTTTAGTATGGCCTCAAAATGTCATAAAAAGCGTCATAGTATAGTATGGCGTCAAAATGGGCCAAAAAAAGTCATACTTTAGTATGGCCTCAAAATGTCATAAAAAACGTCATAGTATAGTATGGCGTCAAAATGGGCCAAAAAAAGTCATACTTTAGTATGGCCTCAAAATGTGCCAAAAAACGTCATAGTATAGTATGGCGTCAAAATGGGCCAAAAAAAGTCATACTTCAGTATGGCCTCAAAATGTCATAAAAAACGTCATAGTATAGTATGGCGTCAAAATGGGCCAAAAAAAGTCATACTTCAGTATGGCCTCAAAATGTCATAAAAAAACGTCATAGTATAGTATGGCGTCAAAATCGGCCAAAAAAAGTCATACTTTAGTATGGCCTCAAAATGTGCCAAAAAACGTCATAGTATAGTATGGCCTCAAAATGGGCCAAAAAAAGTCATACTTTAGTATGGCCTCAAAATGTCATAAAAAACGCCATAGTATAGTATGGCGTCAAAATGGGCCAAAAAAAGTCATACTTTAGTATGGCCTCAAAATGTCATAAAAAACGTCATAGTATAGTATGGCGTCAAAATGGGCCAAAAAAAGTCATACTTTAGTATGGCCTCAAATTGTGCCAAAAAACGTCATAGTATAGTATGGCGTCAAAATGGGCCAAAAAAAGTCATACTTCAGTATGGCCTCAAAATGTCATAAAAAACGTCATAGTATAGTATGGCGTCAAAATCGGCCAAAAAAAGTCATACTTCAGTATGGCCTCAAAATGTCATAAAAAACGTCATAGTATAGTATGGCGTCAAAATGGGCCAAAAAAAGTCATACTTTAGTATGGCCTCAAAATGTCATAAAAAACGTCATAGTATAGTATGGCGTCAAAATGGGCCAAAAAAAGTCATACTTTAGTATGGCCTCAAAATGGGCCAAAAAAAGTCATACTTTAGTATGGCCTCAAAATGTCATAAAAAACGTCATAGTATAGTATGGCGTCAAAATGGGCCAAAAAAAGTCATACTTCAGTATGGCCTCAAAATGTCATAAAAAACGTCATAGTATAGTATGGCGTCAAAATGGGCCAAAAAAAGTCATACTTTAGTATGCCCTCAAAATGTGCCAAAAAATGTCATAGTATAGTATGGCGTCAAAATGGGCCAAAAAAAAGTCATACTTTAGTATGGCCTCAAAATGTCATAAAAAACGTCATAGTATAGTATGGCGTCAAAATGGGCCAAAAAAAGTCATACTTTAGTATGGCCTCAAAATGTGCCAAAAAACGTCATAGTATAGTATGGCGTCAAAATGGGCCAAAAAAAGTCATACTTTAGTATGCCCTCAAAATGTGCCAAAAAATGTCATAGTATAGTATGGCGTCAAAATGGGCCAAAAAAAGTCATACTTTAGTATGGCCTCAAAATGTGCCAAAAAACGTCATAGTATAGTATGGCGTCAAAATGGGCCAAAAAAAGTCATACTTTAGTATGGCGTCAAAATGGGCCAAAAAAAGTCATACTTTAGTATGGCCTCAAAATGTCATAAAAAACGTCATAGTATAGTATGGCGTCAAAATGGGCCAAAAAAAGTCATACTTTAGTATGGCCTCAAAATGTGCCAAAAAACGTCATACTTTAGTATGGCCTCAAAATGTGCCAAAAAACATCATAGTATAGTATGGCGTCAAAATGGGCCAAAAAAAGTCATACTTTAGTATGGCCTCAAAATGTCATAAAAAACGTCATAGTATAGTATGGCGTCAAAATGGGCCAAAAAAAGTCATACTTTAGTATGGCCTCAAAATGTGCCAAAAAACGTCATAGTATAGTATGGCGTCAAAATGGGCCAAAAAAAGTCATACTTTAGTATGGCCTCAAAATGTGCCAAAAAACGTCATAGTATAGTATGGCGTCAAAATGGGCCAAAAAAAGTCATACTTTAGTATGGCCTCAAAATGTCATAAAAAACGTCATAGTATAGTATGGCGTCAAAATGGGCCAAAAAAAGTCATACTTTAGTATGGCCTCAAAATGTCATAAAAAACGTCATAGTATAGTATGGCGTCAAAATGGGCCAAAAAAAGTCATACTTTAGTATGGCCTCAAAATGTGCCAAAAAACGTCATAGTATAGTATGGCGTCAAAATGGGCCAAAAAAAGTCATACTTTAGTATGGCCTCAAAATGTCATAAAAAACGTCATAGTATAGTATGGCGTCAAAATGGGCCAAAAAAAGTCATACTTTAGTATGGCCTCAAAATGTGCCAAAAAACGTCATAGTATAGTATGGCGTCAAAATGTCATAAAAAACGTCATAGTATAGTATGGCGTCAAAATGGGCCAAAAAAAGTCATACTTTAGTATGGCCTCAAAATGTCATAAAAAACGTCACAGTATAGTATGGCGTCAAAATGGGCCAAAAAAAGTCATACTTTAGTATGGCCTCAAAATGTGCCAAAAGACGTCATAGTATAGTATGGCGTCAAAATGTCATAAAAAACGTCATAGTATAGTATGGCGTCAAAATGGGCCAAAAAAAGTCATACTTTAGTATGGCCTCAAAATGTCATAAAAAACGTCATAGTATAGTATGGCGTCAAAATGGGCCAAAAAAAGTCATACTTTAGTATGGCCTCAAAATGTCATAAAAAACGTCATAGTATAGTATGGCGTCAAAATGGGCCAAAAAAAGTCATACTTTAGTATGGTCTCAAAATATCATAAAAATCGTCATAGTATGGTATGGCGTCAAAATGGGCCAAAAAAAGTCATACCTCAGTATGGCCTCAAAATGTGCCAAAAAACGTCATAGTATAGTATGGCGTCAAAATGGGCCAAAAAAAGTCATACTTTAGTATGGCCTCAAAATGTCATAAAAAACGTCATAGTATAGTATGGCGTCAAAATGGGCCAAAAAAAGTCATACTTTAGTATGGCCTCAAAATGTGCCAAAAAACGTCATAGTATAGTATGGCGTCAAAATGGGCCAAAAAAAGTCATACTTTAGTATGGCCTCAAAATGTCATAAAAAACGTCATAGTATAGTATGGCGTCAAAATGGGCCAAAAAAAGTCATACTTTAGTATGGCCTCAAAATGTGCCAAAAAACGTCATAGTATAGTATGGCGTCAAAATGGGCCAAAAAAAGTCATACTTTAGTATGGCCTCAAAATGTGCCAAAAAACGTCATAGTATAGTATGGCGTCAAAATGGGCCAAAAAAAGTCATACTTTAGTATGCCCTCAAAATGTCATAAAAAGCGTCATAGTATAGTATGGCGTCAAAATGGGCCAAAAAAAGTCATACTTTAGTATGGCCTCAAAATGTCATAAAACACGTCATAGTATAGTATGGCGTCAAAATGGGCCAAAAAAAGTCATACTTTAGTATGGCCTCAAAATGTGCCAAAAAACGTCATAGTATAGTATGGCCTCAAAATGGGCCAAAAAAAGTCATACTTTAGTATGGCCTCAAAATGTCATAAAAAGCGTCATAGTATAGTATGGCGTCAAAATGGGCCAAAAAAAGTCATACTTTAGTATGGCCTCAAAATGTCATAAAAAACGTCATAGTATAGTATGGCGTCAAAATGGGCCAAAAAAAGTCATACTTTAGTATGGCCTCAAAATGTGCCAAAAAACGTCATAGTATAGTATGGCGTCAAAATGGGCCAAAAAAAGTCATACTTCAGTATGGCCTCAAAATGTCATAAAAAACGTCATAGTATAGTATGGCGTCAAAATGGGCCAAAAAAAGTCATACTTCAGTATGGCCTCAAAATGTCATAAAAAAACGTCATAGTATAGTATGGCGTCAAAATGGGCCAAAAAAAGTCATACTTTAGTATGGCCTCAAAATGTGCCAAAAAACGTCATACTTTAGTATGGCCTCAAAATGTCATAAAAAACGTCATAGTATAGTATGGCATCAAAATGGGCCAAAAAAAGTCATACTTTAGTATGGCCTCAAAATGTGCCAAAAAACGTCATAGTATAGTATGGCGTCAAAATGTCATAAAAAACGTCATAGTATAGTATGGCGTCAAAATGGGCCAAAAAAAGTCATACTTTAGTATGGCCTCAAATTGTGCCAAAAAACGTCATAGTATAGTATGGCGTCAAAATGGGCCAAAAAAAGTCATACTTTAGTATGGCCTCAAAATGTGCCAAAAAACGTCATAGTATAGTATGGCGTCAAAATGGGCCAAAAAAAGTCATACTTTAGTATGCCCTCAAAATGTCATAAAAAGCGTCATAGTATAGTATGGCGTCAAAATGGGCCAAAAAAAGTCATACTTTAGTATGGCCTCAAAATGTCATAAAACACGTCATAGTATAGTATGGCGTCAAAATGGGCCAAAAAAAGTCATACTTTAGTATGGCCTCAAAATGTGCCAAAAAACGTCATAGTATAGTATGGCCTCAAAATGGGCCAAAAAAAGTCATACTTTAGTATGGCCTCAAAATGTCATAAAAAGCGTCATAGTATAGTATGGCGTCAAAATGGGCCAAAAAAAGTCATACTTTAGTATGGCCTCAAAATGTCATAAAAAACGTCATAGTATAGTATGGCGTCAAAATGGGCCAAAAAAAGTCATACTTTAGTATGGCCTCAAAATGTGCCAAAAAACGTCATAGTATAGTATGGCGTCAAAATGGGCCAAAAAAAGTCATACTTCAGTATGGCCTCAAAATGTCATAAAAAACGTCATAGTATAGTATGGCGTCAAAATGGGCCAAAAAAAGTCATACTTCAGTATGGCCTCAAAATGTCATAAAAAAACGTCATAGTATAGTATGGCGTCAAAATCGGCCAAAAAAAGTCATACTTTAGTATGGCCTCAAAATGTGCCAAAAAACGTCATAGTATAGTATGGCCTCAAAATGGGCCAAAAAAAGTCATACTTTAGTATGGCCTCAAAATGTCATAAAAAACGTCATAGTATAGTATGGCGTCAAAATCGGCCAAAAAAAGTCATACTTTAGTATGGCCTCAAAATGTCATAAAAAACGTCATAGTATAGTATGGCGTCAAAATGGGCCAAAAAAAGTCATACTTTAGTATGGCCTCAAATTGTGCCAAAAAACGTCATAGTATAGTATGGCGTCAAAATGGGCCAAAAAAAGTCATACTTCAGTATGGCCTCAAAATGTCATAAAAAAACGTCATAGTATAGTATGGCGTCAAAATCGGCCAAAAAAAGTCATACTTCAGTATGGCCTCAAAATGTCATAAAAAACGTCATAGTATAGTATGGCGTCAAAATGGGCCAAAAAAAGTCATACTTTAGTATGGCCTCAAAATGTCATAAAAAACGTCATAGTATAGTATGGCGTCAAAATGGGCCAAAAAAAGTCATACTTTAGTATGGCCTCAAAATGGGCCAAAAAAAGTCATACTTTAGTATGGCCTCAAAATGTCATAAAAAACGTCATAGTATAGTATGGCGTCAAAATGGGCCAAAAAAAGTCATACTTCAGTATGGCCTCAAAATGTCATAAAAAACGTCATAGTATAGTATGGCGTCAAAATGGGCCAAAAAAAGTCATACTTTAGTATGCCCTCAAAATGTGCCAAAAAACGTCATAGTATAGTATGGCGTCAAAATGGGCCAAAAAAAGTCATACTTTAGTATGGCCTCAAAATGTCATAAAAAACGTCATAGTATAGTATGGCGTCAAAATGGGCCAAAAAAAGTCATACTTTAGTATGGCCTCAAAATGTGCCAAAAAACGTCATAGTATAGTATGGCGTCAAAATGGGCCAAAAAAAGTCATACTTTAGTATGCCCTCAAAATGTGCCAAAAAATGTCATAGTATAGTATGGCCTCAAAATGGGCCAAAAAAAGTCATACTTTAGTATGGCGTCAAAATGTGCCAAAAAACGTCATAGTATAGTATGGCGTCAAAATGGGCCAAAAAAAGTCATACTTTAGTATGGCGTCAAAATGGGCCAAAAAAAGTCATACTTTAGTATGGCCTCAAAATGTCATAAAAAACGTCATAGTATAGTATGGCGTCAAAATGGGCCAAAAAAAGTCATACTTTAGTATGGCCTCAAAATGTGCCAAAAAACGTCATACTTTAGTATGGCCTCAAAATGTGCCAAAAAACATCATAGTATAGTATGGCGTCAAAATGGGCCAAAAAAAGTCATACTTTAGTATGGCCTCAAAATGTCATAAAAAACGTCATAGTATAGTATGGCGTCAAAATGGGCCAAAAAAAGTCATACTTTAGTATGGCCTCAAAATGTGCCAAAAAACGTCATAGTATAGTATGGCGTCAAAATGGGCCAAAAAAAGTCATACTTTAGTATGGCCTCAAAATGTGCCAAAAAACGTCATAGTATAGTATGGCGTCAAAATGGGCCAAAAAAAGTCATACTTTAGTATGGCCTCAAAATGTCATAAAAAACGTCATAGTATAGTATGGCGTCAAAATGGGCCAAAAAAAGTCATACTTTAGTATGGCCTCAAAATGTGCCAAAAAACGTCATAGTATAGTATGGCGTCAAAATGGGCCAAAAAAAGTCATACTTTAGTATGGCCTCAAAATGTGCCAAAAAACGTCATAGTATAGTATGGCGTCAAAATGGGCCAAAAAAAGTCATACTTTAGTATGGCCTCAAAATGTCATAAAAAACGTCATAGTATAGTATGGCGTCAAAATGGGCCAAAAAAAGTCATACTTTAGTATGGCCTCAAAATGTGCCAAAAAACATCATAGTATAGTATGGCGTCAAAATGGGCCAAAAAAAGTCATACTTTAGTATGGCCTCAAAATGTCATAAAAAACGTCATAGTATAGTATGGCGTCAAAATGGGCCAAAAAAAGTCATACTTTAGTATGGCCTCAAAATGTGCCAAAAAACGTCATAGTATAGTATGGCGTCAAAATGTCATAAAAAACGTCATAGTATAGTATGGCGTCAAAATGGGCCAAAAAAAGTCATACTTTAGTATGGCCTCAAATTGTGCCAAAAAACGTCATAGTATAGTATGGCGTCAAAATGGGCCAAAAAAAGTCATACTTTAGTATGGCCTCAAAATGTGCCAAAAAACGTCATAGTATAGTATGGCGTCAAAATGGGCCAAAAAAAGTCATACTTTAGTATGCCCTCAAAATGTCATAAAAAGCGTCATAGTATAGTATGGCGTCAAAATGGGCCAAAAAAAGTCATACTTTAGTATGGCCTCAAAATGTCATAAAACACGTCATAGTATAGTATGGCGTCAAAATGGGCCAAAAAAAGTCATACTTTAGTATGGCCTCAAAATGTGCCAAAAAACGTCATAGTATAGTATGGCCTCAAAATGGGCCAAAAAAAGTCATACTTTAGTATGGCCTCAAAATGTCATAAAAAGCGTCATAGTATAGTATGGCGTCAAAATGGGCCAAAAAAAGTCATACTTTAGTATGGCCTCAAAATGTCATAAAAAACGTCATAGTATAGTATGGCGTCAAAATGGGCCAAAAAAAGTCATACTTTAGTATGGCCTCAAAATGTGCCAAAAAACGTCATAGTATAGTATGGCGTCAAAATGGGCCAAAAAAAGTCATACTTCAGTATGGCCTCAAAATGTCATAAAAAACGTCATAGTATAGTATGGCGTCAAAATGGGCCAAAAAAAGTCATACTTCAGTATGGCCTCAAAATGTCATAAAAAAACGTCATAGTATAGTATGGCGTCAAAATCGGCCAAAAAAAGTCATACTTTAGTATGGCCTCAAAATGTGCCAAAAAACGTCATAGTATAGTATGGCCTCAAAATGGGCCAAAAAAAGTCATACTTTAGTATGGCCTCAAAATGTCATAAAAAACGTCATAGTATAGTATGGCGTCAAAATGGGCCAAAAAAAGTCATACTTTAGTATGGCCTCAAAATGTCATAAAAAACGTCATAGTATAGTATGGCGTCAAAATGGGCCAAAAAAAGTCATACTTTAGTATGGCCTCAAATTGTGCCAAAAAACGTCATAGTATAGTATGGCGTCAAAATGGGCCAAAAAAAGTCATACTTCAGTATGGCCTCAAAATGTCATAAAAAACGTCATAGTATAGTATGGCGTCAAAATCGGCCAAAAAAAGTCATACTTCAGTATGGCCTCAAAATGTCATAAAAAACGTCATAGTATAGTATGGCGTCAAAATGGGCCAAAAAAAGTCATACTTTAGTATGGCCTCAAAATGTCATAAAAAACGTCATAGTATAGTATGGCGTCAAAATGGGCCAAAAAAAGTCATACTTTAGTATGGCCTCAAAATGGGCCAAAAAACGTCATAGTATAGTATGGCGTCAAAATGGGCCAAAAAAAGTCATACTTTAGTATGCCCTCAAAATGTGCCAAAAAATGTCATAGTATAGTATGGCGTCAAAATGGGCCAAAAAAAGTCATACTTTAGTATGGCCTCAAAATGTGCCAAAAAACGTCATAGTATAGTATGGCGTCAAAATGGGCCAAAAAAAGTCATACTTTAGTATGGCGTCAAAATGGGCCAAAAAAAGTCATACTTTAGTATGGCCTCAAAATGTCATAAAAAACGTCATAGTATAGTATGGCGTCAAAATGGGCCAAAAAAAGTCATACTTTAGTATGGCCTCAAAATGTGCCAAAAAACGTCATACTTTAGTATGGCCTCAAAATGTGCCAAAAAACATCATAGTATAGTATGGCGTCAAAATGGGCCAAAAAAAGTCATACTTTAGTATGGCCTCAAAATGTCATAAAAAACGTCATAGTATAGTATGGCGTCAAAATGGGCCAAAAAAAGTCATACTTTAGTATGGCCTCAAAATGTGCCAAAAAACGTCATAGTATAGTATGGCGTCAAAATGGGCCAAAAAAAGTCATACTTTAGTATGGCCTCAAAATGTGCCAAAAAACGTCATAGTATAGTATGGCGTCAAAATGGGCCAAAAAAAGTCATACTTTAGTATGGCCTCAAAATGTCATAAAAAACGTCATAGTATAGTATGGCGTCAAAATGGGCCAAAAAAAGTCATACTTTAGTATGGCCTCAAAATGTCATAAAAAACGTCATAGTATAGTATGGCGTCAAAATGGGCCAAAAAAAGTCATACTTTAGTATGGCCTCAAAATGTGCCAAAAAACGTCATAGTATAGTATGGCGTCAAAATGGGCCAAAAAAAGTCATACTTTAGTATGGCCTCAAAATGTCATAAAAAACGTCATAGTATAGTATGGCGTCAAAATGGGCCAAAAAAAGTCATACTTTAGTATGGCCTCAAAATGTGCCAAAAAACGTCATAGTATAGTATGGCGTCAAAATGTCATAAAAAACGTCATAGTATAGTATGGCGTCAAAATGGGCCAAAAAAAGTCATACTTTAGTATGGCCTCAAAATGTCATAAAAAACGTCACAGTATAGTATGGCGTCAAAATGGGCCAAAAAAAGTCATACTTTAGTATGGCCTCAAAATGTGCCAAAAGACGTCATAGTATAGTATGGCGTCAAAATGTCATAAAAAACGTCATAGTATAGTATGGCGTCAAAATGGGCCAAAAAAAGTCATACTTTAGTATGGCCTCAAAATGTCATAAAAAACGTCATAGTATAGTATGGCGTCAAAATGGGCCAAAAAAAGTCATACTTTAGTATGGCCTCAAAATGGGCCAAAAAAAGTCATACTTTAGTATGGCCTCAAAATGTCATAAAAAACGTCATAGTATAGTATGGCGTCAAAATGGGCCAAAAAAAGTCATACTTCAGTATGGCCTCAAAATGTCATAAAAAACGTCATAGTATAGTATGGCGTCAAAATGGGCCAAAAAAAGTCATACTTTAGTATGCCCTCAAAATGTGCCAAAAAACGTCATAGTATAGTATGGCGTCAAAATGGGCCAAAAAAAGTCATACTTTAGTATGGCCTCAAAATGTCATAAAAAACGTCATAGTATAGTATGGCGTCAAAATGGGCCAAAAAAAGTCATACTTTAGTATGGCCTCAAAATGTGCCAAAAAACGTCATAGTATAGTATGGCGTCAAAATGGGCCAAAAAAAGTCATACTTTAGTATGCCCTCAAAATGTGCCAAAAAATGTCATAGTATAGTATGGCGTCAAAATGGGCCAAAAAAAGTCATACTTTAGTATGGCCTCAAAATGTGCCAAAAAACGTCATAGTATAGTATGGCGTCAAAATGGGCCAAAAAAAGTCATACTTTAGTATGGCGTCAAAATGGGCCAAAAAAAGTCATACTTTAGTATGGCCTCAAAATGTCATAAAAAACGTCATAGTATAGTATGGCGTCAAAATGGGCCAAAAAAAGTCATACTTTAGTATGGCCTCAAAATGTGCCAAAAAACGTCATACTTTAGTATGGCCTCAAAATGTGCCAAAAAACATCATAGTATAGTATGGCGTCAAAATGGGCCAAAAAAAGTCATACTTTAGTATGGCCTCAAAATGTCATAAAAAACGTCATAGTATAGTATGGCGTCAAAATGGGCCAAAAAAAGTCATACTTTAGTATGGCCTCAAAATGTGCCAAAAAACGTCATAGTATAGTATGGCGTCAAAATGGGCCAAAAAAAGTCATACTTTAGTATGGCCTCAAAATGTCATAAAAAACGTCATAGTATAGTATGGCGTCAAAATGGGCCAAAAAAAGTCATACTTTAGTATGGCCTCAAAATGTGCCATAAAACGTCATAGTATAGTATGGCGTCAAAATGGGCCAAAAAAAGTCATACTTTAGTATGGCCTCAAAATGTCATAAAAAACGTCATAGTATAGTATGGCGTCAAAATGGGCCAAAAAAAGTCATACTTTAGTATGGCCTCAAAATGTGCCAAAAAACGTCATAGTATAGTATGGCGTCAAAATGGGCCAAAAAAAGTCATACTTTAGTATGGTCTCAAAATGTCATAAAAAACGTCATAGTATAGTATGGCGTCAAAATGGGCCAAAAAAAGTCATACTTTAGTATGGCCTCAAAATGTCATAAAAAACGTCATAGTATAGTATGGCGTCAAAATGGGCCAAAAAAAGTCATACTTTAGTATGGCGTCAAAATGTGCCAAAAAACGTCATAGTATAGTATGGCGTCAAAATGGGCCAAAAAAAGTCATACTTTAGTATGGCCTCAAAATGTGCCAAAAAACGTCATAGTATAGTATGGCGTCAAAATGGGCCAAAAAAAGTCATACTTTAGTATGGCCTCAAAATGTGCCAAAAAACGTCATAGTATAGTATGGCGTCAAAATGGGCCAAAAAAAGTCATACTTTAGTATGGCCTCAAAATGTGCCAAAAAACGTCATAGTATAGTATGGCGTCAAAATGGGCCAAAAAAAGTCATACTTTAGTTTGGCCTCAAAATGTCATAAAAAACGTCATAGTATAGTATGGCGTCAAAATGGGCCAAAAAAAGTCATACTTTAGTATGGCCTCAAAATGTGCCAAAAAACGTCATAGTATAGTATGGCGTCAAAATGGGCCAAAAAAAATCATACTTTAGTATGGCCTCAAAATGTCATAAAAAACGTCATAGTATAGTATGGCGTCAAAATGGGCCAAAAAAAGTCATACTTTAGTATGGCCTCAAAATGTGCCAAAAAACGTCATAGTATAGTATGGCGTCAAAATGGGCCAAAAAAAGTCATACTTTAGTATGGCCTCAAAATGTGCCAAAAAACGTCATAGTATAGTATGGCGTCAAAATGGGCCAAAAAAAGTCATACTTTAGTATGGCTTCAAAATGTCATAAAAAACGTCATAGTATAGTATGGCGTCAAAATGGGCCAAAAAAAGTTATACCTCAGTATGGCCTCAAAATGTCATAAAAAACGTCATAGTATAGTATGGCGTCAAAATGGGCCAAAAAAAGTCATACTTTAGTATGGCCTCAAAATTTGCCAAAAAAGGTCATAGTATAGTATGGCATCAAAATGGGCCAAAAAAAGTCATACTTTAGTATGGCCTCAAAATGTCGTAAAAAACGTCATAGTATAGTATGGCGTCAAAATGGGCCAAAAAAAGTCATACTTTAGTATGGCCTCAAAATGTGCCAAAAAACGTCATAGTATAGTATGGCGTCAAAATGGGCCAAAAAAAGTCATACTTTAGTATGGCCTCAAAATGTCATAAAAAACGTCATAGTATAGTATGGCGTCAAAATGGGCCAAAAAAAGTCATACTTTAGTATGGCCTCAAAATGTGCCATAAAACGTCATAGTATAGTATGGCGTCAAAATGGGCCAAAAAAAGTCATACTTTAGTATGGCCTCAAAATGTCATAAAAAACGTCATAGTATAGTATGGCGTCAAAATGGGCCAAAAAAAGTCATACTTTAGTATGGCCTCAAAATGTGCCAAAAAACGTCATAGTATAGTATGGCGTCAAAATGGGCCAAAAAAAGTCATACTTTAGTATGGTCTCAAAATGTCATAAAAAACGTCATAGTATAGTATGGCGTCAAAATGGGCCAAAAAAAGTCATACTTTAGTATGGCCTCAAAATGTCATAAAAAACGTCATAGTATAGTATGGCGTCAAAATGGGCCAAAAAAAGTCATACTTTAGTATGGCCTCAAAATGTGCCAAAAAACGTCATAGTATAGTATGGCGTCAAAATGGGCCAAAAAAAGTCATACTTTAGTATGGCCTCAAAATGTGCCAAAAAACGTCATAGTATAGTATGGCGTCAAAATGGGCCAAAAAAAGTCATACTTTAGTATGGCCTCAAAATGTGCCAAAAAACGTCATAGTATAGTATGGCGTCAAAATGGGCCAAAAAAAGTCATACTTTAGTATGGCCTCAAAATGTGCCAAAAAACGTCATAGTATAGTATGGCGTCAAAATGGGCCAAAAAAAGTCATACTTTAGTTTGGCCTCAAAATGTCATAAAAAACGTCATAGTATAGTATGGCGTCAAAATGGGCCAAAAAACGTTATAGTATAGTATGGCGTCAAAATGGGCCAAAAAAAGTCATACTTTAGTATGGCCTCAAAATGTCATAAAAAACGTCATAGTATAGTATGGCGTCAAAATGGGCCAAAAAAAGTCATACTTTAGTATGGCCTCAAAATGTCATAAAAAACGTCATAGTATAGTATGGCGTCAAAATGGGCCAAAAAAAGTCATACTTTAGTATGGCCTCAAAATGTGCCAAAAAACGTCATAGTATAGTATGGCGTCAAAATGGGCCAAAAAAAGTCATACTTTAGTATGGCCTCAAAATGTGCCAAAAAACGTCATAGTATAGTATGGCGTCAAAATGGGCCAAAAAAAGTCATACTTTAGTATGGCCTCAAAATGTCATAAAAAACGTCATAGTATAGTATGGCGTCAAAATGGGCCAAAAAAAGTCATACTTTAGTATGGCCTCAAAATGTCATAAAAAACGTCATAGTATAGTATGGCGTCAAAATGGGCCAAAAAAAGTCATACTTTAGTATGGCCTCAAAATGTGCCAAAAGACGTCATAGTATAGTATGGCGTCAAAATGTCATAAAAAACGTCATAGTATAGTATGGCGTCAAAATGGGCCAAAAAAAGTCATACTTTAGTATGGCCTCAAAATGTCATAAAAAACGTCATAGTATAGTATGGCGTCAAAATGGGCCAAAAAAAGTCATACTTTAGTATGGCCTCAAAATGTCATAAAAAACGTCATAGTATAGTATGGCGTCAAAATGGGCCAAAAAAAGTCATACTTTAGTATGGTCTCAAAATATCATAAAAATCGTCATAGTATGGTATGGCGTCAAAATGGGCCAAAAAAAGTCATACCTCAGTATGGCCTCAAAATGTCATAAAAAACGTCATAGTATAGTATGGCGTCAAAATGGGCCAAAAAAAGTCATACTTTAGTATGGCCTCAAAATGTCATAAAAAACGTCATAGTATAGTATGGCGTCAAAATGGGCCAAAAAAAGTCATACTTTAGTATGGCCTCAAAATGTGCCAAAAAACGTCATAGTATAGTATGGCGTCAAAATGTCATAAAAAACGTCATAGTATAGTATGGCGTCAAAATGGGCCAAAAAAAGTCATACTTTAGTATGGCCTCAAAATGTGCCAAAAAACGTCATAGTATAGTATGGCGTCAAAATGGGCCAAAAAAAGTCATACTTTAGTATGGCCTCAAAATGTGCCAAAAAACGTCATAGTATAGTATGGCGTCAAAATGGGCCAAAAAAAGTCATACTTTAGTTTGGCCTCAAAATGTCATAAAAAACGTCATAGTATAGTATGGCGTCAAAATGGGCCAAAAAAAGTCATACTTTAGTATGGCCTCGAAATGTCATAAAAAACGTCATAGTATAGTATGGCGTCAAAATGGGCCAAAAAAAGTCATACTTTAGTATGGCCTCGAAATGTCATAAAAAACGTCATAGTATAGTATGGCGTCAAAATGGGCCAAAAAAAGTCATACTTTAGTATGGCCTCAAAATGTGCCAAAAAACGTCATAGTATAGTATGGCGTCTAAATGTCATAAAAAACGTCATAGTATAGTATGGCGTCAAAATGGGCCAAAAAAAGTCATACTTTAGTATGGCCTCAAAATGTGCCAAAAAACGTCATACTTTAGTATGGCCTCAAAATGTCATAAAAAACGTCATAGTATAGTATGGCATCAAAATGGGCCAAAAAAAGTCATACTTTAGTATGGCCTCAAAATGTGCCAAAAAACGTCATAGTATAGTATGGCGTCAAAATGTCATAAAAAACGTCATAGTATAGTATGGCGTCAAAATGGGCCAAAAAAAGTCATACTTTAGTATGGCCTCAAATTGTGCCAAAAAACGTCATAGTATAGTATGGCGTCAAAATGGGCCAAAAAAATTCATACTTTAGTATGGCCTCAAAATGTGCCAAAAAACGTCATAGTATAGTATGGCGTCAAAATGGGCCAAAAAAAGTCATACTTTAGTATGCCCTCAAAATGTCATAAAAAGCGTCATAGTATAGTATGGCGTCAAAATGGGCCAAAAAAAGTCATACTTTAGTATGGCCTCAAAATGTCATAAAACACGTCATAGTATAGTATGGCGTCAAAATGGGCCAAAAAAAGTCATACTTTAGTATGGCCTCAAAATGTGCCAAAAAACGTCATAGTATAGTATGGCCTCAAAATGGGCCAAAAAAAGTCATACTTTAGTATGGCCTCAAAATGTCATAAAAAGCGTCATAGTATAGTATGGCGTCAAAATGGGCCAAAAAAAGTCATACTTTAGTATGGCCTCAAAATGTCATAAAAAACGTCATAGTATAGTATGGCGTCAAAATGGGCCAAAAAAAGTCATACTTTAGTATGGCCTCAAAATGTGCCAAAAAACGTCATAGTATAGTATGGCGTCAAAATGGGCCAAAAAAAGTCATACTTCAGTATGGCCTCAAAATGTCATAAAAAACGTCATAGTATAGTATGGCGTCAAAATGGGCCAAAAAAAGTCATACTTCAGTATGGCCTCAAAATGTCATAAAAAAACGTCATAGTATAGTATGGCGTCAAAATCGGCCAAAAAAAGTCATACTTTAGTATGGCCTCAAAATGTGCCAAAAAACGTCATAGTATAGTATGGCCTCAAAATGGGCCAAAAAAAGTCATACTTTAGTATGGCCTCAAAATGTCATAAAAAACGTCATAGTATAGTATGGCGTCAAAATCGGCCAAAAAAAGTCATACTTTAGTATGGCCTCAAAATGTCATAAAAAACGTCATAGTATAGTATGGCGTCAAAATGGGCCAAAAAAAGTCATACTTTAGTATGGCCTCAAATTGTGCCAAAAAACGTCATAGTATAGTATGGCGTCAAAATGGGCCAAAAAAAGTCATACTTCAGTATGGCCTCAAAATGTCATAAAAAAACGTCATAGTATAGTATGGCGTCAAAATCGGCCAAAAAAAGTCATACTTCAGTATGGCCTCAAAATGTCATAAAAAACGTCATAGTATAGTATGGCGTCAAAATGGGCCAAAAAAAGTCATACTTTAGTATGGCCTCAAAATGTCATAAAAAACGTCATAGTATAGTATGGCGTCAAAATGGGCCAAAAAAAGTCATACTTTAGTATGGCCTCAAAATGGGCCAAAAAAAGTCATACTTTAGTATGGCCTCAAAATGTCATAAAAAACGTCATAGTATAGTATGGCGTCAAAATGGGCCAAAAAAAGTCATACTTCAGTATGGCCTCAAAATGTCATAAAAAACGTCATAGTATAGTATGGCGTCAAAATGGGCCAAAAAAAGTCATACTTCAGTATGGCCTCAAAATGTCATAAAAAACGTCATAGTATAGTATGGCGTCAAAATGGGCCAAAAAAAGTCATACTTTAGTATGCCCTCAAAATGTGCCAAAAAACGTCATAGTATAGTATGGCGTCAAAATGGGCCAAAAAAAGTCATACTTTAGTATGGCCTCAAAATGTCATAAAAAACGTCATAGTATAGTATGGCGTCAAAATGGGCCAAAAAAAGTCATACTTTAGTATGGCCTCAAAATGTGCCAAAAAACGTCATAGTATAGTATGGCGTCAAAATGGGCCAAAAAAAGTCATACTTTAGTATGCCCTCAAAATGTGCCAAAAAATGTCATAGTATAGTATGGCGTCAAAATGGGCCAAAAAAAGTCATACTTTAGTATGGCCTCAAAATGTGCCAAAAAACGTCATAGTATAGTATGGCGTCAAAATGGGCCAAAAAAAGTCATACTTTAGTATGGCGTCAAAATGGGCCAAAAAAAGTCATACTTTAGTATGGCCTCAAAATGTCATAAAAAACGTCATAGTATAGTATGGCGTCAAAATGGGCCAAAAAAAGTCATACTTTAGTATGGCCTCAAAATGTGCCAAAAAACGTCATACTTTAGTATGGCCTCAAAATGTGCCAAAAAACATCATAGTATAGTATGGCGTCAAAATGGGCCAAAAAAAGTCATACTTTAGTATGGCCTCAAAATGTCATAAAAAACGTCATAGTATAGTATGGCGTCAAAATGGGCCAAAAAAAGTCATACTTTAGTATGGCCTCAAAATGTGCCAAAAAACGTCATAGTATAGTATGGCGTCAAAATGGGCCAAAAAAAGTCATACTTTAGTATGGCCTCAAAATGTGCCAAAAAACGTCATAGTATAGTATGGCGTCAAAATGGGCCAAAAAAAGTCATACTTTAGTATGGCCTCAAAATGTCATAAAAAACGTCATAGTATAGTATGGCGTCAAAATGGGCCAAAAAAAGTCATACTTTAGTATGGCCTCAAAATGTCATAAAAAACGTCATAGTATAGTATGGCGTCAAAATGGGCCAAAAAAAGTCATACTTTAGTATGGCCTCAAAATGTGCCAAAAAACGTCATAGTATAGTATGGCGTCAAAATGGGCCAAAAAAAGTCATACTTTAGTATGGCCTCAAAATGTCATAAAAAACGTCATAGTATAGTATGGCGTCAAAATGGGCCAAAAAAAGTCATACTTTAGTATGGCCTCAAAATGTGCCAAAAAACGTCATAGTATAGTATGGCGTCAAAATGTCATAAAAAACGTCATAGTATAGTATGGCGTCAAAATGGGCCAAAAAAAGTCATACTTTAGTATGGCCTCAAAATGTCATAAAAAACGTCATAGTATAGTATGGCGTCAAAATGGGCCAAAAAAAGTCATACTTTAGTATGGCCTCAAAATGTGCCAAAAAACGTCATAGTATAGTATGGCGTCAAAATGGGCCAAAAAAAGTCATACTTTAGTATGGCCTCAAAATGTCATAAAAAACGTCATAGTATAGTATGGCGTCAAAATGTCATAAAAAACGTCATAGTATAGTATGGCGTCAAAATGGGCCAAAAAAAGTCATACTTTAGTATGGCCTCAAAATGTGCCAAAAAACGTCATAGTATAGTATGGCGTCAAAATGGGCCAAAAAAAGTCATACTTTAGTATGGCCTCAAATGTGCCAAAAAACGTCATAGTATAGTATGGCGTCAAAATGGGCCAAAAAAAGTCATACTTTAGTTTGGCCTCAAAATGTCATAAAAAACGTCATAGTATAGTATGGCGTCAAAATGGGCCAAAAAAAGTCATACTTTAGTATGGCCTCGAAATGTCATAAAAAACGTCATAGTATAGTATGGCGTCAAAATGGGCCAAAAAAAGTCATACTTTAGTATGGCCTCAAAATGTCATAAAAAACGTCATAGTATAGTATGGCGTCAAAATGGGCCAAAAAAAGTCATACTTTAGTATGGCTTCAAAATGTCATAAAAAACGTCATAGTATGGTATGGCGTCAAAATGGGCCAAAAAAAGTCATACCTCAGTATGGCCTCAAAATGTCATAAAAAACGTCATAGTATAGTATGGCGTCAAAATGGGCCAAAAAAAGTCATACTTTAGTATGGCCTCAAAATGTCATAAAAAACGTCATAGTATAGTATGGCGTCAAAATGGGCCAAAAAAAGTCATACTTTAGTATGGCCTCAAAATGTGCCAAAAAACGTCATAGTATAGTATGGCGTCTAAATGTCATAAAAAACGTCATAGTATAGTATGGCGTCAAAATGGGCCAAAAAAAGTCATACTTTAGTATGGCCTCAAAATGTGCCAAAAAACGTCATACTTTAGTATGGCCTCAAAATGTCATAAAAAACGTCATAGTATAGTATGGCATCAAAATGGGCCAAAAAAAGTCATACTTTAGTATGGCCTCAAAATGTGCCAAAAAACGTCATAGTATAGTATGGCGTCAAAATGTCATAAAAAACGTCATAGTATAGTATGGCGTCAAAATGGGCCAAAAAAAGTCATACTTTAGTATGGCCTCAAAATGTCATAAAACACGTCATAGTATAGTATGGCGTCAAAATGGGCCAAAAAAAGTCATACTTTAGTATGGCCTCAAAATGTGCCAAAAAACGTCATAGTATAGTATGGCCTCAAAATGGGCCAAAAAAAGTCATACTTTAGTATGGCCTCAAAATGTCATAAAAAGCGTCATAGTATAGTATGGCGTCAAAATGGGCCAAAAAAAGTCATACTTTAGTATGGCCTCAAAATGTCATAAAAAACGTCATAGTATAGTATGGCGTCAAAATGGGCCAAAAAAAGTCATACTTTAGTATGGCCTCAAAATGTGCCAAAAAACGTCATAGTATAGTATGGCGTCAAAATGGGCCAAAAAAAGTCATACTTCAGTATGGCCTCAAAATGTCATAAAAAACGTCATAGTATAGTATGGCGTCAAAATGGGCCAAAAAAAGTCATACTTCAGTATGGCCTCAAAATGTCATAAAAAAAACGTCATAGTATAGTATGGCGTCAAAATCGGCCAAAAAAAGTCATACTTTAGTATGGCCTCAAAATGTGCCAAAAAACGTCATAGTATAGTATGGCGTCAAAATGTCATAAAAAACGTCATAGTATAGTATGGCGTCAAAATGGGCCAAAAAAAGTCATACTTTAGTATGGCCTCAAAATGTCATAAAAAACGTCATAGTATAGTATGGCGTCAAAATGGGCCAAAAAAAGTCATACTTTAGTATGGCCTCAAAATGTCATAAAAAACGTCATAGTATAGTATGGCGTCAAAATGGGCCAAAAAAAGTCATACTTTAGTATGGTCTCAAAATATCATAAAAATCGTCATAGTATGGTATGGCGTCAAAATGGGCCAAAAAAAGTCATACCTCAGTATGGCCTCAAAATGTCATAAAAAAACGTCATAGTATAGTATGGCGTCAAAATGGGCCAAAAAAAAGTCATACTTTAGTATGGCCTCAAAATGTCATAAAAAACGTCATAGTATAGTATGGCGTCAAAATGGGCCAAAAAAAGTCATACTTTAGTATGGCCTCAAAATGTGCCAAAAAACGTCATAGTATAGTATGGCGTCAAAATGGGCCAAAAAAAGTCATACTTTAGTTGGCCTCAAAATGTCATAAAAAACGTCATAGTATAGTATGGCGTCAAAATGGGCCAAAAAAAGTCATACTTTAGTATGGCCTCAAAATGTGCCAAAAAACGTCATAGTATAGTATGGCGTCAAAATGGGCCAAAAAAAGTCATACTTTAGTATGCCCTCAAAATGTCATAAAAAGCGTCATAGTATAGTATGGCGTCAAAATGGGCCAAAAAAAGTCATACTTTAGTATGGCCTCAAAATGTCATAAAACACGTCATAGTATAGTATGGCGTCAAAATGGGCCAAAAAAAGTCATACTTTAGTATGACCTCAAAATGTGCCAAAATAACGTCATAGTATAGTATGGCCTCAAAATGGGCCAAAAAAAGTCATACTTTAGTATGGCCTCAAAATGTCATAAAAAGCGTCATAGTATAGTATGCGTCAAAATGGGCCAAAAAAAGTCATACTTTAGTATGGCCTCAAAATGTCATAAAAAACGTCATAGTATAGTATGGCGTCAAAATGGGCCAAAAAAAGTCATACTTTAGTATGGCCTCAAAATGTGCCAAAAAACGTCATAGTATAGTATGGCGTCAAAATGGGCCAAAAAAAGTCATACTTCAGTATGGCCTCAAAATGTCATAAAAAACGTCATAGTATAGTATGGCGTCAAAATGGGCCAAAAAAAGTCATACTTCAGTATGGCCTCAAAATGTCATAAAAAAACGTCATAGTATAGTAATGGCGTCAAAATCGGCCAAAAAAAGTCATACTTTAGTATGGCCTCAAAATGTGCCAAAAAACGTCATAGTATAGTATGGCCTCAAAATGGGCCAAAAAAAGTCATACTTTAGTATGGCCTCAAAATGTCATAAAAAACGTCATAGTATAGTATGGCGTCAAAATCGGCCAAAAAAAGTCATACTTTAGTATGGCCTCAAAATGTCATAAAAAACGTCATAGTATAGTATGGCGTCAAAATGGGCCAAAAAAAGTCATACTTTAGTATGGCCTCAAATTGTGCCAAAAAACGTCATAGTATAGTATGGCGTCAAAATGGGCCAAAAAAAGTCATACTTCAGTATGGCCTCAAAATGTCATAAAAAACGTCATAGTATAGTATGGCGTCAAAATCGGCCAAAAAAAGTCATACTTCAGTATGGCCTCAAAATGTCATAAAAAACGTCATAGTATAGTATGGCGTCAAAATGGGCCAAAAAAAGTCATACTTTAGTATGGCCTCAAAATGTCATAAAAAAACGTCATAGTATAGTATGGCGTCAAAATGGGCCAAAAAAAGTCATACTTTAGTATGGCCTCAAAATGGGCCAAAAAAAGTCATACTTTAGTATGGCCTCAAAATGTCATAAAAAACGTCATAGTATAGTATGGCGTCAAAATGGGCCAAAAAAAGTCATACTTCAGTATGTAAAAATGTCATAAAAAACGTCATAGTATAGTATGGCGTCAAAATGGGCCAAAAAAAGTCATACTTTAGTATGCCCTCAAAATGTGCCAAAAAACGTCATAGTATAGTATGGCGTCAAAATGGGCCAAAAAAAGTCATACTTTAGTATGGCCTCAAAATGTCATAAAAAACGTCATAGTATAGTATGGCGTCAAAATGGGCCAAAAAAAGTCATACTTTAGTATGGCCTCAAAATGTGCCAAAAAACGTCATAGTATAGTATGGCGTCAAAATGGGCCAAAAAAAGTCATACTTTAGTATGGCCTCAAAATGTGCCAAAAAACGTCATAGTATAGTATGGCGTCAAAATGGGCCAAAAAAAGTCATACTTTAGTATGGCGTCAAAATGGGCCAAAAAAAGTCATACTTTAGTATGGCCTCAAAATGTCATAAAAAACGTCATAGTATAGTATGGCGTCAAAATGGGCCAAAAAAAGTCATACTTTAGTATGGCCTCAAAATGTGCCAAAAAACGTCATACTTTAGTATGGCCTCAAAATGTGCCAAAAAACATCATAGTATAGTATGGCGTCAAAATGGGCCAAAAAAAGTCATACTTTAGTATGGCCTCAAAATGTCATAAAAAACGTCATAGTATAGTATGGCGTCAAAATGGGCCAAAAAAAGTCATACTTTAGTATGGCCTCAAAATGTGCCAAAAAACGTCATAGTATAGTATGGCGTCAAAATGGGCCAAAAAAAGTCATACTTTAGTATGGCCTCAAAATGTGCCAAAAAACGTCATAGTATAGTATGGCGTCAAAATGGGCCAAAAAAAGTCATACTTTAGTATGGCCTCAAAATGTCATAAAAAACGTCATAGTATAGTATGGCGTCAAAATGGGCCAAAAAAAGTCATACTTTAGTATGGCCTCAAAATGTCATAAAAAACGTCATAGTATAGTATGGCGTCAAAATGGGCCAAAAAAAGTCATACTTTAGTATGGCCTCAAAATGTGCCAAAAAACGTCATAGTATAGTATGGCGTCAAAATGGGCCAAAAAAAGTCATACTTTAGTATGGCCTCAAAATGTCATAAAAAACGTCATAGTATAGTATGGCGTCAAAATGGGCCAAAAAAAAGTCATACTTTAGTATGGCCTCAAAATGTGCCAAAAAACGTCATAGTATAGTATGGCGTCAAAATGTCATAAAAAACGTCATAGTATAGTATGGCGTCAAAATGGGCCAAAAAAAGTCATACTTTAGTATGGCCTCAAAATGTGCCAAAAAACGTCATAGTATAGTATGGCGTCAAAATGGGCCAAAAAAAGTCATACTTTAGTATGGCCTCAAAATGTGCCAAAAAACGTCATAGTATAGTATGGCGTCAAAATGGGCCAAAAAAAGTCATACTTTAGTATGGCCTCAAAATGTCATAAAAAACGTCATAGTATAGTATGGCGTCAAAATGGGCCAAAAAAAGTCATACTTTAGTATGGCCTCGAAATGTCATAAAAAACGTCATAGTATAGTATGGCGTCAAAATGGGCCAAAAAAAGTCATACTTTAGTATGGCCTCAAAATGTCATAAAAAACGTCATAGTATAGTATGGCGTCAAAATGGGCCAAAAAAAGTCATACTTTAGTATGGCTTCAAAATGTCATAAAAAACGTCATAGTATGGTATGGCGTCAAAATGGGCCAAAAAAAGTCATACCTCAGTATGGCCTCAAAATGTCATAAAAAACGTCATAGTATAGTATGGCGTCAAAATGGGCCAAAAAAAGTCATACTTTAGTATGGCCTCAAAATGTCATAAAAAACGTCATAGTATAGTATGGCGTCAAAATGGGCCAAAAAAAGTCATACTTTAGTATGGCCTCAAAATGTGCCAAAAAACGTCATAGTATAGTATGGCGTCTAAATGTCATAAAAAACGTCATAGTATAGTATGGCGTCAAAATGGGCCAAAAAAAGTCATACTTTAGTATGGCCTCAAAATGTGCCAAAAAACGTCATACTTTAGTATGGCCTCAAAATGTCATAAAAAACGTCATAGTATAGTATGGCATCAAAATGGGCCAAAAAAAGTCATACTTTAGTATGGCCTCAAAATGTGCCAAAAAACGTCATAGTATAGTATGGCGTCAAAATGTCATAAAAAACGTCATAGTATAGTATGGCGTCAAAATGGGCCAAAAAAAGTCATACTTTAGTATGGCCTCAAATTGTGCCAAAAAACGTCATAGTATAGTATGGCGTCAAAATGGGCCAAAAAAAGTCATACTTTAGTATGGCCTCAAAATGTGCCAAAAAACGTCATAGTATAGTATGGCGTCAAAATGGGCCAAAAAAAGTCATACTTTAGTATGCCCTCAAAATGTCATAAAAAGCGTCATAGTATAGTATGGCGTCAAAATGGGCCAAAAAAAGTCATACTTTAGTATGGCCTCAAAATGTCATAAAACACGTCATAGTATAGTATGGCGTCAAAATGGGCCAAAAAAAGTCATACTTTAGTATGGCCTCAAAATGTGCCAAAAAACGTCATAGTATAGTATGGCCTCAAAATGGGCCAAAAAAAGTCATACTTTAGTATGGCTGCAAAATGTCATAAAAAGCGTCATAGTATAGTATGGCGTCAAAATGGGCCAAAAAAAGTCATACTTTAGTATGGCCTCAAAATGTCATAAAAAACGTCATAGTATAGTATGGCGTCAAAATGGGCCAAAAAAAGTCATACTTTAGTATGGCCTCAAAATGTGCCAAAAAACGTCATAGTATAGTATGGCGTCAAAATGGGCCAAAAAAAGTCATACTTCAGTATGGCCTCAAAATGTCATAAAAAACGTCATAGTATAGTATGGCGTCAAAATGGGCCAAAAAAAGTCATACTTCAGTATGGCCTCAAAATGTCATAAAAAAACGTCATAGTATAGTATGGCGTCAAAATCGGCCAAAAAAAGTCATACTTTAGTATGGCCTCAAAATGTGCCAAAAAACGTCATAGTATAGTATGGCCTCAAAATGGGCCAAAAAAAGTCATACTTTAGTATGGCCTCAAAATGTCATAAAAAACGTCATAGTATAGTATGGTGTCAAAATGGGCCAAAAAAAGTCATACTTTAGTATGGCCTCAAAATGTCATAAAAAACGTCATAGTATAGTATGGCGTCAAAATGGGCCAAAAAACGTCATAGTATAGTATGGCGTCAAAATGGGCCAAAAAAAGTCATACTTCAGTATGGCCTCAAAATGTCATAAAAAACGTCATAGTATAGTATGGCGTCAAAATCGGCCAAAAAAAGTCATACTTCAGTATGGCCTCAAAATGTCATAAAAAACGTCATAGTATAGTATGGCGTCAAAATGGGCCAAAAAAAGTCATACTTTAGTATGGCCTCAAAATGTCATAAAAAACGTCATAGTATAGTATGGCGTCAAAATGGGCCAAAAAAAGTCATACTTTAGTATGGCCTCAAAATGGGCCAAAAAAAGTCATACTTTAGTATGGCCTCAAAATGTCATAAAAAACGTCATAGTATAGTATGGCGTCAAAATGGGCCAAAAAAAGTCATACTTCAGTATGGCCTCAAAATGTCATAAAAAACGTCATAGTATAGTATGGCGTCAAAATGGGCCAAAAAAAGTCATACTTTAGTATGCCCTCAAAATGTGCCAAAAAATGTCATAGTATAGTATGGCGTCAAAATGGGCCAAAAAAAGTCATACTTTAGTATGGCCTCAAAATGTCATAAAAAACGTCATAGTATAGTATGGCGTCAAAATGGGCCAAAAAAAGTCATACTTTAGTATGGCCTCAAAATGTGCCAAAAAACGTCATAGTATAGTATGGCGTCAAAATGGGCCAAAAAAAGTCATACTTTAGTATGCCCTCAAAATGTGCCAAAAAATGTCATAGTATAGTATGGCGTCAAAATGGGCCAAAAAAAGTCATACTTTAGTATGGCCTCAAAATGTGCCAAAAAACGTCATAGTATAGTATGGCGTCAAAATGGGCCAAAAAAAGTCATACTTTAGTATGGCGTCAAAATGGGCCAAAAAAAGTCATACTTTAGTATGGCCTCAAAATGTCATAAAAAACGTCATAGTATAGTATGGCGTCAAAATGGGCCAAAAAAAGTCATACTTTAGTATGGCCTCAAAATGTGCCAAAAAACGTCATACTTTAGTATGGCCTCAAAATGTGCCAAAAAACATCATAGTATAGTATGGCGTCAAAATGGGCCAAAAAAAGTCATACTTTAGTATGGCCTCAAAATGTCATAAAAAACGTCATAGTATAGTATGGCGTCAAAATGGGCCAAAAAAAGTCATACTTTAGTATGGCCTCAAAATGTGCCAAAAAACGTCATAGTATAGTATGGCGTCAAAATGGGCCAAAAAAAGTCATACTTTAGTATGGCCTCAAAATGTGCCAAAAAACGTCATAGTATAGTATGGCGTCAAAATGGGCCAAAAAAAGTCATACTTTAGTATGGCCTCAAAATGTCATAAAAAACGTCATAGTATAGTATGGCGTCAAAATGGGCCAAAAAAAGTCATACTTTAGTATGGCCTCAAAATGTCATAAAAAACGTCATAGTATAGTATGGCGTCAAAATGGGCCAAAAAAAGTCATACTTTAGTATGGCCTCAAAATGTGCCAAAAAACGTCATAGTATAGTATGGCGTCAAAATGGGCCAAAAAAAGTCATACTTTAGTATGGCCTCAAAATGTCATAAAAAACGTCATAGTATAGTATGGCGTCAAAATGGGCCAAAAAAAGTCATACTTTAGTATGGCCTCAAAATGTGCCAAAAAACGTCATAGTATAGTATGGCGTCAAAATGTCATAAAAAACGTCATAGTATAGTATGGCGTCAAAATGGGCCAAAAAAAGTCATACTTTAGTATGGCCTCAAAATGTCATAAAAAACGTCACAGTATAGTATGGCGTCAAAATGGGCCAAAAAAAGTCATACTTTAGTATGGCCTCAAAATGTGCCAAAAGACGTCATAGTATAGTATGGCGTCAAAATGTCATAAAAAACGTCATAGTATAGTATGGCGTCAAAATGGGCCAAAAAAAGTCATACTTTAGTATGGCCTCAAAATGTCATAAAAAACGTCATAGTATAGTATGGCGTCAAAATGGGCCAAAAAAAGTCATACTTTAGTATGGCCTCAAAATGTCATAAAAAACGTCATAGTATAGTATGGCGTCAAAATGGGCCAAAAAAAGTCATACTTTAGTATGGTCTCAAAATATCATAAAAATCGTCATAGTATGGTATGGCGTCAAAATGGGCCAAAAAAAGTCATACCTCAGTATGGCCTCAAAATGTCATAAAAAACGTCATAGTATAGTATGGCGTCAAAATGGGCCAAAAAAAGTCATACTTTAGTATGGCCTCAAAATGTCATAAAAAACGTCATAGTATAGTATGGCGTCAAAATGGGCCAAAAAAAGTCATACTTTAGTATGGCCTCAAAATGTGCCAAAAAACGTCATAGTATAGTATGGCGTCAAAATGGGCCAAAAAAAGTCATACTTTAGTTTGGCCTCAAAATGTCATAAAAAACGTCATAGTATAGTATGGCGTCAAAATGGGCCAAAAAAAGTCATACTTTAGTATGGCCTCGAAATGTCATAAAAAACGTCATAGTATAGTATGGCGTCAAAATGGGCCAAAAAAAGTCATACTTTAGTATGGCCTCAAAATGTCATAAAAAACGTCATAGTATAGTATGGCGTCAAAATGGGCCAAAAAAAGTCATACTTTAGTATGGCTTCAAAATGTCATAAAAAACGTCATAGTATGGTATGGCGTCAAAATGGGCCAAAAAAAGTCATACCTCAGTATGGCCTCAAAATGTCATAAAAAACGTCATAGTATAGTATGGCGTCAAAATGGGCCAAAAAAAGTCATACTTTAGTATGGCCTCAAAATGTGCCAAAAAAACGTCATAGTATAGTATGGCGTCTAAATGTCATAAAAAACGTCATAGTATAGTATGGCGTCAAAATGGGCCAAAAAAAGTCATACTTTAGTATGGCCTCAAAATGTGCCAAAAAACGTCATACTTTAGTATGGCCTCAAAATGTCATAAAAAACGTCATAGTATAGTATGGCATCAAAATGGGCCAAAAAAAGTCATACTTTAGTATGGCCTCAAAATGTGCCAAAAAACGTCATAGTATAGTATGGCGTCAAAATGTCATAAAAAACGTCATAGTATAGTATGGCGTCAAAATGGGCCAAAAAAAGTCATACTTTAGTATGGCCTCAAATTGTGCCAAAAAACGTCATAGTATAGTATGGCGTCAAAATGGGCCAAAAAAAGTCATACTTTAGTATGGCCTCAAAATGTGCCAAAAAACGTCATAGTATAGTATGGCGTCAAAATGGGCCAAAAAAAGTCATACTTTAGTATGCCCTCAAAATGTCATAAAAAGCGTCATAGTATAGTATGGCGTCAAAATGGGCCAAAAAAAGTCATACTTTAGTATGGCCTCAAAATGTCATAAAACACGTCATAGTATAGTATGGCGTCAAAATGGGCCAAAAAAAGTCATACTTTAGTATGGCCTCAAAATGTGCCAAAAAACGTCATAGTATAGTATGGCCTCAAAATGGGCCAAAAAAAGTCATACTTTAGTATGGCCTCAAAATGTCATAAAAAGCGTCATAGTATAGTATGGCGTCAAAATGGGCCAAAAAAAGTCATACTTTAGTATGGCCTCAAAATGTCATAAAAAACGTCATAGTATAGTATGGCGTCAAAATGGGCCAAAAAAAGTCATACTTTAGTATGGCCTCAAAATGTGCCAAAAAACGTCATAGTATAGTATGGCGTCAAAATGGGCCAAAAAAAGTCATACTTCAGTATGGCCTCAAAATGTCATAAAAAACGTCATAGTATAGTATGGCGTCAAAATGGGCCAAAAAAAGTCATACTTCAGTATGGCCTCAAAATGTCATAAAAAAACGTCATAGTATAGTATGGCGTCAAAATGGGCCAAAAAAAGTCATACTTTAGTATGGCCTCAAATTGTGCCAAAAAACGTCATAGTATAGTATGGCGTCAAAATGGGCCAAAAAAAGTCATACTTCAGTATGGCCTCAAAATGTCATAAAAAACGTCATAGTATAGTATGGCGTCAAAATCGGCCAAAAAAAGTCATACTTCAGTATGGCCTCAAAATGTCATAAAAAACGTCATAGTATAGTATGGCGTCAAAATGGGCCAAAAAAAGTCATACTTTAGTATGGCCTCAAAATGTCATAAAAAACGTCATAGTATAGTATGGCGTCAAAATGGGCCAAAAAAAGTCATACTTTAGTATGGCCTCAAAATGGGCCAAAAAAAGTCATACTTTAGTATGGCCTCAAAATGTCATAAAAAACGTCATAGTATAGTATGGCGTCAAAATGGGCCAAAAAAAGTCATACTTCAGTATGGCCTCAAAATGTCATAAAAAACGTCATAGTATAGTATGGCGTCAAAATGGGCCAAAAAAAGTCATACTTTAGTATGCCCTCAAAATGTGCCAAAAAATGTCATAGTATAGTATGGCGTCAAAATGGGCCAAAAAAAGTCATACTTTAGTATGGCCTCAAAATGTCATAAAAAACGTCATAGTATAGTATGGCGTCAAAATGGGCCAAAAAAAGTCATACTTTAGTATGGCCTCAAAATGTGCCAAAAAACGTCATAGTATAGTATGGCGTCAAAATGGGCCAAAAAAAGTCATACTTTAGTATGCCCTCAAAATGTGCCAAAAAATGTCATAGTATAGTATGGCGTCAAAATGGGCCAAAAAAAGTCATACTTTAGTATGGCCTCAAAATGTGCCAAAAAACGTCATAGTATAGTATGGCGTCAAAATGGGCCAAAAAAAGTCATACTTTAGTATGGCTTCAAAATGTCATAAAAAGCGTCATAGTACAGTATGGCGTCAAAATGGGCCAAAAAAAGTCATACTTTAGTATGGCCTCAAAATGTCATAAAAAACGTCATAGTATAGTATGGCGTCAAAATGGGCCAAAAAAAGTCATACTTTAGTATGGCCTCAAAATGTGCCAAAAAACGTCATAGTATAGTATGGCGTCAAAATCGGCCAAAAAAAGTCATAGTATAGTATGGCGTCAAAATGGGCCAAAAAAAGCCATACTTTAGTATGGCCTCAAAATGTGCCAAAAAACGTCATAGTATAGTATGGCGTCAAAATGGGCCAAAAAACGTCATAGTATAGTATGGCGTCAAAATCGGCCAAAAAAAGTCATACTTTAGTATGGCCTCAAAATGTCATAAAAAACGTCATAGTATAGTATGGCGTCAAAATGGGCCAAAAAAAGTCATACTTTAGTATGGCCTCAAAATGTCATAAAAAACATCATAGTATAGTATGGCGTCAAAATGGGCCAAAAAAAGTCATACTTTAGTATGGCCTCAAAATGTGCCAAAAAACGTCATAGTATAGTATGGCGTCAAAATGGGCCAAAAAAAGTCATACTTTAGTATGCCCTCAAAATGTGCCAAAAAACGTCATAGTATAGTATGGCGTCAAAATGGGCCAAAAAAAGTCATACTTTAGTATGGCTTCAAAATGTCATAAAAAACGTCATAGTATAGTATGGCCTCAAAATGTGCCAAAAAAAGTCATACTTTAGTATGGCCTCAAAATGTCATAAAAAACGTCATAGTATAGTATGGCGTCAAAATGGGCCAAAAAAAGTCATACTTTAGTATGGCCTCAAAATGTCATAAAAAACGTCATAGTACAGTATGGCGTCAAAATGGGCCAAAAAAAGTCATACTTTAGTATGGCTTCAAAATGTCATAAAAAACGTCATAGTATGGTATGGCGTCAAAATGGGCCAAAAAAAGTCATACCTCAGTATGGCCTCAAAATGTCATAAAAAACGTCATAGTATAGTATGGCGTCAAAATGGGCCAAAAAAAGTCATACTTTAGTATGGCCTCAAAATGTCATAAAAAACGTCATAGTATAGTATGGCGTCAAAATGGGCCAAAAAAAGTCATACTTTAGTATGGCCTCAAAATGTGCCAAAAAACGTCATAGTATAGTATGGCGTCAAAATGTCATAAAAAACGTCATAGTATAGTATGGCGTCAAAATGGGCCAAAAAAAGTCATACTTTTGTATGGCCTCAAAATGTGCCAAAAAACGTCATACTTTAGTATGGCCTCAAAATGTCATAAAAAACGTCATAGTATAGTATGGCGTCAAAATGGGCCAAAAAAAGTCATACTTTAGTATGGCCTCAAAATGTGCCAAAAAATGTCATAGTATAGTATGGCGTCAAAATGGGCCAAAAAAAGTCATACTTTAGTATGGCCTCAAAATGTGCCAAAAAACGTCATAGTATAGTATGGCGTCAAAATGGGCCAAAAAAAATCATACTTTAGTATGGCCTCAAAATGTCATAAAAAACGTCATAGTATAGTATGGCGTCAAAATGGGCCAAAAAAAGTCATACTTTAGTATGGCCTCAAAATGTGCCAAAAAACGTCATAGTATAGTATGGCGTCAAAATGGGCCAAAAAAAGTCATACTTTAGTATGGCCTCAAAATGGGCCAAAAAACGTCATAGTATAGTATGGCGTCAAAATGGGCCAAAAAAAGTCATACTTTAGTATGGCCTCAAAATGGGCCAAAAAAAGTCATACTTTAGTATGGCCTCAAAATGTCATAAAAAACGTCATAGTATAGTATGGCGTCAAAATCGGCCAAAAAAAGTCATACTTCAGTATGGCCTCAAAATGTCATAAAAAACGTCATAGTATAGTATGGCGTCAAAATGGGCCAAAAAAAGTCATACTTTAGTATGCCCTCAAAATGTGCCAAAAAATGTCATAGTATAGTATGGCGTCAAAATGGGCCAAAAAAAGTCATACTTTAGTATGGCCTCAAAATGTCATAAAAAACGTCATAGTATAGTATGGCGTCAAAATGGGCCAAAAAAAGTCATACTTTAGTATGGCCTCAAAATGTCATAAAAAACGTCATAGTATAGTATGGCGTCAAAATGGGCCAAAAAAAGTCATACTTTAGTATGGCCTCAAAATGTCATAAAAAACGTCATAGTATAGTATGGCGTCAAAATGGGCCAAAAAAAGTCATACTTTAGTATGGCCTCAAAATGTGCCAAAAAACGTCATAGTATAGTATGGCGTCAAAATGGGCCAAAAAAAGTCATACTTTAGTATGCCCTCAAAATGTGCCAAAAAATGTCATAGTATAGTATGGCGTCAAAATGGGCCAAAAAAAGTCATACTTTAGTATGGCCTCAAAATGTCATAAAAAACGTCATAGTATAGTATGGCGTCAAAATGGGCCAAAAAAAGTCATACTTTAGTATGGCCTCAAAATGTCATAAAAAACGTCATAGTATAGTATGGCGTCAAAATCAGCCAAAAAAAGTCATACTTTAGTATGGGCTCAAAATGTCATAAAAAACGTCATAGTATAGTATGGCGTCAAAATGGCCCAAAAAAAGTCATACTTTAGTATGGCCTCAAAATGTGCCAAAAAACGTCATAGTACAGTATGGCGTCAAAATGGGCCAAAAAAAGTCATACTTTAGTATGGCCTCAAAATGTCATAAAAAACGTCATAGTACAGTATGGCGTCAAAATGGGCCAAAAAAAGTCATACTTTAGTATGGCCTCAAAATGTCATAAAAAACGTCATAGTACAGTATGGCGTCAAAATGGGCCAAAAAAAGTCATACTTTAGTATGGCCTCAAAATGTCATAAAAAACGTCATAGTACAGTATGGCGTCAAAATCGGCCAAAAAAAATCATACTTTAGTATGGCCTCAAAATGTGCCAAAAAGCGTCATAGTACAGTATGGCGTCAAAATGGGCCAAAAAAAGTCATACTTTAGTATGGCCTCAAAATGTGCCAAAAAACGCCATAGTATAGTATGGCGTCAAAATCGGCCAAAAAAAGTCATAGTATAGTATGGCGTCAAAATGGGCCAAAAAAAACCATACTTTAGTATGGCCTCAAAATGTGCCAAAAAACGTCATAGTATAGTATGGCGTCAAAATGGGCCAGAAAAAGTCATACTTTAGTATGGCCTCAAAATGTGCCAAAAAACGTCATAGTATAGTATGGCGTCAAAATGGGCCAAAAAAAGTCATACTTTAGTATGGCCTCAAAATGTCATAAAAAACGTCATAGTATAGTATGGCGTCAAAATGGGCCAAAAAAAGTCATACTTTAGTATGGCCTCAAAATGTCATAAAAAACGTCATAGTATAGTATGGCATCAAAATGGGCCAAAAAAAGTCATACTTTAGTATGGCCTCAAAATGTGCCAAAAAGCGTCATAGTACAGTATGGCGTCAAAATGGGCCAAAAAAAGTCATACTTTAGTATGGCCTCAAAATGTCATAAAAAACGTCATAGTATAGTATGGCGTCAAAATGGGCCAAAAAAAGTCATACTTTAGTATGGCCTCAAAATGTGCCAAAAAACGTCATAGTATAGTATGGCGTCAAAATCGGCCAAAAAAAGTCATAGTATAGTATGGCGTCAAAATGGGCCAAAAAAAGCCATACTTTAGTATGGCCTCAAAATGTGCCAAAAAACGTCATAGTATAGTATGGCGTCAAAATGGGCCAAAAAACGTCATAGTATAGTATGGCGTCAAAATCGGCCAAAAAAAGTCATACTTTAGTATGGCCTCAAAATGTCATAAAAAACGTCATAGTATAGTATGGCGTCAAAATGGGCCAAAAAAAGTCATACTTTAGTATGGCCTCAAAATGTCATAAAAAACATCATAGTATAGTATGGCGTCAAAATGGGCCAAAAAAAGTCATACTTTAGTATGGCCTCAAAATGTGCCAAAAAACGTCATAGTATAGTATGGCGTCAAAATGGGCCAAAAAAAGTCATACTTTAGTATGGCCTCAAAATGTCATAAAAAACGTCATAGTATAGTATGGCCTCAAAATGTGCCAAAAAACGTCATAGTATAGTATGGCGTCAAAATGGGCCAAAAAAAGTCATACTTTAGTATGGCCTCAAAATGTCATAAAAAACATCATAGTATAGTATGGCGTCAAAATGGGCCAAAAAAAGTCATACTTTAGTATGGCCTCAAAATGTCATAAAAAACGTCATAGTAAAGTATGGCGTCAAAATGGGCCAAAAAAAGTCATACTTTAGTATGGCCTCAAAATGTCATAAAAAACGTCATAGTATAGTATGGCGTCAAAATGGGCCAAAAAAAGTCATACTTTAGTATGGCCTCAAAATGTGCCAAAAAACGTCATAGTATAGTATGGCGTCAAAATGGGCCAAAAAAAGTCATACTTTAGTATGGCCTCAAAATGTCATAAAAAACGTCATAGTATAGTATGGCCTCAAAATGTGCCAAAAAACGTCATAGTATAGTATGGCGTCAAAATGGGCCAAAAAAAGTCATACTTTAGTATGGCCTCAAAATGTCATAAAAAACGTCATAGTATAGTATTGCGTCAAAATGGGCCAAAAAAAGTCATACTTTAGTATGGCCTCAAAATGTGCCAAAAAACGTCATAGTATAGTATGGCGTCAAAATCGGCCAAAAAAAGTCATAGTATAGTATGGCGTCAAAATGGGCCAAAAAAAGCCATACTTTAGTATGGCCTCAAAATGTGCCAAAAAACGTCATAGTATAGTATGGCGTCAAAATGGGCCAAAAAACGTCATAGTATAGTATGGCGTCAAAATGGGCCAAAAAAAGTCATACTTTAGTATGGCCTCAAAATGTCATAAAAAAACGTCATAGTATAGTATGGCGTCAAAATGGGCCAAAAAAAGTCTTACTTTAGTATGGCCTCAAAATGTGCCAAAAAACGTCATAGTATAGTATGGCGTCAAAATGGGCCAAAAAAAGTCATACTTTAGTATGGCCTCAAAATGGGCCAAAAAAGTCATAGTTTAGTATGGCGTCAAAATCGGCCAAAAAAAGTCATACTTTAGTATGGCCTCAAAATGTGCCAAAAAACGTCATAGTACAGTATGGCGTAAAAATGGGCCAAAAAAAGTCATACTTTAGTATGGCCTCAAAATGTCATAAAAAACGTCATAGTATAGTATGGCGTCAAAATGGGCCAAAAAAAGTCATACTTTAGTATGGCCTCAAAATGTCATAAAAAACGTCATAGTATAGTATGGCCTCAAAATGTGCCAAAAAACGTCATAGTATAGTATGGCGTCAAAATGGGCCAAAAAAAGTCATACTTTAGTATGGGCTCAAAATGTCATAAAAAACGTCATAGTATAGTATGGCGTCAAAATGGGCCAAAAAAAGTCATACTTTAGTATGGCGTCAAAATGTGCCAAAAAAGTCATAGTATAGTATGGCGTCAAAATCGGCCAAAAAAAGTCATACTTTAGTATGGCCTCAAAATGTGTCAAAAAACGTCATAGTACAGTATGGCGTAAAAATGGGCCAAAAAAAGTCATACTTTAGTATGGCCTCAAAATGTCATAAAAAACGTCATAGTATAGTATGGCGTCAAAATGGGCCAAAAAAAGTCATACTTTAGTATGGCCTCAAAATGTCATAAAAAACGTCATAGTATAGTATGGCCTCAAAATGTGCCAAAAAACGTCATAGTATAGTATGGCGTCAATATGGGCCAAAAAAAGTCATACTTTAGTATGGGCTCAAAATGTCATAAAAAACGTCATAGTATAGTATGGCGTCAAAATCGGCCAAAAAAAGTCATACTTTAGTATGGCCTCAAAATGTCATAAAAAATGTCATAGTATAGTATGGCGTCAAAATGGGCCAAAAAAAGTCATACTTTAGTATGGCCTCAAAATGTCATAAAAAACGTCATAGTATAGTATGGCGTCAAATTGGGCCAAAAAAAGTCATACTTTAGTATGGCCTCAAAATGTGCCAAAAAACGTCATAGTATAGTATGGCGTCAAAATGGGCCAAAAAAAGTCATACTTTAGTATGGCCTCAAAATGTCATAAAAAACGTCATAGTATAGTATGGCGTCAAAATGGGCCAAAAAAAGTCTTACTTTAGTATGGCCTCAAAATGTCATAAAAAACGTCATAGTATAGTATGGCGTCAAAATGGGCCAAAAAAAGTCATACTTTAGTATGGGCTCAAAATGTCATAAAAAACGTCATAGTATAGTATGGCGTCAAAATGGGCCAAAAAAGTCATACTTTAGTATGGCCTCAAAATGTGCCAAAAAACGTCATAGTATAGTATGGCGTCAAAATCGGCCAAAAAAAGTCATACTTCAGCTTGGCCTCAAAATGTCATAAAAAACGTCATAGTTTAGTATGGCGTCAAAATCGGCCAAAAAAAGTCTTACTTTAGTATGGCCTCAAAATGTCATAAAAAATGTCATAGTATAGTATGGCGTCAAAATCGGCCAAAAAAAGTCATAGTATAGTATGGCCTCAAAATCGGCCAAAAAAAGTCATACTTTAGTATGGCCTCAAAATGTGCCAAAAAACGTCATAGTATAGTATGGCGTCAAAATGGGCCAAAAAAAGTCATACTTTAGTATGGGCTCAAAATGTGCCAAAAAACGTCATAGTATAGTATGGCGTCAAAATGGGCCAAAAAAAGTCATACTTTAGTATGGCCTCAAAATGTCATAAAAAACGTCATAGTATAGTATGGCGTCAAAATGGGCCAAAAAAAGTCATACTTTAGTATGTCTTCAAAATGTCATAAAAAAACGTCATAGTATAGTATGGTGTCAAAATCAGCAAAAAAAGTCATACTTTAGTATGACCTCAAAATGTGCCAAAAAACGTCATAGTATAGTAAGGCTTCAAAATCGGCCAAAAAATTGTCATAGTAAAAAAAGTTTCGAAATCAGCCAAAAAAGCTTTAACATAAGCCAAAAAAGTCATACTTTAGTATGGCCTCAAAATATGCCAAAAAACGTCATAGTATAGTAAGACTTTAAAATAGCCCAAAAAAATGCATAGTTTAGTATGGCCTCAAAATGTGCCAAAAAACATCATAGCATAGTAAGGCTTCAAGATATGCCAAAAAGTCATATTTTAGTATGCCCTCTTGTGTGGCCGAGAAACCTGTTATAAAACAATGAGTTGCAGCAGTTTGGAGCAGTTCCCAATTCCATTTTATTTGTCAAAAATGAGAATCTTGCTTAGAAACTCCAAGGTAAAAATTCACAATGGGCAACCAGACAGAAAAATGTAAGCAAAAAAAAAGAATAATAACAAAAAGAACTCACTTCTCAAGAAGAATCAAAGTAATACACAACAAAAGAATTCACTCTAACTGCCTTCCTGGCTATACCCTTAAAACTCGGGCCCACGGCAGGAGCTACATTCTGGAGCTGTGTTTGGGAGCTGTGCTTCTCTTCTCTGGGCCCCAATCACCACAGCCTCCTCACTTTTATACTGGTGGACTGCACCTTCCCAGCTAATCAAAATCAATTATGTCCTCCATCACATTTACAGTAATAACAATATCAAATAACACATTGTCACATAGAAGTTCAGTTAAACTTACATTAAAAACACATATTTCTTTCTAAACAGGATACTTATACCGGTTATTTCGGCACAAAAGACAAAACACCTCTTCCACTCTACCACACTTGGTTTCTTCCCCTGTGAATCCCCCTATTTAACCAAATGGACCGCTCCAGCCCAAGTTTGGCTGTTCCTGGTCTGACAGAGGAAGAAGTGCAACAAAGGAGACAGGTGAACACAGTATAAATGCAATAAATCAAATCCACAATCACAATGCCTCTTCTCTTCTTCACCCCTTCATCCAAATGTTCATACCACACACATCACCACCAAAAGTTCACACCAGGATCGACATTCTGATAAAGTGAGAAGTGAGAAAGAGTGTGTAGTGCATGTGCCTTACTTTAGGGCATGGGCTCTCCCCTTGACTCCCCGTGAAATATGCCAAAAAACATCATAGCATAGTAAGGCTTCAAGATATGCCAAAAAGTCATATTTTAGTATGCCCTCTTGTGTGGCCGAGAAACCTGTTATAAAACAATGAGTTGCAGCAGTTTGGAGCAGTTCCCAATTCCATTTTATTTGTCAAAAATGAGAATCTTGCTTAGAAACTCCAAGGTAAAAATTCACAATGGGCAACCAGACAGAAAAATGTAAGCAAAAAAAAAAGAATAATAACAAAAAGAACTCACTTCTCAAGAAGAATCAAAGTAATACACAACAAAAGAATTCACTCTAACTGCCTTCCTGGCTATACCCTTAAAACTCGGGCCCACGGCAGGAGCTACATTCTGGAGCTGTGTTTGGGAGCTGTGCTTCTCTTCTCTAGGCCCCAATCACCACAGCCTCCTCACTTTTATACTGGTGGACTGCACCTTCCCAGCTAATCAAAATCAATTATGTCCTCCATCACATTTACAGTAATAACAATATCAAATAACACATTGTCACATAGAAGTTCAGTTAAACTTACATTAAAAACACATATTTCTTTCTAAACAGGATACTTATACCGGTTATTTCGGCACAAAAGACAAAACACCCCTTCCACTCTACCACACTTGGTTTCTTCCCCTGTGAATCCCCCTATTTAACCAAATGGACCGCTCCAGCCCAAGTTTGGCTGTTCCTGGTCTGACAGAGGAAGAAGTGCAACAAAGGAGACAGGTGAACAAAGTTTAAATGCAATAAATCAAATCCACAATCACAATGCCTCTTCTCTTCTTCACCCCTTCATCCAAATGTTCATACCACACACATCACCACCAAAAGTTCACACCAGGATCAACATTCTGATAAAGTGAGAAGTGAGAAAGAGTGTGTAGTGCATGTGCCTTACTTTAGGGCATGGGCTCTCCCCGTGACTCCCCGTGAAATATGCCAAAAAAGGTCATAGTATAGTAAGGCTTCAAAATGGGCCAAAAAAAGTCATACTTTAATATGGCCTCAAAATGTCATAAAAAACGTCATAGTATAGTAAGGCGTCAAAATCGGCCAAAAAAAGTCATACTTTAGTATGGCCTCAAAATGTCATAAAAAACGTCATAGTATAGTATGGCGTCAAAATGGGCCAAAAAAAGTCATACTTTAGTATGGCCTCAAAATGTCATAAAAAAACGTCATAGTATAGTATGGCGTCAAAATGGGCCAAAAAAAGTCATACTTTAGTATGGCCTCAAAATATGCCAAAAAAGGTCATTGTATAGTAAGGCTTTAAAATAGGCTAAAAAAAAAAGGCATATTTTAGTATGGCCTCAAAATGTCATAAAAATGGTCATAGTATAGTAAGGCTTCAAAATAGGCCAAAAAAAGTTATTTCGGCACAAAAGATAAAACACCTCTTCCACTCTACCACACTTGGTTTCTTCCCCTGTGAATCCCCCTATTTAACCAAATGGACCGCTCCAGCCCAAGTTTGGCTGTTCCTGGTCTGACAGAGGAAGAAGTGCAACAAAGGAGACAGGTGAACACAGTATAAATGCAATAAATCAAATCCACAATCACAATGCCTCTTCTCTTCTTCACCCCTTCATCCAAATGTTCATACCACACACATCACCACCAAAAGTTCACACCAGGATCGACATTCTGATAAAGTGAGAAGTGAGAAAGAGTGTGTAGTGCATGTGCCTTACTTTAGGGCATGGGCTCTCCCCTTGACTCCCCGTGAAATATGCAAAAAAGGGCATAGTATAGTAAGGCTTCAAAATAGGCCAAAAAAGTCATACTTTAGTATGACCTCAAAATGTCACAAAAAACGTCATAGTATAGTAAGGCTTTAAAATAGGCCAAAAAAAGTCATACTTTAGTATGGCCTCAAAATGTCATTTAATTTAATCAGTAAAACAATCTGAAGAGCCACTTGGGAGCCGAAAGAGCTGGCTCTCCTTAGTGAGCCGAGCCAAAAGAGCCGGTTCTCTAAAAAGACCCAGAATTCCCATCACTAATCATCATCATCATCATCATCACTGCTGCTGTCATCAACACTTTGGCTTTCTGTTTTTTGTTTTTTAATCTGCTTGTTTACGAAGAAAAAACGAAAATGTAATCAAGACTAGTACAATTTTTTTCTCAAGGAAAAATACATTTAGCAGTTTTTTTTCCAACCGTGTTCATGTTATTGTTCATTCTTATAAAAACACCATATAGCCTATATTTTTTTTAAATTTATATTTATATGTATATTCATATTTATACATACATACACACATACATACACACACACACTATATAGACGCTATATAAACGTAGTAATAGGGAATAAGCAGAGCTATAAATGTAAAAATGTGAAAAAAAAAATCAATATTTTTTATCTATTGTGTAATTCAGAAACTTCTGTTTGACTTTTTTGGACTATTTTCAGCTTTACACCATTTAGATTATTATATCTTATTATATCTCATATCTCATATGAGATTTATTTCCACCCAGGTTAACTTCTATGTTTACAGCTGTTAACATGTATTAATAAAGTGTTTGCATGTGTTTAACTGCCCAAAATTCATTAAAAACGTGAAGTCAGCAAATCGTTTGTTGACTTAATACCTGTTGTTACAGCCTGGTGTTAAAGCCAGATTTTCTTACTTTGAGGAAAAACCAAAATGAACCCACTGTCTGGTGAAACAGGATGGCATTACACCTGGAGAAGGCGGTAACAAAGTAAACAGGATGGCTGAATGACTGAAATAACAATCTGCATGTTTGTTCAAGGGTTCTGTTCTGTCAGGTATTAACTGTTTCCTGTATTCTGTCCTGAGAATATAGTTCTCTGATTTATATGAGTTATAATGTGTTGGTGATTTGCTGTGTCCATAATATTTTTTGAACCTTGCCTTCTACATATAGAATTTCCTCTTGTAGGACAATAGATAAACCAGATTGACGGAAGTGAATTGGATTCATAGATCATCAGAAACATCAGAGAACAGTGGTTACTACAGCTCCAGGATCTGCACCGCATTACCTTCCACTGCTCACGTGAAGGCTCCATCCTTGAAACATTAGGTAATGTGACAAATAAGAAAAAGATATAAACAAGTAAAAAGTAAAATACTTTCTAAAATTCAGATCTTTCTTGTGAGGGAATGGGCTCATTTATATATCATATGTTTTGACTGATGAAAGGACAAAGAAGAGCTATAAAAAGGAGCAGGGTTGTTATGAAGAACATTCAACACCTGACAGGTCCTGTAAAACATTTATCCTCTTAAATGGTGAGTATTTTTTAAAGTGAAGTTTAGCACATATAGTGTATCTACAGCTGAAGTTCAGAGATAAAAATACTTGTCTGTGTATTTTTGGTCATTGCATTTTTAATCCATAACATTCAATCCATGTTTTAAATGCAGTTTTAGTGTAATATATTGTATCTGCTGTTTCTAAATTGAGTTCAAATTAATCTATCGTTGTCCCCAACAACTTCTATCTTTATATTAACTGTTCAGAACAGCTTACTGTACTTTATAAAACACTGTGTAAAAAAACAATTTAAAGGGAAAACTGTCTACCCCTTAAATACACCTTAAAATTCAATTTACTATTTTCAATTTAATATTTTCATTACTGATTCATCTGCCGATTCTGCAAACTGTTAGAGAATTGTCCAAACAGCCCATCCCAGTTTTAGAGAGCCCAAGGTGATGTCTTCAAATATCCTGTTTTGTCTGTCCAAACTGTCTAAAACTCACGGATGTTCAGTTTACAATTATTTATAGGCACTTCAGCTTGAAAAACTCAGACTCTGACAGTTAACAACATGCTAAAATAGTTCCGGATTATTTTTCTATCAATCAAATAATGACTAAAAATTGACTGTTGTTCTTGTTGTTGACTTAACTGTTTCAGTTCTGCTCCAAACCTGGAAATGGGAAGGAAACCCTGAATAAGTGAGCAGAGAAACTTGAGAATTGTTGATGTCTCCCTACAGGACTGGAAGGCTCACTGAAAGCTTTGATAACACCTCACTCAGTCACTCAAGCTGATTTTTACTCTGTAAGTCAGGTTATGGATAACCAGACCACAAGAAGTAAATGAGTAAATACACTGGTATTTTTTCCATTATTTGGGTGCCTCTTTAAAAACCCAAACATGAACAAAAATGATTCTCATTAATACTTTGAACCTGCAGCAGGATAAAGCTATAAATAAAAACACAACATCTTCGAAACATTACTCATCTTTAACTGAAGAACTTGTCAATACTTTCTCTTATTAATGAATGATTGATAATATGAGGTGTTGGTCTGGGAAGAAACACCAAAGTAGTGAGACCTGTGTGGTAAGCTTATCTTCTTTGCTGAACTCGGTGTTCTCCGATTTTAATGGCATGGCTGTCTCCATGTGTCCTGTTCTCTTCCATTTCAAAGTAAGAGTCCTGAAGTTCAGCCACAGCATCACCTCCTCCTCATTTCCTCTCCCCCCATTTACTCTCTTCCTCGTCTCTGCCGACCAGCTGAGTTTTTCATAGAACGCTCGTTGTCTGCTCGTCTCTGTCTCCTCGTCATCCTCCTCTTTCCTCTGTCGTCAGGGTTACAGAGATCTGGCATCAGCCTTTCCTCTAATGTCTCTTTATCTCTTCCTTCTTAATCTCCTCACTTCCCCTCTTCTCCTCCTCCTTGCTCTGATGGCCATCTGACGGAGATGTGGTAAGACTTCAGCTCCTCCTCAGACACCCGGTCAGGGGCCCGGCTCATAAGGTCATGACCCCGGAACGACTTGGGAAAGGCAATGACGTCACGAATGCTGGAAGCACTGACCATGATGGAGACCAGCCGGTCCAAACCTAAGCATGGATGAGACATCAGACAACATCCAATCATTTTTAGCCTCTCAGCTCATTAAATTAAACATTTTTTAGTAGTGATACATTTTACAAAGTTATAGACAAAAAAGTTATTTTGTGTTTCTCTTTTTTGTGAGCTGGCCTTACCCAAAGCAATGCCTCCATGTGGTGGCGCTCCTGAGTCCAGAGCCTCCAGCAGGTGAAAGAGCAGACTGGGATCCTCCTGCAGCAGACACAAGTCAAAACGAGTCAGAACCAGCGACTGATTCCACCCAGTTCCAAACGAAAGGCTAACCTCTGGCAAAACAGGCAGTAACTCACCTTGAGGATATTCTTCAGGACGTGCAGCTGCTCTGAGGCTTTGTGGATACGGATGGATCCTCCTCCAATCTCACAGCCGTTCAACACCAGGTCATAGTGCTGACCACATACCTGGGTAAAGTAAAAACACACGGCATGAGGCCTGCACCCCACAGGAAGGATCATTATTTCTAACTGTCCAAAAATGAATTTAAATCTTCAGGACTACCTTGTGTGGCTCTGTGTAGAGTAACGGCGCGTGCTCCGGAACTGGAGCTGTAAATGGATGATGGGCTGACTCCAGCTGTCCCAGCTCATCTTCTTTAGGTAGGAAGAGAGGAAAGTCCACAACCCACAGGAAGTGGAAGGCTGAAAGGTCTCGTAGCGAAACGCCGTGAGACTCCAGGAGCTCTGCAGACCGCAGGCGAAGATTACCCAGCAACGGGCGCTGAGAGCAGAGCATGGGTGAAGGAAGATACAGGAGAGAGGAAGGGTAGGATGGAGGGATGGACAGGAGAAGAGAAATGTGTAAACATGCTAAGCTCAGTTTTATCTGACAGTCTAATCTAACCTAGGTCTGACGTCAATGATTCTCTTACCACAGTGTGGAGGGGCCCGGCTGCCATCAGGAGCAGGTCTCCAGGTTTGGCTCCGGCCTTGTTCAGCAGCTCCTCTGTGTCAAAGGCAGAAAGCAGCTTTTTCAGGGGGGACTTCAGAGTCCCGTCTCCTCTGACCAGCACCACGCTCAGCTCCTTGGGACAAAACAAAACGCAAAGAAAAAAAGACACAGTGAGAAAATATATTTGCTCTGTTTGATGATTTTATTTCCTGTATCCATCCTCTGTTTTTTTCTCTTTCAAGTATTAGTACAAAACAACAAAAGAAAAACACTTAGAAGACAACACATGACAGTGAGGGAAGAAATAAAAGACGAAAGACAAACCTACCTGTTCAAACTGAGTCTTGGCTGTTTGTTTCAATTCTTCCAAATCTTTCCCAGAGAAAAGGTTCTGTAGCCAAACACAGAGGATCATGGGAAGATATCAGCTATCAGCCATCCTGTTACTTATCCAACACACTTTCTGTTCACTCTTTTGTGTTCATGTCTCTTCAGTGTATCAAACCATGTACTTTCTGAACACTGTAAAACATTTTCTGCCACAGCAAAGGTTTCCTCTCTTACCGCTCCACCGGGGACACAGATGGCCTGAACCGAGCCTCCTGGATGGCTGAGAGCTGATCGGAGGAAATTAATTTCCGTGGATAAGAAAACCTCACTGAGGTCGATCAACTGCACAGACAGACGATAAGAAAGGCAGGGAAATGATGGTTAAATAGCCAAACACACTGCAGGTCCTGCACACATATTCGCACTCTCTTAAACATACAGATGATAACAGCCATGAGAGTATTTTTTGCCTTTAACAGCAATCTTTTTTTTTTATTTAGTCTGTTTATTTGGTTTAACACAGCCCACACATATCATGGTCTGGCAGGACTCAACAGGCATGATAAGAACAGACCCCCCCCCCCCCCCCCCTCCCCAAGAAGAGCCCCCCCACCTGCCTGAATGACTACAGGCCAGTAGCACTCACTCCAATCATTATGAAGTGCTTTGAGAGAGTGGTGCTGCCCCACATTCAGAGCAGCATCCCGGCCACACTGGAGTACCCTGCAGTACGCCTACCGGTCCAACAGGTCCACCTCAGATGCTATCGCCGCAGCACTGCACATCTCCCTCTCACACCTGGAGAATAAGGACTCCTACATCAGGATGCTCTTTATTGACTACAGTTCTGCATTCAACACGGTCATTCCCCACAAGCTCACACACAAACTGTTCTCCCTTGGACTACACCCCTTCATCTGTGACTGGCTCCTGGACTTTCTGACTGGCAGGCCTCAGTCTGTCAGAATAGGGAACAAGACTTCAGCCAGCATCATCACAAACATCGGCACACCACAGGGCTGTGTCCTCAGTCCCATCCTCTACACCCTGTTCACCCACGACTGTGTGGCCTCTCACAAGGACAACATCATCCTCAAGTTTGCGGACGACACCGCCGTGATAGGACGCATCACTGGCGGGAACGAGGCAGCCTACAGGAGGGAGGTGGCCACTCTGGTGACATGGTGTGAGGACAACAACCTCACCCTCAACACAGACAAGACCAAGGAGATGATAGTGGACATGAGGAAGGAGAGGAGCCCTCATCAGCCACTACTTATCCGGGGTCTGGAAGTGGAGAGGGTGAGCAGCTTTAAATACTTGGGGGTCCACCTCAGCCACGACCTCACCTGGACACTCAACACCACACAGCTGGTGAAGAAAGCTCAGCAGCGGCTGTACTTCCTGAGGAGGCTGAGGAAGTTTGGCATGTCACCAAAGATCCTCAGGAACTTCTACAGCTGCGTTGTTGAGTCCATCTTGACCAGCTGCATCACTGTGTGGTACGGCAGCTCCACTGCCATGGACCGCAAACGCCTGCAGAGAGTGGTGAAGACTGCGTCTAAGATCACCAGGACTCCTCTGCCCTCTCTGCAGAGCATCTACCAGCGCAGAGTCCACAGGAGAGATGCCTCCATCATCAAGGACCCCACCCACCCACAACAAGGTCTGTTCACTCTCCTCCCTTCAGGCCGGAGGTACAGGAGTGTGAAGTGCAGGACCACCAGACTTAAAAACTCTTTCTTCCCGTCTGCCATCAGACTCCTCAACAGCTGACAGGAGTCTGTAATAACAGGCTGCAACTTTTGCACATACTGACTGTTATTATTTATTACTGTTCTGCACCTTAATAACTGCACACATACCGCACTGTTCACATAACAGTTCTTTTGCACAGTCTTCACTCTCAGCTGAATTTGCACAACAGCTGATTTGTATATATCAGTACAGTTTATATTTTATGTAACTTTTTTCACTTATGCTCTTGTTAATATTTTGTAAATACTATTATTTATCTATTTTATTTTACTTACAACGTTTTGTATGGCATTCTGGGTGAAGAGCAAAGTAAGAATTTCATTGTACAGGGAAACCTGTTTCCTTACTGTGCAAATGACAATAAACCCTTTGAATCTTGAATCTTGAATCATTTCAGGTAGGCTGTGCAACACATGATTCACAAGTGCTAAAGTGTCAAATTATGTTATTACTAAACCCACAATCCAGGGGCCTGGAACAAGAAGCAAGATTAGTGGGTTAGCCAGATATCTTTGAGCTTAACTCCGGTTTTATTAAATCATGCACAACTGCAAAATTAGCTTGTATTAATGAGAAAATGTGAATATAAAAGGTAAGAAATCATCTCAAGTGGCACAATATGAAAAATGCAATAATGGTCACTGAATTACTTTTATTCATTCCTCCTGCTAAAGGATCGGCTCATTTCAGGCCCATGAAAGGACAAGGAACTGTCTGATATCCTGTCAATCCAAAACAAAAAAAAACCCTCAAACAACCAGCAGTCACCCACCTTCATACTGAATCTAGTGTCAGGTTTGTCCACACCATAGTCCCTCATGGCCTCTTCGTACGTCATGGTTTGGAAAGGAACCTTAATGGGGCCTTTCTCTGCAGGCCAGGAGTGCTGTAACAAACCCTCCACGAGGGACATGATACCTGCCTGGTCCACAAAAGACATCTCTATGTCTACCTGGGAGACATAACGAGAAGATAACCATTCAGATAACACTGATTATGAAGTAGCTAGAAGAGTCCAAACCAAATCTATTCAGCACCTAGGCCAAAAGAAAAAGACCCTTGTCCCTGTCTTACCTGGGTGAACTCAGGCTGCCGGTCTGGTTTGGAGCCTTCATCTCTGTAGCACCGAGCCACCTGGAAGTACCTGCCACAGCATCAACAGAGGAGAGAGACAAGAATTATCCAAGACTGTGTAAAGAGACGTGGGCCAAAGTTCTTTACAGACACGATTAAAAACAAAAGTCAAAAAATTTGATATAAGGTACCCCAAATGAAAAGCCAAGTTAAAAAGACAGGTCTTTGCTTTGTTTTTAAAAATACAAAGAGAGCTTCTGGTTCTCAGTCCCAGAGGGAGGGCGCTCCACAGTTCAACAACTTTTTTCCTCAAACAACAACCTGTTGCTTACATACGGCCAGGAAAACAGAATTCTGCTTCGTTCTCTCTATCTGTACAGACCATAAACATCCTGTATATTTGACAGAACAGTGACGAGTGACAGAGCCAGAGCGCCAAGATCACATAAAGAGGTTCAGCCCCTGATGTAGGTCCTGTCTGACACGCAGGTCCTACACCAACCAAATACCACTTTAAATCACCAGAGGACAGGAATATGTTTAGCTACTACTGTGTGAAGTGCATCATCAGTTGGGTATTGGCCTTTCTGTAGACATACAACCCTCAGTTGGGCAACCAGTAGAAAAAACATTCTGTTTTCTTGTGCTCCAGTCTGGACTCACCTGTCTATACCTGCCACCATCAGAAGCTGTTTAAACTGCTGTGGACTCTGGGGCAGGGAAAAGAACCGGCCCGGCTCCCTGGAAGGAACCACAAACTCTTTGGCTCCCTGGAACACAAAAGAGTATACAACATCTGGACTTCAGTTAGTCTTACAAAAAGAGTTACAACATAAAAATCCAACCACAACTGTTTATGTTGTAGGTAAATAATGTGATCATCTGAAAAAATGGGGACTGAGGGGATTAACTGAGTTTGAAAGACTTTCAGTGGACCTTCTTACCCCTGGTGTTCTTTTAAACAAAGTAGGAGTTTCCACATCAACAAAACCTGCAAATAAGAAAAAAAAATCAGACACTGAGAAAATCAGGCATGATACAGGAAGAAGGGACTGGATCCTGCTCCTGGTTCCTGTTGTTGTCGTCGTCTGGCATTTGTGTGGGTTTTACTGCTAAAAAGACTGAGCAAGCACTGAAAATGAATCTCACTCTTCATACCATGTACATTACAGAGGTACTCTCTCATCTTCATCACCAGCTGAGATCGCAGTCTGAGGTTCTTCTGCATCTGAGAGGACCTCAGGTCCAGGTAACGATACTGCATCCGCAAAGACTCCGATTTCTGTCCCAACACAAACACACACAAAGCAATAACACAATCGATCATGATTACTGATCATCTGAAATCCTGTCACTCGCTCAGAGCATTAGTGAAACGGTGCTCGTGCATCAGCCACTTACTTTGACAAAGTCTTTAATCTCAAAAGGTAATTTGCGGCTCACGTTGAAAACCTCCACGTTCTCAGCCAGGACTTCTATTTCTCCTGTCGGCATCCCCTGTTGGTCAGAACACACACACACTGAGAAGACAAAGCGCTGATCGATGGCTTGTTTAACCACCAAATGTTAGAAGGACAGCCTGAAAATCCTGCTTTACAGTGCTGCATAGAGTCATTTGAATTGGATGAAATTTTGTCAGATGAATTCAGTGATTAAATCCTTGTTGTGATTAAAGGTGTTTACTGAAGACGCTGTTGAAATTTCTCCCTCCCTGTGTATTCCCGTATGGTTTAGCAGTTAGGACTCTGTGGTTTATGCAGAATGTCCTTTTTAACAGCCAGTCATCGTCACACCTTGTTCTCCTGTCCGTCTGGTCGTCGTCTGACAGTTCCTGTGACCTTGATGACAGACTCAGCGGTGAGATCACACAGCACTGCTTTCAAATTACCTGCAGACTTAAACAGAGAAAAAAGTAAAGTAAAACTTTCAGTGATTTACAACAAACCTTTATATTATTTTCCTGTTTTACATTATCATCAACAGCTCTGTATTATTATTATTATTATCTTTATTATTAACTGTAAAAGTCATGAGTGCATGCAAATGTATTGTGGCATTGAGTTGTTTTCATCCTTACCTCTTCTTGAGGAATTACAATTTGAGTCAAGCCACTGAAATCTCTCAAGATGACAAACAGGTCTTGTCTGTTGGACGCAGAAACGAAAAGAAAGAAAAGAAAAGTTATAACACAACTTTTCCTAAGGCCTCATGGGAGTCAAACAACCAACACTGTCCAAGAAAACGTGGACTGACCTACAACATGGTAAACATTACACCTGCTTAACACTAGCGCGTTAGCACTTAGCTCAAAGCGCCACTGTGCCTGCTCCAGTGACAGAGTCGTACCTGAGGTACTGGACCCAACCACACAGAGTGACTGTGTCTCCCACATGATCTGGTCTCAGTTCTCCACAGGTGTGACTCCTTAATGACAAACTGCTGGGACCTGAGAACCAAAGAAAAACCCAGAAAAAAAAGAATATATTAGTGCGTAATAACATTTAGTATAAATACTAAATAACTAAATAGTATAAGACACACACACTAAACATTTTCTCTGTTTGCACTGTAAGACACAGATTTTTTTTATTTCCATTGCCAGACAATGAAAAAAACAGTTAATTTGAGAATTAACATTTATGAATAAAAATGTAACCATAGTTATAATAAAATCTATCAAGTCAAAATTGTCCTTATTATTCCTGCTACACTCTATAAAACCATACAACGCATTTTTTGTTTTCCTCACTTAATAAGAAAGAAAAAAAACAGGTAATTAAAGATGGTTATTTGAGTTTGCCATCTAAAACAAAAGACAGTGTGAAGGTTCAGTGTTAGGTTTAAAGATCTGTAACATCAAGAATATGGACTTCATTTACACACGTGAGCTTGACCCACTTTGACATTAAGCGATGGAAACATGGATAAATTAGATAAAATGTTTGTGGCAATTAAGACCTCACAAATTTATATTTAAGACCATATAAAGACTTGTACTCAGACTCGGACTCAGATTTATTAAACTGAACTGAATCCACTTTAAGCCTTTTCAGGGACCTGCAGACGGACTGGATGAACCCTAATGTGAGACACTGTCCAAAGGCAAAACCATAATCAACTGAACAGACCTCGACTAATCGATCCCTGTGATGACTGAAGGTACCTGTGAGGGGAGGCTCAGACCTGCAGAGGGTGTAGGAGCAGCTCAGCTGTCTGACATGTGGTCTCCACAGGACGCGTCCTTCACCTAAGGTCGAAGCTGGGCTCCGATACCGGACCGAGTGGGCTCTGAGCTCAGTGAGGACTCTCTGCAGAAAGAGCCTGCTTTTTGTTGCCATGCTGACACAAAGTGAGGCACCGGGCTGATGTGAGGCTGGAAAAGTCAAAGAGCTGTCCACAGAGAGTGTCTATGTCTCACTGACTCGCATGGGAGCCGGTCTCAGCCTGAGAAAGACTAATGCACAAAGGTGTACTAATGTACACCATTATTCAACACGAGCGGACTCACACCGGGGACCAGACCCGACAGACCGGGTCAAGATGTGTGGGTTAGATAAGAAATCCTCCGCTGTCACCTTATCTGGTCTTACTTCCGCATTTTTCGGCGGTCCTGACTGGTCCGGGCCAATCCATTCACATAGGAATCAGCGATACGTAACCGGATGTGCCGTCATCCTTTTTTTTTTTTTTTTTTTTTTTTTAAGACAGAAGTAGTCAATCTGCAACATAATCGATTTGAATCGACAAACGATTGGTGTTAGGTCACTGGCGCCATCGTACGCGAGTAAATAAAAATATTTAACTTTTTATACTTTTTACATTTGCAAAACTAAAATACATTTACTTTATACATGTATTTTTTAAAATAAAACATAAAACAACAATGTATTTTCAAAAACTACAAGTTTTTTTTAGGTCTACGACAAACTTTTAAATATTCACCACTGCTACTCCTGCACATGAAATGCTTGCTGTACCCACGTCTTTTCAAAAAAACAAGTTTGATTCGATTTTTGGAGTTTTGGGAATTTTCGGCAGATTTAAGAGCATGACCGGTGCAACAGAGAAAGCTAATTAAACATATAATAATTATATGTTTAAAATAACAATAACAACATTAACTATTATTATAATAATAATTTATTGGTGTAAAAAACAGAACAATAATATAAAGTCGGGCTGTAAATCAGAGAACTGTGACCTTATTTTTCTGTTTATGTCTGCAGGTCCTCTGGGAGGTGTTGTGGTCTCTCAGCTGAGTCTATCCAGTCAGCTGTTCACTACCCCGGTGCAGCTGGTGGCGCTGGTGCTCCTCTAACCGGACTGTAGAGCGGGTAGACTTTCTCGGGAAGTATTTGTCGCTGTTGCCTTCACCATTTGCAGACATGTCGGGCTGCAGGCTGATGAGAGCCATCAGAGTGAGTGAGTTTGGAGCTCCGTCTGTCCTCAGACTGAGCTCAGACGTCCCAGTCCCGCAGCCTGGACACAGACAGGTGAGGCAGCAGCTGCTGAACGCGTGCACGCAGGGTCACAGGTGGAAGTTCAGCAGTGGGTTAAAGAGCAAAGCTGCCTGTCGCTGTAAAGTCACAGTGGCATTTTGTGTAAATAGCACGTTTAACACCTCCTCAGTCTGCAGTATAGTGTGTATATGAAGACCTGTCTGCAGGTCTGGGAGTTAGGTCAAAGGTCTGCACCGCGCAAAGTACCGCCCACTTCAGGGCGTCATACCGATACTCCTCTGCAGCGATAGGAGAGAGCGGAGGTGGTTCAGGCATGTCCAAGCCGGGGGGGAGACGGGAGATCCCGAGGTAGAGCGAGATCATATCGCTCGTCTGACTTGGGGGCTCCCCGGAGTCCCCCACGGAAGAGCTGGAGGAGGTGACGGGAGAGAGGGACGCTTGGGCAGCCCCGGTTAGACTGCTGCCCCCCTGCGACCCGGACAAGCAACAGGAAATGAATGGAAAAAGGGGAAAGGATAGTTTCTCACTTTAAACTGATGCATCTTATACTATTTAATGTGCAGTGGAGGCAGTATGTCATGGAGTCATAAAGAAACCGGTTTGAAACAGTTTAAAATACATACAATGAGTTAATGGTTGATCATTGTTGTGTCTGTTGGTGTGTTGTTTGACCTGTCACCATAAACAGTGATGTGTATGTGTGTATCTGTATAAAACTGATCACATCTTTGTTTCCAGCCATCTTGTCTGACTTGTCACTCCTCGTCCATCATGTGTCTCTGCTGTAGGTGTTGATCCGTGTCCACGCCTGTGGAGTCAACCCTGTGGAGACTTACATCCGGGCCGGGACATACGCCCGTAAACCCACCCTGCCGTACACACCAGGCACTGACGCAGCCGGAGTGGTGGAAACAGTTGGAGAGGGAGTCGTTTCAGTCAAGGTCTGAGGAGGAGGCGGTGTGGCTGAGACTTAACAGTGGATATGTTCGATATTAATTTCCTCATATCCATCTATTTTATATATGTGTGTGTGTGTGTTTTCCAGGCAGGAGATCGTGTTTTCACCACAGCCGCAGAGACCGGAGCTTATGCAGAGTTCACTGTGGCAGCTGAAGACTGTGTCCACAAACTGCCCAACGCTTTAGATTTCACACAGGGAGCAGCCATAGGGATCCCCTACTTCACTGCCTACAGAGCTCTGGTTCACAAGTAAGACCTGGTCCCTGTAACAGGCTGCAAATGCAAAAAAAAAAAAAAAGTTCAGGAAGCACCATGCAGGTGATTAACGTGAATGAACAGGAGCATGTGAGGTGTCACAGGCTCAGATCCTCCATTCTTTCACTTTGCTTTTTCCCTCAGAATTCATCATTTGTGTTCAAAAACTATTTCATTTGCATACTCTGATTTTTTTCTCTGCTCATCTACAATTTTGTTTCTTTGCCTTAATCCTCTCTACAGCATACTGTCGTAAAAAAATACAAAAAGCTCAGAATACAAAGCTGAGGGAAATGTCAGCAAAAATAAACGTCAGCACACGCTCATGATGCAACCTTAACATTTCAATATTAATCCACGGCTGAAAATAGTCCCCAACAAGTGCACCTTTTACTCCTTTTCCAAAAAAAAAAAAAAAACTTGAGTGCCCGGCTGTTAAAGGAAATTAATATGATGATATGATTTAAAGTGTGTTTCAATGTGCTGTGTCATGTGTTGCAGAGCCCATGCTAAGGCTGGAGAGACCGTGCTCATCCATGGAGCCAGTGGAGGGGTGAGAGGCTTTTTTTCTCATTACCTTAAACAAAATCTAAATGTTTTAAATCCTTTCTACATGCTAATTGTGTGTGTGTAGGTGGGTGTGGCAGCATGCCAGCTGTCCTGCGCTCTGGGTCTCAGGGTGCTGGGAACAGCAGGGACACCAGAGGGATTGAAGCTGGTTCTCAACAATGGAGCTCACATGGCCTTTAACCACAGAGAAGAGGGCTACACAGATAAGATCATGGTAAACACACACACACACACACCCTGCAGGAAGACACCTTTTAAACACTGAAGCAGAAAGTACTGTCCATGCTGTGGACACTACATTTCTCATTCAGTGGTGTTTTTGAGAACACAGTGCAGCTGGTGAATGTCCACACTCAGAGTTCAGACACTCTAATGAAATGGCAGAGAATATAAATAGAGCACTAATACAGTAAAGAGCCAGTGATTTCAGACACAGCCCTGTATCTGGATTTATAGTGGAAGTGGGCTGTGCATAGACCAGAAGCTGCTAGAGATTGTCTGGTAGACGTTAGCGTGATGAGTATAAACAGCAGCTGAGAACAGCTGGATGTAGAGAACTGAGCCGGAAGTTTGGCTGCTAAGAAAATAACATATTTTGACCACGTACCTGAATTAAGAAAATAATAAAACGTAACCTGTGTTTGATCTCCACCACTGACCCTGAACAAAGTCTGAGGAGGAAAATCAGTAGGAAGTTGCAGAAGAAGAAGAGGCCCAGATGAATGAATTAAAAAAAAAAAAAAGAGATTGTGCATCTCTGTGTTTTAGCCTGTTTGGTTACATGGACTGTGTGTTTGTTTGTTCCAGGAAGCCACAGACGGCAGAGGCATAGACGTGATCGTGGAGATGCTGTCAAATGTCAACCTGAGTAAAGACCTCCAGATGCTGGCCTATGGAGGACGTGTTACGGTCAGTGGGTCCACAGTCTGCAGGCCTATAGCTCTGTACTACAGCACTGTCTCTGCAGTGGAGCTCAGATTTCTATCCTCACATGTCTGATGTGAGAACTTACAACAACACAGAGGTTACACAACCGCAGTGTGTTTCAGTGCCGGTTTGTCCTGCTCTGTTTCTCTTCCCTCTGCACTTTCATATTACGTAGCGTCAGACATCAAAACAAGATGCAGGGTCCAGGGAGACCTGCAGTCACCTTCATGTCTCTTACCTCTGCTTTCCTCTTCCTCTTTAGATTGTTGGCTCCAGGGGCCCCATAGAGATCAACCCCAGAGACACAATGGCTAAAGAGAGTAGCATCGTGGGAGTGGCTCTTTTCTTTTCTACACCGGTACAAAGCATTGACATTGCACATGCCATATTTTACACACACACACACACACACACTCAAAGCCTACACACACTTTTTACACATCACTTCTCTCCCTCCTCCTCCCCCGTCAGGAAGAGAAGAAGGAAAGTGCAGCGTTGCTCTACACAGGGATGGAAGCTGGTTGGCTGCGTCCAGTCGTCGGTTCCCAGTATCCGCTCGACAAGGCCGCCCAGGCCCACCATGACATTATTGAGTCCCCCGGGGCTGCTGGGAAGATAGTCTTGACCATGTGATGCCACTACCATATCACAAGTCACGAATCAAGTTTATAAGGGTCTGCTACAACAAGCAAAAAACTGTGGCAGACTTTAAATTGAAGTGATTGCTGAGAATGATCTGTGAAGTTCTTTTTAACAACAATACAAATGTGCTCACTGATGTTCAGGATGATTTCTCAAGTCGAACAAGCAACAAAGCCAATTATGATTAAATGACCAACACTGTGACAATCTGTATTCATCCATTCATTTTTAATAAATAATGCTCAACGATGTGAAACGTTTCAGTGACTGTTGTATTCTCCACTTATTCATCTTGGACTCATCACTTTGCTTTTCACACAGTACAAGACTAGTTAGCTGGTCTACTTTAGCTGCCTTTGTAAGTTAAATGACATCTGCCATGCAGATTTTAGTCATTTTATTGTTAGTTTTAGTCAGTGACATTTTAGTCTGATAGCTATGCCCATCACCATCTTTGTGTACAGTTACCATGGTTAAAGAAGACAGGAACCATGCATACGTACAATATCCTCACATTGCAAGCAAAATAAATGAAAACAGTAAATCATGAATGAAAATAAAATTTAAAACAAATATTAGTGAGTTTTTTGTGGCAGTACTGATATTTAGGGAAGAAAAGAATTCAGATAAAAAGACTAAAGTTCAAGGCTCATTTCTGGACAGTGAGTCAGACGTGACATCTGTGCCTCTCAGGTGACAGCCAGCTCTACTGAGCATGCTCCAGACACGGCCAGGTAACCTAAGCTAGACACACTCATATACACAGTACCTGCTACACCACCGTGGCAACCAGCTAATGATGGAGCTACGAATTTAAACAGCAGACAGTCGACACAGAGCTACAGGTCATTCTGATGGATTATGTTGTGAGTGGAGTGTACCACGTCCTCAATGGGGGTGGACCTCTGGGTTCTTATCAACAGGTAATGATCCTGCACTAACTGTTATTTGTTTGGTTTAGGAGGAAGCATGTGGATGTTCAGAAACTAAAGCAAGGCAGCTGATTTAAAGCAAGTCAGTGAGGTTTCAGAGAAAACTTCCTTAAACAAAGGTTTACTGCTCTCTGTGGTGTATTTAGAAATATTAAGAAAGAGATTGTTAATCAGCTGTGGGTACCATGGGAACTATGGCTTCAGTGAGTCTGATTCACAGGGTGGAGGAACATTTTGATAATGGGGGCGCTAACAGGGAAACATGACATGACTACAACACCTTGTAGACCACACAGTAATGGGACACTGAAGCACACACACTATTGAAAATGACTGAGGTGAGTTAGTGGTCCGTTAAGTGGTTCATTAAGTGAGTGATGTAATTGACAAGGAAACCAAGGCTGGATTACCGGCAAAAGCAGGAAACTACCCCAGACTCTCTGAGACCCTGGGTCGTCTGTGCTGCAATTACTTTGTGAGAAGTTTGTCTGGTATCATGCACCATAAAAATAATAATAATAATAATTTATAACTGTGCATTTAGCTGGGTCCTGTATATACAATGCTGATATATACCTTAACATTTCTGTTGATATTATGTGCATGTTGAGCTTAAAGCTACATACAGTCTTTTTTTTTTACCACTAGGGGGCATAAAACTCTAAAACAGAAACAGACTCTGACATGCAATGAGCTGATCAAATACCTTTGGCTTGCGTGTGAGCAAGGAATGAGCTAATTACACATCCAGCAGCTACGTTTCTATCATGTGGATGTAGTGTGACTCAGCTTCAGCTAGTGGAGCTCTCTGTGCTCAGTACGCAGCAACAAACACCAAACTGCTTTTCTTGTGAGGTGAAGCTGAAATAGATAGAAGCGTGTAAGGATAGAAGACCATCACACTCTGTAATGGAGCAGTTCTTTGGTTGGTCTGTTCTGTTCTGTCTACTTGGTTTGTAACATGGAAACATGGACAACATAACAGAGGACAACACACCAGAGGAAAGGCCATTAGGAAAAGAGCTTCAGCAGAAACGTGATAGGCCTCATTCAGCTGCAGCGTCTGGCTGTCATCCATCAGCATCCTCTGGGGACGACCTGAACCTCCTCTGATGATACCACATACACGCACACACACGCACATACACACAATGATCTGACAGTGACTACACTAATGAGGGAGGGGCCTATGTCAGTGAATCTCCACATACTTTTTTTTTGGGGGGGGGGGGGGGGGGGGGGGGCTTAAGCAAACATTAGATGATGACATGATACTATACTATATGAATACATTTAATATACTTTATTTAATATACTTTAATATGCAGTTTGTCACAAAAATTTACAGTCATGTAATGATATGTTTTAATAGACCCAGTAAATGATGATGATGACAGTGATGAAGCTCTGTTGGTTTACAGCCCTATGGAAGACATGCTACCTCATCACCATGTTGTCTCTACTGTAACACATGACCAGTAAGTATGATGCACTGTGGATTCCTGTTGCCACTGAAATGAATTACAACCTGTCTGCAGTTACTGCAGGTTAAAATAAGACCGTAGGTTAATAAGGTTAATAAAGTAACAGCAATCTCCATCCCACATACAGCAGAATGTAACATATCATTTTCATACACTTTTATTTTAAGCAAAATGTGAATTTGTCAGCAGGTATTTTGTGGATGTTGCTGCTGTCAGTCATCAGAGCCCCACCTGTGTCCCCCTGTCCCATCATGCCCTGCTTCCTGTGTGGTTTGTTCTGAGGATGTTGTCGTCTGCCACAGACTGGCTCACAATCTTGGTAACACACATACTGTAGATGCACACCCTATTACTCAGGAAAAGACAGGTGTGGTTTTTTTTCCCTCACATATACTGCAATGAATGACCTTAGAGATCTGAAGAGTTTGGATCTGTTAGATCTAACTTAACAGAAACAGGTTATTATGTATTTAAAGGTTTCTATGCATTTATGTATGTTTTTCTTTCACAGAAAAGATAAAAAAAAAGAGTTCATGCAGTATGATTCTGTCCTGTGGTCTTAGCTTCCGTGGGCTGGCGGGGCCTTCAGACTCCATGTTTCCAAAAACCATTTGAGTTCTGCTCCTGTTGAAGCTTCCTCCTACCTCAGCTGGCTGACAAACCTCAGCCTGGACGATAACTCATGGAGCTGGTCCTGCCGGCTGTTGGATCTGGCTGTCTTCCTGTCCGCCCTCATACAAGAACCAGACGAGGTGCAGAAGCTCCTCCTCAACCTGAGCACATTAACAGTGCAGCCTCAGTTGTTCGGGAACTACCAAATTTAAATAAATGAAGAAATAAAAACAGAGTAGAAACATATTTAAATTGTTGAATACAAATTATCCCAGGATTGAATTCAGAGGAGGCAGAAAACATTATGTTATATCATAGAAAAATTGGAGTAATTATATTTGTTGATGACACAGGTATAGTAATTAATCTGAGGTGATTATACTGAGCAGTAAAAAGGATTTTGAGAAGTAGTCATTTTGCCATGTAGTCATGCTGCCTTCTCACCCTCTGTAACAGTCACAGGATGGAGTGTGTGGGGACTGACAACCCAGCTGTAACCACAGAGCTGGAGCTGACTGAGGCCGACTCTGTCCCATCCAATCAGAACATTGCAGACGGAGACAAGAGGCAGTGTGATGCCACAGTCGTACACCCGAGACCTGGCCATCACTGCAGTCATCTGCTTTATAGGTGAGAAGAAAAACAGTAAGGCTGTCACAGGAAAAGTTAAAGAGAATTAGACTCTATACAGTTACATCAGTGCAAACACAAAGTCTACATTTGAAACTAATTATGTGATCATTACTTATTATGATTACACATTATAATTACAGTTTATCAGTATAGAACTGTGCATGTATACCAGAACAGTTTCTGTTTGTCTTAGTGTCCACTATTTAAACCCCTTCCTGTCCTGCTGTGCTGTAGGTGGAGTTGCTTTGACCCTGCTGGTAGTTCTGATTTACTATAAAGTGTCTCGCAGGAAGAAATTAAAAGAGAATAAAAGAGAGAAAGAGGAAGAGGAGGGAAACACGACAGTGATCACCAACCATGTCAGCCACCCAGATGTTGGGGAGAAGAGGAGCGATGTTTTCTGGCAAAGCAGTAACAGTCAGCCATTGGACAGGAATTCCATGATGCTGGATACAAGGTTAGAAAACCATAATGGCCAGTTTAGGTCCAGAGCGGAAGAGGACGGCAGCCATTTTAGATGCCCGGACTGTGGCACCGAAGGACAGAGAGGGATGGGGCCAAATCCGATGAGATGGAACAACAGGATAAGCAGAGAGATGGAGGCAGAGGAGGGAAGAGAGAAGAGGAGACTGTGGTTGATGGCAGAGGAGGACAGGAGAAAGCCCGGGACTCAGCAGGGAATCCTGAGCAGGGACATTCCTAACAAACCTCTTTTTCTTGGCAACTCCAACGCTTCCTCTCATCCACGGAGAGAACCCTTCAGTGAGAGACCAGACACCCTGTCAGCTTATAAGACAGGCAGAGACATGGACAGCTACAGGACTTATGTGGAAGGTAAGGGTAGTGGGCATGAGGCTTTACACTGTGAGAGCTGCCACAGGACCTACAGACCACCAGAGCAGAGCATGAGACCAGGGAGGATTCACACCAACATGAGAGACTCTGCTCTATTTGACAGCTTCCCTCCACAACACAGAATGACTGACAAGGAGAGGACTGTTAACCACAACCAGTTTGACACGGCGAAAGGCACAGAGGTGAGGAGAGGATCAAGAAACGTAACATTTGATCTGGAGAGTCTGAGAACCTTTGTGCAAAGAAATGGTGAGGACAAGAGGGAGGAGAAGGCGAGGACATCCAGAGACAAGGAGAAAGGAGGAAAAAGGAGACACAAAGCTGCAGTCCAACCCAGTCGGCCACTGAAGGTGAAACTGAACTTGAGCCCTCTACGAAAAAGCAAGGTCCATCCTAAGAGGAAAAGTGAGCAGGGCCACCTGGACAAAAGCAGCTCCAAGAAAATTAAAGAGAAAAGGCAGGATGGAAAAGAAAGAGAAGGGAAGGAAGGGAAAGAAAATTCTGGCAAGAAAACAAAGGGAAGCAGCGAGAAAATGAAGAAATCCACCAAGAGTAAAGGCTCTTCAGAGGAAGAGAGGAGAAACAAAGAGGACAGAGGAGAAGGAGAAGCCAAGACGACCTCTAAGCAGAAAAAAACTACTTCGGAAAGTGAGCAAGGTGGTCAGGAAGAGAACACACACCCAGACAGTTCCCAGCCTACTGAGACCACCAGTGCTGCTGATCAGTCGACCTCTGCTGCTGCCACTGGGCAGGGACAACACTCACAGGGTGGGAGTTTTCAGTATAAGAGAGGTGGATTAACTCTGACAGGTACTCATCCTTTCTCCCTCTCTGCCACTGACAGGAATCACACTACCAACCTGTCTCTGCTGGGCTCAGCTGGCCCGCAACTAACTGGCAGCAGCCTGTCTCTTCAAGGAGGGAATATTCTACTCAACACCATGGCCCCAGGATCTAATGCACTGTTCCCCAATGGACCATCTAATTCCATTGCACCTGGCATAACAATTGGTGGGCCCAGCTTGGCTTCCAGTGGTGCCCTAGACAACTTCAGGAGGCAGACTGGGGTAGGCCTCATGTCTTCTGCTACTTCTCTTCTGGCTAACACTGTACATGCTAACCCTCCGCAAGCAGGTGCAATACAAACAGCTCCTCTTCATAACTCCCAAGCTGCAGGACTTGCACCAAACTCAGCACCAAATCCTGCCATTAATCCTGCACCCATCCAGTCCCTGTCTCAGAGCCAGCTGCCTCCTGACAGCTCTACTCTTGTCGCTAGACTGAAGCACGATCCAGCCCAGGGACCAGGCCTTCAGGCTGGGGAAGGACTACACCAGCCGCCCACAGAATCTCAAGCACCTCAGACCAAGGAGAGCCTCCCTGTCCAGGCTCAGGCACCTCCAAGTACAGATGGTTTGTCTGGGGTAGCCTCTCAGGCACTGGGACCAGTGACTACTGTGGACAATGTGTCAAACAATGACAGTCAGACAGGGACTAGGCGTGTACCTGGTGGGTCAACAGTCAATATGTTAGCCGGGGGTGTGGTTCAAACTGAAGGACCAACGGTGGGGGTGTCTGGAGACAGCATGCAGGCAGCAAATGTGTCTATATCAGGTGTCTCTGTGCCCGGTGTGTCTGCACAGAGTGAGTCCTCCACAGACGGTGCTGCTGCAGCTTCTGCAGCAGATGCTGCACTGCTGCAACAGGAGTACGTGTCAGAGGAGGGAGGCTCCTCCCCGAGGAGGAAGCTGAGGCTGGTGCTTCCTGAGAAGACGTCCAGCCGACCACCCACTGCACTGGAAAGGAAAATACGCTAATATTAGCTTTCAAGCTCCAAGCAGGCTGTCACATGACTTTTACTCACTCTCATGACTTTTACTCACTCCATCAGTCCACTCTGCCACTGATCGATGGGAGTGATACTGACGTGGTCGTCCATCCAGCAGGTTCTCCCATCTCTGCAGAGGACTGCTGAAGTTTTGTTTCCCATATGTTTACATGTTTCTTGGTTTCTTGGTTGTATCCATTTAAAGTTAAATCTACAACTCAATATAGTGTGGGACAAGTGAAGGGGTCTCAATACTTTCTGAAGCCACAGTAGTTTTATGGACTGGACGTTTTTCAAAAAAGGTCAGAAGAAGCATTTTTTTCATGTAAAGTTTGAAAGCATGTCGTACTGAACCCTGCTGCTGACACTGATGCTCTCATACTTGTATGTTCCTAACATGATATTGCAGCAGCATAATGTCATTTGTAATTTCTAGGTGTTTTACAGATGTTTGATGTGGTTTTACTTTTATAATCATAAACAAACTGAAAACCTGTTGCTGTTATTTTTGAGTTTCAAAGTAAGTTTCAGCTCTGTCACCTGGAACATCTGCATACCACATGACTTAGTTTACTTAGGAAAACACATTCTTTTTTAAAATTTCTTCATTAACCACCAATCTTTTGAAATATTTTATAAGAAAATTCCATCTGCTGAAGATCACGTGATGTGATGGAGACGTGCGTGTGTGTGTTTCTTTTAAATACTGGTCTGTGGTACGTTTATGTTTTCATCTCTCTCTGAAACCCACATCCTGACAGGAGCTGAATCAACCAATCAGTTTGCTTGAGGCACAAGTCTGACTCCTTGTTGTTGAGATTTGGGAGGTGTGAACGTCATCTCTCTCTGAACCTCTGTGACCTATGTTTACCCATAACACCCTTCTTTACATAGGTCTGCTGAGATGGTTGTGTGTAGCTTCAGAGAAGCACATGTCCATCATTAGTGTGTTGTTGGGTTTCGGTTTTGGCACAGAGACAGCTGTTTGTAGTGTGTTGGGTTTCACTGGTCACACTGCTGTGACCTATAAACGCTGACCGCAGAGGGTCAGGTTTACACTCACCCAACCATTGTCTTATCACTGTCTCCACCTGAGTCTGTTACTGCCCAGCCTTTACCGATCGATGTGTATTATTTCAAGCATCATCTAATACTAGTCAAATCAATTCTATATCTTTACTAGAATTAAATAAGATCATGGAGGAGATATTTCACACCAAGTTATGAGCTGATTCTCAGAGTTGAGAGCACTTTTCTCCGAGGCCTTATTATTTCATGTTGAGAAGTATTCAAGAACAGCTCTCTTACTTTTATATGTCATAAAACATTCATGCGGATTTCCCATCAAATCTCACACATGTAGAACTCAGTACAGGAATCCATCAGTGATTTGATGATGATAGGAGACAACTTTAACCTGCATTAATAAACTATTTTTTGGCCACTTGGAGGCAGACCAAATTTCTATGTATCAATCGAAAATCAATCTCCTCTCCTGTGTACTCTGTCAGTGGTGGAATGAGTTGCCAAATTTGAAGAGACCCTGTCTCGGTAGCTCAAGACAGCAAGGGTCTCTCTCCTTTCATTTCTCCATTGCACGGTTCTGCTCTTGCTCTGTCTAAAAAAAAAACAACAAAAAAAGTTATTTGATGTGCACTTATATGTTTCTTCATGTTCTTGCAAACCTGGGGCTTGTGTCAGATGGAAAGTGATTTTTTTTCTCTGCTCTGGATGAAAGCATCTGCCAAGTGACATCACTCAGTACATGTTAATGTAAATGTTAGCAAACAGCTGCCTCTTTCCACATCCAGGAGACAGTAAGCAAAAATAATTTAGCAGTCAAATGCTTTGTTTTGTTTATTAGCTGGTTGCTGACTTGGTCTGTCTGCTGTTGTGATGTTGGCCAGGAAGTGTACAGTGGGTTTATAACAGCTGCTCATACAGCTGGAGACAAGGTTGATAAGTGCAGTGAGAGGGAATCAAAACAGTGAAGCTGCAGGTTGCGAAACCAAAACAATGAGCTGAAAGAGGCCAAAACGCTACACAGAGCTGAGGGGAACTGCAGAGTCAGGTGATTACTCACTGTGGGTTCATCACCACAAGTATGTTACACAAAGTCATTTTTTTCTATTGTTAACACTGATTAGTGAAGCTTTACAGCCTTTACCACAGTTTCCAGTTTCCCCCCAGTTGCTTGTTATTCAGGCATTTGATTTTGTCACATGCTATTGTTTTCCCTTGAATCATGTTTGGAAATTTTGGCTTAAACTACGGTTATAGCGACCCAGGGCATCTCATGTGAGTTGTGTTGAATTTCAAATGACCCACAGATGCATTTGAGGAGTGTACTCATGAGTGAACAAAGAAAAGGAACTGCATGCAGCTCTGTGTTGTTGCCATCAGAGGGCAGTGTGTACCAGCTGACCTGAGACAAGCAGCTTCTTGAAGTAAGCTGTGGATTCATGGCAGGGATAAAATTAGAAGAGCTCTATTTGTTATTGAACATTGCATGTTGTACATGATCTGACTCACAGATCTGTGGAATACATAAAACTCATAAATATGTTATTTTGAAAAATGGTTGAGAAAACAGTCAAACCACTGTTTGACACCTGCTATCTCATCTTCCAAAATATCAAGTGTGCACAGCTGCCACTGGGGAAAAGCAGAAAACCATCATATCTCATGGTGCTTGAGGTTTTTGTCAACAGTTCAGGATTATGTTTAACTACTGCTCATGGTGTCACTCAAAAAGGGTATGGGATTCTCTCTTGTTGGAGAAGCTGTATAAGCAACATTAAAAAGAAAGAGAATACTACAAACTGATCAGCCTGCACCGACACCTGGGCAACACCACCAACACCTTTTATTGTTTGCACTAATGTAACTGTATCCCCAGGCATGTGTGTGTGAGATGCAAATGCAAGAGAAGAAATGCCTGGTGTGTGTGTGAGAGAGAGAGTGTGTTATGGCTCTCATTTACCTCCACATTGCTGTGGGCTTGTTTCTACTGACACACACACACACACACACACACACACACACACACACACACACACACACACACACACACACACACACACACACACACACAGTGGGTACGGAAAGTATTCAGACCCCCTTAAATTTTTCACTCTTTGTTATATTGCAGCCATTTGCTCAAATCATTTAAGTTCATTTTTTCCCTCATTAATGTACACACAGCACCCCATATTGACAGAGAAAGACGAAATTGTTGACATTTTTGCAGATTTATTAAAAAAAGAAAAACTGAAACATCACACGGCCATAAGTATTCAGACCCTTTGCTCAGTGAAGCACTGAGCAGAAGCACCCTTTTGAGCTAATACAGCCATGAGTCTTTTTGGGAATGATGCAATAAGTTTTTCACAGCTGGATTTTGGGGATCCTCTGCCATTCCTCCTTGTAGATCCTCTCCAGTTCTGTCAGGTTGGATGGTGAACATTAGTGGACAGCCATTTTTAGGTCTCTCCAAAGATGCTCAATTGGGTTTAAGTCAGGGCTCTGGCTGGGCCAATCAAGAACAGTCACGGAGTTGTCCTGAACCCACTCCTTTGTTGTCTCACCATCTTGGAGTCCTTCAGGTGTTCTTAGCAAACTCCATGCAGGCTTTCATGTGTCTTGCACTGAGGAGAGGCTTCCGTCTGGCCACTCTGCCATAAAGCCCCGACTGGTGGAGGGCTGCAGTGTTGGCTGACTTTCTAGAACTTTCTCCCATCCCCTGACTGCATCGCTGGAGCTCAGCCACAGTGATCTTTGGGTTCTTCTAGCTCTAGGAAGGGTTCTGGTCGTCCCAAACGTCTTCCATTTAAGGATTATGGAGGTCACTGTGCTCTTAAGAACCTTAAGTGCAGCAGAAATTTTTTTGCAACCTTGGCCAGATCTGTGCCTTGCCACAATTCTGTCTCTGAGCTCTTCAGGCAGTTCCTTTGACCTCATGATTCTCATTTGCTCTGACATGCACTGTGAGCTGGAAGGTCTTATATAGACAGGTGTGTGGCCTTCCTAATCAAGTCCAATCAGTATAATCAAACACAGCTGGACTCCAATGAAGGTGTAGAACTATCTCAAGGATGATCAGAAGAAATGGACAGCACCTGAGTTAAATATATGAGGGTCACAGCAAAGGGTCTGAATACTTATGGCTGTGTGATATTTCAGTTTTTCTTTTTTAATAAATCTGCAAAAATTTCAACAATTTCATCTTTCTCTGTCAATATGGGGTGCTGTGTGTACATTAATAAGGAAAAAAATGAACTTAAATGATTTTAGCAAATGACCGCAATATAACAAAGAGTGAAAAATTTAAGGGGGTCTGAATACTTTCTGTACCCACTGTATATATATATATATACACTGTGAGTCATCCACATGTCAGAACTTTAAGTATCCCCTCACCATTGATTATTAATCATATACATGGTCATGATGAGGATTACTCTGAGGAAACAACTGGTCCTGTTGTTTCAACACAATATCAGTGCTTCATAATTGCTCTTCATCTTCTTACTAGAAGAGAAGGAATGTAACTATTAACTAGTGTTTGAAGGTCTATGTCTAGAGCCAAGTGTTTTGACTAAATAATCCTTAGTTTGAGTTTCTCATGTATCATTATATTGGAGTGAAAAAACTAAGTGTATGACATGAATCTAAATGTTAAGGTTTTATCACTTATATTTGTCCACAGAAAAACAGCTTTTTTTTCTTGACCACTTGGTATGAAAGCTCAATAACAAGCTGGATTTAGACATCCAGCAGACACAGAGCAACATCAGCACTGATTTGGAGTTTCTGACCATTGTTCACTCTCCTTTTAGCTCTGTTTTTGGTCTCCACCAGTGCCTGAGAAAACTATCTGGCTCTTTGGTTGCTAAAGGCTCCACTATGTTCATCATATAGATGCTAAATTCATCTGTCTGTTGTTTGGTGCAGGGTATGTACATGAAACTGCAGAGTTATGTGATCATGCTCTGAGTGTGTGAACAATTCATCTTACATCACAAATTTCTTTCACTCTTAATATAAACCACATTGAATAGTGAAGCCTTTGACACTGCTTTCAGTGATATTTCCATGATCAATAGTAGTTTTATACTTTTTGCTTTTTGTACCAATTGGAAGGACATAATAAAGTATGGAAGTTACAGTGTTTAACTGACATATTACATATTTACATTTGTTTGTACTATGTAGGGAAACAGATTAACAACTTGGAAAATATTTCTATTGTGCAGCAGACATTTTTCTTTTCTTTGAGGAATCTGGATCACCTTCAAAAAAGCAATCAGTGTTGTTAACAACCTTCTGTGTTTCCATCTGGTATTTATCTGTCAGTAAATCAGATGCTTATCTCTGTGACTCAGATTTAAAGCTAATTTTACAAATCACAGTCAAAACCAGACCAAGAGTTTACAGCTATGTTAGCGCCTCTGTTAGACTGCTCTCAGGCACAGTGACACTTTGAGCTAAATGCTAATGGCTGCATGCAATCATGCTCAAAATAACACCACCAACATGCGGATGTTTCACAGGTGGGGTGTACAGTTTACCACGTTCACCATCTTGAATGGAATGTCATTAGTTCTGCAGGTATTTGGTCATAAGGTAAAGTACTGGACACATTATCATTTTGACCTGACGCTATAATGTGCAGTTAATTAAAGCAGCTGTCACGAATTGTTCCGAAATAAACGAGAGAGAGGCAGGTTTTTGGAGTAATGACTGCACATGAATGCAGCACTGACTTTATTCTCAAACACATTATTAGAATCTAAAAATAAAAAAATCTTCATGGTCGTTGTTGCCCAGAGTCCTTTCATCTGCCAAAAAAAAACAAAACAAAACAAAACAAAACAAAACAAAACAAAACACAGTAATACAAAGAGATACAGGGCGAGAGATAAGTCTCTCATCATCATTATCATCATCATTAACACTAAAACAAAACTTGAATTGATTTAAAAAAAACATTGAAACATAGTAAACCCAGCAATAGTTATAGTTTCTTAAATAGCCTCTCAGCACAGAGAAACAGAGATGACAAAAGAGACCATGCAACCCAATCAGCCACTCTTTCTCATTAACACTTCACACACTCACACACACAGTTTGGATCCAAATCAATATTATCAACAAACATATGCCAGGAGGAGGAGCTGTCATCGTACAAAGGAGTATTTTTGTTCCTTTTTTTTTTTTTTTTTTAAACAAAAAACTGTTTGACATTTCATTATTTCAAGGACTAAAATACATTGGATTTCTACCCTGCAGATCTGAGCCTCACTGCCAGAGAACAATGAAAGTTCTTTTTATCAGAAGCAATTATTCACAGTCAGCGTTTGGTTAAAGAGGCACCAACAAACAGCTTCAGGTTCTGGTTCACCTCTGTCGTGTGTTTGTCGTTAGCCGAATAAAGCAGTGTGAATTCAGTCATCACTGCGCTCACCACTGCTTCTGCTTCTTCAGACTCAGACTCATTACGTTCTTTGTTTTTTTTTTTTTTGTCTCCACAGACAGTGTGTTGGACCTCGGTCCATACGGCATCAAACCAAAGGCTTGTATTCATACAATTAAAGAACCAGAGGGGAAACACAGTCAGTTGTATTTGGTCATTAACCCTTCACCTGTGTGCTGCGGTCCTCTGGCTTTAGTCCTCAAAGGATACATATGAGGTCAAAAAAAAAAAAAATCAGTTGGTTTTAAATCGACAGCACTAAAATTATGTTACAGCAATTTACACATGCTCTTCGGAGCCTTTTGGAAATGATGGTAAACACCATTTTTACAAAATGAGAAACTAGATCTGAAATTTTTAGGGGCTAACAGGAAATCGGACAGAGTATCCTTTTTGGAGTATATACAGTCCATCTATCAGTGTGGTTCACAGAGCAGTACCTGCCCACCTCTCCTCACTGGTACACACATTTTCAATTCAAATCATAGCGTGTCTTATGCAGTGAACCATCAGGAGAATCAGCCAATAACTTGATGTTGTTGACAGTTCCTAACAGCGTCCTTTTGTCCTGTTGCTTAAGCTTTTGCTTGGTTGCGCACCCCCCTCCCCCAGGAGAGGGCTGGACTCGGCTGGCTTGTGTTCATGTAGAGGTGAGGCTGGAGGTTCACATGGTGTGGCAGTTCAAGGGCTTGGTTGAGGTGCGTCCTGAGATTAGCTCAGATACAGAGTTTTGTCTCTCTGAGCTCCTCTGGAAGTGGAGAGGAGAGAGATGGAACAATCAGTTAATCAGGAAATATAACAATGCTAACATTTTTGCTTTGTTTATCTGTTGTTTATCTGTTGTAGTATCCTGAACTTCCACAGCTTTTCTACACAAGAGTAAATAATTCAGAGGGAAACACTCACTTTGAAATTTGGCATAGAAATTTCATATATCAAATATGGAAAGCTTCGGTCCAGCTACCCTTTAAAGAGAAACACCGTCTTAACGTGACACTTCCACCCCCCCCACACGTCTGCCATATCTTTTTTCTGAGCTGTATGAACGGCTAACTTGACGTTAGCTCGGCGAGGCTTCAGCACAGGTAGCAGAGGCAGTGGAGAGTGACTGAGTGAGTCGTAGTAATGTTGTAAATTTGCCTCAGACACTGTAAAACCAGGTAACATTGTATACTATACTTACTCTGTTACAAACAGAAACAGTATTTCTACTACATCTATTACTCTTAGCTGCATGTTGCCAATCCTTCATCCTCCTGCCCAGACTGCTGACAGCTGACTGCTGTATTTGTACTACAGTATGGGACAAGGATGAGAAGGTAAAGAGCCTGCTGTCACTGATATAAAAATAAAGGACAAAATAAAAGAAGCATCTGTCAGTATGGAGAAATATTCATATGCATCAACATTTCAAACGCTGAACATTCTAACTTTAACGAAGGAGCATTTACCACAGGACTGTTGTATCACAGGCTGCTCTACCCAACAAACGGAGTGTATGTGTAATTCAATAACTCAGCTTTACTGGACTTGAGATGCTTCTTATAGAGCAGTCTTTAGACTGCACAGCAGTGTGTTGCTGCACTCTCCGGTGGAAATTTCACACACACCTGTGCATCACTGCAGCTACTGGAGGTCAACAGGATTTTCAGGGGGTGTTAAGTTTCTCTTTAAAAACTCGCGTTAGTCAAAGACTGCTACCTACCCGTTGCCATGGTAATCAGTGCTCCAGTCCAGTGAGGGGTGGTGATTTGGTGTGTGTCGGCCCAGCTGGTGGTAGTCCACTGATGATGACATCACTGCTCCGCCATTAAGCATACCTCCTCCTATTGGCTGGTAGTCAGACTGGAGGGAGGGGAGGTAGCCCTGGAAATAAAAAGAAATTGAATGATTTGGCTGGAAGGAGAAAAATCTGGGTTTATATACAACATGTCTGCAGACTGTGAAAATACGCTGAGAGGAGAAAAACGCTAATGAAAGAGGACGACTGGTCAGACGTGTACAGATGTGTGTTACCTAACACAAGCTGGGAACATTCAGACAGATCACATTCCTGTTGCTGATACACACCTGTGTGTGTGATATCAGCTGCAGTGGCACAGCAAGATGCGTTTGCTGCTCTCTCTAGCTCTCTTTATTTCTGTGGCACTTTATGAAAAAAACTGTGAAAAACTCACTGCATAACGATCAACGTCTGTCTGTTCTTAAACAATAACGCAAATCCCACCCACAATCAGTTGTTCTCAGAGCCATTACAGAGCAAACAACTTTTTTCTTTTTTTGTTTCACTATCAAAGTTTTCCAGTGACAGTTGCATTTTCCATGTGTACGTTGCAAAAAAAAAGAACTGTTAACAGCTAATTTGTCATATTTTGTAATCAAAGTGTGAGACTTTGAAAGTAAGAAAGAAGAAAATGTCTGCAAGTGTTACTGCATTTGTCTGTGTGAGAGGTGTTTGCAGTAACAGCTTATTTACGTCTGTGGATCAGTCTATAGGCAGCTGATGGGTTTTTTTTTGTTTTTTTTTAACAAACCAACCTCCTGCACTTCTTTACATGGTTTCTAATGAACAGGGATATGGATGAAGCCATGAATCCAGCTGAAGTGGAAAGGAAACAGAGCAGTGGTGGGTTCACCAGCAGTAATTACAGAGTAATTGCCAGGAGGGAGGAGGTAAACTGAGGAAATGTGAAGATGAAAAGGTAAGAGGAGAGGAGGAAGCAGAGGAGGAGGAGGAGGAGGAGGAGGAGAGGGGAGCGAAGGTGAGCCTGTTTCTAACCAGAGGAGATGGAAACAGGGAAAAATGACTGAGAGCAGTGTCAAAAAAGTGCAGGAGTGTGTGTGTGTGTGTGTGTGTGTGTGTGTGTGTGTGTGTGTGTGTGTGTGTGTGTGTGGTGTGTGTGTGTGTGTGTGGGAGAAAGAGAGAGAGAGAGAGACAGACAGAGAGACAGAGAGAGTCTGAAAGGGAAGTTAATCTCAGTGTTGTGAGTGAAAGAGGAGGACAGCAGGTGGTTGGGTTCTCCCCCTTCTCCTCCCCCTCTCCCCCTCTACCTCACCTATTCATCCATTGTTTAGCAAATTCTTCTCCTTCACTCCTTCACAAAGACCCCATCTGCCTCTTTTGTCTCTCTCTCTCTCTCTCCTCTCTCCCTCTCTCTCTCCCTTCCCCCATCATTTCCCACTCTTCACTTAGAGAGAAAAAAAAAGAAAAAGTTAGGAGCTCTGTCACTGTGTCCTCTCTGCTTTTTTCTTCACTTTTCTTTTCTTGGTTTTCTCTTTCTCTTTTTTGCTAAGAATATGCAAAATGGAGGAGAAAGAAAGGGGATTATGGGAGTGTGAGATTTAAAAGTGCACTATAAAAAGGGGGATAAAATGGGAAGTGAGACTCAGTGGCAATCCATCCCCCCTCCATCTTTCTTTTTTTAACTCTTTGGAGGAGACCCTCTATCATACTGTCTCACTCTGGACTTAACACAAGTTCATATTTATAATCCTTTCACAGCCGCTAGTCTTTCTTTTCCTCCTGTTTTGACAGAATAAATATCGACAGAAGAGAAGGAAGAGGCAGAGGAGCTGATCGACTGACTGACTGACTGACTGACAGTATAATGTGAGAGACAGGAAGACGGAGACAGACTGAAGTAGAGAAAACAGACCAAAATTCAAAACTTGACGTGTGTGATTAAAAATTAATTTTCCATAAGAAGTTTTCCTATGACAAACATTACTTTATGACTTCCATAGTGTTTCCACTAAATAATAATTCAGATGAATAATTAGGAGAAGCTGGATTAATTTCTAACCACATCAGTTTTTATTTAACTTAATTCCAACACAGTCCTATTATATTAAGCACTCAGGCCCGCAAGGAAATGCGGATGCGTTTCCTCTCACTGTAGCATCCACCTCATTTCCACTGTGTGTGTGCGTGTGTTTTGTCTCCTCTGCTCATACATTCATCCATCTCCATCCACCTCTGTGTAGCTTCTAAAATAAGTGAGTTACCTGGAGGAAATGGGCAGACTGAGTGTGCATGAAAGAGACTGTCTGATGACCCTTAGAGGGAAGGACAACATGAAGACTACAGATGAGAAATCTACCTCTGTCCCCAGTCCCATTTCTAAGTGTTCACACTGGAGGTGTGACAAAATGAAGTATACAAAAAGTCAGAGTGCATATGAAGAAAAAAAAGCTTGATTTCTGAGTAAAAGCATTGTACTACAATGCACCAGGAAATGATGATTAAAAACTGAAAACGTATTAAATCTTTGGGAAACCATTTTGTTTTCTCTTGTTTCAACTCGCAGTGGCTGTTTCGCAGTTTGACTGACACCTGAAGGTGCACTGCATCACGTCTTGATATTGTAAAGCAGCAGTGTATACACTACTCACAGTAAAAGCAGTATAGAATAAAGATAAGAGTGTAGTGAACAGCACAGAATTTATATGCAGGATCTTAAATTGGGTCAAAGTTAAAGTTCTGGATAAATGGTCAGTTTCTCCTTATCTCTGACCTGATGAAGACCCTGTGTCGACTAAAATGTCAAACTCAGAATGCTGTAAAATATAACATGACAAGTCTTTTCTCCTGTGGTTGCTGAATAAGGAGGGCTTGACATATGCAGCATGTTTCATAGCATGTTGTGTTTAGCAGCCACTATGGTAAATATGACAGGTTGCAAGTTTTATCCAAAACACATCACACAGATGAAACCAGCACAGAGTCACACAGGCACTGACCTGAGAGATGGCAGGGGAGTGACTCATTCCCATTGAGTGTCCACCGAGCTGCTGGTGCTGATGGTGCGGACTGTGCAGTCCTCCCAGGTGTGCCTGGCTGTGGAGGGGAGGGGTGACCTGGAGAGGAGGGGTGGATGCTGTCACCACGCTGCCAAGGGACAGACCCCCCTGGTGGGGGATGCTGGGACGTGGCACGGTCCCTCTGGAGGACAGAGCCTGGAGCTGAGGGTGCATCTGGGTGTGAGGAGGGGACAGGTGGGGCCCGAGGCCCGGGCTTGAGGAGTGGGAAGGATGGGACGGGTGAGGGTACTGCATGTACATGCCCGGGTGCTGGGAGGGAGGGAGTTGGTGAGGGTGGGCGAGTGAGCTGGAGGAAGGGTGCTGGCCTGGGTGACCAGGGTAGACTGAAGGTTTGGGTGTAAACATGGAGGTAGAGGAGGACGAGGAGGACGAGGAGTGGGGCAGCTTCATTTCAGATGGGTCATTGTAACTCTGGAGATGGAGGAAAAGAACGACAGAAAATCAGTTTGCAGGCTTCCAGACTCCCTTACTCCTGCAAGGCATCACTTTAATACCAGTAAACTGAACTATCTGTGTGTGTGTGTGTGTGTGTACCTGTGAGACCAGGCTGGCTCTGTAGGCAGCCAGTTGTTTCAGATACTCCTTCTTAGCCGTCTCTGTCTTCTTCTTGTACACCTGAAACACAAACGTTTTAGTACTGATTTATCAGCCTGTTTACAGTACATGGAAAAAACAACATCTACAAATGAATTCGATCAGCAGCACCTCATTAGTGTGGAAACGCTTTTTATTAGTGTGAGAAACCTTCAGCATATCAGGTTTAAGCATCACGTGGCTCATCATTTTTCCTCATCTGACTCATTCATCTCAGAACACACAACCATGATCATGAATTTCCAAGGCATCTACTTCAACTCTTCTTCTCTGAGTCTGAACTTGATGTTTCCTGTTACAAATCCCTGATATCACCGAGGCTGCATTTGTTTCCCTCACGGTTTAGTGACGAGAGTAAACATGTTCTTTCTTCCCACTGTCTGCGGCCATGCTGGCGGCTCCGCGAGGCTGTACGTAGGCACAGCTTTGCTTTAAGGAAAGTGCTCATGTCAGCATGTTAACACTGTGAAAGCAGGAAAAATGTTCAGCAAATTCACCCCCTTAGTTTTGAGTGTTAGCAAGTTACGACTCTAAGCTAATTAAACACCAAGTAAAGCTGTGGCTAATGGACATATAATGAGAGGGGTTCAATGAGGAATCACATTCGAAATAAGAAATAGTTTTATGTATTTGGTCACCACATTTTCCAAGTGTTGGACAAACTGAAAACCTGACCTGATGATGGTACTAGATGAAAAGGATCTACCTGTTTCTGTTCCTCTCCCAGACCATCCCACATGGAGGCCACAATCTTTGACACCTCCCCAAAGGTGGCGTTGGGGTTCTGGGCCTTGATGTTGGCTTGGGTGTCCCTGAAGAACAAGGCATAGGCAGACACTGGTTTCACTGGCTCATTGGGGTCCTTTCGCTTCTTCTTCTTTGGTGTTTTCGGCTTCTTGGAGATGTCCACCGTTGCTGGACGCTTCTCCGCTCCACTACCATGCTAAGAAGACAAGAAGGAGGTTGAGTGAGACACTGGGAGGTTTAGGTTTTGTTGCAAAATGTATAAAAAGCTAAAATGGTGGTATTAAAATAACACGGTTGACAGTAAGCGTGTTGTATAGTTTAAAAAAAAATATAGATTTTTTTAGGAGTCAATTTCCCTTGTTTTGCCTCAGCCTGGCATTTTAACAATTCACACCACTGTCTTTGATGACTTTCACATGACTAAAGTGTGACTTCAACCGTTCTTGTTTAATGTCAAGCTACTGTACAAGTCAACCACAGAGATGAGCTGTGGGGAAACTCCCCTGCAGTCAGCAGAGCTCATGAAACCTCTCAGATGAGCAGTAAAAAAATCATCCACACCATGAACAAATGGTGTCTCCACACCACGGCAACAGGAGCATATCAGTGGCCTCTGTCAGAGTCTACACTGCATTCACAACCCAATACACCAACTACGTGAATGTAGCTCTTCTGGCACTGACAGATAAAATACAGAAGTCTGAAATGACATGTATGAGTATAAGCAATGAATCAAGTGAAAGCCTTTGGGCAGCTGGTGGTAACACTTTATTTTATGATCCTTTAGATTCAATTAAATCATTTCCTAACAGTTTAATAGGATGTTTTCTCAAATGAACCATGTAATTAGGTTCTCAATGCCAGTAAAAGAGACATGTTCAACTGGTGCGCTTAATTACTAATTAATTAATTCCAATTAAAAGCCCTAAGTCAGTGCACAGCAGGTCAGGCTAACAGGCAGAAATGTGAAATTTGTCTATAAACAAGCAAGAACAAAGCTCCTGACTGATGAATGCATTTTAGTGTAGCATGTTTTTTCTTACATGAATAACTGATTTAAACTTAATTTGACAAAAAGAAATTGCCATAATTTTGCCCTGTAATTAGAAGCAAATTACAGAGTTGTTAACAGGAAGCTTTCAAGACATGATTAGGAAATAACAGACCTGTAAAATAAAGCATTACTGACATCTGTGCTGATTAAAAATGAAACATTTAAAAGCATCTCTGTTTTGTCAGATGGACGACTGAAATGTGTCCTCTGTAGACATGGTCTAAGTCCATCTGACTTTGACATCTATCAACTAGATATCCATCTTTTAGTCACTGGAATAATGTATATCTAATTTATTGTCCCTTATTGTCTCCCTGCAGCCAGCTGTGTCAATCCATCTATCCATGAAGACTATAATGTTTGGGTCTTGTTCAAACTGTGTTACTGAGTTGTTGATTCAACTCTATGATCATTCTGGAGGCTGCAATTTGAAAGGGATGGACAAAATAACAGGAACGCCTGCCAACCTAACACAATGCAAGCGGTGAACAAAAGCCAAAGATTTATTGCAGGACTGCTGTATTAGTTTTAGCCATGTGTTCCTAATAATCTGACTACTGAGTGTATTAGTCGACAGTACAGTGATGGTTTCATTTCCACAGAACATGAGCAGTCAGTTTGGTGCAGAGAGCTTGTTTCAGTGTGAGACACTGAACAGTGAGGGAGCTGATTTCCATCTAGTTGATATGCGGGGAGAATGGGTCTATTATGACACATAACATTAACATAACAACTCTTCACTGTACACACACACACACACACACACACACACACACACACAATAGAACACAAATGGTTATTGCAGCATAGATATGACTCAGTAACGAACAGAAACAAGCATGTGTATGTGTGTGTTTGTGTGCATGTGTGTGTTTGCGTGAGTGCGCGTGCGTGTTTTACCCTGAGTCCATCATCGTTCTCGTCCTCATGTGCCGAACTGGAGGGAGATGGCGTGGCGGATTTACTTTCTGGAGGTGAAGGAGAATTATGGGTAACAGAGTTCCCACTCAGCCCTATCTGAGACTGGTTGATGGTGGACAACTGACTTTGCTGACTCATGCCCGATTGGCTCCTGGGTCCAAGAGCTGCTTCAATTGGCTGTTGGCTGCTGGTGAAGCGAGAATCGGAGTTCACCATCTGCTGCATCTGTGCAAAGACAACGAGCGATAATGACAGTGAATGAGTTTGGTGACTTGATGGCCGTTCAACCAACATCTACACAATATTCCTGTGTGAAATTACTTTTATTTCTCCATAGCCAGAGGTGTAGTAAAAAGTGTATTGTGCAGTAAAGTTCTGGTGTCAGTTCCTCACATCACGTCCATGGTGAACTGCACAGTGTACAAGTATCATTACTTGTGTCTGTCATACAAACCAGTGGATACTTGTAAATGCATATTAATAACATAATTCTTTTATGACTAAGGCGATAAGGCAGAGTCCACATCCGTTAGCAGAACAACTCTGCTTGCTCTGTCTAGCTACTTATTTAAAGCTGCACCGATCAATAATTTTATATTAGTTATGGATCAATAATATAATGCATATAAAGCATTTAGCAGCTAAAGAGCTAAAGGATTCCCCCTGGGAGCTGGTAGAGAACAAAACAAGCTTAAAAGGAGAATTTATATAACTCAACATAACTACTAAATAAAAATAATGTTTCAGCAAATACTCGCTAACAAGTTCATGTAACTTCATAAGGTGAAAATATTCCAATGTTGTATTTATCACTTGTCCCAAATGGTCAAAAAAAAAGTCAACTGCTGCTTAAAATGTGATTAAAACAGGTCGCAGTTTGCTTTCAAATCAGGCCTGTGTCTTAGCTTCCACACTTGGCTGAACAGACGGTGTGCTGAAACACTATCTGAGCTACATAACGTGTTCATGTAACAGACCTACTTGGGCTCTGAAACTGAGTCTGCCTTCGCTTGATAGGATTTGTACAGTGTGCAGCAGTCCAGGATTCACTAATAATGAAATCTGATAGTAACCATGGCAACCGGCAATACAGGTCAGAGAGAAGACGGGATCAGAAGTCATTTAAAACATCAATTCCTACTCATGTGTAAATACATCAATAGAGATTTTAAACTCCATTTGCCACAGTCCAGAGAAGTTGCTACATAACTTGATCTGGAGAAAATGTTATGGTGTCCACAGGTGCAGGACTGAATACACATTAGGACTCGTTTATTCCCATACTCATCCAGGTCCTCAGTAATTTGTCAGAGAGCTGTTTGCTTCAAGATATAAAGTGAGCAAACAGACCTGTCCACAGCTTTACTGTCACACCTGTGTCATGAACAGGGTTTTCCCTGCCGTTATATAACACTTAGACTCGGCGCCTAAACTAAGCTGAATGAATGGAAACAAAAAATAAGCTGTGAGATTTCAACCACTCTGCTGAGAAAGGCCGAGTGTAAGATGATATTTATCTGGAAATTAGGTTTGAAAAGGTGTGTGTGTGTGTGTGTGTGTGTGTGGGGGGGGGGGGGGGGGGGTGTCATCTTATATTTGAGGACGAGACAATTAAGTGTTCATTACACCCCCACACCCTCACACCCCATGTCACCACAGCGCCTATACCCTCCAGAAACCAAGGGAAAACCCAGCTGAATGCATAATGTTTCATTGTGCACTGTTGTCTCTCAAAATAATCGTCTCCCAAGAGACAATGGAGGGAATCTTGAATAAATCTCACATATAATATATGAACATGCCTGAATCTGTCCATAAACAATCAAATACATCTTGGTAAAAGCTGTAGCTTCAGCACCATGAAGCAAGACGCAACAAAGCAGTTTTAACAGTATAAATGGTGGAATTGTTATTTCATGGCATGTTTGGGTGTCTTTCCTTTTCACAAGCCTTATCTGTGACCCACTGTGCAGTGTGGCTCAGTCAGCTGGCATTACCAAAATGTGAGCAGTCTCAGAGTGACTTAGTCATCAGAGATACTCTGTCCATTTCTCAGGAAAACAAAAGTTATCACTGCTAACACCCTCAGCAAGGGAACTTTGACACCTATTATTGCAAAAACGAAGATGGGACTGGGTTGATGGCGCGTATTTAGAGTTTCCTCTTAGTAAGCACTGAATAATAACGGATGTGGTATGGTACACCGTGGCCCCTCCTGGGAACACATTACCTGAACTCAGTTACCGGCAGCAGGCTCTAAATGCTGCTGTGGTATTTAGATGGAACTCAGAGTGACATTTCTCTAACATGGGAAGAGGTTTCACATTGATGTACTTGCTGGTAGACATGCTGAAAAATAATAGCGGTGGTTTGGCATTGGTTGGGACGGGGCGTCAGTAAACATCATACTAGTCAACAGCCAAAATATTCTATGGTCATAACCTTCCAGAAAACTTTTATTCAGCTCATGCACATGAAACAATTTCAAAGAAGTTGCTTCAGAAATCTGAGGACCAAGGTGTTTTTGTTTTTGCTGAACATGTACTCTGGAAAAATGTTTGTACAAATTTAATTTAATGACTAAAAATTATTATATATGATTACATTCTACGTTACACATTCTTATATTATTAATATGAATCTACGAATGGTATAATTGAAGTGCCTGGCTCAGGATAATACTATGAATAATAAAAAAAAATGTACTTAACAAAATTAAAATCTAAAGGAAAATGAAGGGGAAAATGTGAAGAATGGAAAGGCGGTATTTCAGCTCTAATTTCAGTGGTTTGGCTGGTAGCATCACTGGCATTTTACAGGAATTAAAGGCAACAAGGTCACACGACACCATATAGAGCACAACATTATCGCAATTCAAATATACTTTCGGAACCAGACGCATCAACAATGGAAATAATATCAATCGGAAATTTCCTTTTGGGGGTCAGAAAACCATTTCTGTTGATGGCCTGAAGGAATAAGAGAGGGAGAGCCCCTGATAGCTAAATAAAGACTGAGTCATGTCACGAGGAGGCTCACATCTTCACACAGGTGTGGTTAATGATGAGATTTCAATATGAAATGCACAGCAACAAAATCACGATCAGGTCTTGCTTTTAGCACAGTCGGGAAAATCAGAGCTCGCAATTTAATTTTTTTTTGTTTACTGTTGCACAAGAACATGTGCTAACCAAAGCATGAATCTTTCATCTAAACTACAGAAAAAACATGCACGTGTTGGTAATGCGCTGTTATTAAAGTAAATTAAAGTGATACAATTCTGCACTTTTGCCAAATATTACCAAAAAGTTAAAAAAAAACCTGTGTAAATCAACTGTTTCTGGTTATTTCTGGTCGTCATTCAACTCAAAATAAAGGATGGATCAGTATTAACTGAACCAGCCGACTTTCAAATTTATTACACCTCAAACACTTTCAGGAAAAATGTTTTGTTTTTTTGTTTTTTCTATGTGCTATTTCATTATTTTCCAGTGAAAATGTTTTTATCTCCACAAAGATAATGAATAAGATGATAATTAAAAAAAAAAAAGAGACAGCAATTTCTGTTTTTGGCTGATCCACTATATTAAACAAACTCAAACTCAAAGTGTTTTATCACACTGACAAAAGTCCTGTAAATCAAATACTTTCATAAAGCTGCCCTGCTAGAAAACCCTCTAACGGTAGTCTAACGGTAAATATCATAACACTCCTCGGGTTTTCTCTTGATGTAGCATTTCTGAAGGGTGGTGTCTTTCCCTCTGTTCATCCATACCAGTGCTCATGCAAATACTCAGTTGTTGTGTTTGTTTCAAACAAACTTTCGTTGTTACTGTCGGAAAGTTTAACCCAACACCGCAGCATGTTTAGATTAGAAAACATCCTGTGACATAACTACAGGTTGAATGACTATTATTCTACATCAACACCTGATATACAGAAGAAAAAAAACTGCCCAGTCTGAACCAATCACAGCAAAACACAAAATTTCTAACTCAATAATTTTAGCCAGTTGACCTTCAATCAGACGGAAGAAGAAAAAAATAGATCAATGCAGATCTCAATATCAGCTGCCAGTAGTCGGCTCCTCTAAGAATAATACACACACATACATTAACTTGAATCTTCATACCCCCCCACCCAACCCGTTTAGGCTGAGCCAGGCGTGGTTGCTAAGCAACCATAATTCATGGACTGGCAGTAAACGTATGTTAGTATGAGAATATAAAGGCGAGCTACAGAGAAGGAGAAAGAGACAAAGGTAGGGCTGAGACAGACAAAGATGGAAAATAAGCTCTTCCCTTCAGGTCACTAAAATCATTACCTCCACTCGTACACACTTAAAGGACAGGTTAGTCACAGTCAGAGGTAAAAAAAAAAAATTCTGAATTTAATTAAAAGTTATTAAAAAAACAGTCTATGTTAAAGAGTTTAACAGTCATTTTAATTCAGCTACAGTCACAAGGTTTCAAACTGACACTTTACAGCAGGTAGATTTAATATGGAGATGGAGAACCGACAGAAAGACTGACAGATGAGTGTGAGTGGGAGGGGGAAAAGTTTCACTCTTAATAAAATGAGAGAAATCTTTATTACAGATACTGACACATATACACCTCTGTCACCCCACTGAAGAGCGAGTTTCTGACAGTTGAAGTAACTGCGAGTCTCAGGTCTAGCTTTTATTATTTTTTTTCTTCTTTTACTGTATGACACAGTCAGCCACATCTAAATGTCACAGCTAAAAGCAAGATTTTCACTTTACTGTGAAATGAAGACTTAAAATATGAGGCAAATGTCACATCGACCAGCTGCCATGATTGGCTTTCAAATAACACTGCCCCGGGTAATATCCTATTTCAGAGTTAAACTGAATAAAATATGAAAGCATGTCATTATAGTATATATCTGTTGGCTGTCAGTTCACATCTTAAGACTTACTCAGATCCTAAATCTTCTTCCAATAAGTAAAGTCAAAGTATGTTTGAACAAAAATTCAAATAAATCTTTTGAGTACCAAGCACAAGTTCTTTTTAAAGCATGTAGTTTCCTCTCTGTTGGAGAGCAGCTTAATGTACCTCTCTGCTGTCTTTACATACGCACAGTACGCTCCAAGCAATAACAGTCAAACCAAATGTGTCTCAACACGCTGTCGTCTGTGGTAGCACTAAAACTACGAGAGGGACAGCAGCGCTGCAGCAGTGGATCATACAGCAGCACTGGTTTGAGTTTTATGGTTGGAGTTTTTGAGTACCAGCCGTGACCTTAGATGGTCGGGCAGGATGGTTGTGTGCAGAGAAACACGCAGTTTAAGACTGAAATATAGTGTTAGTGAAAACACTAGAAGCTCAGTCAATTTTCCCCTCAGTAAATACATGACACGAAATGACAACTATACAAAAGTCAATGAAGGAGCTGCTCTCTTTGGAGTAACACCATCCAAATACACTCAACACTATTTTGAAAATTTGAGGAAACTTATTGAAAATGTATTTCTTGTCTATTGTGTAATTGTATTTTGTCTAATTTTATTGAAAGTAATTTTCCAATCACTGTAAAATAGAATGAAATAAATAATAATAATGATGATGATGATGATAAATTAAATAAAGAGACAAATTAATCAAAGACAAAGCAAATGAAATAGATTTATTTCAAACATTCTGTGGTTTGAAATGTTTGTATTTTGATTGAAGACGTTTGAATTTTTTGTTTTTTGATGTATCAGTTCTTATTACAACACCGACAAAGACTGGCACTTTCTATTATTATCTAGAATTAAAAGCTGCTAAACACCCATGGTCAATCCACACAGGTCACTTACTGTATGTTACCTGATTGAACCACAGCTAAGAACTGTGGGGCCGTGTACAGACTCTGCTCGAGTCTGAAAACAAAAGGACAACGTTCCTTTTCTTTTTAAGCCCCCCTCCACTCAAATGCTGTTTTTCTTCTTATTACTTCTCTTTTGATTTTTGCCCCTTGCTGTGCAGGATGATGTCCACACAGAGTTTGACACTAAAAAACTTTTTACATTCATCTGTAGAAAGTGGAAAGTTTCTCTGTGCTGACCTCAGGTCTCAGTTTGACACAGGTATGTGCGAGCAGGATTTGAAACATCACAGCCGCTGTGGTCGCCAGACATGGCCGAATATGCAACTTACACAAAGATGGAAACTACGACGCCTCCAAGCAACCTACTCTGACAGTGGACTTTTCAGTGAAGATGGACTTTTGAAATGAGCCATATTTACATTTCATAGATTTCATAGATTTTTTTTCAACGAAGGAGAAGGAGTAGATGTAAATTTATGATATTTTTTTAAAAAAAGTTTCAGATTTTATGAATTTTATTTATTCAATCTTTAATTATGGGTAGTTTTACGTGAAGATCTCTCCTTTATTTTATTTTAAATATATGTGATTTCTTTACGACTACTCACCACAGACAGGGTACTGGTCATGGGGCCACCATCTGGGCTGAAGGTGCCACCATCTTGGTTCAACATAGTTGCTCCATCTTGGCTACCAGGCATGCCGGGCAGATCCATGCCCTGCAGCTGGTAGAGGTGGTGTGGAGCTGAGTTGGAGGGAGGGTCCAGAGGGTGGTACGGTCCAGAGGGGGAATCATGAGGGAGATGGGGAGGCAGCATGTGCTCTGGCAGGGTGGGGGGAGTGATGGGTGGGATGTTGAAGTCCTCGTCACCCAAACCACCCACTGAGTATGACTAAAGAGAAACAGACAGACACGATTAAAGACACATACAAAACTATGCTTTTTAGATCCCATGACAGTATTTTAAATCCTGTTCACTTTTCTTTTTGTAACTGATGCAGTATGGGACAGAGTCTGGGGAAGCTGACATATTGTAATTTGGAGCATTTCGAGCTGGGGTGGATGGGGAGAGTGAGAAAAAAAAGAATTACATAGAGGACTATAAGAGACCAAAATATCCTGAAACATTACTGTCAGAGACAATAGATGGAAGAGGTGGAAAAACCACCCGTCACTATTACCTCAGACTGTTGAATCCACGAACTACAGCTCTGTTGTGTCATGCAGTCATTTTCCCTCAGTCTGAGCTCCTATCACAGCCTAATTATCACTAATGATATTCCCAGTCTGAAAGAAAGCCTTGTGAACAAATACTCGCTCATTCAGCAGCAGAACAACACACTAATTTATATGTACAAGTCCCATTTGCTTGGGAGAATACTCACAGGCGGCTCTTTGTGTGTAAAAATACATCAGTGCTAATCTGACATGCAAAAAAGAAAACCAGGAGCGGCCCCGTATATGATAATGAATTATTCTGAAAGCAAAGACAAACGAGAGGAGGACGTGGAGAGGAAAACAGAGTGAGAGAAAAGTGAGAGACACAAGGGCGGAAAGAGAGAGAGGCAGTGTTGGAGAAGCCCTCTCATACTAATCTGACAGAGGAGATCTTTTATAGAGACTGACAGCCTTTTCTGCTTGGCTGGCCACACTCTTTTGCTCTTCATTTCTCACCAGCCGTCGCCCTCCACTCCTCTTTTGCTCTCTCTCACTCTCCTGATCTCATCCTCAATTTCTTTTTCATCTCTCTCACTCTTTCATTCTCTGTCACTCCTTTCTGATCTACCTCACACCCCGATGCAGTGTTGCATTATGAGTTGTGTGACCTGCGATCTTAGCGATGAGCTGTGAGTTATATGATGCACGCGCTCGCTATGAAATCAACAGCCACTGTGGTAAACCACCATTTGAGCTAAAAGTTTCACCACTTTGAACTAAAAATGTGGGAAACAGAGAACAGAAATGTGCAATAGTAGATAAAGAAAATGATAAGACACCTCGTATCCGAACGGTGAAAATACCTCCCTGCATTTCCTTTTCATCTCCCAAATATACACAGAGGCAAAAAAAAAAAAAAAAGGTACCTCATTTCATTTAGGCAGGCTTTCAACAATTTACCATGGTGTCACTGTCCCTGAAACTGGCACCACACCAAGGTTACCGGGTTACAACCTGGTGGAGTGGTGAGATGCATTCAAATACAAAACGACCCTCCTGCATGTTGTGTTTTTATGGTTTTATTTGGCAAAGATGAGTGAAGAGAGTAGACATGTCTTATTCCTGTGTGTCACAGAGCTGCGTTGTTGTCCAAAAACTATCAAAAAGCAATCCACACTGTTGCACTGACATGTTCCTTTGTTACCATTAATACACACACTGTAGCAGGAGTGTGTATTTCTGTCTCTTAGATATTTCAATACATATCTCCACACACAGTCCAGGGTCTAAAACAAAAAAAAAATTAAATTAAATTAAAATTAAAAAATAAATTTCAGTTAATCAATAAAAAATGAATGATTGACGTCCCTAATTGAGATCTAAAATTAGCACGTGTATAAATAGATATCACAATATTACTATGTCACTAAAAGTCGTTTCTTTGTTTTCATTCTTACTAGTCACCCACCGACTTCTCTTCCTGTCCCGTCCCGTTCTACAATCAAGAATCTAGTCATTCAGTGTCTTTCTAAAGTCATTCATCAAGTCACACGGTCACAAAATGTGAATTCTCGCCATGTTTGATCATATTTTTTCCTACTACGTGTGTTTTTCAGCCAACATCATACTGCACTGTGTTTTTCAGAGTCCAACAGTCTGTTTCATGGCCCTACTCTTTCACGCCGTGTCCCGTTGAAGCACATAGCTCTGCATAAATTACACTGCCTGTCTGTTTTCTGTCTGCCGCTCTCTCTCGCTCTCCCTCCCTTGTCCGCTCTCTCTATCATTTCTTCAAGTTCTGCATAAATTACTCCTTTCTCTCTCTCCCTCTCTCTCTCCGCTCCTCCATTCATGTCAGTACAATGGCCTGTTCCCTGTGAACTGGGAGCTTCTGGAAAGACGAATGTAGTCAGAATTAAGTTCTTTCACACACACACATGTTGTGTTAACATTGCAAACACACTTCTCACAACTCCGTGTGTTTTTTTTAAAATATAAAACTCTGGGACATTTTTGCTTTTATTTGATAGCAACAGAGGAGAGAGAGAGAGAGAGAGAGGGTAAATGAGATGAACGAGCTGGATTCAAACCCTGGTTGCTGCAGCAAAGACTCTGTGTTGATGGTCCGTGCTCAACCAGGTGAGCTACCAGAGTACCCCACACCTCTAATGCTGTATGTAAAAGCACATATAGCCTTTGGATATGAATAAAGTGTGACCATCAACACCTGTTTTAATAGGAGAATGTGGTCAAATGTCTACTAAGGGTAAATTTAAGGTTTCAAAGTAGTAGTTGTGGGAAAGGTGGGTACCAGGTTTTGACAATGAAGAAGAATGTGTGGAATTGAAAACATGATATGTCTGGTATTAACTGTCCACTCTGAGTCCAACAGGTGTTGTAGTGGGGCGGTGTTAAATCAGTGGATGCTCCTTTAAAACAAACACAAACAGCTATTAGAGGAACAAAGCTGTAGCTGTGACACCCAGTGCCAGCAGGATGGCACAGAGTCAAAGTCACAGAAGCTCACATTGTCCTTGCCTATAGATGGCAGACATGGACGTCTAAACTACTGATGCTGTTACTTCTCCTTTCCTATAGGTGTGTGTATGTGTGTGTGTGTGTACATGTGAGCGTGTGTTTACCCAAGGCAGACGGTGTGTGTCGGTCATGTGTGTGTCCCTCCTCCAGTGCTGCGAGGCCTGGTTTGGTGGCGACACCTTGCTGAGAGGGTGAGGGGGCTGTGGCACACGAAACTGTGGGAAGAATCGCAAAAGACAAAGGTTCAAAATGGGCCCAGAAGTCAGGAAAAGGTCAGAGGTCAAATAAAAACATCAGGAAGAGGGGCACGGACAAAAGCAACAGGGAGACAGGGATAGAGAGAGTGAGAGAGACTCTCCACAAGCCCCTGCTCGCACACACACACACACACATTTGACAGTTATTAATACGCAGTTAAATTTGCCAAAGGTTTAATGAGTCAGTCCACTAGTTTTACTAGTAAACCAGAAAATTTCTACTCTCTGAGCTGGTTTCAAAGTGTTCTTGACTCCTATTCTCAACCAAGCAAAGAGCAGATACTGACCTGGCCTTATATCTGAACATTTTTCCTCAGGTTAAGCAACAGTTGCTGGTCCAGCTGGCTTTTTAGGCAACTTCGTCTGAGTGCCAGGCCAGCTCAGATGTCCAGCCACCATCACTGTATAATTGGTTCCACTAATCCTCACCAACAACTACTACTTAGCGACCCGTCTGAATGAATTATGGCCCTTAATCTGTCTTACTTCTGTTTTGCTATTTAATGACACAAGTTTGGTGTACAACTGCCAAACACCGTGGGACATAGGGTCGGCCATTTCCCACACAAAGCCCGACTTTTATAACCCTGACCTGGCATCTGATAAAGACACTTCATTTGGTAACCTGGACACGATCCCATTCATCGGGGGCGGTTGACCGCAAACACGGCTGCACACAAACATGGACGTCAGACGAGGTACTGGACCACGCTATAGAGCGGCCAGGTTTCTCTGCGCATCACACAGACAGACCACTAGCTCTACCAGGGAAAAGCAAATCGGCTGGCGTATGCTTGATGATCACTGAGTCTTGGTGTGACTGCGGACACCATCAAATCCTTCTGTTCCCCTGCCCTGGAGTACCTGATGATCATGTGCCAGCTGTATGAGATGATCAACAAGGAGGACACCGTGCACCCGGAGGCCGCTGATACTGGGAAATTTAACAAAGTCATTGTAAAGAAAGTAACACCCAAATACTTTCATAACATATCAACTGCAAAACTGGGCCATTGCTACACTTATAGTGTCTTAATATAATGTCATCACTCATCAAGCCAGGAAAGGTGTGTTGGCAATAAAGACAATAAAGCCCTTGAATCCTTGAATCCTTGAAGCCTCCCAGTACCACCACAACCACTGGGCAGATCTATAAAGCTGGACAGACACTACACTGATTAAAAGAACAGTTTGATATTTTGGGCAATATCGTTATTTTGGTTTCTTGCAGAGAGCTAGATGAGCTGATCAACATTACTTTCTACAGTTATTTCACTTTTATCACAGTTTTAAATTTAAAAGGACCAGGACCACTTTTTCGGCACTTGAAGAGACCAATGAGTGACACAAGCAGATTTGATATGGTGTGGACAACAACTACCGTATAAAGTTACTGTATCTGCAATAAAATCCAGTAACTTATCAAAACATCTGTTAAATGAGCTTAAACATACAGGTAAATGATATTTTCCCTCTAACAGTGCTACTTGCCCAGCAGTGAATCCACGTGAGCAGCAAGAGGGAGAATGACAAAGGAAAACTAACTGTGACTAATTTAGATTTTACATTTATTTCCAGGGACATACTGTTGAGTTGATATAGTGACTTTGTTTGAAAATGGATGCATTCAGGAAGCACAATAGATCTCACTGTTTTATCAGGTCCCAAGTAACATCTAATGTTTCAAATGGGTTTTAAAGAGCCAAGCCAATGGTACACTTATTGTTCCACTGAACCTTTGCACTTTTCAGAGTACGGCAACCCCCCCTCCCCCACCCCCTTTCTGCCTCCGTGCTCCAGCTTTAACACACAACCACCTCTGACTCTGTGGAAGCCCTGGTGCTGATAGAGCCATACATCCCTGTTCCACACACCCCTCCTCATCTTCTTATGGCATATCACTGTGAATAAAACATCACATCAGAGGTTCCTATATCACACAATATTCTCTATATTGTGCTCGATGAATAATGTATCTCCAGTGCTGTTTCATATTAATACGGGCTTTGCTTGGTGGTGAGGTAATTCTGTACTAACAAACACAACATCTCACTCTCTAGAGGCTTCACTAGGCCTCTGGAAATGACATGCTGAATGCAGTGCTATCCACATATACAGTATAACTGTGTGTGTGTGTGTGTGTGTTCTGTAAAGGAGATCTTCCATCATCAGTCCATTACTACACATTTTCCATTGCACACACACACACACATATATAATGATGAAAAAGGTTTGATCAGATAAATATCAACCATTACAATAACTCTGACCTTGTTCGTGTTTGAATAAAACATATAAGAATCTGACTTTCTCTGTTTTATATCATTGTAGATTGAATTGGGATTTGAATGGTCAGACAAAAAAAAATGTATAGCATTATTACAGAATGAACAATCGACTATTTCATTAAAAAAAAAAGAGTCAACAGAACAACCATTCATGAAAATCAATAACTGCAGCCCAATTCTGAGATGGTGTGACATTTTAAACACAGTGAAGTCAACGTGTCAGTCACAGGCCAGGCTCATTCCTTCTCGTTCTTCATAGCTGCTATCACTAAAGTGTTGCAGTGTTTAAATCCAGGCAGTCAGGGACAGTGAAGTCCTGCTGCTACAAAACCCAGCTGGTGAAAACTCATTCTTCTTTAGGATTAGTGAATATTCTTTACTTTGTTGAAGTTTATATTGAAAAGACAGAGTTACAGCTGCAGAGACTCTGGCAGTCTGACCACAGCGCGGCAGAGTTACAGATATGATTTCTGACTGACATACTGGCCAGTGTGCAGCAGACGATTAGTGGTCAGAGGACAATAAAATAGAATAATCAAATTCCAGAAATCACATTTGAGTTCATCATCAAAGAATTCAAATCTAATAACATAATATAGAATAAAGAGCATAATTCAAACTGTGTTTTTGAAGAGTAAATAACATAGGATTCAATCAGAAAAACATTTTTAGAATTTGTGTCTTGACTGCTGCTGAAGGCTAAAGGCCTTAGTTCACTGAATGTTTCAAGGTCTTTATGCAAACATCCTAAATGAAGAAACAATTTTTAATATCAGAATTGCATCTGATGAGTAACAGTGCTGGATAATGCTACACAGCGTTACAGCCTTTCACCGTTTGTGATAAGAAAAAAGAAAGCCTGGAGACAGAAAATCATTGCAGTGCTCTCTGTGCCTCAGGTTGAGTGCAGTAAGTGATATTGATTTGTGGAAAAGGAAGAGAGGAAAAGTTTGTTTGATGCAACTGGAAATAACTGTGAAGATTGAAATAGCTAAAGGTCAGCTCAAAGTCACAGTGGGGAATGATCAAATGGTCTTAAAGCACGCATCAACAAAAATCTGCTGTGAAATAATATCATTCATGCATTACAGTGTAAACTTATATGAACAGGGGAATAACAGCAACATTTCTTTTCTCCCTTCCACTGATACCTTGCAGGGTACAGTGTAGCTGAATATCTGTACTTTAAGCAGGGCTCTGCTAAAGAGTTTTCCTAAATACAACAGGTTGTTAAGAGCTAAATGCTAACAGATACTGGAAACCATTCCCTGCTAATGGACTCATTTCCCTCTCTTCTGCAGGGATTAAACACCTTAACCACATTAACAAAAAGACATTAGAAAGGAATTAGGAAGGTACTGTTAAAATCACGAGTGTGAAAAAACTGATTTGACATGCATGTACGAATGTGATGACTGTTTGCAAATTAAATCAGGTAGCTCATTTGTGTATTTTTATGCGCACCAGACATGTATGTAAGTTTATACCTGTAACAAGTTGCTTCACATTTACATGTTAATGGGTAAAAAATGTAGAAACATCCAAAGTTACTGTGGAAACACTTTAACAAGTTGTTTGTTCTATTTAGAAAATAGTTCAATGCAATTAGAAACAAGGAAATGTCAGAGAAACAACTTCTCTCTCTCTCTCACTCACACACACATACACAAATGAACAATACACACATATAAACACTAACCTGATTGGTTGAGGCAAAGTCAAGGCCTGCGTCTGGCATACCCAGGAACATGGTGTCCCCATCCAGCTGGAGGGAACAAAAAAGCAAGAGCAACAATGTCAATAAACTATAAAACACAGCAAACAGAACAGTCAGCAAAGAGACAATAAGTGGAGATGGAGGAAACAGATTGCTGGGGAGCAGCCAGTCCACTCTCTGTGTGCCATCTCCTTCAGACTCTGAAAATCCTGCTTGTGGCCTGAGAGAGACGTGGTAAAATGCTGTGAACAGACCACAGTCTGGAGGGCCACAGCGAAACGGTCGGATTACTTTTGAGATTGGAGTTTTAGATGTTTTTTTTTTTTTTATAAATTTGAAAACATTTCTAAAAACTTGTTTTTACTTTGACATTATGGGTTATTGGGTTAGATGAGATGAGGTTATTTTATACTGTCTATTAGTCAAATGAAGCTTTACAGTATTTATAGAATCTCAGATGTCAGGATCCACTATTGTTTAGTAGTCAGGTTTTGCTGTGTTGCATTTCCTGTGAAACCCTACCCACTTACAACAGTCCCAGTGCTGTGTGGGGACCGTAGGTAATTAATAAATGACTGTGTCCGATCAGGCTGATAAAAACACTGACAGGTTTAGAGGATACTGTGCAGCTAAACAAAGTCCAGCTGGAATCACAGAGAGAATTAAACAACACATCCCACACATCACAGGGTCTCCACCCGTATTATAAATCACTGGACATCAGAAAGGTTTATAAACCCAACTAATTAACTGACTCCTGTTCCTGTTTTCTCTTTTCTGTCTAACACCACCGTCAGACATCAGGCCCACGTATGACGCAGGTCTGTCCAAGCTGTGTTCGACCTGCGTAGGACCCATTCATGAGACAGCCGTCCCTCTGCCTCTCGCTGTCAGCACAGACTTCAGGCTGCTGTGTAGTTTTAAACACTTTACCAACAGATCTGAGAACTTCACTCACTTACACTGAATAGTTCACTTTCTGAAGTCGTCCTTCAAAAGCAAACAAACCTCCTTTCCTTTCACCTGCTCCTTCATTCCACCTTCTCTCCAGCTTCCTGTTTCAATTCTGTGCCACAAATCAAATCTTTTTTTTTTTTTCACTGCTTCATTTGTGATTTTCAGTTTACACCATTAACCCTTCTACAATCCTCTTAAAGGGCCAGCTGCTGTAACCATTACTGGCCAAGCCCTACATCCCACACTGGCAAAACAAATTATTTGAATCCATAAAACATATTCAAATAACAATGATGTCCTGGGTACACAGGCATTGTCTTGGTTGACAAACATACACGCACAAGAACATTTGAACAGGTGGGCGCGAGTAAAGCACTGTCTTATGTGCACATACACACTGACTCACACTCACTCAAATACATAGAAACACACACACACACACAGGTGGACAGACAGGTGGACAGACAGGTGGACAGACAGGTGTAACTGCCTTATCCATTCGCCAGCTGTTGGGTATTATGCAAATGAGGTGTAAGTTTACAGAGTCAACAGAAAGCCAAAACAGTGTCATGATGGACCTAACGCGTGCACACACACACACACACACACACACACACACACACACACACACACACACACACACACACACACACACACACACACACACACACACACACACACAGTTTGTTAGCTTATAGAATTAGCAGTTAATTTTAAATGCTGTACATGGAACAGTTCCACATGTGAGAAAAAAAAACAACAGTAACAAGAACGGTGAGAGCAGAGGATGAAATTTCCATCTCTCCGTCTCATCTGTCTGTCGGTCTTACTCTCTGGGAGCTAACAAAGTTATTCAGACCAAACGGAGCAGAGGAAGAGAAGAGCAGACGACCTCACTGCCAAATCCACTTCTTCCATTTACCTTTGACAAGGCCTGAAATGTGACACGCTTCACACACAGACACACTTGCACAACACAATAATAGGATGAATGTAATATGATGTAAACTAAAGAAACAATAATATATAAAATATTAATATAGCCTGATATGGAAATGAATTACCCATACTGGTAGCACCCATCAGCCCTACTCACAGACTTAAGAATAAGAACTGTTCATCAAAACTTATCAAACTTCTTTTGATAAGTTTAAATAGTCCAGAAGTCTCAGAGCTGAATATAATATATATCATTATGACAACAATAATAATGATGAGACATTAGCTGAAGCTCTATAATTAAGAATAGAGACATTAGACGTAGTCTGTTATTTCTATATGAACATTTGACAGGATGTCACACAACTTTTCTTTTTTCTTATTGCTTTTGCATTTATCATGGGAGCAAACAAACAAACAACCGGAATAAATCTGGCATATGATTATATTTGCAATTACTAAGTATCTTCTTTGTCTGCTCTTGTCACTGTGCTACTAAAATCCCTTTTCTTTTGATTTATCTGACATACCTCATCTACCAACAGCAGAATATCTTGAAGTAGACTCTTATTTCCATTTCAGCCAATTTTCTATTATTTGATATCATTCGATATCTATTTGACGCCCCAGAGACCACAGATGATGCATCAAGTTCAATTCTGAGGTTTTACATTTTGCATCAATAAGGGTGAGTCACAAAAACTTCAAACATAAAGGTGACATAAACAACAAATTTGTATATTTTAGATCTAATCTGACAAATATCACCTCAAACTAAAATCAAATGTAGATCTTAAGCTCAGTGACTAACATGGTCCTACAAACCAGAGGTGAAACTGGGAAGCTGAAGATATCAATCTCTGAAAACTCACCATAATGGAGGTGAATGGGATTTAGTTTGATGTGCATGAACAAAAAGACACATAGCAAACGTGCGATGTGATGGATGGCGTCTTCGCCGAGCTCTAGTGTGATGCACGCAAACGTCTTCTGTCTGATATTTACTTTTTCCACCTTGCAAACACAAGCGCTTCACATTTTCAAAACTGTAACACCTAAAAACCGTGGCCTCATATTTTCCATCACAGAGGCATTACGACAATTCTCATCTGCTTAGTTATGATCAAATTTATTTTCCATTTAACAAATCAATCTTAGCTTCACTCTGACACAGGAAAAACCCCTTTTATCATCATGTCTGGGCTTTTCTGAGAAAAGATGTTGATTTTACTTATTCATTTATTTTGTTGTTGACCTTAAATGTGCTGACAAAAGTTCCAAAACAGACAAATTACACACTTTTTACATATATTTGTTTCAAGGTTAAACTATTATACAAGATAATGATAGAAACGTGACACATCTGCAGTGAAATAGGCTTCTCCTCTCTTCTTCTGTACCTGTGTGTGTGTGTGTGTGTGTGTGTATCTCCAACCTTACAGTAAGAGAACTTAAAAGGATGGCAAGGTTTGTAGTCAAACCAAATTACCCCCCTCTCCCACTTCATGCCTCTCTCTCTCTCTCTCTCTCTCTCTCCCCTGGCTGCTTCCTCTCTTCATTTCTGTGTGTGTGTGTGTGTGTGTGTGTGTGTGTGTGTGTGTTAGTGTGGGTAAAGCAAAGGTTTGAATAACAAGCAGCCAGCTAAGTGGATCAGGGTGGAGGAAGGGGGAAGAAAGGGGGAGAAAGACTATTAGGATGACAGACAAGGACAAAGGAAAGGAGAGAAATACAGTGTATTGAGAAAAAGGGGAATTGAGAGAGGAAGAGAAAGAAGGAGGGGCTGGGAGAAATTACATGTACAGTTGATAAGAGGATGGAGAAAAAGGTAAAGAAGGGAATTAAAAGGGAGAGAGAGTGATACTGAGTAAAAGGGGGGAGATGTAAAATGGAGGAGAGTGACTTTATTCCACTTCCCTCAGTCCTGAATGTCAGCTAATTTCCTCTTTAACTAAATTGGAAGGATCATTCACGCTTTAAAAAAAAAAAATACAAAAGCAATGTAAATCACTTAGTATTTAATCTGAAGATCTTTATTATAAAGTGAAAAAAAACTGCCAGTGAGATACCAAAGATAGCAAAGAGTCATGAAAAAGAAATATCCGACCTCAATGTTGAAATTTTAAATTTGGATTGACAATTCTCATGAAACTTTCTGACTTACAGATGCTTCACAGGAGGCTAATATTCAAATAAATGTACTGTAATGGAGGCTCTGCAGTCAACAGCTCTATCAGCACAGTGTCCTCAGCTAAAAACCAGTGTTACGGATGGAAACACGACGTCTCCTCAGGGTGTGATGCTACCTGTGAGTAAATGTGCCCGACAGACACTGTTAAATGTCTGGTGCTTACGTATTCACGTATCGTCACTTGTGAACTGACTGGGTTTCCACTGACTCTAATCTGCATCAGGGAACATAAATTAACTTACAGGTTTTTACAGTGAGAAACAGATGAGAAGGACAGTGTGTGTGTGTGTTTCAGAGAGAGAAAGAGATTCACATAGCTGTGGTTCAGCTTAGCAACTGTTTATCTGTCTTATCTCTGTATCCATGACAACAATATAAAGCAAGTTATACTGACTAAACTGTATTGACCCCGATCCTGTACACTGCAAATCATTTTAAGTGTGTTAAACTTAAGTTTCCCTGCTGCCTTCAGTTTAAGTTAGCTGAACTAAATAGTTAAATAGTTCAGAGTTTTGAAAATGTTAAACTGACCTAGTTGAAGGATAACTGGGATTTTTTTAACCTGGGCCTTATTGTCCCATGTTTTGGGTGTGCAAATGATCGATAGGGACAAAAACCTTTGAAATTGGTCCACTGTTAAGCAAAGAGGTTACACCGGGAAACTGCTAAACGGCTGCTGCAGCGTAGTCAAACGCTGCATTTGTCTGAGTCAAAGTACGTCCACGAAAAGTGCTTGTTTCTGCCATTGACAGTTTTAGATTGTTATTATAACTGTCTGACAAATTTAAAGATAGGATTCCTGCAGAGAAAGACCTTTTTATTAATGAGTAAGACCCTTTTTATTTAACCAGAAACTGTCTTCATATCACTATGTTTGAAGCCACCAGACTCCATTGACAAAAACAGTAATTATACCTCGCAGGACACAGGAGTTGCTGCTTATTGTGTGACTTTCAGTGGTGGAAGAAGTATTCAAATCCTTCACTTAAGTAAAAGCCCCAGGTGATAACACAAAAGTGGTCATCATCTGAGAAGCTATCCACACAGTCAGAGTGAGTAAAAAGTTTGTGTCTTGGTCACAGCTGAGTTATGAAATCCTACCACACTGCTGAGCGTCTCTCCTGCCGGGCTGCTGACAGCACTGTCAGCCAAACACCAGAGCTGAGAGTACCGGAGCAGCCGACAGAAATGATTCGTGCTGCACTGCCTCGCGTTGTCCGCCGTTGTGTCGCCCTCCCTCCTTTCCATTACCCATCTCTACTTCCGTCACATTTATTTCTGAGGTTCAGTCATTTTAAGACAAGACTTGGTTTGTAAAGTTTACAGCCTGCAATGGTCTGTGCACTGTGAGGCAGCTTGAAAAAAACTCACCCTGCATCCACAAAGCTCGGGACCTGAACCGCCTTGTTTATTCTCATGTTTACTTATGTTTATTTCACCCTCTGCCCGTTCACATTCAGTCCATTTCTCCCCATGTCAGTACCTGTCAGTTAATATAAATATATTTTTTACCCATTACACATACTTTTTGTGGGCTAGTACCCAACCTGGCACAGGACTGGACATGGGAGGACAGCACAATTGCAGGTTTGTATTGAGATAATGTGTGAGACTGTGACTCGGAGCCCAACAGAACTGAATGAGCCAGCATCCTGTGATTACCATTGGTGGCTGCAGAAGCCGCAGTTGTTGCAGCTCAGCACACGTTACATTTTCCTGCTTTGACTCATGCTTTGATGTAACAAGACTTTTTTTTTTTTTTTAGTTTACAACTTAATGTCAAACCATTTTCTCTTTATTCCTGTCACAGCAAAGAGCTGCTCAGATGACACAGTGTTGGCAGTTGAAGGGTTTTAGGTTCCCCTCTATGAACACTGACACTGCTAAACTTTTCTTTTAGTCCGTTAATCTCCGAGAGCAGAGTCTTGAAGTTTCACTGCAGGTAAATTATGCTGGTGATCACAAATGGACACTTCCAAATAAACAGATGGTTTGGTCTTAAAAACAAATGCTGTCTTCAACTTGAAAAAGGTAAAAGAGGTTTAAGATAAGAATACCAAAATGATCTTTGTAGGATGAGAGAGATCTTTGTAAAATCTTACAGTTCCCACTATATATACTGAACAGGTGCAGCCGAAAACTTTCTTTAAAGTCAAAAATAGTTTATAATAGCAGACAGAAAAACAGGGGTCAACACACACAAGTTTGCACATTTCAATTGTGACAAATTTATTTCAATCTACCCACAGTAATTAGCACTTCACAACATCTATGACGGTACGATGGGGAACAAAAGCCGAGCGCAAAAAAAAAAACAAAAAAAAACTGCAACAGCTCCTGAATAATGCCTCAGGAACTGATCCAATCTCCTCCACCACAAGTTAACTGATCCAAGCCATAGTCACTAATATAGTACACACACATACACACAAAACAATGCAGCAATGATTGCAGTATGCGATTTGATTGCAATATGTTTGTTTTGGAAACGAAATCCTGATAATTAGTCTCTTCTGGCAGTGCTCTATTTCCGCCCATCTGTTCCATTTGGCATCCCTCCCCCCAACCACCATCAACCAGGAGTCCCTCATCGCTCCGTCCCCATGATTCAACCAACTGAAACACCTTCAGCCACATCAACATACAAGCAACAGTGCTACAAGTCACACAATCATCAGTGAGCATCGGGGATGGGTGGGAGCTGAGGGGAGTCTGGCGAGATGTTCTGTGGCAGGAACGACGGCCAACACGGACAGACGGACAGACAGATTGACTGGTTGTGTTCTGACGGATAATTAGAGGAGATGCCGACACTTTGGCTCGTTAGAAAAACTGTAGGAGGAGACAATAGCAGTATGTAATACAGGAGAAGAAAAAAAAGAAACACTGGAATGAGGCCAGCGGATAAGATAATGAGATAACTGTAGATGTGCTGTAAATCTTTTTAAATAGATGTGACTGAATTACCAAAAATACTGCTGATATATCACAAGAAGCCTTTAAGCAGATAAGCTGACTGTGTTAGTGAATAAACATGACAGCCCATTTTAAATATACTGACAAATCCATTCTAATTAACGTCTGTAATCCTGACTGACTAAAATGGCTCTTTAAAAACGATAATATTGCCGTGAGGGTTTTTGGTGCAGAGTGAATTATTCTGCACAGCAGAGTGGAGCATCCTGTTTATGCCATGGCCAGTTGCCAGCAATCACATAATTCAACTCAGCCGACTCCTATGGAGCAGATTTATTATTACAAGAACATGGAGATTGTACCTTGCACATACGCATGAAGCCCATCACCGAGGAGAATGTGATGATAATAAACTGTCCCCCCAAGGTGACTCAGAATCACAGCCCACGGGTGGACTCTGGGTCGGAGGAGGGGGGGTTTGTGAAATGCTATCTGAGCAGCAGCAGTGTTCGCAAAGAGTTTCCAAATGAGCAGAGCAAGAGAACGTCAAGAATAGAATACTATATTAATAGTTGTCTGGAATATTATTTTTTTATCCGTAATAACATAATTTTGCCAACCTTTTTTTTTGTAGTTTGTAGTAATACACTTTTTGAATGTAAAGTTTGTGTTGGCTTGTTGTCAAGCCTGTACCCTGGTAAAGATCCACCAAATGGACGGTAAAACAAATCATGCTACACTGACCCTGCACTTCTTTCTTGTTGCTGTACGTGGATCAATGTTTGCAAGCTAGTAGCTTATTTTCTTTTTTAGCAAATACTGTGTAAACAACTTCAGACTTCATGACAAGCACTTTTTTTTTTTCCGTATCTGTAAGCTGGATTCCAGTTAAATGTTCTCCGTTCTCTGGGCTTACTTTCAGAGGGGAAGCTATATTCTATAATATATACCAATAACATCAGTACTGTGATCTTTGTGTGGCAAACATCTAGAGGACGTTTTAGAACGGCTGTGTTTTTTCATCAAGTAACTATGGTTACAGGTGAATACTGCAATAATTCCCTTGTATTTAAAGTGTCCCAGCTCTCAACATTTCCCTTTTTTCTTGGCCCTGAGCTTTGAGACGCAAATCACAAGCGTCCTGAAGGAAATGAAGCGAACTTTGCTTCTGCGCTGCACCACGCTCGCTGGGTCTTTCCCATTAAACTGAAACCAGCACACTTTTAAAACAACGATGGTGATGATACCACAGCAGAGCCACGAGTTTACACCAGTCAGCCACAGCATTAAAACCAGCACACTGACTGAGCTAATACTGTGATTTACGTGACTTCAGATCACGGCTTTGTGGCCTCTTGACCCCACTGTGGATCCTATATCAAGTTCTGAGTGCCAGATCACATGACAGTCCTCAGTGCTCCTGATTAATTTTGTCCTATTTGCTATGTCTCACTTTCATTTCTGTCTCTCTCTGCTTCTCTACATTTTTAAAATCTCATCCTGTCCCCCTGTGCATTTTCTTTGTTGCTCTGTTCTTTACTAAGGCCGACTTCTCCCCCCCCCCCCGTTCTCTCTTCCTCTCTATTTGCTTTAGAAATACCTCACCCGGCTTTCACAATCATCATGTTTACATTAGGACCTCTCTCCCTCTCTCTCTCTCTCTCCATCTCCCTGTCGCTCTTGCACCCTACCCTTCCTCTCCTTCCCATCACATTTCTCTTTTTTTAATCATTTAAATGGCTGCACCACAAATACGTGTATAACTTCATACAGATGCTAAAGTCACGTAGTGGCACTGAAAAGTTACAGCTTTTTCACTCCTGGTCCAGATGAACTTGCTCGTATTCATGTCATGCGGACGCTCACCGTCACCCAATCAGAGCTCAGCACTGTTCGTTCACCTCTGTTCATCCATTAAGCCACGTCACGTGACTAAACAGAGACACTGAGCTGGCTGCTGGACACAGAGACACTTGATGATACACGGATCAGCCACAACATTGAAACCTGTAACTGGTTTCCATGCTGTGGCTGACTGGAGTACGTTGCTGCTTTGTTAACAATGGCGGTAAAAAAAGAAAAGAAACAGAGAATAAATCTGTCCTGCTCACATTGTTGTAGCAGTAAAAATATGCACAACCATCTGTCATTTAGGGTACAATCCAGCTGATGTCAATCATGAGTGTATTATTCAAATCCTGTTATAAATAACACAAAGGCTGAAGTGGAACCTTTTAAGACTAAAAGCTAGAAATCACTAACTGATCCATTAGAACAAAAAAAAACCTATTTACAGAAATGAACATATACAAAATGTGTTTTAACCAACTGACACTGTAAAACAGCAGGGATAATAATTTATATTTGATTGATTTACAAAGTTATTTTACTCAACAAAGCCTGTGGTCCCTGACAGACCTACCACCACGTTCACTACCATCTCACACTATGACTTCACTCCATACTTTCTTACACTGGGTTGAGTTGACGGGCCTTCTCTCTTGTTCACCTGGACCGGTAGACCCTGAAACCAACTACAACCACAGCCTTTACCAAATCACAGCAGCTTAGAGCATCTGATTGGTAAAACATATCAAAGCAGCACAAATCGTTGGGTCTGCGTCGCCCTGAGAGGCTCTCAAGAAAAGAAAGTCAATTTTATTTTTGTAGCGCCAAATCATTACAGAAGAAGACAAGGTTCATTTTTTTCATGTCAAATTCAAATTCTCTGAAAATGGATGAAAAAAAATATCTTCTGAGTGAAGCCAAAGCTGCATGTTTTCTGTTCTACACAAAACATAATTTCCTTAAGCCTGTCTCCTGCAAATTACATTTATATACTACTAATAAGTAGAGCTGCTCCTAACAAATTATCTTCATCACTTTCATCACTGATTAATCTGCAGATTATTTTCTCAATGAACTGATTAATCACTTGGTCCATAAAGCATCAGAAAGCTGGGTCATTACAGTTTCTTTCAGCCGCCTGTGATGTTATCAAGTGTCCTGACTTGTACATCAACAAGATATTCAGTTTATCATAATGTTAAGACAGTGAAAAGCATCACATTCTCATGTTTAAGAGGCTGGAACCATCAAACGTTTCATGTTTTTATGTGTTGCAGCAGTGTGTTTTTCTACGGTGGACGGTCGGTGAATGAAGATCAGGACTGTGACACCTGAATTATGTGATTGTTATAAGACTGATAGAAATAATATAAAATGTGCTTCTGGGGGGGAAAGAAAACAGTGAATACTTTGTGATTCAAAGTGTATCCACAATGCTAAAGAATGTAATTAATGTTAGACTTCTCATCATAGCTCCTAATCACAAGCACAATGTGCAGTGAAATATTGTATTTTCAGAGGTAATTAAACAGATGCAGTGGCTTCAGATTATACAGAGTATTCACACTTCTTCCGTTTTTACACACAACATAATATACTATGCTGTAGATTTCATTTTAAATGGATCAAAACAACAGAGGCTTTGCTGTGGCCCCTCCAGACTGTGGTCAGGAGCATCCTGTTTACCTGATTGGAATTCACCTCTGGCAACCTGAACTGATTGGATGTAGTTTAGAAAGACGCACACTTGTGTATATAACGTCCCACAGTTCACACTGCACAACAGAAAACTAGCCATCAAGTCCAGGTAACTCTCTGAAGACTTCAGCAATAAACCTCTGGCAAAGCAAGAAGATCAGGGCAAAGGTATAAACCATCTCTAAAGGTCTGAGTGCTCCCAGGAGCTCGGTGAAATGGAAGAAGTCTGGAACCAGTGGGACTCTTCCGAGAGCTGGCAGTCCAGCCAAACTGAGCAACCAAGCAAGGAGGACAAGAAGGACTCCAACAGCGCCTCAGAAGTCGTCTGCAGAGATAAGGGGAACCTCAGCATCACTCCATAAATTGGTAGAGTGACTAGAAGGAAGACACTTTGAGTAAAAGTCACAGCACAGCCTGGTCACAAGTGGTGTCACAAGTCCAGACTCATGACATCTGTGGAAAGACCTGAAGATGGCAATTCACAGACGCTTCCCACCCAGTCTGATGGAGTCTAAGTCTGAGTCTGAGTCTAAGATGATCTGACTGGAAGAATGGGATGAACTGCTCAAATCTTAACCAAGAAAACTGAAAGCTGTAAATGCTGCCGGGGCGGGGCATTTAAAGATACTGAAAGCTTCCTGTAAATGACAGAGGATCCAGTTTTCTGATTTTTAATAAATTTGCAACATTTAAAAAAAAACTGATGGGCAATTTTATCCAGTTATATCCTTTCATAATGAAATCTATAACGCAGCAAAGTGAGTAGAAACTGAAAGCATCTGAATACTTTCTGAAGCCACTGTCATTTCTCTATCGAGCTGAAACGGAAAAATGTAGACCACTACTGGTATCACATCTTTACATGAACACATGTGTTGGACATGCCTCTCTCCCTCTCTCTCACACACACACACATATAATCTCTAACCCTTTTTATATACCCTCCATCTCTATTTTCCCTCTCTCCCTCTTTCTGTTCGCCAGCACAGTAATATGATCTCTTCTATCAGGCTGACAGAGCTGTGAATCAAAAGACACACAGAGAGAAATATAGCGCAAACCTTCGCGGCCCCGGCCCCACCCCCACTACACTCCTTCTCTCTCTCTCTCTCTCCCTCTCTCTGTCACTCTCTCTCTCATCTACATCATCCCTACCCCCAACAACCCTCCCACTGCCTCTCTCCAGTCCCTACCCCCAACCACAGCTCCCTCTCTCTCCCTCTCTCTCTCTCTCTCTTCACATCCACAGCCTCTCTCTTTCTGAAACAAATACGCACACAGACGACAACACAGAGCCTTATAATATGATTCTGTGTGCAGAGCATTGGTACACTTTTCTGAGCTTAAAGGCATCAGGTTGGTTTACTCTGCAGTCAGTTCACTAAATTACCATGTGCTGTGATACGGGCAGTAAAATACAACACAGTAAATAACTATAATCTAGCTAATGAAGGCATTAATGTGACACCCTGTTCATGCCCAGTCGGCACGTACTGAGATCAGATGTCACAGTCAGCTACAGAGCATATAAGCATATGAGTTACTGTACACAGTATAATAACTGTCAAAGCGTACTGTTTTTCCAATTAGTGTAAAAAGAATTAACTCTTGGGCACCTTTGAACACCAATCAAACAGCATCTCTGGAGTGGCACTGTCACTTGAATTGTTGAAGATTTATTTTTTTGCTGGTACTGTCTCTCCACACTTTATTTTTTTTTACAGCTGTAGCACCTCTGCTTACTTTGTATACTACACTGTTGAACATGAGAGTTTTAGACCTTTCTTTAGGCACACAGATAACTACTGTTTTATATGTGATAAAACAGTAGTTGGAACATGGATGGAGGAAAAGCCAGTACAATGTTGGCACTTAGGCAGACACCTGCTAGCAGAGAGTTGAACCCAGGATATTTGGGTAAAGCAAAGTTGTTGTGTTTTTTTTTTGTTTTTTTTTTGTAACCACAACACCACGCTGTTGCTGGGAAGTTAAACAGAGGAAAACCTGCCTGTCAGTACGTCAGTGAGGAAATGGTTAGTAAATGCGAGCTGGCAGGGAAGGCTCAGACAACCAGCCTGTGAATATCTCAATCAATCGCAAAGTTGTACAACAGTCAATCACTGATGGCAGGATATTCTGATATTACTCAGACCATTAAGTATATGACAGAGCAGTTTAGGATTTAAAGCAGCGAGTCAATGAACAGAAAGCGGTGAAAAGGAGTTCAGTAAGTCACTGCAGTCAGAACAGAGTGGAATTGGAGTCTTAAATGATGGTAATTATCCTACAGCAGGTCACAGGTATGCTTCTGGTGATCCCCCGGGTACCGTATATTTATAATAATCCTTCATAATAAAACCACAACACATTTGTACAGTCAGAAGAGCTTTTTACATAGATATTGTATGATACTATTTTAGTTCACCTCCCTGTTTGTACAAACCTCTAACCTTCTGTGTGAGAATGTGTAAATACATTGTTGTTAAATAAATATGTTTTATTATTATTTTTACAAGAAACTAGTAAATTTGTGAATATGAAAAGACAAAATGCACATGTTCCATTTTATTGTTTTAGGACCAAAGAACGGTTAATTGTCTTTAACTCTACTAGATGCGCTCATCAGCTGCACCTAATTAAATAATTAAGCAATTTCGAGCTGTCAAATGAGCAGGGTCTGACTGATGTGTGTGTGTCAGACATGTGTGTCTTAAGGTATCCAGACATCTTACTCTGAAAAAACACCCCTCTGCATACAGACATAGATCAATAGATCAATAGATCAGTAGATAGACAGACCTTCGACTCAAACTACCATATAGGTCACTTGTCCCTAATCTTGGATACGACCCGTGGGAGCGTACCAGCGGCAGGTGTACTGGACCTTCATCATCATGGTAACAATAATAAACGTGTGGTTAAGGCTGTGGAACGGTCCAAGGTTTGGTCAGGCTTAGGCACAAAAAGTACATGGTTAGGTTTAGGAAAAGATGACGGCCTGGGTTCAAATAAATACTTCCCTGAGGTTAGAGGACCTCTGTCGTCATAGCTACAGTAACAAACCTGTGGTTAAGGTTGTGGTCATGGAAAATAAAGGAAACTGTGTTTCTCGTGGGAAATGAACAGCGGTCTCCTGTGTGAAAGTCCTGTTGTTTTATTGACCCAACCCTCCTCCTGGACTTTGTTGGACTATATTCTACTACGACTTCCTCCTTTGCTCCGGTCATAATTACTACGGCCACTAGAGGCCGCCTAACAATAAAAGTAACTAAGTAATAAGGTGCTAGCACAGATGACCAGTGGGCTTGTGTTTTTTTTTTTTTTAACAGCAGGACAGTCTCATAGATAGATAGATAAATAGACATTGATATATATACATATGGAGGACTCCTCCATCCTGTTTAAGATACTGCAAGACTTCGGATCCCTACCAAAGTCTGGGTGTCTGTAGTGAATCTGACCCTGACCTTGCTCTGGAGGTAGAAAGACAACAGAGCTTCCCAGACACTGACTATCACAGAATAGAAATGAGAGCTACTACTGTGGATCCCAGTGAAGATAAACTATTTGATGCATACCAAAAATACAGCAGTGCATGTTCTTCTCACTTTTACTGTACCATCTTACCATAACTCTTCTGTTTGTACTTGGCATATTTAAACTTAACTTCCTGTCAATTACCAGCAGTAAGTTTTAATTAAAGGTGTCATTAAATCACTGACAACAACCTGAGAATAAAATGACAGTCTGTGTTTCACCTATAGTTTGCATATGATCAAAAGAAATGAGCAGCAGCTACCGAGGGAATGTAGTTACCCTCAATAGCTGCGTTAATTAACTGTAGCCTAATAAAGCAATTAATTACCGCTTAATTGGCAGGGCGAGATAGATGAATAGACAGGGAAGAGAAACTGTTGAGGTAACACAAAGGTGACTTTCATCTCTAGGCAATAGGAAAACAGACTTAGTCTCTATCTCTCCTTCCTTACCTTGTTGGTCCCAAAGGCCGGGTCGGGGTAGGAGAGCTGCCCAAGCCTGGTATGGTTTGACACGGCCAGAGGCTGAGGAGGAGGCGGGTAAACTGTAACATCCATGGCTGAAAATATAGCCACTTCTCCCCCTGTCCTCTTCTTCGAGTTTCTTTCTTCTCTGTCCTTTCTCTCTCCTCTTTTTTTTTTTTTTTTAAGTTGTAAGGTCTTTATCGAGTCCCTGTGCGTGAAACAACCAGGATCCAGTAAAACAAACACAGGTCTGAAGTAGATGAGTCGGTGAAGTTGGTACAAACCAAGCTTTAAGAGTCAGAGAAGTTTAGGCAGATATTCTTCTCTCCACGCCGGCTTTCATGCTCCACTGACCGCTGCTCTGAGTGGCAAACTTCCCGATGAACGCACTTCTTTGATACCTGACGTTAAACGGCGTTAAAGGGCAGAGGTGTGCTATAAAAAAAACATAAAAGCGTCGGTTTCCTTCCTTTTACCGTCGTCTGTATCCAGTCGCGGTGCGTGGTTCGGACAGGGGAACGTTGTTGGACCCTGTCTGTCCCCGGCTGGGACTCTGTGCTTCTGTGTTAGTCCGCTGCTGCTGCTGCTGCTGCCGCGCGTCTGCTCGGTGCTGCGGTACCTCGCGGACCAGGCATACAAAGAGCTCCTCCGTCAAGCTGGCACCAGACAGCAACGGACTCGGATGTACGTTTTCTGACAAAATAAAAGCCCGGATGCTGTCAGGAGGAAAACGGAAGCGCTTGAAAAGAACAAGGCAGGCACAACTTATCCAAACGTTGAGCTGTTCATTACACTAACCACAAACGATAGCAGGGTGCTGTTTATAATATTACAGCTTCAGAATCCTCTTCAGTGACCCGGAGTAGTTTTGACATTAGCCGGCACTGTCTATGTCTTTCTACCGTGACATGGATCCGGAGGAGCTGAACAGCAGGATGTGCTCCGTCTAGAGGTCCAGTCAGGTGTCTCTGTGGCCTGGGTGAACGTAATTTGTGTCAGTGAATGGGTAATATATATAAATAAAAGATCGTTTTTTTAAATGAATAAAATCAGAACAATATAAGTGGGTCCAGCATTTCTTGTTCTGTTTTGTAGGAGGTCATTGTGGCATACTTTAGTTCTAAAGCCTTAAAAGATTTCTTTCATGTTGTGCATGGTTCATATTCCTAAATAAAATTGTGATTCAAACAAATTAGAACATATTGTGGTAAATAATAATAATTTCCCTAGGGCAACAGTTCTTTGCACAGTTTGAACTGTCATTAGATTTCCAGCCTAATAAATTCCTAATAAAGTGGCACAAAGTACACTTTACCTGCCAAAGCTGGAAGGGAGGGCAGGGGTACATATACATATACATACATACACATACATACATATATATATGTATAAATAAATATATATATATATATATATATATATATATATATATATATATATATATATATATATATATATTATATATATATATATATATATATATATATATATATATATATATATATATATTTATATATATTTATATATATATTTATATATATATTTATTTTGTTTATTGATAAACAAAACTGTTCTAAAAATCAAATCTCTCTCTCTCTCCTTCTCTCTTTCTCCTGTCCGAGCTGACCTTGGTTTGGGTTGTGACATTGGAGTCTGCCATCAGTCTGCCAGCAGCTTCCAGCTTTCTGTTTTTGGTTTTTGAGAGCTGAAGGGAGCACAGAGCACTGAAGAGCCTGCTGAAGACCCATCTGTCCATCAAGCTGGAGTTCCCCAGTGCTGTGTCCTGTTGGGGGGTGGATACGTGGATAGCCAACTACATTCTGCTGCCGTGAATGCAGGCTTGTGGTGTGGGCAGTCTTATTGGTGTTGGTAAAGTATGTCCATGGTTCTCTTCAGTCCACCACCACTAGGTTGTCATTTGTTCTACCTCCTCAACTAGACAAAGTGAAATGGGTGTGCCAGCAGTAAAGAGGTTGATTCCTTGTCGTCCACTATGTCTGTCTTTAGGCGTGATTAAACAGTTGAGCTGTGTCTTGTATTTATCTTATCTATGTATGTTTACCTTGAGATTCCTGTGTCCTCTAGGAGGCTGTGGTACTCAAACACCTGCCCATTTACCCACTGTTGCCCACTATACATGTACTATTCCTCCTCTGATCAAAAAGCAGCTTGTAAACACTGTTCACCACATCCTGGAAACTCTGTGTGCAGAGCTGGGTTCAGGAAGTGGTGAAAATTAAAGAATAACCAGCTTCAGTTGTGTCCATTGGTACCTGCAGTGGACATCCTTATTCAGGACCACTTGGCAGTCAGTGCTTTGGTGTTTTGCATGTAAGCTGCAATTGTACATACATATACTCTTCTGGTATGGCCAAGCAGGTTTGGAAACCCCCTGTGTCCAGCAACTTCCATAATGTTCCCAAACCAACAAGCTGATTGACCAGTGGAGAGAGGAGCCGGGGTTTGAACCTCTCTCTAATTATTTAGTTACATAACTGTTTCTGTCACGTCAGGGTGTAAAACTGTTAATGCCTTCCTAAGTCCAAAAATGTGAGCTGCCATTTAAATGATCATTAATGATTATTGACTATTTGTGTCCCTCCTTCTATGTGGTTTCCACTCTACCTCCCAGTGTGGCACTTTTTAGAGGCTATTTTTTAGAGGCTATTTCAAAGAGTGCAAACTGGTTGTTCTTAAGCATGGTCTGACCCTTTGTATCAATAATGTCTTAATGCGCTTTCTTACATTTGATCTAGATTGTGCTGATTCGACTCAAACCACTGCTGTTGCTTCTGTCAGTGTAAAATGTATAAGTTATGATGCAAAAGACTTTATTTTCTGTTCACATAGAACAGCAAATATAGTCCTGTTTGATCCTAGCAAAATTACAGTTATATGGTCAACTCTGTTTGATGTGAATCCCTTTGTTGATTTTGTTTTTTACATTCCCTCCAGCTCATTTAAATCTAATTAGTTATACTACAGACCTCAATTCAATTTCTGAAAAAAAGAATAAAGAGCTTCACAATTTAAAAGACATTTAAAACATCTGACTGAGTTTAGAGAACATGAGAACCTGTGACTGATTTTTAATAGGATGGAAATACAGTAAATAAAATAGATGAAGAAGAAGGACATTCAGTACAAACCCAAACAGACTGAATGTTGTTTTCTGTCTGTCTAATGACAGAAGAGCACATTTCCATTATCTGCAAATAAACACATGCACGCTGATGCACATAAACAAAGAGATGCTCTTCCATCCACACACACACACACACACTCCGACACACACACACAGATGTGCACACCTCGCTGGTTCACACACATACAGTGCACTTGAATAGATGGTCACACCTGCATTTCAAATATAAAATCCAATCGCACATGTAAAGTACCTGCAGACACACACACATAATCATACGCTATATGGAAACATTTCCATACATACACGCATATGTAAATGACACAAACACACACGTTTAGGAAATATGCGCATGCGCACACGGGTACATAAAAATGTAGACTTCAGAGCTTAGGGTATCACAAAATGCTTTTTCTCTATTTCATGCATTCTCAAACATTCTTTATCTCTCACACACACATACACACTACAAACCAACCCACACATACTTAGTGAACATACATACAGTGTGCAATTCGCCCATCCCCCACATACACACATACATATATGCACCCCTCCCCTCTGAAAAAAGGCATAATTCACTTCCACATTCTCCTCCCCCACACACAGTTCCTCTCTATAAAACTACACAGACACACACACAGAGTGTACACACACTAAACCACATGCACACATATACTAAACCCATCAAATACACATATACACTCGAACACTTGTCTACACACAGTTTATATATGTATATATAAACACACTCTCCCTCTCACATATAGTTCTCGGATTTCCATGCATGCACCCAGCCAACATCTCTGATAGGTTGAAATGGATATATAGATATGTACTCCAGCATTTGAATGGTGTGTGTCTCTCTTCATGTCGGGGGATTACATTATAGATTCATAGCACAGCAATCCACTCCTAGGTAAAAACAGCCGGCCCTTTAGGAATTACAGCTTTCCAGTAGAGAAGCAGAGCAAATAGAGGACGCAAAAACAGGAAGAAATCAGCAAAAACCAGCTCATCAAATGAACTGTTGGGTAGAAAAAAGGATGAAATATTATGAAATATGTCAAGATTTTTCTAATGTTTACCTTGTATGACAAAAAGGAACAGTTCCAGAAGTGGAGAAATGTAATTTAGGACAATAGAAATCATATGTTTGAGTGATTCAAAGCCTGGAAATGGCTGTAATCCAGAGTTCTTGGAGTTCTTGTGTTTCAGTGTGGATCATTTGGAAATGTGTGGTACTGTAATGAGCCTTGTTACATTTGTATTTGCAATATCTTATGTAAGTATATGTTGTGTTAATGGAATTTCTGCTGCCACCAGAACAGTCAGTAGTGTGGTAACGTGGAAAAAATCCCATCAAAGGCTTTAATTAGGGTGAAAGTCAGTCTGTCAGTCTTTTGGATGCTGTTCATCCCTCTCTAGTTTTCCTTTAATAGTTCCTTTTTTAAAAGTTACTCTTTAATCTATTCTATTGTTAATGTTATTTCCATGCTGCCTGACAGTGCCATATTTATAATGAATCAACTTAATTCCTTCTTTATTGAAGCTATATAGTTATTACACTGTGAAACAGTCAAAGCCCAGGACTTTATGTTACGACTTCACCGTTCCATCAGACAGAAATCTTATGTGTTGTGTTCTATGGACACTTAACCGTAAAATTCAGCCTGATAGATGTGGTATCCTCGAAAACTCTGATCTCTCCACTAGATATTAGAATAAAGTTCTGTGGGGTTGAACAACATTTGGCGGCATGAAGTTGTAATGACCACCAGTAAAATACTTAGTAGGATTCAAAACAACTTCACATCACAATATATAAAAACAGTGCCCCAGTGCACCTTCTTCTACATTTGCTCAGCTTCCATCTCCATTCGAGGGGAATTACGGAAATCGGAAAATTCATTCTTTCATCATGCATATTCTTTATCATTTTCAGGGTCACCTGGGGGCTTGAGCCAATCCTTCCAACCCTGAGAGAGGTGTGGTTCGCCCAAACCAGTCACAGGGCTGAGATATAGGGAAAAACAACAGTTCATATTCACACCAATAAACAATTTAGAGTCTCCAGTTAACCGTAGCCTGCGTGCCTCTGGTGTCTCAGACCCTATGTGCTGTGAGGCGACAGTGCTAACCACTGCACCACTGCGCCCATGAGATAATTCTAGGATTCAAATTTTTTGTCTGTTTACTAAAATAACTAAAAGAGTTGAGATGAAAGATGAGAATTTATGATCCGTTGTCTAAGTATGTTTCTTGGCTCATCTTTGGCTTCTTATACGTTGCCAGCATCTAATTGGAAGACAGAATGACCACAAAGCATATATTACTGGCTAAAGTCATGAATATACATTTAAAGAAAGATGTTTACTGGTATGTTTCTGCGATGCAGCAGGTACAGTATAGTACAGTATAGTACAGTAAAGAAGTGAGCCAGCCCGGTTGTTAGCTATGTCTGTGCTTTCTTTGCTGTGACAAGTCATAATATCTGCAGCGAATAGTGAAACTGAGACATAGTTGAGTCTTTGCATGGTTATGTTATTAATTTGACTTACAGTAAGCAGCTGAGGTTATGTGGAGAGGTGGGCTAATGCTTCCTTTACTTCAGCCAGAGCCACTGATGGGGATAAACTTGGCCATCTGGTGCAGCTGGAGTTTCCCGGTGAGTCGGTCAACTGAAGGATCAGCCATGAGTCCATTTGGTGGTTTTAACGTTATCTAGCCAGTCTGCCCCCACTGAGTTTGGATAGGTGAGCAACAAACAGTCTGTTAATAGGCTTTTTTTTTTTTTTTCTACAAACATTCAGACATCTCTCAGCAGAAAGAGCACAGGTGTAAATAATCAAATGATTGATGGCTGACTTCCATTTAGCAGCTTCAGTTTCAAGGTCCTGGTGTTATATGTGCTCACTCACTGGTCGTGTTTCCATCCAAATACAGAACATATTTTTGATTAACAAGTTTCTCAAGTTGGTGACATTACATTAAACAGCTGGTGGCTAATACCCCTTATTAGTATGGTGTTCCTAATAAAGTGCTTGCTGAGTGTATATATGCAGCTGAAGAGACTGGGAGCATCAAGGATGTAGTCCATGCCCCCTCTCTATCCTCACAGTGGTTGATGAATACTCATCATTTCATATGTCTGGTGCATGTTATATTATATGCATTTATATGTACATCCATATATTATCAGTCATTTCCTTGATTTTTTCATAAAAGCCTCAATAATTTCTCTCATTCCCTCTGTGTCTGTGCATAACTCATCTTAATGAAGAGGAAGTGATGTTATCGGTTTGTCAGTAACCTTCTGAGAGGAGAACTGGACCACAGGCTGTGAATGAGCTCATGTTTCGTGTACACAGTAGTAAACATAGTTCAGAGACTTCTTTTCGGTGAGTGTTGAGTACACTTACATCTCAAGTCTCATGTAGCCACTGTTTCCCCTCACTGTCTCTAATACTGAAGCTATTATAGCCGTCGTCTCTCCCTCTATGAATTCCAGTTATTAATGTGTCTATAAAATAAAATCTCAGGGACCTGAAATATACATTTTACGAATGAGGCTTTTGTTTCAACTGTCACTTTATGAATCAGGCAGGCACAGCAGATTTCAGCTGGGGCCAAACCCACTGTGGGATCCTCTATGGCCATGCTCTGATGTAAATAGAGTGTAGCCTGACCTTTAGTGTGTTTCTGTATTTATATGTTTGATTTTAGCCCACAGACCACAACAAAAGTTCCCCATTGGTGAAAAAACATCCTTACTTTGTCATTTTGAAGGTGTGAATAGTCTTAAAGAAACAAGGGTGATTTTTAGATGTACAAAAAGTGAATTCTTTCTCATAAAAAAAAAAAAAGTTTCCAAACATAAAGAGAACAAACATGAGAGTGGCATCAGTATTCTCATTTAACAAAACGTTCCCAAAATGTGAAACTGTTCCTTTAACCCAAAGTCCTCTTATTAGCTGTTTCTGGAGCTTTCAGCCACATCTCACAGTCGTCCACAGAGGCTGGAAGTTGTTTGGTTGTCATGGTGATAGCTCTGTTGTAACTGATCCTGGACCCAAGTTGTAATAAACCAGAATTATTCTTTGAGTGATGACATTATAAACAAGTGTTTTATATGTACACATTCACGTGCAGTTCTGACTGTATTTGATTCGTAATACCAGCCCCGTTGTCTACAACTGTCAACAGTTCAATTTAGGAAAGGAAAAGAAAAGAGAAAACAGGTGGGGAGCTTTCAACATGAGGAGAAAAGGAGAAGCTCCAGCCACGATGAAAAAAAATCCAGACAAACACTGATTTATTATTAACTTTTATGAACCCTGTACAAACCAACACATCCAGTCCTTCTCTCACCATCTCTCATTTCTGCTTTTTTATTTTTTTATCTAACACACACACACACACACACAGCTCCCCTGATCTGACAGTCTCATATTCAATGAGTGTCAAGTCCATTGAATTCATTTGCACATTTTTAGCTGAGGGTTGATGCATCATTCAGGCCTATTTTTCCCTGCTTTCACTGTTTTACACCCAGTCTCATCATTATTTCATACTGGGCTATTTATTATGCTACTGTACGAATGCATGCACACACATGCAGACACACAGACTCCGGCACAATGGTCTAATACAATGGCACTATGATCAAAGATGGGCCAAATAAGGGTTACAGAACAGAACAGTTTCTTTATGAATAACAGCATCTTTCTTCTCTCTCTTTTCTTTCTCTCCCCCTCCCTCGCTTTAGGTCACACCCAGGCCTGTAGGAGGCCACTGGGCCTTTGCAGGTCCGATCCCCAATCTTAGGTCTGAACAGCAACCTTCTACCTGAAGGTGGTTGAAGGTTTAATTTAGGTGCTGTGAGTGTGACCAAGTCCTCTGACACCACACGGTCCCAGAGCAGCCCCGTCCCCCCCACACCCTCCCCCACCTGCCACAGCCCACAGCCCAGTCCTAGTTGCCTTCATTGTTCAGAAATGGCTCCAGATGCTGTGAAGAGCTGGATAATATACAACAGAACATAACTGAATAAGAATGAAGATCAGTCAGTAAGTAAATTAACAAACAAACAAACAAATAAGTAGAATGAACAAGTTGGCAGGTGAAGAGGTTTTTGTGTTGTTGTCTATGGTGTTAACATTGTATTGTTGTGCTTGTCGTATGGTAACACATAGGTTGAATGTAATTTATGGACTGTTTCTGTCACTTTTCAATTAGAATGTGCTTTGTTGATCAGCTGGCACTGATGAAAGCCTGTCCTGTCAAAGAAACACACATCAGTGTGGCAGGATTGGTTGAGCCTACGTGTCATTGTCTCCCTTTGGAGCTCAGTAACGTATACCAAAGTATGTACTCCACCCTCTAATGGGTGCTGCAACTGGTTAACTTGAAGTGAAGGCTGTCCCACAGGTTGGGCACCACAGGCCTATAGGTCCTGAGGACACAAACCTACCACACCAGGTGATGACACTATCACCCGGTGTCAGCCCCAGGTCCCAGCAGATACCTTTAATTGCCATGTCTAGTTCTGTGTCAGTGGATGGTATCTCATAGGTCCCAGCAGATACCTTTAATTGCCATGTCTAGTTCTGTGTCAGTGGATGGTATCTCATAGGCCCCTGTCCAGCAGGCCTATGAGACCACCTAACACCATCTGCAGGTCCCAGTGGGTCCCAGATGCACTTGACCAGTGGATGGCCCCTGGCCATGAAGTGGTCCAAACCATCAGGTCCAGCTATGATTGCTGTGGCAAAACATCCCTAAAGCGGATGCAACACAACTTCTATCAACCATCAGAAACTGGAGTATGAGTCTGAGTATGGCCCCTGTGCCAACATCACCTCATAGCCCTGAGCTGTTCTTCAGGGCTTGGTCTTGGTTTTATGTGCAGTGACTCTGGTATGAAAAGACATGGCTGTTACCATGAACACACAATTTTGAAATTACAGCAATTTCAGTCATTTCACAGAAATCTCTGCTGTTGTGTCTGAGCTCTCCTCACTGGGTTTGAAGTGGCTCAGCTGGAGAAAGCTGGTGTCATACATACAGTACTTCAAAGCACCAGTCAGTGTTTAAGCAACATTTTAATACCCAAGCAGGTTTTTTGTTTTTTCCCCCGGATTTGAGACCAAGTTTTCTCTAAATCTCACAGAATGACATTGTTTTAGCTGGAAGAAGTCCCAGATTTAAGCTTTAAGTCCCTGCTGTTCAGTAAACACATCAACATTAAGGTCGGGAGCGACCAAGTGACATTTCAAATTTGAAGCAGTACTGAAAACTGCATCGTAAGCACAAAGCTTAAAGCTTTGCAACAGATTTTACACAAGACTGTTCTGGACAAGATTATAAGGAACAATGACAGGTACAGAAAACACAACAATAAATGCCTCAAGACATCACGTTATCAGAGTGAAAAGCTCACTGCAGTGTAAATCAGGAAAGGGATTTTTCATGCTGTCAAATAAAACAAACACAACTTGAGACTTTTTTATACTATAACAATCCAATAGCTATCTATATAAAATGACTAAGACCAGTCTGAGAAATAATGACTCCATGAGACAAACACATTAGGTTCTAAAACAAAAACAACCAAAAACATTTATACACAAGCAGATTATGCAGCAGTAATTTCACTTCCTGAAGACTAGCCAACGCACAGGAGGTGAAACATTCATAAAAGTTCCTATACATAATTCAGGAGAAGACTTTGGGATCCGCTGATTCCTGGGAAATGAAGATTGTGACCGCACTGTTGCTTATAAAGTTGGAATAATTTTGTTTCTTCCTCTTTTTATTCCTATTTATACACATCAGTAATCACACTGGAAGAGACTGATCAATAAAGTTTTGAGAAGATATACACTTTATCTATCAAGACTAAATCCCATTGTCACAATCATTTCATGAGAAGAGGTAAAATATATTCTATTCCAACTTTATGGGCAACAGTGTATTTACATAATTTTGTTCTATGACCTTATATGAATGGCTGACATCAACAAGCAGAGGGAGGACGGTTTTTAAGAATTTTAATTAAAAACTCAATCTAATCTTTAGTTCTTCATCGTTAGTTTTTTTTTACAAGCTGCTTAATATGTAGCTTAAAGGAGTATCTATAAGAAGAAATGTGCTCACAGCTCTGCCTTGATTAGTGACTCAGGGGCAGGAGGATCTGTTAGACTCTTCTCAGAATCTGATTTTTGAGATTAACGCAGTGGAGGAGACTCCAGCCTCTCACTGACCACACACCACAGGCCCTGACAGACAGTAGAACATGAAAATACAGGAATCAAATAATACATTGTTTGACTAATCCTGTGTGTGTGTGTGTGTGTGTGTGTGTGTGTGTGTGTGTGTGTGTGTGTGTGTGTGTGTGTGTGTGTGAGAGAGAGAGAGAGAGAGAGAGAGAGGGTGAGAGGAGAGATAGTGTTGCTGACAGCCTGTCAGTTTCTATAGGCAACAATGTGACGATGAGGTCTACTCCGCTTTGACAGGTTGGCCTACACACACACACACACACACACACACACACACACACACACACACACACACACACACACACACACACACACACACACACACACACACAGAGAGACATACAGAGAGAAAGAGAGAGAGAGACTTGCAAACATGTTTTTTTGCCATTTTCTTGTTCTTTATATATTTTTATTTGACTTAATGAATTATATTCTTTTTTCTCACATCATTCATACCCATAAAGCATACACACACAGAGAGAGAGAGAGAGAGAGAGAGAGAGAGAGAGAGAGAGAGAGAGAGAGAGAGAGAGAGGACTACAGAGAGCACTGTGATAGACACATGGGGCAGTATACACCGATCATTGTTGTTATGGCTGATCAGTGTATATTAAGAGTATTGGAACTCATTTGCAGTAGGAGAAAAAATAAAGTCACTGAAACAAGAGCACACACTCGGGTGTAGTACTGCAGTTCAGTCACTTCATTTTGGTTCCTGCACGAACTTGTCAGGTTTCGATTGGAGGTTTTGTGATGACCTTTGGTGCAGGGTTGCAACTAATGATCAATTTTAGTATTTTTTTTTTTCTTTTGAAAAATGCCTCAGCACAGTTTTCCACAGCCTCAGGCGATGTCTTCAAACTGTTTTTATTTTAATTTTCTATTAATAGAATCCACAAAAGTGCTCTTTATTTCTGATTATACAAAGAGACATTCGGGTTTTACTGACTTTCAGAAAAGTGCATTCATCATTTTACAGCCATTCCTTTTCTAATGACCGTGTTTGGGGAAATATAATTTCAGGACACGTGCATCACATGGTCCTGCAATACTACAACCACTATGCCAACATTGCCTCACAGCCCTGAGCCGGTCATCAGAGCTTGGTCACTCTCTGTGCAGTGGAAAAACTTTGTTGGCATTGTCAAGCAGAAAAGTTATGAACTGTTACCATGAGCACACAACAGTTCTGGTCATTTCACAGTAGAAATGTCTATCTGTGTAAAAAAAAAGCTACTACTAGGCCACTGCTAGCAGAACATGCCCAACTGAACTTGGTCAGCTTGCATTGTGGGTGATGTAGGCACCAGGTTTTGACTTGTAAGAATAATGCATGGAATCAAAAAGACTATCTGTAACTGTCCGTCCTGAGAGTGACAGTGTTATAGGAGTTAATAAATGTTTTGAATGATGAGCTGTATTTCCTCAATAACTGAACACAAACATACTGCATGTTATGAAATTCTGCTGTGTAGCCAGCTCTCACTGTATACGCACACCTGCATGTGTGACATCTTTATGCCACAGTGCACAGTTAAATTGCAGACAGCTGTGTCCTCCCAGCTTTGTGTCAGCAGTTTGGAAGTAGTGTGACAGTCTGGGGAATAAGCTCAGTGAGAGTGAGAGGAGAAGACTGATACCACTCATGTTTGTGTGCTACATGCAGAATGCAGGTAAAGTTAGCAGGTGATGACATTGGAAAAATAAAGTTAAAAGAGAACAGCAGAGGCAAAACCAGAAAAGGTTTCTGGAGAGAGGTGTTTTATAAAGAAGAGGAATAAATAATTGAGAAGCTCATGGTGGAAGGACTGAACTCAAAGTCAGGAACGTGAGAATGGTAGGCTGATGTTTTGGGGTCAGGAAAAGGTTAATGAGCTTCATGCTGAGACATAAATACATACAGCAGGTTAATTCTCTCAGAAAGGGCAGTGGAGAAGAGCAGGGACTTAATGTATAAGGTTAAAATATCCTATAAAACGAATGAGGACACGGAGGACATTGTGCCAATCTGTGATGTTATAGATAATGAGAGAAAATAAGGTGTGAATCTTCAGTAATAAACTTGTTTTATCTGTTAATTGTGATACTATGTAAAGCAAATTCTCCAGAGATACAAAACCTTAAACTCCTAATTTCAGTTATAGAGTGAAATTAGACACATTTATTTGATTAAAAAATAAATAAATAAATAAATCAGTGAAAATATTTCTGCCAGCGAGCTGAGGCAGGTGTCTGTTACCTTAAAAAATCCAACATATTAAAAAGATGTCATCCAGTAAAAGGCCACATCTGCTCCACCGTGTGCAGGAAACAGCAGATTCAGCTGCAGACACACAATGTTTTGTTTTTTTTGTTTTTTTTTTGAGTTGCATGTTTTTCCAGTTTGAAGTCTGAAATCATGTGTCTGGCTGTGAACACTGCCCCAGACTGGGCCACTAAAGTAATCCATGTTAACATTTATGGAGCAATTTTTGTGTAGTATATTGCATGGTTATCTGTTATGACACTGTACACACACCCACACACACATACACACACACACACGTACACACACACACACACAAAACGCCTGAATGGTCTAATACAATGACACAGAGAGATTGATTCAGGCTCCTAAACAGGCCACATCCCTTCATATTAAATCATCTCTTCTCTTCTCTTCTCTTCTCTTCTCTTCTCTTCTCTTCTCTTCTCTTCATTCTACCCACAAGTAGAAATTCTCTTTAAAAAATCTTTTCTTGTGCCACCAAGATTTTAACGCAGATTTGCCAGTTAACATTTTCTTGTTTGTTCATCACCGTGATTCCTCCTGTTAAAACAGCACAAACACAGAAAAACAGGGGCTAAAGCAGACAGACAGACAGACAGACACACAGGGACAGACTGAAAGAAAAAAAAGAGAAAAGCAGAGAGAGTCCAAACAGGGAGAAATGGAGCGCAGCACATCAATCATTAGGATGATTATTATGGCAGTTGTCATGGCAACATTCTCCCATCCCCCCTTCTCCCCTCTCCCTCTCCCTCCCTCTCTCTCCTTCCTCTCTTCTCCTCTCCTCTCCTCTCCTCTCTTTCTCTCTGAAATCAATTCAAATGCACTTAAATGCCATGGTGAGCACAGTAAAGATACTGTAAGTGTAGATGAATATGAGACAAACAGGAAACTGAAAGAACATAAAACCCCACATAAAATAAAACACAACATCAAAGGATAAAACAAGATTAAAAAAAAAGTCATTTCACAGTGTTTATTTTCATCACCATAATGTGATTACAGTGAAAAGACACAACAACTACACAGCCCTATGGGCCACTACACTGTACAGTATATGACTTTATATTTCACCATGTCAGAGAGAGACGTGTTATGACACACAGCGGGACGAGGGAGCTGCTCTCCCAGCACAACTGAGGCTAAATCCTTCAGTGTTTCTGATGATGACAGATGGCAGAAGGACTGAAGGTTTGTGGGAAATATGCACACACCACTAAGAAGTCCCAGAGGTTGTAATATCACTGATTTGAGAAACGAGAAGAAGCTAAGAATCCATCCATCCATCCATCCATCCATCCATCCATCCATCCATCCAGGGAGCACTGAATATCTGAACATGGAACAATGTGAGTGTATCATAGATCTGTGTGACCTTAATAATACAAATTCAGGTACAGGTGGATAATTCTGGTTTATCACAGCTTGGTTATGATTTGTGTATTTATTAAGTTGATGACTGAAATCTGGGAACCTAGTGGCATTTAAAAAGAAGTATGATGGGTCAAGAAACACAAGCAGTCAGGTGATCAGACAGGTTGTTTCCAAAAAAATACTAGACCTACATGGAAATATACATACATGCATGTATTCATGTTCAGAATAAACAGCTGACAGATGTATCACCACATTTTCTTTGGGTATACCACAAATGTCCGCAGAAATAAGATTACAATACACATGACTGAGGATAATTAAACCTGCAACATCCTCAGCTCACCTATAAAGATGGGTTTTTAGAAGCCTCCTAAAACTGCATAAAGATTCAGCAAATCTGATAGAAAGGAGAAGGTGCTTCCAGAGGGCTGGGGCTAAAACAGTGAAGGAGCGATCACCTATGCAGCTGAAGCAGCAGGAAGAAGAAGTCACATACTGTTTAAGGTGGTACCAAGATTCTTGGTGGTAGTTTTGAGTGAAAGGGACTAATAATCAAATAAAGTTACCAGGTCCAATTTAAAGAATTTCTGTTTTATCAGGGTTTACATGGAGGAAATTAAGCGACATCTGATCTTTAGTGGCAGCCCAGTAATCATGGAGGGAGGACAGCTGGTTCAGATTACTGGGTACAGTTCCTGTGCGTCTTGGGTGATCTGGTCACTGGTCAACATCTCTAAGTACGTAAGTTCATTCCTGGCATTAAAATGCGTCTCCACGTGCGTCTCCAGTGGACACTTGTGATTGGATCTCATTTCCCCGTTCTATATGCAAAGACCAAATGCTTTGTTTTTAACTGGCCTTAGCACAAGAGGATACAGAGACTCTGTTAAAACAGAATAAGAAAACACAGGTTTCAAAAAAAATAAAAAATCTGTGTTCATTCTGCATAAATGTGCCTGTGGATGTACAGATGATGTGCAATGGTAATAAAATCTTGGCTTGTTTACAATCTGTGTGATCACCTGACCTCTGATTTCATGCTTTGTCAGTGATCACCTTTAACCATGTGATGAAACATGTCTGTCCTGATGGGAGGGGTCTCCTCCAGGATCACAGTGTCTCCATCCACAGGACACGAGGGCTCACTGAACCGTTTGATGAGTGAATCATATGCTGTGGCCACTGTGGTCTCCAGATTTCAACACAGCTGAACACCTTTGGGAGAGTTTGTCCATATTTTCATTCTCATTGTGTCTGAGCACAGGATGAACCCTGAGATAAAAACAGACACAGTCACATGATCCTCCGGCACCTCTGCAATGTCTCGTCTTAGTCAACATGTGGGCTGGAGGCCTCATCCTACATGTGACTATTGCTCCATGCCAGCTATAATATTTGAAATGAAAGAAATGAAATCCCATTTTCTAGTGTCATTACACCAAGCTGTTACTATCATTATTTTAACAGTCACTGTGGAAAAATGTGCATCAAGCTGTTGTTGTGTTTTTCCCAGAGGTCTCCTAACCTGATCTGTTTCAAATGGGCTCCTCAGACACAAAAAAACCCCCAAACAAAACAAAAAAGCACATCACATCAGTGCTTTAGCCTGATTTTTTTCAGCAACTGTCATTTCATGCATATTTTCATCACCCCAAACCTTTTGCTTTCTTTGTCGTCCAACCCTTTTCTTCCTTGTGTTAAAACACACTGAGAGGCCATACGCAGGTTGAATACTACTCCACTACACATCTGCCCAAAGAAACGAGGAGAAAAAAATGGCTTCTTTCTCTTTGTCCCCCTCTCACTCTTCTACCCTCTTTCTTTGTATCTGGAGCTTTATATTTTCTCACACGAGGAGATCGAGCAGGCATGTGTGTGCTTGTGTGTGTGTTATCTAAAATAAGAACATGCAGGTTAAAAAAAATCTGACTCTATATGAGACATGTACTGTCCTGCAACATACTAAAGGACCAGCTCATTGGTCACTGGTTTTGGTTTTTATCTGTTTGGGTTTTGAGATGTCTGTGTCTGAGATCAACAACATCTCCATGTCCCTGTTACTCTGGATGACCCACTGACAGCAGTTTTTATAGTGGCTGTATTTTTGTTACACAGTAGTACCAATAAAAAAGGGCTGACGGTGAGGTCTGTGGATTATCCACAGTAACCATTTGCCTCCGCTGCTTTGGGGTGGCAAGCCCTGGGGAAATAAAACCTAAAAAAAAAAAAAAAAAAAATCTGCATGGCTCAATGGCACAAAAGGTAAGGTACCTCTGAGTGGAATAAACATTCACTGAAACCTGCTGGGACAAAATCAGGCTTATGATCAGAAGGCTGGCAGTTCAATCCAAAGAGAAGCAACAACAAATCATTGTGGGGGAGGTGAAAAAACAGAGGAGAAAAAAATATTCTAATTATTATAACAAATTAAAGAATGATAACAAGTCGAAAATGGTGTTTTACCTCATAAGGACCATGGTCCTAATGAGGACTGCTGGTCCAGAATACCAGAATGAACAAAAAGTGTCAGTACTGGTCATTTGATCAAATGAACAAAATGACAACATTAACATCACCTGTAAAGACCCTCTTAGAGGTGCTGGTATGTGGATTTTAGTTTGGACAGAGTCAGGTTTGGTTTCTAGCTCACTGGAGTCACTACCACACTACCTGTGTCACACTCTTCATACCTCTTTACAGCCGTCTGTTTCTACTGTTCACAGTCTTACAGAGACACCTAGTGGTGGAAGAGTGTAGTGTCAGTGGCAATCTATTGTATCAAAGTCCATGTCATCCATGCCAGCTCCTGGTGTCTGCCTGCTCCCTCAGCCTCCACCACCCTGTCCAACTTATCCAGTATTTTCTGGAGGTGCTCCTCCTGCAGCTCCCTGCTCCCCTCATCTAGCTCCTTCAGGGTAATAAAAAATAAAAACAGTAGGATGAGGAGCGTTCACCAGTTTCCGCTCAACCTCTCAAACCATTCTGATGTGTCTTTGGAAATACATTACATATATGTAAAAATTAAAGTCTCAAATGCAAAGACGTCATGCTTTGGTGAGATGGACATTTGCTGCAGTTTGCATCTGCTATCAAGAGACACTTACTCTACTGTACTATAAACTGTAAGGCAGCCACATACAGTGTAGAAATCAACAGCAGTGCAAATGAAAAATCTTGAGGAGTCTCACCTGTGTTGAGGTTTTGTTTAATACAGACCGGCTGTTCAGGATCACAGGGACAGAGGACCAGAGGTGCTGCCGACATGTCCCCGAGCAAGAAACTGAATCTCAAGCAAGAATTGAAAGGCTGCTTTATGTGGTGGACCCTTACCTCTGACCTCTGACCTTTCAGAGGTGAGGGTCAGCTACATTAAGGTCAAAGTTGAGGCTTATTAAATTACATCATGAGCTTTAAATGAGTTGTTTAACTCATTTGTTTAACTCTCCTGTTTACATCACCACCTGGCCAAAGTGTCCTTCATGACTCTGTCTGTCTGGTAAATGTCCACATCTCTCTCCCTGGCCCAGAGATGAAGCAGACAGGAGTTGTGTTCAGGGGAAATGGATTGGAGTAAGGAGCAGTAGCAGGTCTTCATAGACTATGGTCCCTGCCACATGTGAAAAACAACAGGCCTGTGGTCGTCACCACACAGCTGGGTTTTTGTGCCAGCTGTGGGCCACCGTGTATATTTTTATTGTCACCTCATCATGTTTACAGTCAGCACCTGGTCTTAAATTAGCTTTGGGGCACCCCCAAACCTTTAGGAAGGGTGCTGGCCTATCACAAGTCTGCTCCCTGTCTGAACCGCCCTCAGAGCCGAGGGGAGGAAGTCTGTTCATCAGGGATTTATAGATGTGTTCAGATGGAGGGAAATTGCAATGAGGTGTGTGGACGCCCACTCTTCTCCACCACCTCCACGTCTGGGGTGTGGACCCAGGCTCAACCTTAAGCTGCACAGCTGGATGTGTTTTCATGCACAGTAACTTTTTCCTCCTCACTTTCCTCTTCCAATTTATTATTTGCAAATCCTGCCTCTGTAGGGTACAATGGGAATATTGTCTTTCTGTCCAGCATAATTTTGGTTTCAGTAGAAATCTTGTTTCATGGTTCAGATTATTATGCACTGGCCCAGTAACCTCTGTGCATACACACTATCTCTGTGTGCAAAAGTCTTAAAAATTCTGGATGTTTTTGGTGAAGAGTTTTATATAGTATTGAATTCAATATCCAGAAATATCCAGAAAGAGTTCCAGCGAACGGCCATCAATGGATTTTTGTCATCAGATTTCTGGATGACACATTCACCTCAAATTTTCTCAAACTTTTCACAAGACTGAGTGTGTGACAGAGAAGAGTAGTTTATTTTTACACAAAAATAATTCATCTCATGTGAAGTCACAGTCATGTGATCTTATTTTTTCGCTGTAGATGTTTATTAGTACTGGTCGCTGTTGAGACCATGCAGCCAGTGACACCAAAAAGAGGAATACAGATGGATGATACAGACCTTCGTCTGTGCAGCTTCACTGCTCACTGATTTGTTGATAATGTCTTGGATCTACAGGCACTTTGTGACCATCTGAGATGATGTGTAACCCAGCTGCTGGAGACCTCATGTCCCACTGTGTAGCTGCCATCACTGGCATTTAAGACCAGTCACTGTCAATCACTGTTCCATTTATGTGTCCTGTAAGGTTCAAGAGCTTAATTTGTTCCTGTAAGAGCCTAATTTATATGATGTCAAAAATAACTTCAAATGTATCTCATGATCTAGCCCAGGGGTGGGCAAACTGTTCCACAAAGGGCCGGTGTGGCTGCAGGTTTTTGTTCCAACCAAGCAGCAGCACACCAGACTTGAATCATTTAATCAACTGATCTCAGTCTTCAGACAGTTGATTGGTCACACTGTGTGCTCTTCATTGGTTGGAACAAAAACCTGCAGCCACACCGGCCCTCTGTGGAACAGTTTGCCCACCCCTGATCTAGACGTTGTGTGATAACTGAGTTCATGTCATGTCATCATCTGTCGCTTATCTGGGTCCAGGTCCAGGTCACAGGGGTGACTCCCGCCCAGTCCACAATGCACCGAAGTCCTACGGCACATCCCACAGGTGGATAACTGAGTTAAAATGAGAAGTGGAAAAGATGCACTAGTACTGATAACTGATAAACCTGAGACTACTGAGTGTGTTCACACTTGGAAATATGTCTGTTTTTTGAAGGTGAAGGCTGTGTGTTGTTCTCTTCATCCTTCTCCCGTCATTAGTATTTCCCTTGTTGAAGGACACAACACAATCCTCAAAAGATGGTCCAGATGGCCGGTCAGCTGGGCCTGATTAAAATGCTGGTTTTCTTATTCTTCTGCTCAGCACATCTCCATCCTCCTGAGGAAAAAACTAATCACAGACTTTGACAGACTGATTTCCTCTTTAATTTGGAGTTGCCTGTGTGGCTCAGAAAAGCTGTGATATAACTCCCTAAAATACTGTGGGGGACCAAGTTCTCCACACCTGACCCAATATTACTGGGCCTGTAACATTCAGGAAAGATTACCCTGGATTCTCATCCACGACAAGAATATAACATCTTGAGTTCACATTGTTCAGTGGGCTCCACCCTGCAACCTTTACCCACAGGTACAGTGCTTAATAAATTTAATAGACCACCACTCAATGTAAGGTTTATGCCACAGCTGCCTTAAATTAATGACCAAAATCATTTCTTATATTTCTGTAATGGTTAATACACCAGTATGTAGAAGCTCTTTAACCAAAATTATATATTTAATCTAAAATATAATTATTATAATCATCCATTAATTTTCAGATTTACTGTTTAACAAAAAAACTAATAAAAATAGTAAAGCACATTATTATTTCTTGATTAAGATGTCAAATTATAGGGATTTTACAGCATTCCTGAACAAAAAAAAAATAGTTTTAGTGGTTGAATGTCATGCTGATTTTTTTTTTTCAGTTATTATGTGTAGAAAAGTTTAGTAGTTTCTGTTTGTTATTTGCCAAATAATAACACTTTTAGTTTTAAACAAGTTTTTGAAAGATTTCTAAAATATTAATGTTGTCTCATCTTTATGATAGGTGGTCTAATAAATTTGCAAAGCACTGTACATGTACACATCCCATAGATGTCCAATCCCTCAAGATATGGACCCCATTCAACAAAGCATTCTGGTCTACATCAGCTCTCCCTGAGGGCCCCAGTATCTAAAAAAAAAACATCTATTAGCCCCTTCACTAAGTGATTCAACATCTGTTTGTGGGTGGAAAAGGTTTATAACACAACCAGCTACCTCTACAACAAAAGTATCTGAATCTGGGTTTGTAAGACTGGGTATAGCAGTGATTATCAGTGACAGGACAACATTTCCTTTGGGCTTCTGTAATGGCTGGTTTCTAACAGCTGAGGGCAGCACACTGTTTCTCCAGAACGTTACAAGTTGAATTCATGAAACCACAGTGAAGAGGATGGAGATATAAGCTGAGAGTTTTGGTGTAGGAGGTCAGTTCAATAAAATATATGTTTGAAATAAAGCCACATGTGTGAAATATGTTTAGTATAACTACCAAAACTTTAATGTCTTTAAACCAATCAGATCAAATAAACCACTACAGTTATGACATTGAGGAAGCAGTACTATTACTTCAAACTGATGATATGGAAGCTTAGAGGATTTAGGGTTTGGGGGGTTTAGGGAGGAAATTAGCTGGAATTGTTCCACAGTACAAAGGAGAAAGATGCCCCCGGGAAACAACAAGGCCTGTGGGGATGTGATCCTGCACTAACAATCACAATCACATCATTTTTTTTTTTTATCCTGATGGGGTTTGGATCCAAAGAGAGCCTAAAAAATTCTGAAGCATCAAACACAAGCAAATCAAACTTTCGAGTGAAGTGCTGAGATCTGTGTGCATCTGTGTGACGCCTGAGTGAAGCTGTCTGTGGACTGTAACGGAGCAGAGGACATCTGACACCAACAGTGACTTTGTCCCAGTAGATCAAACAGAGTATCAGCTTGAGTCGCCCTGACACCAAACAACCACACCTTGATAAATCTACCAGAATTTGGCTTCAGATGTTTGAAGAAGCCTGAGGTGCGTTTGTTTTCTATACTGAACAGAACACGTACTGTATTCAAATCAGCTGATCCTCCATATTTACTCAGGGATCAGGACAGTGTCGTTACGTATTTTCCTTTGTCAAGTAATTCAATGAAAAGGCCAACAGTGTGTTAGTCTGTCTCTCAAAACTGTGACTTCCTCAGTGTGTGTGTGTGTGTGTGAAATGTAATTTAAAAAAATAAATAAAATAAAATAAATTGTTAATAATTGTTGCACTTGTTAGGGACTATTTTCAGCTGTGGATTAAAACACATTTGGTGTTGTGGTGAGTGCTTTGGGGCAGCCGGACAGTGTGTGTGTGCGTGTGTGTGTGTGTGTGTGTGACTGAATCAAAATAAACTACTACTCCTGCGTGTGTTTAAGGTAACAAAGGAACATGTCACCCAGTCATGTTTTTATTTGTTTTTGGACAACAGTGGAGCTCTGTAGCCATGGAATAAGATATGTAAGGATATATGGACAGCAAAAAAAAATGACAGTAAAAAAAAAAAAAAAAAAAATTTGAATACCTTCGTCCTTTAATCCCAGTACTGGCTGGTGTTGAAGGAAGTCAGGTTACTTTACCTTTGATTTAGTGCAGAAACAAAAACACCATTTAAATTCAGAGGCTTGGTAAGTCAGTGTTGTAGTTTATTGGTGCTTTACAGTAACAGTCATCAGTTTTCAGTTTATTTCAGCTCAGTTTGTCAGACACAGTACTAACACACACACATACATACACACACAAACACACACACACCATAGCAGTGCCTGTAGTCCTCCCTGTCCCCCAAAACAATCTGAAGGGAGTGGTGAGAGTAGTGTTCCACTGATGGCTGATGCAGAAACGCTGATAACTTTGTGATAAAGCTGCTGAAGCTCAACATTTTGAAAAAAGAATTCTCTATATTATTCTTTTAAAAAGGAAATACAAACGAGTGAACCTCACCTAAGGGTCCAAAAGGATGAAGCCACTATAAATATATATGTTGATGTTGTCAACATGCTGTTTGTATCTTAACTAAGTTTGAAGGGAAAAATGTCAGGAGTCAGGAGTCAACAGGAGAACTTATGCTTAATGACCACAAGATATGAAATGTCCAAAGTTTCCGAGACAGTTTGGATTTGACTGTCAACACAGTGACAGTGATGAACAAGCAAGCAACACAGAGAACAATAATGGATACAAGAGAAGACACAAGATGTGTGATGGTGGCTTTGCAACCATTTTCCCACATTTGTTGAGACGTTCTTTTCATTGAGTGGGAGCTTCCAGTGAGAAGTTCCCACAATGTACCAACAACTAGGAGGCTGGCGTGATGGTTTTCTGCTCATAATTATGGTCCACAGGGTATGAAACAAAGACTTTATAATGTCTGAGTTCACTGCTGTAAAACTCACTCATTCGTCAGCATATGTGTGTGTGTGTGTGTGTGTGTGTGTGTGTGTGTGTGTAGAGGTACATCTGTGGTTTGTGTTTCCTCTTGTTTTGACAGTAGAGACGGTCTGGTCATAAAGCCTCCTATCATCTAATCAGGACACATGCACACACACATACAATGCACAGTAACATGGTAACACACTGAAGATGTTAAACTCACAAAAACACATCCAGTGAGAATGAGAGAGACAGAGGCTGTGCAGAAAATGAAGAACAACACACCTACACACACACAGACACACACAGACAGACAGACAGACAGACAGACACAGACAAACAAAAGCACATGAAGTGAAGTTGAGCTATCAATGGTTTCTTTGTCCACCTTCAGCCTGCAGCTGATCTACAACCACATCAAGTTCCCCTCCCTCCTTCTATTTCCATTCCTCTCTTCAAACCTCGTCTTTCTTCTGCCCTGTAAAGAAAGATATATGGATCAGAGGACCAGGAAAGAAACGGAGAGACCAGATGTGCTCTGCAGCTGAGTGAAACTTCAGAGAGAGGGGGAACACTGAGAGGAGAGAGAGCTGTATTGAGCACGGTGTGTTGCATTTGTACGTTTTACAGATTTGCAGCTAACCTCAGATTGGAAAAGGTTCAACTGCAACAGAGTGACTTCAGAGAAACATGTTCATGCTGCTCTGTAAAGGATGATGACTCGTCCATGTGCAGTGCCATGTAAAATCTATTAAATGAGATGAACTGGGCTGAAAATGAGCTGAAATTCTGTCCCACATTAATCCTTTGTTAGTGTAGGAGTAATATGTCATGCACTCTTTCACTGAAGAATGATTAGAATTATTCCTTTGAGCTGACAGTAAACATATCAAATGTGCAGTATAGATTAAAAATATCTATATATCTACTTACATTCCAAAAGGACCCATTAAAAGCCGCTCCTCAATCCACCCTAAGTCCTCATCAGTGTTGGGCAGTATTCAATTTTTGATGCCTTTAAACATTCTCCAAATTTTCCCTCAGTATACGCCATCAGCAGCTGATTACAAATCACACTGTAGGGTTCTCAGGGGGCCGCCAATCACTGCTATGCTGGTTGGCACCACAAGGTGGCTGCTGAAGTGGACTTCAACTGTGATTTTCCATCTAATGTTACATCAACATGTTTTATGTTAATTATATGTAAAATTTTAATGTGACGCACCCAGGGCATGTAACTTCTATGTAGATCCCTGCAGCGATTAGCATGTAAGGAGAGATATCACTTCCATATCTGTATCGTTCTAATTGAATTTATTTATTGTCTGTTTTTAGCTTTAACTGCACTGCTAGCCGTGCCGTACCTGCCTGTCTGCCTCTTAGCTTGACCCCATGCCTGCCTCCTTGAGTCCTCCTTCCTGTGCTCCATACACCAATTGTGACACCCCATATGTCTGACCTGAATATGTGTGTGGAAATGACATGAAATCTGAGCTGGAAGTTGAATTAATATGGCATTATTGTTAGGGCATGAAAATATATAAGAATGAGTTGACATAAATACTGTTTTGGGATTAAGGCAGCTTCAAAGGACTAAAGATTCAGCTTCATTTGAAGAACAGGGACCAGCTCACTGAGGAGATGCCTACTATTTACATAGAAAAAAGATTTTTTTCCTTTGGAAGATGGAAAAACAAGGTTGCAAGACAGGCTTTTCAGGACACTTTATTTTTCCTATTCCCATGTATGCAGGTCCCAGCAGATTCATGCAGGTAGAAGGAACCAGGTTTTCTATGAAACACTGCCAACCTTCTTTCATGTGGTTGAAGATTTTTCAGTTTCATGTACCTGTTCTGTATGCACCAGCTGACTTTGATCTAATACTAAATGTCACCCTTACACTTCTTTCATGCCTGTTTTCTGTCTGACCTCCACCCAGCTCCCTCTGCTCTCTGCTCCTCTTGTATCATGCGTCTTGTTTCTCAGCTCTCGTCTCAGGTGGGTTTGTCCTGGTGGGACCAGATCAGGATCCGTTTACAGTATAAACAATGCTCCTCTGTTCTCCTGCTCTCTGTTCTCCTGCCCTTTCTCCGTCTCCTCCTTTTTCATCCCTTTGGCACTCTCACCTCCCTTCACCACAGTGCCCCTCTACCTCCCTCCTCTCAACACACTTCTTCGTTTCACTCTCTTTTTCCTCTTTAGTCTTTTCTTTCAGTCACTCTCATCTTTCTGTCCAGTCAGTTCAGACCTTCTTTGGCAATTTGGAGTCATCACAGTTATGAAAACTATATCCGCCTGCACTTCGTGAAGAGACAGAGGGTAAACGCTGTTTGGGGAGTTCATAGCTTGACGTTGAGACGTCACAAACAATTAATTTAAGTGTAACAATGAATTTCAAATAAAACCAGCACACTAAACATAACTCACAAGATCTTTCCTCTACAGCTGACATTGTAAAACCTGCAATAATTCTGCAGATCTTGTCAACACAGAGGTCATTTGTGTGAAGGGGAACTCCACTGACTTCACATGAGGTCCAGTTTACTCATCATGAGAGGCGCACTCTTAAAAACAGTTGTGTAATTTCCTCTGTAATTGTAGAGAAAGACTGAGAAACAAAAACCCACAAACATTTTATTTCCCCCCAAAAATTCTGAACTTGTCTTGGGTTTTGTTCCTTCACTGAGTCAAAGAGTCACAGCCAGGACTGAGTATAAAAGTCTTATTTGTCTTTTTATAACTTTGTTGTCCCCTCTGAGCTAAAACAGTTCCTCCCGTGTCTTCCTGCTGCAGTGCTGCTGAGCTAAATCAGGCGTCCCTCCATACACTGCGTGCTGTATATAGCCGAGGCCCAGATTAATAAATGAAGTGGGTTAGTTCTTCCAGGGCTTGATCCATTATACTCTGGTTTCAGAGAACCCAAATACCTGAGGGAAAGCCTACTTCCATTAAAAGTCTGTCCCTTGTGAGCAAATGTGCTGAACTAACTAAAAATACAAAGAACAGGGTGATATGTGGTGATATGTAAAGAAAATGTTTTTGTACTGGTGCAATTATATTAATTATCTTTGCTGTAGATGCTAAATAATTAAAGCTGCACATTTTTTTTAAATCAACAACAGATTACATGGCTGTGTGTAAAATGAAAGGTGTCACTCAAAATGACAAACCCACAGATAATTGTCACACAACTGTGCAGCTGTATGGAGAACTTCACCATCCTCAGGTTATTGTTTTGGGTTGTATTACTGTATTGTATCAGTAGTGTATATTAACACTACTGATTCACATTCACTGCTCTTATCAATGCTGTCACCTGTTTCCAGTTGAAAAGCTGAAATATTTAAAACAGTGACCAAAAAAAACAAAAGAAAACAGAGCTTAAAGAGAGTGAATCTTGGACCTATATTCATCAGGTGGAGACAAAATGACCCAGACTGAATATTAATTTGCCCTGTATCTCAATCTGTAACTGTTACCTTCTGTGCTTGTATCTGTAGGTCCCTTTGTTTCTCTGAGATGGAAGGGGCAAGCGAGAGTCACTGGAAGGCAGCACGAACCGTCCGGTCACTGAGTGGCTGCGTGGGACGGAAGTTGTCCCCCAGCATACCATCAATCCCTTCGGGCAGCTCAGCCCCCTTCACGTGGGAGCGCAGCCTCCGAAACTCCTCGATCTGCAGAGACAGAAGTGGAACGGGTTTCATTTCAAAAGCTCCACATCTCAAGGCCGCACACGCTTCACCAAAGCTGTCAGACCTTTAAACAGGTCAGTGCTGATATCCCTGGACCAATGACCAAACGTTTTACAGTGTTCTTTTTATACAGATTGGTCCTTGCATGAAAAGACAACATGGTGGTTTAAACATATTGCTTTTTTCCTTTGGTTCTCTATAGATACATAATAAAAGTAGTCCACGTGACTTCAAACTTTTGTTCTACGTTCATAGTGTCCTCAGGCTGTTAAATGCTCAGGTGATAAAGCTTTCAGTGCTGAGTAAGAGGAACCAGGCTGGAGAGGCCTGATAATGATATAATGACAGTGTGGGAACGAAATATGATCATCTGAAGACAGCTGAACAGTTTCATAGCTGTGGAAACTCAGTGAACACAGAGATTAAAACAGAAAAAAATCCAAAATTTCATCTGGCCACAGCAGCTACTATCACTTCTACACACATGAACAGTGCAACGGCTGGTTACATCAGCCAAAACAAACATGACAGCACTGCCTGTGCCGCCTGTCATGCTATTGGCTTAGTGATGAAAGATTTATAGCCCACTGTCCAAGTGCAAACCTTGCAGGCATAGCAACTGTTGTATGACACACACACACACACACACACACACACACACACACACACACACACACACACACACACACACACACACACACACACACAGTCTGGGTCTTTTAGCATTCAATAATAGCCGGATGTTTGAGGTATGCAGGGCCTGCTGCTTTAAAGCACTTCTTCTGTGTACACTGAGCACGGCTGAAACATGCTGCACAGAAAACAAGCTCCTGCAATACTCATAAATAAGTACAGGGTCACGGAAACAGTACACACTGTTGTCTGTCTGTGATGTTCGAAGTATTGTAGTTATTGTGTTGTCATTATTTTCTACTCTGAGCTGATGCAGACAGAGAGACAGGAGACAAAGACGCCGCCTGAAGTGAAAGGGAAAGGTGTCGCTGATCTAACAACAACAGGAAGTTAGTGTTGTGTGGCCGCTGATCGGACCTGCTTATCAAGATGGTCAGCAGTCAGAGCTGCAGCAGAGGCTTTGACACACAGCTCATGAAGGCAACAATCGAATCAACACATCGCTCAATGAGTCAAATCTGAACATACCGACATGCTTAGCGGTGATTGGCAAAAGATAGAAAGAAATAAAGTGTGGTTGTTGAGAAGTTTTGAAATGAATGTAACTGAATCATCGGCAGAAAAGATCCTCAGTTACTGCTGTTATTCATCCTTATTCTGTAATTCAAGGTCAGTGGCCAGATACGGTTCATTGAATGTTTTGTATATGTGAACAACAGTGTGTTGTTTTATTGCTGCTAAGTCATTTTTGTATTGAGCTTTTATTAGTAAAGACACATTTTGAATTTCCTTAACTTAAATATTTTAAGTACAAATAATTCAGCTTTTTCTGTAGTGAACTTAAAACGTTACTTCCCGTCTCTTCAGAGTTTACTTCAGTTTCACTCAAACTAATTCAATTTACTATCAATCACTTATATTTTTTAAGGCAATCAGTCGATTCAGTTTTTTAAACTAACATCAGGTTAACGGTGTTAACAGAGTATGGACATGGCCTGAGGCCGTCTTTCTCTCTGTTAGCATTTCAAAGGGTCAGCAGGCCAGAGGACAGCATGGATGAAAGACCGAGGTAAATGTCAGAGGATTACTGTCATCATCCTTCAGAACAACCTGCCTGAAGACAGCCACGAGTCGGGCAAAGGTTGAATTAAAGTTTAAATCTATTAGAGGCAATGGGATTGGCTCATTGATTGGCAGTGGGTGTAAACGCTTCCTGTCCTGGGGTAAATGCCAGAGAGCACAGGTTAGGGTGAATGGGTGCATTTAGTGCCTGTGGACTCTGGTGGTCTGGTGGGGCACTACCACATCAAGCTTCACCTTTATCCCGAAAGAAACAGCTCTTAGAGGGCGAAGCCTACACCGAGTACAGTGTTAGTTATTCATTGTAACTCCATATTCTATGAGTGTAGTCATTACCCTCTTAGCTGAGGGCCCCACTGGCTCTTAGAGGGCTACACCTCTACTCACAGAATCTGCAGCTACAATAAATAATCAGTCTTTTATATACTACATACAGTTTACACACAGGTAATTCTGATTGGCTGATGACACCTTCAGTATGTTCTGCCTTCCGATTGGTGGATTAATGTTAAATTATCCACCAGTTGTTTCTCTCTGTCCTTCACAACTATTAATTAATTTTATTTGTCCACTTTAACTTCAAGTTATACTTTGCATCTTAACATCTTCTACTTCAATTGACACTGTGTCAATGTGACATGCTTATGTCACTCTGTAGCTCTTTTCATCTCTCTCTCTTTCCTTGACACTGAACTCTGGCAGTGATTTAAATTCTGTGTTACACATTTTATTCAGTATCACTCTCCTGTCAGAGTTTACACTGATACTTCAGGAACTTTCAGTAAACTCCCGAGCCGTCAGCACCTTCCAGGGCTGACAACGCTTGAACTTCAGCTTATCTCACTGTGTTGTTCTCTTCTTTCATCTGTGAACATGCTCATAATCAATGCATTTTGTCTCAGGGGTGCATTGCTGTTCAGCTTCCTTCTTCTCAGACAATACATTTCAGTGCTCAGCTCTTCAGGGCACTGCATTTTAGTTTCTATGGTGTTTAGCAATGCAGTTCATCTGTCTGATCTTAGTATAAAGCTTTTCTTCTTTCAGAATTTTGTGTCTGTTTCCAGTTTGGGCAGTATTTTCTTTTACAGGTTTTCCAGCTTTTTTTTTAGCTAATGCAATTAGCCCCAACTCATTTCAGCTGCCAGCTTTTTAAAAGCATGAGCTGGAACATTTAGCTTTTTGAGGCAGTGTACTTCAGATTTCTGCCCTTTCCAGCTCTGCTTTGCAGGTTATTTCAGCATTCGCACACATTTTCTGCAGGAAATGTACCTTCTACTTTGGTTGATGACCTTACTGTTGCTCTGGTTAGTAATTAGCATTTATGATCCTTGACCAAACACTTTTACTGCTCAGTGCAAACATCTGAAATGTGATAGCTTGTTCTGAAACTCAGAACAAGTGAGAGACCTGAGGCTTACAGGCATACAGCATGTCCAGCAGCATTTGTGACTTTTCGGACACCTCACCCAAACTTAACTTACCATGTTAACGATGGTTTCATTCATGGGTTTTGAATTGTTTTGGCATTTCAGCAATTTTCAGTGGTTTTTGATTCACTTTCACTAATAAACCATGCTTTTATTGTGAAGCAGCTGCAGGATGTGGATGATTACTATTCTTACAATTACAATATTCTTCACTAAAGACTGATTGGTAAATAGATTTGATAGTTTTTTTTTAGTTACAGTGAAACAAACTGTACAAAACACTGACACATCATCACCTTGTAAAGTTCATATGGTGAGAATGACAACAAGCAGATGCTTATTCACAGATCCAGCACACACAGAGCAACATTAGCATTCAGTTGGCCTCATCTGCCAGTCCACCTGATGAAAGTAAGTCCAGTTCGCTCTCCTTTTATCCCTGCTTTGGCCTCCACACTCACCAAAGAAAGAAAGAAAGCAGCCTGACTCTTCAGCTGCTAAATACTCCGCTATGTTTTCCAGCTACTCATTAACCTTGTCTCACATTCGTTGTTGGACAGGTTGTGTACAGTCAGTTTCTCAGACTTTCACTAAAACACTCTGTCAGTGTGAGGCAAACTGCACAGGTCTGAGATAATTCTCTGTTCTATCAGTCACTATGAGCAACCCCTGTCACTTTGCATGTAGTCATTTAATCTATTGTTAATATAAATATATTGATAAGGTGGGAACAGAATAGCAGTAACCCTGTCGATGTTTAACGAGCAGACTGGTTGAAACGTTCCTAACATGTTTTATATTTATGTTTTACCTGCAGCTGGGAGATGGTCAGAGGGTAGCGGTAGAGGATCCAGGTCACATTTTCACTGCAAGGTGGTGTGGTCAGAGATCCTTCATACACCCAGTAGTCTCTCAGTAACGGGTCTGTGGGAAGATTAAACATTTCATTTAAAAAGCATTACATTTTTCTGAAAAAAATAAAAATAAAACAAAGTGCTGTAACTACATGATGAACAATCACTAACAAATGGATGAAGAATTTGACCTGTTGATTCATTCATTGATTGCCATCCCACAGCTCAGCCTTCTGAAGTGGTCAGAATATTAAAGTTTATAAGGTTAATAAAGTTTTAATGTGCACGTCTCCGACCATCTTCACAGAGACCAACAGGATTTATGTTCGCTGTGTATTTGATATCAAATTGTTTTCTAACTCACCAGGTAACAGTGTGTTGGGGTTGAAGCACAGGATTATTTTGCTCTTCCCCTGATGAAAATACAGCAGCACAACAGTGATTATTGTCAGCTTGTATCTGGTTTAACAGTGTGATTATTCATATAACATCTGTTGTTCATCCTCGTGTGATGCAACAGACTATCTCCTAATCTGTGTGATCCCTTCAGGTTCCCCTCTCACCTTGTACTGCAGGTCCTGTAGAACTTCAGTGATGGCCTTCAGACCCAGATGCTCCTTACCAATCTGACAAAAACACATTTTGATTAAGACATTGTTTTCAGTGACTGTCTGATAGGAACTCAGTAGATTTTAGTTCATATCTTTTGTATTTTTACAGGAAGTAAACAGGAAGCCGAAACTAAAGAGGCTGTCAAAAGCAGCACGACTTTGACGTGTTAAGACTGAGGTTCTCAGGAGGTCAGAGCTTCCTGGGGTGAACCTAGAATCAGAATGTTACCACTATTTTTTCACTGGGTGTGTTTTCCTCAGCTGGCACGACCAGCCTTATTCTCTTTTAGTTTAATTGGTTTCATTCAAATGACATAAATGAAAGGTTGCCACAGTTTTAGGAGTTTTCCTCACAGGGAGGATGTGAGGATCATTCCTCTGGGGAAGTCACAAAGCAGAGGAATCTGGGAATTTCAGAGGTGTTTTCCAGCTCGTGTCACACTCATGTTATTGCACAGGATGGTTCAAACTAATCTGGAATGAACCTGCTCACTTATTTGGAATAACAACTCTTACAATCCCAGGAAGGAAAAACTCTTTGAGGCCACTGACAGGCTGAAAATGTCAGTGCTTTGAAAAATGCGGGACATGAACGAGAAAACACATCCACACACTTTCATATGGATGTTCCTGTGATCCATACAACTATTTTTGTGTCATATATAAGAATCTTTTTTTTTTGTATATTTTCATTTTTTATTTGAACTGTGTGAGGTGTTTATTTTACTCTGTGCAGGTCTGGCAGGAAGGTGTCGAGTGCCTGCCCGCCCTCCTAAAACAGCTAGTACAGCTAGCGTGTAGCCTCCTTCTTCTCTGCCTTTGCTGCATTATGCTGGTGTGTTACAGCAACCTGTTGTTCAGTGGACTAGTGTGACTGTGGGATGGTATGTTGGATCACCCAGACACACCAGTGTATACATGTTTCCACAAGATAAAGAAAACAGAAACCAGAGAGCCACTCACTCTTAAACTGACTGAATGCACATCTGACACCACTTTACTTGTAGTGCACTGCCACAAATTAGTTTTTTTTTTTTGTTTGTGTGTTTTTTTACAGTAAAAAATGTGTGTGAACAGATGCTCATGGCAGAAAATAGCTTTTCTGTGCAGAGTCTGTATGTTCTCCCTATGCCTGTGTGGGTTCACTCCAGGTTCTCCAGCTTCCTCCCACAGTCCAAACACATGCAGATTAGATAACTGGTGACTCTAAATTGTCCATAGGTGTGAATGTGGGTGTGAATGGTTGTCTCTATATGTCAGTCCTGTGATGGACTGGATCAGGGTGTACCCTGTCTCTCACCAAATGTCAGCTGGATTCATGACTGGCTGTCCATGAAGTCTTGCTATGTATGTCTTGACGCAGTGGATGTTTACCTGCACAAAAAGAGCTATGATGAGGACTCCATTCTTCTTCCCCAGAGCGTCCTCCAAAGTGTTAAACAGAGTGCTGTTCCAGTGAATCAGATGGAGCTGCACAGAGAGACAACACAAAACAACTCGTATTTGAGAGGCCATTGTTGTGAACAGGTGTCGAGAGCAGCAGTGAGTAAGAGTGCGAGAAACCTCCAGCTGGTGGTGACGGAGGGTTTTCTGTGTCGGGCTCTAATGTCAAGTTGGTGTGAAAGGGGAGAGAAGAGTGCAAAACCTCTGCCCTGAAACCAGGAAGTCTCAGACCAGACCACAGATCTGTTCTCGTTAACAGTGATCTCTGCCTCAAGGTCAGTAGTTTTCCCACAGACTTCCCACAGGGCAGTGATTTGAGATTTTCACTGGAGAGAAACTTTATATAGAACAATTTACCTTCACAAACAATCTCAACAAAAGATGCATCGATCATCATCAAAGTCAGTGTGCTGGTGTGGCTGTTTTGGCTTTTACGAAGGAAGGTACGAAGGGCTTAGCCTGCTTAGCATAAGGAAAGAACCCAGGACCCCAGGTCTAATTTTGCTGGAGCAGCTCTCATCTCCGAAACATGAAATATACTTGAGTGTGAGCTGCACATAAACTCATAACTTTACCAGACAAAATAAACCAGTGGAGATGGGTTTTAGACTGTGTTTCTTTTTGAACTACCTGTTTGGCCATATTTCCAGTCTTTATGCTTCACTACCTGAATCGCCTCCTTCCAGCTCTGTACCACATGCACAGACATGAAAGTGGCATTAATCTTCTCATCTAACTCTCATAAAACAAAAAGAATAAGCTTACTCAAAGCATTGACCTGCTGTATTTCTTTCAGCACAGCTGGCCTCACACACTAAGTTAATTGACATTAATTGGGCTTTGATTTGTTCCTCTGTCAGACCATCACTGTACAGACACACAACCTGGTCTGCAGGTTCTGTAGAAACACACACAGACACGCTGAACCTGTGGAAATAATTTGAATGTACAATTTGTTTTCAGTCTTATCAGACAGGTCCTGATGTTAAAAGTGTTAGAAAACAAAAAACAGCTTTTGTGTTCAAGGACTCAACAAGCTGCGATGTTACAGCTGCTGAAGGGCATTTGATGGTGCCCGAAGTCTAAATACAAACACTGTATTTCTTTAGTCTTGTGGAAGCTGTTGGTCTGGTTTGAAAGTGCACCCCCCCCTCGTCATGGTCATGGCCTTGTTTGTGTGTGTGTGTGTGTGTGTGTGTGTGTGTGTGTGTGTGTGCGCGTGCTTGCTCTCTCTACCTCCATGGGGAAAGCCTTGAAGTTGACAGTATGCTCTGATCCTCTCTGGTTCTCTTTGCCCCAGTGGAATCGTACCTCATGAAGCTCATACTCATGATCACTTGGCAGTGGACCCCCAGTAACCACTGGCAACAGCACAGGAAACCCAGAGCATTGTGGGCACACGCAGGAAGGAGGGGGCAGATCGAAGAAGTCAGGGTAAAAGTGAAAGTGAGGGAGTCATGTTTACATGTTTAGTAGTACTTCTTGATTCAAATGCATGCACATGTCACTCACTCACCACTAAACCTCAGTGACTAACAGCAAAAACTAAACATGTTGTCATGTAGTCACCTGACTTGGACTTGAGGATGATGCGCACAGTGTGTCCGTCGTTGATGACCTCACAGTCTCGACACACCACGTAGTTCGGCGATAAGCCGACATCTAGGAGGGACGGGTCGTACTGGGCCTCCCTGGAGTTTAGGTTAATTGGAGACTGGTACTCCCCGTTGGCTGCTGGGAAATGGAGTCCCCACTCTACACCTGCGAGAGAAAGCAGGCACAAACACACACACACACAAAGCATACATTACATGTATGTCTGTACCTTTAATGAGCATCTCCATCTGTGTTTAAATGATGAATGTAGTGTGCAGCCGTGTGTTGCCTTAACCACAACATATATCAATAGATCATTATTAAGCATGCATTACTGCATTACACTCATTACGATCACCCAGAGCTCAAAGTGACACCTTTTGTTTTATCTGATCATCAGTCCAAACCTCAAAAAGATTCATTTTACTGTAATTTACAATAAACCTCAGTACAAATCAAAAGCTTTCTTTTGTATTAAGGTGAATTTGTGGAGTTAAGCTAAATGAGTATTCCTAACCCCTGTCTGTCCAATAAGGCTAACCTCATACCTGTCCTTTTGTCTCAGTAGTTAGGGAAGTTGTGTTTAGTTCAGTCTTTAAGTTGTCATTTGTGTAGTTAACCTCAGTTTAAGGGAATGAGCCCTTGCTTTGAAATTGTTTTTTTGGTCCAGTTTTTCCAGTTTTGCATTTTCCTTTGTGACTTTTTAACCACAGCTAAGTTGTGAAAAAAAAAAAAAAACATTTCTTTTTTTTTTTTGTCTTCCACACCTGGTGTCCTTCAGCCTTCCTGCTTGGTCCCTGACATTCTTGTTAAACCACAATGTCTCATTTAGTATCTCACATTAAATACACACATGAATTGTTTAAATTGTTAGTTGGTAGCAAAGCAAGGCTCCGGTGTCTGTGACTACGCTGTATTAACCGCTATCTTCTTTCTTATCTAACTAAGTAAGACACAAATACTGGAGAAGAACAACAATAAAAGTGAAATTTATTTTGGCTGAATATGCCTGGTGTTTGTATATTTAAGCTTAATGTGGTATAAATGTTACAGTATTGAAGTTCATTCCAGTTCCTGACCTTGGAAGAAGGATTTTAACATGATGAAGATCAGGACTTACAGATGATGTTTTTCAGTCAGTGACTGCATTGACCTCAACCTTCTTCTTCTCAAGGAACAAATTTATATTGAGGCCAGTTCCTGTGTGTGTGTGTGTGTGTGTAGATACTGTAGAATAACAGTGGTTTTCAGAAGGACACGTGAACTGTTTCAGGTTGGGTAGAGGGACAGAAAGAGGGAGAAGAGAAGGTAAAAGTTTAAAGCTCTTAAAAACACATGAGAGAAAGAGGGTCAGCCTGTCAGCCTAACTGGGCCAGAACATTTGAAGAATCATTGCAAGCATGTGTCTTTGTAAGAGACATAATGTCTTCATTTTGGATCAAACAACAGCGAAAAAGAAGGTAGTTTGCAGTGGCACAGAGAAGCGAAAGTGATACTAAGTGCGCCCAAAGGTACACACTGGTCTAGATTCATTTCAGCTTTTTGCTGACCGCAGTCCCTCTGTACAACTGTACAATGAGGACATTGTTTGATGTGTGGAACCCAGCGAGTCTTTAAAAGGAGGAAACGAACACATTTGGTGAGTATCATGTTCAGGAAAGCCAAGTGCACCCACATCCCTCCAAGAACATCAGCTCAGCCCCTCACAGTACGCCTTTCTGCTGCAACAACAGCACTGACAGACACAACACACTGACTGACTATTCACTCCATAGTGGCTGAGAAGAAGGGTGAGGGGTGAGGGGTCATCACATTCCCTCTTTCCCCAGCAACTAAAGCCATGACAACAATTTACTAAAGGCAGCAAGTGTTCACTGCAGCTACAATACACATAAAAGGCTGTTCAACATTCTGTATGTGTGTGTGTGTACTTGTATGGCCATACAGTGTGAAGACCAGTTTGAGTTTTAAACCATTGGAGTGAGGACATTTTGAGAAACTGTGGACATTTTGGCTGGTCACTGCCTGTCACACCAACAAAGAGCTGTTTGAGGGTTCAGACTTGGTTTTGTGGCACAGGTTAGAATCAAGTTAGGGTCAGGGGCTAGGGAATGCATGCCGATGAATGTCCTCACATAGATAGATGTAGAAATGTTGCCTGTTGGGAAAGGCTCCATTCCAAGGCTGGATTTTTACAAGCATTGTTATAAATGTCAATTGGATTGAAGTTTTGTTTTTTGTTTTTTTTACTCCTGGGACAGAACCTGGTGGGAGTTCCAGTTTTCACTTAGATTCTCAGTATTTGGGACAATAGCATGTAAGCCATTAAATATGTAACTGAAAGATCGTACTCCTGTGCCAGCATTGTGTTGTCCATGTCAACTCACTCATGTAGCTTGAAGTGTAGAAATAATAATAATAATTTAAAACTTCAGAGTGTTGTTGTTGTTTTCAGCCCGATGCTTTGAGTCTATACTAGCATCGCCATCTCACACATACAGCAGATGGTCAATAATCATTTTGTCCACAGGCTCTGTTCTGTCATAGTCTCACTCGTTGCTTTCCTAAGTCTCCTCCTCTGGTGTTCTTCACCAGTCACTTTTTTTAACTTGATGTTCCAGCTTTTTGGTGGCTGCTGGTCCTGGGACCCCTGCCATACCTCTTTTGTTGGTTGGTACAGAGCACCAAAACAATGCAGTGGTCAGGACCAGTGTTAATGGTCATTTTTATGATTATTTATCACAATATATTATTCACAAAATGACCATTAACACTGGAGCCATGTTTAGAAAAAGGCAGCGCTGCAATCCTTGAGTATAGAGAGGACATGAAGTGGATTTTTAAACCAGTGAAGCAGGCAGCAGACAGATTGAGGGACGCTGAGAAGAATTTTTGCACTGCTCTCCCCATGGTCACATCAACCCCATGCAGCTGACTGACAGATTGTTACCTTGGTCCTGCTTGTGTGTCTCATGGTCAGTAGAACTTCTCAGGAATGTTTAGTTACACAATAATGTCAGCAGGAGATTATTTTGAACTCATTTACATTTTTGCCGTAGACGCCTGACCAGTCGGGCGTGTGTGTGTTTGTTTGTTTGTTTTCCTGCACTCTTTCGTGCAGCACACGTCTGTTCATAGACAGTATGTCAGTCAGGGGTCATCCACAGTGGATGGACACATTCATAACATTTCACCCAAAAGCTGTAATGCTTATACAATTTAAACGTTCTCCAACAGCACTCCCCTGTTGCTGTGGGCTTATTTTTTTTCACAAATAGTCTATAAGGTCTGAGGAGTCATAAATTATTTTTGGCATTGTAGTTAAAGCTTTCAGTTTGTATGTTGTTTGTCACATTGTGAGGAAACAACATACAAACTAGTTCTTTTATTAAAGTCCGTTCCAATAAAGAACTAATTAGAATGGACTTTAATTTAGAACTAATATCACGAGTGTCCTGCAGAGAGTCTGATCACACATCCCCCCAAATCTTTCCTGCAGATGTGACAGGAGCAACCAATAAAAATAAAAAAAATAAAAAATGAAAACAAATTTTAAAAATGTCAAAATTTTAAATTTATTGTTTATATATTTGTAGCACCAAGCAACCTTTTCCTCTGATTGGTCGACTAGGTTTCCACAGGACACTGGTGGTATTTGCAAACCAGACATTAGCGTCTGTGTTATGCATACAAGCCCTTACACAGTATTTAATATACTTACAGAAAGAATTTTACAGCTCAACATCACAGTACATCCCTCAGTGCTCAGTAAAGGCAGCAATAAAAGGAAGACAGAGTGAGATAATACAAACCAAATGAGCTTAAAACATCACAAGTCACATCATATCACAGCTGGAACAACCAGTGTAATGTTCTTCTCATATGTCAGTGAATGTCTGGCACAATGCAAAATGTATCAGAAACCAATGTAAGTGTTTGAAATTAGTCTGTGCAAAGCAGACTGAAGAAGATGAGAAAGAGTTTTTCTTCTGTGGAACAATTTCATTGAAGCAAAAAAATCAATCAGCTGCAGGTGAATCTGCCCACAACTGCTGGATGGTGTCAGGTTTCACAATTATCTTGTTTAGCCCAAAAATGGGTTGACTTCATCGTGAGTTAAAGGGGCAGTCCACCAATTTCACACACAAAGATTAGCTTACCTGCCTATCAGAGTACTGATGGGCAGGTAAGCTAAGTATTAAGTAAGTACAGGAAGCCTGCTCTGTAGGAGTATGGAGACTGAGAGACATGGAAGGAAGGGTCTACTACAGGAGCAAAGTGCTAGCAGCTGTTTCAGGCACCAGTGGTTCCATAAATAAAAGTTGAATTCATTTTCCATTTGTTGAAATCCTTGTTTCAGGGGATTTGTTTATGTTAAACTGACAAAGCCCTCTAGCGGCCATTGTAATTACGACTGGAGCAAAGGAGGGTGTCAGGTGAGTTTGTTAACATTTAACTAAAACATTTCCTGTTTCTGATCAGCAGTCAGTGTTTAAACATGACCATGATTGTTACATAACCTTAACAATGTGGAATCATTAGCACCATGATCATGATGGATCCCTGACTTCAACTAAGAACTTCTCTGAACCCAGACCATAAGCTTTTCATCAGTACAGTACTAAATTGCTGGAATACTCCTTTAATTCCATAACAGATCAAGTTCTTTGAACTGTCATTGTCAAATGGATTCATTCATGTCATTATCCATCACATTTTTATATGTCTTGATTTTGGCAACATGTTTAAATCAGCACATTTAAAAGCTCTGAGTTACAGTGATCTGCATCTAGACAATTACTTGAGTGTCCAGCTAAGTTTTTGTTTTGGCAGTCACTGTTTACAGCGTGCCAGCAGAAAACCAGGCTCTGTATCATGTGTCAACACTGTAAAACTCCACTTAAACAATGAACGGACTGAGACAGTAGGTGAAGACCACTCAAACTGCTTGAAGTCTTGGGTTCAGACACCTTTCACACCCGTATGAACCCTCAGCGTTTTATACCAGCTGACCTTTTTCCCAGCATCCCCTCACGTGCTGATGAAGACCAACCTACCTTCTTCGTAACCCCAGTCCAGCTCATCTTTCCCCGGGTTATAGTCTGACTCCTCATTCACGTTGTCAGCCATGGTATTTGGCAGTCTGCTCACTGTGGCTGGAACACCAGTCTGTCCTCCCAGTCGACTTCCAGTCACACTGGTTCTGTCCATTCACTCAGACACAAACTGAAGTCTCTGCAGCCTCCTGGATGGATTCCCAGCCAAGACACAACTTTTGCTTTACTCTTCGTCTTTTTTCCCCCTTTACTCTCTTCTTCTTGTCTTGTTCTCTCTCTCTTTCTCCCTGTGTCTCTTCGTCAGCTTGTGTCCTGTCTTGCTCTGTCTTCTGAGCGCTGGTGGCTGCTGTGTGTGGAGCTCTCTGACTCTGTATTTCTCTTTTCTCTGGGTTGCTCCTCCTTCTCTCTCTCCACTGTGCTCTGCTGTTATCTCTTCCCCTCTTGCTCTCTTCCTCTCTGTCTTCCTTTCTTTCTCACTCTCATTCTCTGCAGACTGCAGGTGTGCCTGCTCAACCTGGCTCTCCTCCAAATAATGACAGATCAGTGTTTCTTTATCACCCCCCTTCTTCCCCGTGTTCCCTCTTAGTTTTAATCATTAGCTTTAATATTTTTTCCTTACATTATATTATTTTAGTTTCTTTGTTGTAGTTTGATTTGTAACATAATTTCTGTGTGTGTGTGTGTGTGTGTGTGTGTGTGTGTGTGTGTGTGTGTGTGTGTGTGTGTGTGTGTGTGTGTGTGTGTGTGTGTGTGTGTGTGTTGGAATGCTGGCAGGAAGGTCATGCTGGTGTTTCTGTGTGAGGCCACAGATCCACCCTTGGGTGAAGGGAACAGCAGTGGTTGAGAAAACAGGCAGAAAGCAGCAGGACAAAGGGAGCAAAAGGCCAGGCTGTTCTCCAACCTTGATGACTTCAAGATGGACAGGGACACACTCAAACACTGGATATTAAACTCACAGATGTCTTTAACACACTCACACACACTTTTGGCACATGTTCTCAAGACGCTCAGTGATCAAACCCCAGTGACTTTCAGTAGGGACTGTAAAATGTTATGCTTTCACACGGAGTTCTTGAATTTCCACTGCGCTGAATGAGGCAACACGAGATGTATTTTGTTATTTGGGTTATTTGAACCAAAGCCTGTGCAGCAAAAAGTCAAGCAGGACAAATAGTTCACAGGCCCTATTGTTCTTCCTTTCTCAATTTCTTGCTTTATTAATCCATATCCCCCAGGCAGCTGATGTTAATTGCCCTACATTCTTTATCAGGAAACTGTCTGTCCTCTGAGCCATCCAAATTCAGGTGAGCTCCCCTGTTTCCACACTGTGAATCTAAAAGCAGAACATGGACTGCTGTTTCTCTGTCTGTGATCTACTTCTGAACATACTAAAGCCACACAGAGGCCAGGGCCCATATTTATCAAATGTCTCTCAGTGACTCTATAGAGTGCTCTAAAGTATTAGAGTTAGCCACAAGAAAGCCTAAATAAAGTTTATTTTATTTGTGTGACATCTTTATAATAAATAATAAATAGAATAATTAACAGGTGAAGTTATCAACAATCTAATATATTCATTTAAAAATAGATAAATAGTTATTATTCTTATGTTTTTGAGTAGGAGGACGAGTGAAGGATTTCTGCTTTCATCTGTCAAAACTTGTACTTTCAGGAGTTTAATAAATGCAGACACAGAAACAGACCTGCTGTAGTTTCATGTGTTATCATGCAACAGGGCACTTGGCTTCCGTCTTAATGGAGAAGCACTAGATTAGCTACAAGATTATAGATTATAAGACATTTTTTTCCATTATCTACTTTCACTACATTGTATAGTTTGAGACACAGCATGTACAGAGGGATTTCTTTTTTTTTTTTGCATCACATCCTTTTTCATCACAATGGCTGGTGACATGAGACATGAGGAGTGTACCACAACACACACACACACACACACACACACACACACACACACACGATAACTTATTACTTCCAAAATATGGCCCTTTGCCTCTCCCTACAGGAAACAATTAGCCACTGCAGCTCAACTACATCAGCAGTTTTTGCAGTTTTATCAGCTATAGAGATTCACGGGGCCAATAATCGTCCCCTGGGGGAAATTCTTTTGAAGCAGTTTGATGAGGGATCAGTTCATGAAATGGCTGGAAAGTGTCCACTGTAGTAACCATGACAACTGGTCAGAGAAGATGAAGGTCCACTATGGAAATATCAGCAAGAGAAACTTGTTCTGGCTTTCAGTTGCCTATTGTTGGCAAGCATTTCATCTATGGTGGAAGATGGTTCTTGTTAGCAGGAGAAAGTCATTAATGGTTGTGGTCTCCTTAAGGGAATTGTTGGCAATAAAAAAATAAATAAATAAAAACAGGGTACAATGATGCCAGCTTCATCCTTTAAACTTCAGCTAAGGCTAACCCTCCAACCTAAATTTAAACAGAGATGGTGTCTTAAAGATTTGTCAGTAGGAGACTGAAAAGCTGATGTAGATACAATAATTTGATGCAGAATAGACAGAAGGGAGACTTAAACCAGGCCTTTCCAACTGAACACTCACCTTACTGAACCCACAACCTTAAACTCTAACAGCTGTCTCTCTGAGACACAGACCTCCAACCATTTCAGAAGATTTTCTCAGAGCCACAACTCCTCTCTGCAGTGGCTGAGTCATACTTACAAAGTTTCTCCTCAGACAGGCAGACTTTTTTTTTTTGGTCATGTGTAAAAATAGACATGTCTTTGCACTGAAGCTATTGCAGTATACAATAACTTATACATAGGTTTTTTGTTTATTAAGCCCATCTGTTGCCTTACTTTTTATTTACTTAGGTGGTTAAAAGTTCCATGTTTGCAGTAAAACACTACTGCAAATATTGCACTTAAGAAGCGCAACGGAAAACTCCCTCTAAAAGTTCATTTGACACACCAGAAAAAAAAACACTTGTGGTTCTCCAAAGGAAACCATATTAGGACTTTTACTGAAAATGAAAATACAGCTTACAGGTTTGATGTTGCTAGTCTCATCCTGATCACAGCTGCTTTGTTCCCAATTATTTCACTGTGTAAACTTGGAATCTGTGTGTAACAGCTGCTGTGCAGAAAAGCCATTTAGGTTAATGAGGCTTCCATAAGATCACAATGCCACATCAGAAGAGTTAAATAATTAATGAAAGTGTTGCTGCTGTGCCACATGTATAAATTTCTTCCAGCCCCTCTCAGTTTGGAGATGTATGTATTGACCTTGATCACAGATCACACAGACCTGCTCAGTGAAGCACACATAGTCCACAATGTTCTCGTTTGAGAAAAAAAATAAATAAAAATTGTGAGACTGTGTTTGCATAAACCATATAATACATGAAGGCTAACAGTACGGTAACACAATGAGCTTAACAGCAGCCTGTGACACAACTCGAAAGAAAGAAAGAAAGAAGGGATAGCTTTTGTAATTTCAGTTCCCTCCCTCACGTTTGAAACGTGGAGTGCAAAGAACAACCACGAGGGGCCGCCAAAACGACTTGAGCATGGTCTTGAAACAGTTACCAATTTTATGACTATTTTTCTTTCTGTCAGTTCGGGCAACACGATATTATGATGTAAAATTCTGGATCAGGTCTTGGGCTTACGAATAGAGAATGCCACACCAACTGACCCCCGTTTATTTAATTTAGTAAAGAGCGGAGCATTCAAAGGTATCATAAAATTTCCGAGGACACCCTGAAGACATCATACTGTAGCGTGGCGAGGGCGGACCGTGTGACGTAGCGCGGAGGCTTTGGCTGTTTATTGTTCCTTCTTCAGCACAGACAGAGAAAAACAGGCTAACAAGCTGCCAGCTACCTTTTTCGAACGGTTCACGGTCAGTTAAACGAAGGTGTAACGGTCTAGACAATTGACTGTACAACCCAGGGGCCATGGCGTATGCGTACCTCTTCAAATACATCATCATCGGAGACACGGGTAAGCTGCCGCAAGTGCCAGCTACACTGCAAGTTAGCATTCAGCTAGCTCTTAGCTAGTAGCTAGCGGAGCATTTCCGCAGTGTTGGTTAGTCCAATGACGTGGTAAAAGCAGAGACGCAAGAACTGGGATGACAGCTCCAATTCTTCACATTAACAAATCTGGATACTATTTAAAATGCCCCGACAGTGACAGAAAACTATACACTGGCACCATAACAAAAGCTTTTCCTATACTACTCTGGCGTTACAGTTGTTGACACTGACAGATGTATGTTGGGCCTTTTGTCCGTTTGCGTCGAGGGTGGGGGTGTTAGCCACAGCTAACAAGCCCTGCTAACTGCCTAGCTAGCGTTAGCTGTTTCACTAAATATTTAGCAAACAGCTGTCACGACTGCAGATCAACGGTCCATTAGCTTCTGATACATGAGGCAGATAGTCACCAGACTCATTTATTTTTGTTGTGACCAAACCATGAAATAACACAGTTTACAGTAGCTAAGCGTCCTGTCAGAAAAGGCCAGAACGTCAGGCTAAAACCTCCAATATTCCTTGAAATGGCGTAGAGCTTTTATTTCTGGCCAGATTTCTGTTGCACGAACTGTTGAGTCTTCTAGTCTGTATTTCATTACACGATTCTAGGTTTTTCTTTCATCTAGGCCATCATGTGGGGAAAACCAGTGGAGCAGTAGTTAATGTTGTCATCTGTTTATTTGCAGCTAGCTGTCCTGATGAGGGGCCTGCTCAGTTAACTTGCAGAGTGGCAGCAGGTGCATTTCAAATGCTGCTGTACTATAATGACAGACAGGCTGAACGGCAGTCCTCAGAGGCAGAGTGAGAAATGTGTTAGGATGATTTAATACAGGAAACCTAACCAAAAAACATGGGACAAATATACAGTCAGAACCTAAACTGGTGTTTCAAGAGTTTCTACGTAAGGAAGCAATAATTAAAATATTACTAAGGATGTGTTTTACATTGTTAGTACAGAAGGTTACAGCCAGAACAAATAATATGGCAGAAGTTAATAAGCATGCTGGGAAAAGATTCACAATATGCATATGTGTTCATTTATCTTAAATGATCACTGGTGGGCTGCATGTTTACTTCTGTGTTATTGCGAAAGAGGTTCATGTTTTGCTTGCTGTTGCTATTTATCTCTAGTAGCATCTGCTGAAGAGAGCTACAGCCAAGCTCCTAGCTTGATTACATGTATGCTTACACCAGAAATACTCAAGGGATCTTCAGGAAAGAAATGATCATTACATGAACAAGTTTCAGTGCCAGTTATTAATGATACACAGAGACCCTGTGGTCAGTGTGTGACCAGTAGCATCTACAACTGCACCTAAATGTCACTGTAGATTTCCAGAAAATCTTATAACCTTCTCTTCCGTAATCAACTGTACCACATAAGCCCCTTAAACAGTCGATATATGCATGTGTTTTCGTAATGTTGAAAATGTAACATGTTTACAACAGCACGTAACCTTTGACGTCGTTAGTCCTATTATCTTTGTTGAAATGAAAGAAGGAATAGAGGGGAAGAAAGAAAGAAACAGCTGTTGATTGAAAACAGCCGTTTCTATACTGTTGCGATGGGATCTTACTTATTTGGGTGAGTAGTGTTTGTGGCTCTGTCAGAGATCCCTGGAAGCTCCCCAACTTTCCCCATATTTTACCAAGCACAAACCCAGTTTACTTGCTTATTTGTTGTTCTCAATGTAAATGTTTCTGAAAGGGTTTGTCATTGAGGTGAGGGATGGAGCAATAATGGATTTAACTGCATATCAGTAAAACATGGTTATAGTAAAGTTTTAGAACTTGGAATGTTTTGTTTCCTGCATAGAGGAGGCAGTTATTGATATTACTCTGCCTAATCCCACACTGTTTGGCTGTGCTCCGTCTGCCTGTGAATCATACTAGACCAAAAGACACAGTTGAAGAGAAAATCTTAGAAAAAGCACAAGTGAGAGGAAACATTTTTTTTTTCACAGCTGCAACAGATTCTTTGCAGTTAGCCTCCAGATCAGACTGTCAGGTCTTTCACATGAGCAGCAAAAAGTCTGCATTTTAAACATTAATAATTGAGCTATTAGGCCAGAAAATGCTGCAAATTTTAAAATGATGAGACTCAAATCAGCAGGATCTCAGCTATCTGAAGGAGTCAGTTTACAGATCATATCATATACATATACAGATGGGCAGGAAACAGGAAACCTATAGACTTTGCATACGAGTATTATTCTGTTATGATGTGACTGTGTATGATGAGAGCTGGTGATGATGATGAATTGTGTTTAGTGGCATTATCTTAGTGTTTGCTAAGGGTAATTCAAACCTGAACAAGCAGTCAGTCAGGTTCTCTTAAATGGTGGACTGATTCTTTGATTTGATGAAGCTTAATCCCTAAAATGTGGACCGTAACATTAAACCAGAGTCCAGACTTTTTACATATAATCTTTGAATCTTTGGAATTTTCCATTAAAACGGACTAAAATTAAGGTAATTTAAAAATTTGAATTGATGATTTTTTTTAACTAATAGTTTATGAATGCTAATCATACTTACAGTTTGCTAATAATTTACTAAAAATAATTGTTTTTGCGTTGACTCTCTTTATATAGTACATCATTATTGATACTTTGAATTAGTTTTGCTTTTGAGGTGTTACTGCAGAAACGTTGCAGAGTTTTACTAGTTGTTTAGCTGAAGATGGATTATTTTAAGTATTTTAAGTAAGTATATTTGTTTTTATTTTGGCATTTCACATCCCTAAATTATAATATAATCTGTCAGGTCCTTATTGTGTAGACTAATGCAGATTCACTGGCTGTTACTTTGTACAGCCAGATGTTATCTGTCCTTCATTATCTGAGGTTTGTCATAGCCTATAGTGGTTTGACATATTTCAGTCGGGTGTGTCTGTTTGTACCCTAGTAACTGCCATGTTGAGCCATGGTACACCAAAAGCAAATAATTGTATATCCCTGTTTTACAAGACCAGTAGCCTTGTCCAGAGAAACGTCTGAGCTCCATGCTGCTCCAGCTGAACGGAAACTGATGAAGTCACCATAAAGACCTTGGTCTTCCCTCAGGTTCCCTCAAGCTCACGGTCTAACCCTAACCCTAACCCTAATCTGCACCACAGACAACTGTTGCCCACACCAGTTGTCTGTGTGATGTGATGCAGAGATAAACTGTTGTGATTCTGGTTAGCTAGTTGTCCAACAGGACTAGTTGGAAGTGCAGAGGCAATTTCCATCATTTGATTCATCCTGTTGGCTCAGGCTGGCACTCATAGAATGAGGAAGACAGGGCAATGGCAGTCTGTGAGTTATGTCAGGGAATTTTTAAAGGTTTAATGCACCGCCAGTATTTCGGGACAGAGGAAGAACTATCTTGGCTAACACCCCTTTCCAGGATCAATTTTTCTCTTTTCTTTATTTGTATCAGGCAGTTTCTTTAACTCTAAGATTCTGACATTGAGTTTGTGAGTCTGTGTGACAAGTAGTTATAACTGGTAAGTTATAATCCAACATTTTCCTTTTCATCAGTGTTTTCTGCTAATTTTAAAGCATAGACATATTCCTTTAAAACAGAGGTAGCTCTCTTCTGCAGTGTTTCCCAGCCTTTTTTGTCCAGTGTACACCCACCACAAGTACACCTTCATTGGCGACCAACCAATTATCTTCCAGATTTGTTCATACAAACTGTGTTTTTGTTAAACACTATATGCGACACTAATGTGCAATATATATATATATACATATGGTATACATACGTATCACACCACACTTAAATACATAAACAATACATGTGCACATCTGTCTGTTTATTTTGTAAATATTTTAGTTTATATTATATTTTATTTTATACTTCAGATCTTTTATTATCTTATTTTACACTGCTTTTGCACTGATACTGGTGGTGGCTTAATCTCGTTGTACTTACGTATAATGACAATAAAGGCATTCTATTCTATTCTATTCTATTCTATATAAAAGTGTAGATTGTTACAATAATTCATTCTCAACCAAACAAAAATGATTTGGCGTTCACTCACCAACTGGCTGCTTCTTCCTCAAATGAGGCTCCTGAGCCTTTCAGAAGTTTTGACAGTTCTGGAGGCAGTGTTGCCAGCCCTGTAATCTGGATGCTCTCCACATTGACTCCGTTCCTGAGCTTGGTTTTTGTGTGGGTCAAAGCTGAGAATGTCACTACACATAAGTAGGTAGCTCCAAAAGCTAAAGGTTTCTTGAGTGCAGACTGTCACAGAACAGGATATTCCTTTTCCACATGACACCAGAATTCGCCCTTGTGTAGTTATCCCTGCAGCCTTAAAGAAAATCTGCTGCTGATCTCAGTCACACAGAGGTTTCTTCACCCAGTGCAGGGTCTCCATCCTCACATGCCCTCTCCCACAGATATTCATCCAGACCTTCCTTATAAGTCCGCCCACTTTGTCACACATTTTCCATACACGTGTCTGTAACCTGTAAGGATAAATTGAGTTTGTTCATTTTGGTCAAGTAGTCTGCAAGATACGCCCTCCCTGTGCAGCCCTCCCCCGGTGCTCAAACAGGATGCACGTGCTTCTTCAAAAAAAGCGCACACTTCAGCACGGTCAAACACCCCCTCAAGGATTTTGCCTTGTGACAGTCACCGGACATCAGTGTGAAGCAGTAGCTGGCCTTGTGTGTGTGATCCACTGTCTTGACAGAGACTTTAAAACAGTGTGTCTTCAGATGTCAGGACTCAGTAAATCGTATCAGTTTAATTGCATTGTTCCCAATAGCACTTCTCTCTCACTGGCCAGAGCTTCATGCTGAATATTGCAGTGTGTCCACTGGATGTCAGGGTTTACCTTTTTCACACATCTGAGCAGGCCACACCCCCCCCTACCTGTCATTGTTACTGCTCCATGCATCCATATATACATCCACACAGTACACATGGGACTGCTTGACCAACATGCTTGATTTGACGTCTGCTAATTTTCTTTGGAGAAATGCATCACTCTTACCAATTCAGCCAGGATGCTTGGTGATCAGGTGTCTCTCTAAATGGACTGGCTTCACGGAGTTGTTGAACAATATCTGTGGAGAAACCTTAGCGGCTGCGATGGATCCGTAGCGGCTCATGTAAAACCATACCAGGTAGAGTTATCCTGGAATTGTCTTCTTTTTTTTTGTCACAGTCTCGAGTTTCTTTTTTTTTTTTTAGTCGGTTCAGTTAAGTTTTCATTCATACTACTGCCACTTCAAGTAACAGAGGCAGGATGTTTGAACCGTTTATCTTTTATCCATCTGTTTTGACTTTTTTGCTAGTATGCTAACTTCTTGGGGTGCACTGCACTCTCGGCCCCTGACAGTTGGGTTTTAAGGTTACAGCAGAGTCATGTTGCTAGGATACTGATCGTGTCCTGACGTCAGTTGGCCTTGGGCTAGCAAGTCATTATGACAATGTAAAAAAAAAAAAAAAAAAAAAAAAGGAAAAGGAAGGTCTGTTCACTGTAGCTCCCTCTGACGCAGTTTAATGAGGCATCCACAGCGTCGTTTCGAGCTGTATGCTCTTCTTCAGACCTATAGCTCAAAACGTCACTGGAAAAATTTCAGGAAATAATTATTGGGTAATTGTTAGGTTGGATTTTCTCTTTAGCCAGTGGCCTCAAGCCAGCCTGTCCACAGATCTGTTTGGCAGAAAGATTGACTGACTGTGAACAGAAAATTATAGTCTCTGTGCATGCTTAAACCTCCAAAAATAGACTGTGTTCTATGAAACACTGCCTGTACGGCCGGTGAACTTTCAGATACTGTCTGCTTTAACCCCATTTTTAAGAACTTTGAGGTACATTGTGGATCACACAAGTGATGAATTTCTTTTTTTTTACAAAAAATGTAAAGGTTATTGCAACTATAAAAACAATACTTAAACATCTTTAAATTAAATATTCAGCATTAAAACTGTTGTATTAAAAAACTGAAGTTTCACAACAGGGATCCCCACCAGCCTACAGTCCAGTGGTGGTGTGATGAAAATCTGTAGAAAATTACACTTTCCATGGACATTAGTATTCCTAATGGACTGTTGATACATTCATTTTAATGTCTCTGGCTGTTATCTTCTTAAGTAGTGATGGCACTTCAACAACCACTTGTTAAAGCTGTTGTCAAGGGAAATACAGTGTGTGTGGAGCAAATCATCCTGGAAACCGGTGTTTGATGGCATTTACACATACACATGCAGCAGGGCTGCTACTAACGATTATTCTCATTTCCATCTGATTAATCTGCAGCATAAGAGCCCAAAACCCAAGTATATTCAGTTTACAATGATGTAACACGGACAAGCTGCAAATGCTCCCATTTAAGAAGCTGGAATCTCACAATTCTTTGGAATTGATTATCAAAATAAGTTTCTGTCAGTCAGTTAAATGAATAAGCAACTAATCTTTTTCAGCTGTGTCACAAGTACGTTTATCTTTAAAACCTGGCCAAGTGTTTAATCTTTAACTTTGTTTAGGAATGTTTCAGCACAAATGAGTGTCTTGTAAACCCGACTCGGCAAGATTAATATGAAGTCATGGGCGTAGCTTTATTACCCAGGTTGTTAATCAAAACTGTGAGTAGTTAGGTGGTTTGTTGAGAGTACTACACTAATAATAACCAATAGAAATCTAAGCTGAGCCTCTAGTGTGGTATGTGTGGCCCAGAAGTCGTCATATGACCTGACTCACATCGACTATGCGGTACCTGCTTTACCTACACAGTGATATTGTGGTCGAGATTGTGTTACTGTGCATTTAAAGAAGGCTGATGGTATCAGGGTATTGGAGGGGGAAGGAAATGCAACAAAGACACCCCCCTGCTGGACTCACACCAGGGGCATTGTGACTATTGCATTGCCAGTGTTTTAGACCTCTGGTATGCAGCAAGCCCCACTAAGATGTGTTTTTTTGTAGTTCCCTACTGGTGGCCACAGGGACAGCTGTCACGTGGCAGCTCGAGTACCATAGCTAGAGATCAGCTGCCATGCTTGTAGGCACCTCAGTAGTAGTAAGTGTGCGAGGACCATTAATCTGCACAGACTTCCTGTTGGGTTTCTCGGTAGGGATTGCGGTGCAATCTGCTGACCTTGCTAAGCTTCAGGTTACTGCCTGTAGAGAGCAGTGCAGCATCTCATTGGTCTTCTCAACACTCAAACACATCTGCAGTACAACCAACAGCATGTAGTCAATGAATGAAAATTATGAGGCTCATTTGGTGCCTCAGTAATTGTTATCAGTGACTTTCCAGCCTTCTCTAAAAACTACATGGAACAGTCCCTTTCTGCTTGTTTTGGCCTCTGACTGCTGGGTTTAAAGTGGCCCATCTAAATTTGGAATTGGTCCTTTTTTTAATACTATTGATTACCACTACATTCATTTGAATTGGTGTTGGTCTCATTAGGGGGCTATCAGGATGGTGATATTGGTCGGTTGGTCAGTACTGAAAATAATCTTAAATTGCAGCCCTAAATTTTTCATCTGACTCGTTCTCCCCTGAAATTTGTAATTAAAACAAGCATTGCTCTTTTGATACCAGTAAGTTACGTAGCAGCTGTATGCACGTCATTTCCCCATTGTGGGACTAATAAAGGTGTATCTTATCTTATCATATATCTGGTGTTTCCTTAGCCAGAGTAGCTAAATTAATCCACCTGTCAATCTTCTAGTCACCTGTTCTCTAACCAGCCACCTATTCACCTGGCTGGCTTTTTGTTTTCTCATAGCCCAGCGGCTGTTTCCACACTTTGCATTACCTCTGCATGGTAAGTGCTTCTGCTATGGTGAGGTATTATTACCTCAAGTAGAAGCTGTAGGAAAGACCTTGGACTGTAACATATCACACACAGTTCTCCTCTAATTTCTGACTATGATTATAGCCATTCTCACCATTTGAAGCACAGCAGGCTTTGATTGTGGGCTAGCTATAGATAGCGTGCTCATGCTGTTTACCACAGGCGTCACACTGTTACGTCTTGGCTAGAAATAGGAAGTTAAGCTGTGCTAGAATGATCAGTTAATTGTATTGACTAATTTAGATAATTGGAAAAATATAGGAAGTGCAAAGAAAATTCTTTAATATATCCTGTGTTTCCTGTTGAACGTTGGTAGTAGAAGAGCGTTTTGTAAGCAGGTGCCTGTTGACCCACACACAGAATGGATGGAGGTGACAATGACATGTTTGTAACACGCCTTCATAGCTGCCCTCCTCCTGATCCCTCCATCCTTCCATCCATCGCTTATGATCATCATCACGCAGTTCCTGCCTAGCAACGCCACTGCCTGGCAGTGGTAACCCTTGGAAACCATGAAGGAGGAAGACCATGTCCCTCTCTGTCACCTTGTCGAATCTCTGTCAGTCTCTCTTTTTGTCCATCTCATTTACATCCTCTTCTCTTTTTTTCTCTTCTCCGTCTCACACACATACTTAAATTCACTCCCTAACCTCAGGTCTCTGAATGTTCATCCCACCCTCAATCCAGGTCTGCAAAATAAGCATTAAATAGCAATTTGCTGTGTCTATGAGGCACTCTTGGCCTTTCTTAAAAGCTTTAAAATTGAAGCACTTTTATATGAGATTGAGGTGAAGATGATTCACTTCAGTTTGTACAAACAATAAACATGTTCTCTGAAGTAGAAACTGGAATATTCTTTCTCAAGATATCTCATTACAGTACATTAGACTCAGAGGTGAATACAGGGCGCTCAGCAGCAGTCTCTGATAAATACAATGACAGGCTGAATTCATCACTGGTCTATTATTTTTCCTCGGGTTGAAGTACCTCTTTTTGTGGTGTAAATAGATGCATCCTTGCTTCTATAGCTATTGTTTACCAAAGGATAGGTTCAGCTTTCTGTCTCCTTACAACACACACATGCCCACATATGCATGAACACAGTTATTGCTTTCTGTAGTCATGTCTCCTGTAGGAGATGGGTGACAAAATTCTCAGTCTTCATGTTGTGCAAAATGAATTCAGGTGCTGCCAACACCGTCTTACTATGGCTGTAACCAGTTATCAGTTTAAGCTCTCATTTGTGTTTTTTTTTTTCCTCGAGACTGCCCAAAAATCCTTCTCCATAGCCTCTCCAAACTTCTCCCAGACCTGAGCTTTTAGCGTGCCGTGGCCCAAAGGCGGCCGCCTGAAACCTGAAAAAGGGCAGATTCTCACTTTTAGAAGCTGAGACCAGAAAATGTGTTGATGTTTGCTTACCAAATGACAAAAAGTAATCCATTATCAAAGCATTTGCCAGTTTCTGTCACTCAGCTGGTCATTTCAGCTCCGCTCCCTGCTGCTTTTGCACTAACGAGATAGTAACTTTGGAGGATACTCACTTGATTAAGCTAATTTAAAGTGCTGAAACCAAATAGCTTCTGACTGAGCTTTAGAAACCCTCTTTGTACAAGACTGTAGGTTTCCCCATCTCTTATGTTGGATTTGTATTAGGAAGGGATCTTTTATCTGTTAAAAAAGTAAGTAAGATTTCAGCATAAATATGGGTAATTGCATTATACATCCTGAAAATGAAAATGTTTTAATAGGTGTTCAGTATAGAATTTGCCAGCATACACTGCCTAAGGCTAAACACTAAGGTTAAAACAAGTTGCAGTGGAGCTGCTGCATCAGACCTGTTCATTGTGTTTCTAATGTCTAAGTGTTTGTTTTTAGTACGTGTCAAGGAAATAACAACTTCCTAGTTTTGATCTACTGCCTCAGGAGTCTGTTGACTCTGTTGACATATAGCATTTCCACATAATTTCATAATGCTTTGAAGTTTTTTGACTGTAATTCGGTTTGCAGACATCATCCTCTGACTTTGTAATCCAATGAAGCACAGTATTTTTTTTATAATGGAATAGCTAAAACTAATAAACCACCACCACATGGTATGGCTGTAGTTTTAGTCCGTCTGAGAGACTTGCATCATACTCAGAGCAGTGTTAGTAATGAGCAGATTCACCAGCGCCCTTTGGGAAAACAACAGTGGCTTCTCATATCCAAAGAAGCCAGCTGGTCAGTTAGCTCCCTAACAGTTAGTTCAAGTTAACTGAGCTGACTCACACTAGGTTGGAGAAGTAGTGTGGAAGCTCCCTGCTGGGGTTGTTTGAACGGGATCACTCCAGTATTCCCATATGAAACTTTTAGTTAATTACGTGTAAAAGGCAATAATTCTTGTTGTACATTTGTAACTTCCTGCAGAGTGTTGTCACTTACAAACAGCAGAGTGTCTCTGGGCTGTGTGGGAGCTCAGAGCCTGGAAATTTAATTGATTTTACAATGATGTTGGCGTGTGTTGGTGTTTCATTCCCAGCACTTGTGACCCCTTTGAAAATGAATCAGGAGTGTGTTTACGCTTGTGTGTGTGTGTGTGTCTCTGTAATACTCTTTAATGTTGGGTGTTTGTTTTTCAGGTGTGGGGAAGTCATGTCTATTACTACAGTTCACAGACAAGAGGTTTCAGCCAGTTCACGACCTCACCATTGGTAAGAGCACACTGCATCATTACAACATTAATGCAACACCCTCAGAAATGATTAATATATTTCAAAACACACACGCACCACTTCCTCTAAGTGTATCTTGGCCAAACTACTTCCTACCTGCTGAGGACACAGAACAGTTCATGGTATCTCAGCTGGGACAAACATCACACATCGTTGTTCGATGAATAATTAGATGTTGCTGTATTATTCCAGCATTTCAAATAACACACTCTAACTCTCATTCTGTCTTTGTGTCCAGGTGTGGAGTTTGGAGCGAGGATGATCACTATAGATGGCAAACAGATCAAACTGCAGATCTGGGACACGGTAATATACCTACTGTATATATCATACTGTATAACGCTGATTGTACAGGTAGGGGTTGACCTCCTATGGCATTACCGCCTGTCGCACCTCCTCCGTAGCCCATAGGTCAGCTGCAGGGTTTTCAGACAGGTACCACCGATCGTCAACGCTTTGCTCCTTTACCCCTGAACGTCTCCTGGTGGCGGAGCAGTAGCAGGGACAGCCTCCTGCCAGCATGAGACTCAAAAGCAAATCGCCCCACTCCTCCTCCACTGCTCCATCTCCCTGCTCTGTTAGCTTCACCCAGCTTTTCACTTCCATCCTCACCGTGTGTGCTGTCTCAGCTAATGCAGGATTTTGAGTCCTAACGGACGGCGGTGCATGACTCACCGTTTAGTACAGACTCTCTGAATTCTGTACTGAGTTTCAATATGAATATTTGAGCCTAACAATAATACTGATAAACAAGGGATCTGGAATGAGTGTAAGAGATAGAGGTGGATTATAAAATGACAAAAAGACTTATAATAGTGGTCCTCACATTAGATTAGAAAGTAAACCCCAAACAAATTCTTTATTAAAGGTTAAAATGTTCCTATAGCTTAAAGTCTGTGATGATTATCTTTTTCAGATTTTTTTGTGATCAGATTTCTTTTGCTTTTATTACATTAAAATACATAAATCTCTGCCTTTAAAACAGCACCAGTTCTCTTACACAAGGTTATTTTCAAGCTTCTTGGCAGTTGGTAGGTTGTTCCAGGAATCTTGGAGAACTTGCCACAGTAGTTCTGTGGATTTAGGCTATCTCAGTGTCTCTGTGTCTCTCTCTCTCATCATGTAATCCCATGATGGACTCAATTATGACTGAGAACAGGGCTCTGTGGAGATTATACCTTCTATTGCAAGAGTCCTTACTCTTCTTGTCACTGAAGATGGTTCCTTATGACTCAGGGCTGTATGTTTGGGCTAATTTCCATGCTGCAGAATAAGTCTTAGACCGATGGGTATTAAAAAAAAGATCTTTTTCTAACTTTGTATGAATTCTACTTTACATCTTCCCTTGACATTTTCAATGTCGGTCAAGTCAAGTGGTGAAGAAAGTGAAAAAGAATGTGACGTTTTGGCCATTGGGATTTATCCTGGAGAACAGATGTCTTTGCAAGGTGTCGTGTGCGTGCAGTTAACCAGCTGATCAGCAGATGGAGCCACAGCACCACATACAGTCATGAGAAAAATCTGCATGAGAGAAGAAGGCCCCAAACACTTGATGTCAGTCCTGCTTCTCAAAACTGCTGCAGGTTTTCTGTCCTGCCAGCTGGATAATCATCTTCACCTTGCTGGTATTAAATATTGAAAGGTTAGATGGTTAAAATGACAACCAGCAGGGCTCAGTGACTGAGACACCACCACCACCACCACCACCACCACCACCACCCAATTCTTAGAGAAACCAGTTGGATTACTGTGTAGGCTGAACATGCCATATGAATAAGTGTGTGTGTGTGTGTGTGTGTGTGTGTTTCTACACACAAGCACATTGGCCAGATGGCAGACAGACACAGCGATCCCTCTTTTTCACCCTTATTTATCATTTATTCACTAATAGCATTACTGGCTGGTTGACTGCCCCACGAATGACTGACTGACTGACTGACTGTTCCGGTGGCCATTTAATGTGGTGTTTGGTTCACTGGCTGACCGGCTGACTGGTCCTCTGGCTGACTAACTGACCATTTAAATGAGGTTTTTAACTGGCTGACTAGTTGTCTGACTAAGCGACTGACTGCTTCACTCACCAGCAGCCTGGGTTCCTGGGTGACGAACTGGCAGCCTGGTCCACTGAGTGATTCACTGACTGGCTGTTTCTGACTGACTGTCTGTCTGTCTGGTTTCTCAGATGAGGTCAGAGCAGAGCGGGGCTGCAGCTGCTAGGATAGAGTGCTGTTTTGTTTTCCGCGCTGGGCTGGATGAAACACAGACAACATTGTTACAGTACATCGGTTGCAGACAGGGGATGAATGGACGTGGCAGGGGTGTGGTAAAAATTCTAGATAGTGAAAGGAGTGATAGAAAGGGGGGAGGCCCAGGGATTTATAGGGAAAGAATGAAAAGATGAGTGATGCAAGGAAGAGATGGTGGAAGTAAAACAATGAAGGGGTAATAAAAGAAAGGGGAGCGAGCGTACAAGGTGACCTGGTGAGCTGAATAGACTTATGTATGATGCTACAGGTTTAATCCATGTAACATGTTATAGCATGTTGTTTATAAATAGGGAAGCTGGGAGGGCAGACACATGAGCAGAGAGAAAGAAAGGAATTGTGACAGATAGATGGAGAAAGAAAGAGAGAACCCATTGTATCCAGTTACAGGCTGTGCTCTGTCCTGTCCTCGCCCCAGCTGACTGAAAACCTGGAGCTGGACTCTGCTAGAAAATCAGGACTGGTACAGAACCTGTATCTGACTGGACTGCATGTTCAGGAATCATAGATAACCGAGAGTGTACTATAAGACTGAAAGATCAGGCCCTTCAAGCCAGACTCAGACTCCAGCAGGACCAGGGCTGAAAACCAAAGGATCAGCACTTCTCCGTGGTCATTTCAATTATTCAGATTTCAATTTCTGTTTATTAATATATGTATGTGTTTCTGCAGGCTGGTCAGGAGTCGTTCCGGTCCATCACCAGGTCTTACTACAGAGGAGCTGCAGGAGCACTGCTAGTCTATGACATCACAAGGTAACAGCCAATCAGACAGACACCTGCGTACTCAATAGCTAAGCGGTGCTCAGGAACAGTGCAAAGTAGGATGCTAGGATGATAAGACTATGTCCTGACAAGGGCTTAAAAACCTAGAGATACCTCCAGTTCCACCTTTTGTATCATTAACATCTATGCAAAGTTCCTGCTTGAGGTTATATTAGATATTGCATGGAGTTTTTCGAGATTTTAGTAATCCGCATATATCCACACCAAAGAAAAATTTCACTCAGAGCAACAAATATGAACCTCCTGGCGGTGGAGGAAGTAGAGGAAGTCAGAGGATTATTAAGTCATTAGGCTTCATTGTCTGGGCTGCATGACCGTCTGGGAAAAAGTCTGGACCAGAGTGGTGGTCTGACCACCGGGCAGACTGACACTGCCATCCCTGGAGCCATGTCGCTAGGATATCTAATAAAAACCACCCTGGACAAAATCTGCACCAGTGGTTTAATCCTCCAACTCTTGCTCAGCTTGTCACCTCAGACACTTCTCTGCCTCTCGTTTTAATCCCCACTGGCAGCAGGTCAGTTTCTCCATCCATCCAACGAGCAAAATACATTGATGTCCACAGCCCAGATCGACATGAAATTTGTTATCGATCTTCGTGGTCCCCTGACGTCCATCCTGAATGATTTTCATGACCCCATGACCTTTTTGTCCTACACTACCATGGGGTCAAAATGTCTCCTCAACCTGCTTCTCCTGTGCTAAAAAAAAAAAAAGAAAAAAAGATGGCTACAGATTTTTTTTGCGTATGTTCATGTTCCTCAGGGACTTTAGACATTAGGCCCATAGCTTGAGTGCAGTAAGCGTAGAACAGGAAGAAGCCAGTGATAATTCTCATCAACTGTAAACTTCACTGAACTGTAGTAACATTGTGCTAACTGTGACAGAGATTCATAACATTTGTAACTTATAGCCTAGAGTGTGTTCATACCAGCCACAGTGCTTCCAAGTGTTTTTATTATTAACCCCCTGGGTGTGTTTTTCTATCACAGAACAAGTCATGATTGTTCTGTATTAGGTGTCATTGAGTATGAGAATATATTATATTGCATGTTGGATCATATAAAAAGTGAAAATTCAGCTGTTTGGGTATCTGGGGGTCTGCAGATTTCAGGCCCCAACCATAAATAGTAATAACAGCAATGAGGTCTTGTTTTTATATCCCAATAGGGACAATGGTGACTTCAGCCTGAATTCATACTAACCCACAGGGACTCATGTCACAGTGAGGACGGAAATTCCCCACAGATAGATACCGTTTTTTTGAGGTTTAAGACTTGGTTTTAGGGTTATAATTCAGGGTTAGAGTGGGGGATAGGTATTTTGTTGTGATGATTAATGTTAAGGTGAGGGGCTTGGGAATGCATTATGTCAATGAGTGTGAGTGCCGTCAGCCTGAAACCAGAAATCTGTTCTTGTTTCAACAGAAGGGACACATTCAACCACTTGACGACCTGGTTAGAGGATGCTCGCCAACATTCCAACTCAAATATGGTCATCATGCTCATTGGCAACAAGAGGTAAGATCATGACACAGTGATGGCCGCACCCTGCTCTGTACCATCAACAGTGTGTGGCAGCTGTCAGTGGCGTTTAAGACCATTTTGTGTAGATGATTCAACGTTTTTCAAAGTACATCAAACAGTTCCACAGTAATTTAAGCGACATATATCATTTTATCGAATTTCAATAAGGAGCTCAGCTGTGCCGCAAAGCTGTGCAGCACAGTATCGGTCGCTTTGTCATTATAGGTTATTGACAGCGTACGAAAAGTGAGTGTGTCTGGTTACTCTCTGTCACTGTAATTCTGATTTTGGTAAATACATATTCTTGTAAGTGAGTAAGTGAAATGAGGAAGTTTTGCACTTTTGCAACAAACCTCAGCGAGTTATTGGCAGAACTAACAGTTCTCACTTTACCTCAGGTTACATAACTGATGCAATACAAACTTCACTGATATTTGATTCAAACTAATTCTGCATTATTGAAAAACTATATCACAGCTCTCAGGTTGACCCATGCCTCTACCAGTGTTTAGGGTTAGTTAAAGTTAGTTAGCATCAATATTAACTTTACATGCAGCAGTTAGCCAGCTTGCAGCAGAGGGCAGAGCCCCATGAAAATAGGTCTGTAGTCAAAACAACAAAGTCTGAGTCATCTTTAGCTGCTGCTGCCACTGATGTCATGATGAAATGAAGCTTGTATCCTGGTTTAATGCACCAGATAAAAAAAAAATGTCATTTATATTACAGAAATTTAAATGACCCTGACTTGAGTTATCTTCTTCTACAAATGTGTGTGTTTTAGTGACCTGGAGTCAAGGAGAGAGGTGAAGAAAGAAGAAGGTGAAGCATTTGCCAGAGAACACGGCCTCATATTTATGGAGACCTCAGCCAAGACTGCCTCTAATGTAGAGGAGGTAATACCACTCACACACACACACACAATAATTTCCTTGATACTCTGATTCAGGCTTCATTTGAAACGTGACAAGTTGTTAGAAAATATATCTTGAATTTAAGCTCCTGCAGGCCACCGCTAACACTAACAGCTTTTTCCACACATATAAATCTTTTCTCGTAAGAAGGGCCACACCAGAATTTCACACATATTATCTGCCATGTCACAGTGCCTGTTGACATCTGTAACTGGGGTTAGTCATCTATTTGTTAAGAGCACAACGCAAGCTTAGAATGAATCCCCTGAAGCCTATAATAAATCTTTGAATATGTAATGATTAATGTCAGGAAGTGTTTAAGCCCTCTGGAGGCTGTAATGGTGTTTTGTCTTCAGGAAGTTGTTGAAGAGGGTTATGGATACTAAGTTAGATCCATGTATTCTCCCATACGGGCTGTTTATTCAGAATGGGGTCAGTTCCAGTCACTCTCATCCACTACTGATATGAGTGTAGTAATAGTGATCTAGTGACTGTGTCTCTAGTGCCAACATAAGGTCCAAATTTCAGCTTGTCCAGTATTAATTATCAAACGTTAGCATGCTAAGATGGTAAACATTACACCTGCTAAACATCAGCTGTCATTGGCCCTGTCATCTAGAGCTTGTGAACATGCCAGTGTTAGCATTTAGCTCTAATGCTGGGTATTGTTTAAAACTTTTTGATACCAGTATCAGTACTTTGACTTCAATACCACTTCCTGAACGAGATCAGTTACGTCTTGCGGTCGAGCACGGGGCAGCTTTCTGCTCTATAAATTATTTCATGCACGTTGAAGTGTTGCATCACATCCGTTGTGTCGCTGGTCTTGGCAGAAATGACTGTCCTTTTTGAATGTACTGCATCGCACACTGTTGACACTGAGCCTCATGAAGTGGAGCCACACTTTATTGCTTAGATATTTTTACATTTACTGTGCCCCACACACACACACACACGCGCACACACACACACACACTGTAGTCAAGCCTCTCAGAATACATCAACACGCACGCGCGTGTGTCTCTGAGCGTAACCTGGTGTTTTTTCTACCTGATTTCCACGAGGTGTTTGTGTGACGTCACATTAGACAGCCAATCACCAGCATTATTAGATCTTGGTATAAACATTGTGGGAACTAGTTAGCTCAGTGATGCTGATGAGATTTACTCTGTAGGTAATGAAATTTGACGACACTGTCACTCCTGCTAGCTACAGTGGGCACAAAGTTTATCATCTCACAATGGGCAAGAGTCGATAAAAGAGCTTAAATGGTTGAATCATTTTTCACTGGTTAACCCATTGGCCGATTTTTTTTTTTTTTGCTACTATCTGGGTCCATGTGACAATTTAATTAATTATATCATTAGGTGTTTATTATTTACATTATTATATACTGTCACATTGTGAGATTTTGCCCAATTCAGTTGCATTCTGTGGGATTCTGTAAAATGGTCTGAAAAAGTCTTAAATTTAACGAGGTGAACCCTGCAGAGCCCTGCCTCAGTGGTAGCTGAGGCCCTGCCTTCCTCATTATCACCACTGAGCTGCTCCCTGTCATCGTCAAAACTCAGTGACCTGATAACAGGTTTGTTTCTGAAATCAGAAAACTGTGTGTGTATTATGAATGAAGCATTAGTCGGTACACATGATGACAAGCACCACGTCACAGAGAGCAGACGTGAGAGCACAGAGAGCTTGTTTTTGTAGCTTTCGCTGTCTTGCCTATTGTGGTGTAGTGTTCTGCGTTGTGTGTATGAAGTGTGTATGTTCCCTCTGAACGGACCGTCACGCTTGGAGCAAACCTCCTGTTGACTTGGCCGTTTACCTGTAGCATCACAGCTCACCCTGCTGGAGCCCCAGCCTCACCGGCGTCACATTAGCATCGTGACCCACAGTGAGCAGAGGGAGCACACTGCTCCGCCTCTCGCTGAGACACACCCCTGGTGTTGTTGTGTGTAATGAATGCATGCCGTTGTCCTCGGGGACCCCTTTCTCACTTATCCAGTCACATAAATAATCCCATCCTACACAGCGCAGCATGCTAGCCAAGATCACCACAGTGTGTGTGTGTGTGTGTGTGTGTGTGTGTGTGTGTGCGTGTGTGTGTGTGCGCGTGCGCGTGTGCGTGTACGTGTACGTGTGTGTGTGCGTGTGTGTGTGCATGTACGTGTGTGTGAGTGTGTGTGTGTGCGTGTGTGTGTGTGTTTTTACACTGTTTTTTCCCTACCCTCTTGCCTGGCCTATATCATGCAAAATCACACACACACACACACCCCCCACCTACCCCTGTTGAGTACAGCTCTCTCTGGGGTTAAGATGAGGGGGGAGGGGTGTGTGTGTGTGTGTGTGTGTGTGTGTGTGTGTGTGTGTGTGTGTGTGTGTGTGTGTGTGTGTGTGTGTGGTATGATTAATTTGTCTCATTAGTGTCCTCTGAATCCTCCTGATACAGCTCCTCTCCTCCCTTCCCCTCATCTCTCCTCGCTCTATCCGTCCTCGTCCCTTGACGTCCATCATTTGCTCTTTACCTCCCTCCCATCCTCCTTCACCCCCCCCCCCCCTCCTATTCTCCATCTTCCTCCCACCCTGTTAGCCAGCGTGTCTTTCTCTCTTTTCTCCTCCGTGTCTTCCTGCCCTCTTCTATTCAGTTCTCCCTCCCGTTCTTCCCTCAGTTTCTTCCTCCCCTCCTCCTCCTGCTCTCTCTTATCCATCATCTCCCTCTCTCCAGCAGTATATCAACCAGTTATAGTTCATACATATTCATAACCTCCACCCTACCTCCAGCGACATCCGGCAGCCAATCAGTGCGCTGGGTTCGTCGTGAGGGTCTGTGGGTGGACACTAGGCTGATGGGATGGTCCTTAGAGAGAGAGAGATTCCTGTAAGCATCTTCTCATCTCATCTCTTCATCCTTTCTTCTTTCCTTACTTCCTTGGGATCCTGTTCTCAGCCTCTACTCATTTCTGTTCGATTCTTTATTTCTCTTTTTTTTTATTTTACCTCCTCTGCACCACAGTGTTCTTGTTTATTTTTTCACTGATCTGATTTTTTGTTTTACATTTTACTCCTCTTTCTTCTTTTTTCTGGTTCTCAACTCTCTTTTTCCTCCTCTCCTTCTTTTTTTCCGTCTTGTTAGTATACCTTAGATCTTTTCTCTCCATATGTTTTGCTTCTGTTTTTCAGTTTTCTCTCCTTTCCTTTCATTTCTGTTCGTTTTTACAACTCACACACACGTGAACTTAATATTTCAATTAACTGAGAAACGGAAATGTAGGAGGATGTGAAGGATCAAGGGATGCAGTGATGTGTTGAAGGAAGGAAATAGGACAGAATTAACAGGACAGGAGTCTATTTCCGACAGGGTGTCACATATGAGTTCAGGACATTTATTCAGTTCAAAACGATTCCACTTAAGGAACACATGTTTTTTTGGCCTAAAAAGTCTGAGATGTGCTCTGACATCGTTCCTCCTTACACTGAACTGTGTGTGATCTGAGTTGATATCATCCCGGTTGCTCTCCAGTTTAAACCCTTGAGACACAATCATTAAGAGACTGTCCCTGGAGACAGATGCAATGATACCACAGTCATAGGCTAGTTACTCAGGGAGTGTAATTCCACTTTATCCTGACATCTTTGATCCTCACTCGCTGTCCATAAACCGTGTGCGTGCTTGTGTTGAGAGAAGACAGATATTGTGTGTGTATGTGTGTGTGTGTGGTCCCTGTGTCTGTTCTGCTCAGATCCTATTGTTGACTAGAAGTAGATCTGTTCTAAAGGGTCTGTGCATCTTCTAACAAGGTCTTCAATTAAATCATCTCAACTTGTAAAAGCTTTGGAAGGGACTATTTCTTTATTCTCAAAGCTCTTGAAGTCCAAGCATAACAGCATCTTCAGAGCATCCTCTGTCCTTTATCTATTTTTTTATTTATTTGAAGCAGAATAATGGGACGAGACAGTATACATTAATGGGATGTCACTGAGGAAGAGTGAAGAGGAATACAATTTAGCAGAAATCCTCCGTGGTTTTCTTCGACAGAATTTTAACACCTGCAGCTCCACATTAAGTGAGCGATGGATTTCCAAGAAGATAGAGGACATTTCTCAATTACGGGCTTGTCAAAATAAAAGTGAAATTTTAAAAGGTGTATATGTATGCGTGTAATAAGTAATACATGTACTAGTACAAGTAATAACGATACACTGAAAGCAGACTAGTGTCAGCCCCGAGTCAGAGAAAGGAAAATTCGGCGTAGCTCAGTTATGAAACAGCGCTGTCAGCCGGACACCAGAGCCGAGAGTATCAGAGCGGCCAACAGAAACGAGTCACGCTGCGCCGCCTCGCGCTGTCCAGTGATGTGCTGCCCTCCGTTTCCATCACAGTCAGCGCACAGTCAGTGTTTCATCATTTTAAGACAAGACTTGGTTTGTAAAGTTTACAGCCTGTCGTGCTGTTGCTCCTGCACTGCTCTGTGTGGACTGTGTGTCTACTTGACTGATGCCCTGACTCATTGACTTTTAGGGGACGGCCCTATTACACTGCTGTCTCACTGTCACATACCTTTCCAGTATGTCCTCTATTCACAGTAAATGCAAGAGCGATGGTTATCTAACATACGTATCCATGTTCCCTTCGTCATGAGCAGACTCAGATACCAAAGTTATCACGATTCACATTCTACCTGTTATTCTTGCTGGTATGATACCAAAACATTTCAGTTCCAGTAATACTTTGGTCTCCTCAGTCAAAGCTTCAAGTCAAATGGACATGATTGCAGAAATCCATACACTATTGTGACTACATTAACTATTTACATATGAAGATTTCACACAGTGCTTTGGAAATAATGATCTATTACTATTTATTATTATTATTTAATATTTAAACAGCAGACACAGGTATATTACAGTGTGGTAAATACATTTTTCAGTACAACTCAGCTCTAAAGGGAGAGCTAAAGGGAGATGGGCTAGACACATCTGAAGGAAACTAAGCTAACAGGATGGTTGATGTGCAAAAACCTCTGAAAACATGTTTGTCATTGGTGGTTATTTAGTGTAAACATGCAGAAAAGCAGTTTTATCTGCTTCAAATAAACTCTACATAAAGTTAGGTGTGTTTAAAGTGAAGGGGTGTGGAACCTTTCTGAAGCCACTGTGGGAGTCAGAGCCTGGTTGTGTTTGAAACGTGCACGTGATGATGCATGGCTTCTTTCTTTGAAAAAAGAAAAAAAAAACATTTTCATAAAAGCTGAGCAGTTTCATTTACAGGAGTCGGCTCACAAATATGAACTGACTCTTCTCTGTCTTCCTCCCTTCCTGTCTCTATCTCAGGCTTTCATCAACACAGCCAAGGAGATCTATGAGAAGATCCAGGAGGGGGTGTTTGATATCAACAATGAGGTGAGATGCACCGATCCCCTCCCTTTTTCCTTCCTCCCCAAACCTCTCCATTCTAGCTTTTTTTTTTTTTTTTTTTTAGGCCATCTTCTCCCTTCTTCCAGCCTTTGTTTTCCTCTTTCTCCTCAGTGCTGTTTTTCCAGCAGTGTGTGTGGTTTGCCACGCTCCCTCTCTCCTCAAAAAGAGGGGAAAAAAAACCCTCCTTTCTGCTTCCTTTGACTTCAGCCAAGCAAAACTCCCTGTGCACCTCCTCTCACCTGCTCTATTTTCCACACTCCACACTATTTCTCTCTCTTTCTCTCTCCCCCCTCCCGTCTCTCTCTCTCTCTCTCTCTCTCTCTCTCTCTCTCTCTCTCTCTCAGCATCTGCCAGCTCATAAATTCCACACATCCCACAAGGTCTCAGTCATTTGGTAAGAAAACAAACAAGTCAGCCAGTCAGTCTGTAAGCTGCCTATTCAGCCACTCAGTAAGTTTGTTATCCAGTCAACCAGATGGTTCTCTTCTTAGCGAAGCAGTTATCCAGGCAGGAAAGCCAAGACACCCAGCCTGTCAGCAAGTATAAGTGTTGGTCCGACCAGTTCCAGATTAAGATTTGCAAAATGCAAACATTTTCAGGTTCTTTTCTTAAAGACGAGGGCCTGAATCTGTTGTCCTGTTGTCCTGTTTTAGTCAGCAAACAACACAACTGTGCATCACAGCGAAAATCTCTGGTTTCAGCTTTGAAACAGCTGAGGAGCTGCAAATTAGTCATTTGATCACGGCTCTGCATTCAGGTGTTTTCCAAAAAGCTCGGTTCTCCTCGTCCACACTCACACACACACATACACACAAATGTTTCCACATGTGTGCAATATGTCCTTATACACAGACAGTCAGGCCTGTCCATGTCCGTTTTTCAGAGTTTAAGAGTCTAGGCTGATGTGGCCTTTAGTGTGGATGAACTGAAAGTTTACCATCCAGTCACCCTGATGATTATCCTCTTTAAAAGCTCTTATCCAGTCAGCAGTGTCCAAACAGATAGCCTGTTGATCACTGAGTATTTGTTCCTCGTCCGTGTAGCTGCGTCATGTAAAATGATGTCGTGGTTCACGCAGACCGTCTGCACACAGCCCAGAATGTGAGCCCGTACACACACAGAGCACACACAGGCAGCTGATGGAGTTTATAAACAGAGCTGTGTGCCTGTATATCTGCCTGTGTTCACCTGTGTTTCACAGTCTATCTGAGCCTTGATCCAGACAGACAGACAGACAGACAGTACTCATGGTAAGTCAGACAGGACTGGAGTTAGCCAGCCACTGTTCCTGTTCTTAGTAAGAGTGAGGCGGAGGGAGGGCCGGCCAGCAGGCCAAACCACATCAGCTGACTGGCTGAGAGAGAGAGGAGGGAAGCCCCACCAGAAATGTTGGCAGCCACTATGAGAAAACACTCACACACACACACATACTCAGACACACACATGGCCTTAGCTCAATAAATGTGATTTAAAGGCATACAGTGTTTCCCCAGAGGCACTGCTGCTACTGAGAGAAGGCAGGGGAGTTACACTGAGAGGGAGATAAATATATACAGAGGGAGAGGGCGAGTGAGGCTGACAGTGTGCTGTGGCCAGAAAGAGAGAGAGAGAGAGAGAGATGATGAAATTCAGAGAGGGGAAAGTGAGCACTGCAGTACACACACACAGAGAGAGAGAGGAAGAGCTCCTGTTTAAGGGGCGAGCGAGGGGGAGAGAGAGTTGAAAGACCAGTGTCTCTCTACCACCCACTTGCCTGCCTCTCTCTCTCTCTTTGTTTCTCTTCTTTTATATGTGCTTTTCTGTTTTTTTTTTCTCCTCGTGTCCTTGTGTGCTGCTGGTGTTTCCTTTGCCTTTGTGCAGCTCAGCAGCACCTGTTGCTTCCTCTATGATGTGATCTAATAGAAGACCCTGCAGGAGCCAGGCACCATGAAAACAATGACACACGCAGTCTTCAGTCTGTTTTTCATTAGTCAGGGATTCTAATCCCATTTTTTTTTTCTTGTCCTTGTAAATGCAGCTTGAGTTTTATTGTGTTTATTTATTTATTTGGAATAAAAATTATACAAATTACATAAAAAGAACAATGAAAAGTAAAAAAAAACAAAAACAAAGAGGCGTTATTCATGACTCCTGCCTATATAAGGTGTAAGAGTCAGAACACAAAGCAGAGCCCAGAACAATGCTTGCACCTGAAGTTCCAGATCATTAAGCTCCTGTAGTGGAAAAGGTCTGCCTGCTCGTAGTAAGGTATCCAGTAACATGCTGGCTAGATGGGAACGTACAAGCTGTAATCGGCCACAGTAGCCACACAGCTAACTGACTTGCTAAGTGCCAGTCAGAAAGCGAATTAGCCCGCCTCTGGTGTGGAGCAGTTCATACTGCAGAACATATTAGCTGACACAGCTAGTCTCCTCTGTTTTAAACTCCCTGCATGAAAGATCTTTGTGGAATCCACTAACTTCAACGGTTCCTTTGAAAAGAGTTCAGTTTGTTCTAAGATGGTGCTGTCCTGAGCCAAGGTTCGCCTCACTTCATTTTAATTTGTGAGGTTGTTGTTGGGTTTTTTTTTTAACCAGTTTCTGTCTCTTTTCTTTGTCCGTCTGTCTCTGTCACACAGGCTAATGGTATTAAGATTGGACCCCAGCACCCTACCACCAACTCCACACTGACCGGTAGCCAGGGAGGCCAACAGGCTGGAGGGGGCTGCTGCTGAAGCCTCAAAACACACCTCCTCCTCCTCCTTCAACCCCAGCCCTTCCTCCTCCTCCTCCTCCTCCTCATCGCCCTCTCCGACCCTTCCTTGCATTTCTACAGAACTGTCCAGGCTCACTAACAGTTTGTTAACCTCTCTCTCTCTCTTTCTCTCTCTCTCTCTCTCTCTCGCTCTCTCTCTCTCTCTCTCTCTCTCTCTCTCTCTCTCTCTCCCGCTCCATTCTATCATCCATCCCTCCCCCTCTGTGTCTTTTTCTCTCTCTCTTTCAGCCATGTCTTTCCTAAGTCTCTTGACCATACCTAGGGGTCTAGAGTCTGTGTTCTCATAAATCAGCCTGACTTCCTGCAGTCTTATGAGGATAGAGTCAGCTTCACCTGCAGATGTGCCCACTAAATTCTCAAGTTTTACAGTTCACTTTTTTTTTTGTTTTGGTTATATAAACAGGTTTTAATCTTTTTATTTAAAGGCATCGATGTATCTTAATCCATGAGGATGATGTTGGGATAATTCAGAACCTCAAAATCATAAAAAACAAAACAAAACGACAACTATATTTTCAGTAACGGTGAGGTGACTTTGTCCAGACAGAGACAGGATTGTGGGGAGAGATTAAACACACTCTGAGCAACTGATGATATGGAATAAAGCAGGCGCTGTGTTGTGTCTGTACACACATTTGTACATGTTTGTAAAGGAAATTACACAGCACGTTGACAGCAGGACGTGTCTCTGCATGTTGAGTCAGTTTTCATGCTGTGCCTGTGTGTGTATGATGATATAGGTATTCCAGTATGTCAGGTTGTAAGATGGAGGAGGCGTTCAAGTCACTCTGTGTTTTCTGTCCATGAAAGAATGTGCAAATGGTGTCATTTTGTGCGTCCTTTCCCTATTTTTCATCATGTTACTTTGTTCTTGCTCTGTCTTTGTGTCCTCTTTTTTTTTTTTTTTTTGTTGCGGATGATTTGTATTTAATGAACACTACAAACTGGTTGTGGCTTAAAAAAAAAGTGTTTTAAATTGTCTCTGGGGAGGGAATAAAAAGACCAAACTGTTGAGTGTGAAAATAGATCCTTTTCAGAAATGATACAAAAGACAAGCAGGACAGTCAAAGAAACATGAGGGGATGTTGAGAGCAGTGGCTGCCATTATGAAATTAATGAATAAAAAGGAACACAGATTGGAAATCAAAACTCCTTTTTTTTTTGTAAACTGTATTTATCAGGCATATTTCTGTGTATATATGGCTCTTCAGGTTTCTGTAGCTTTTATTATTTTTTTTTTCTGCTGTTCAGGCTGGAGCTTGGCACATTGTTGTGGTCTAATTATTTCTTTACCAGGGCTTGTTTTGGTCCTCCAAGCAGCTTTTTACCATTTCTAACAGTTGTCATTTAAACCCAAAGGTACCGAGCCACCCTGTTACATTAGGGTTGGAGGTGCCCTTTCTTTTAAATGATGAAAATGAATGATAACAAGGTGTTAACGTGACCGTACAGAGGCATTGAAGGTCCCCGGTGGAGAACAGACTCTAACTGAAAATGTCAAGGCTTCTTCCTTTTAAGCAAGTTCATATTTTTACCATGAATTAGCTGGCAGATAGATAATGTATACAGCTTAGAGCTTGGTCAACGACTGCTGCAGCGTATTGTTTTCTTTTTTGCTTCCAGATCGACGATGTAATAGGCGCCATTTTAAAGTTATGATCATATTTCACTACTTCAGTTGCTTATGGTTCATCCCTCCCTCTCACCCCTCCCCCCCCCCCCTTCTTCTCTCTCTTTCTCAGACTGTGTGGTAATATTAGCTGTGTACCTGTTTTTAATGCCAAATTATTGTTTACCTGTGTTTTGTCCAAAAAGTAAAAAGGAAAAAAAAAAAAGTCAAAAAATTCAACTAAGCCCCTGTGATCTGACCTGAGATCAGCTGTCTGCCTTAACTCCACCCACCCCCCCCCCCCCGAGAGATTTGGACAGCTTCCAAAATGAATCAAACTGACCCTTTATCTGCAGATAGGCATTTCACCACTAACAAGCTAGCTGACGATGCATTACACATACATAGAAACACACTTAGAGAGACATGTAAAGTCATAGAAACAGGCCTACGTTCAATTCTGAGTACGAACTGCGGCATATCAGATGAATCCAAACCCACACGTCGTCAAAGTTTTCTTCCCATCTCCTCCATGCGCACACACACCCAGCCTGCATACAGTATATGCATGCATACGTAGATGATGCATACATATATTTCTATCTATCTATCTATCCTAGCTGTTTTCTCTCCAGGATAACTCTTAACTGTAAAACTGTAGGGAGCTTTTGGATTTCACAGCAGTGTGAGTGAATCTGTTTTCCTTGACAGTGTGTTCTTCTCTTATTTTTTTTCTTTTTAATTTCTATTCCTAGATATATTCAGACAGTTATTAATCTTATTCTGATGATGATTATTCTTTGTAAAGCAACATGTAGTGCAAGTGTGTATGTGTGTGTGCGTGTGTGTGTGTGTGTGTGTGGACCCAGAGGGATTACAGGGGGAGGATCAAGCCAAACCTGATGCATCTATCTATCTATCTATCTATCTATGGATTGATCTATCTTATCTATGTGGCCCTCCTCTCTTGCTCTTCCCTTCTCTTCCTGCCTCTCCTCCTCGACATTATTTGCTGTGTTTGTTCTTTGGAAAAAATAAAACATAAAAAAATGAAAAAATGAAAATGCTATCACAATAAACTATAATAAAACATTCTAAACTCTAAACATGTCATTTCGATGGTTATGTGGAGATGGAAAAATACAGTGTTTAAAAAAAAAAAAAAAAAAAAGCTGCATTTGTATTTTCTGTCGTGTTTATTGCCACCCGGGCCTGCCCCGCACTGCTGACTTTTCAGTCTATAAATCAATCAATCATAATGGGTCCACATGCTGCTCTGCTCTGTCTGACTTATCCATTAAAATGAGCAGGCGGGGGGACCTGCACGCTCTTGGATCTGTGCTGCTCGACCTTAAGCAGTCATGGAGACTGTACTCCCCGATGAAGGTCAGCCAGACTGAGAGCCTGCTTAATGAATTAAACATTTTGTAACTCATGAGTAGTCAGGGAGGGTTTGCATGTTCACTGTATGTGCATGACCCTTTTTTTTTTTTTAGCAACAGTCCACATGAAATTCCTACATTTACAGGAATACACCGCATTTCTGGGACATCAGTGAATGGAACAGAGTTAGCTGTGAGGCTACTATAAGCCTATTACATGCTAACATGTTAGCATGAAGCACTGGAGCTAGTGAGTCAAGATAATTAGGTACTACTTTCTAATATGGCACACTTTATAAAGGGTTTATAAGTTTCAATTAATGCTTAATAGTTGATAAAGATTAATAATTAATTAATTTATAAAAGAATTTACCAATTCTTTAAAGATCAAGATTTACAAGAATGCCTCTTGGGTTTAGAAACATTCCTTTGCCTTGTGTTTATCCTTCAACAGTATAACATCTGCTTTTTAGCTACCCATAGTTCATCAGGAAAAATGTCCTTTAAAATGGACGGTTTAACCTCGCACAGTCAACTTGAGTTCTGCATGATTTCATGCATTGCACTGCTGCCACCTGATTGGTTGATTGGATATATTGCATTAATAAGCAGATGTACAGGTGTTCTTAAAAAGAAGTCCTCCATCACTGTATGTAGACTTGCTGCTTGTTCACCATCTTATTTTGGCCTATTAGCATGCTAACATTTTAATACAGATCGTGCCGCAGAGGCTCATAATAATGTCATCAGTTTTGTCATAAACCAAGGTGTGAATTAATTGGAGAAATTAAAAATTTGGCCCGGTGATGGTGCGAGATGAAAAATAAGAGCATCACCAAAGTGATTATGACTCACCCTGAGGGGGGACATTAATGTCTGTACCAAATGTCAAGGCTATTCATCCAACAGTGGAGACATTTCACTCAAAGCCATGAATGTGAACCTCATGGTGCAGCTGAAGGAAAAGTCGGCATCACCAAAGCCAGTCATTGTCTGGGAAGCATGAATACCTGTTCAACCCTTCAGGGAAATCCATCTAAAGCTTGTTGAGATATTTCAGTCTGAACAAAGTGCGGGACCAGCTGACACTGCCACAGCTGGACCTGTTCCACACAGCACAGCTATAAACCCGCAGAGCATGTGGACTAGAAATCATGTATTAACAATGAATTAACATTTACGGTATCAGACATGATGGATTATTGAACTCTGCAGTAATGACTCATTGCATTTAAAATTGCAAGTGACTTTACCAATATAATTGATGCTGGATGACACATTAGTAAATTATTTATTGGCAATGAAGCCATTAGTTACAGCAAATAAGCCTTTTGTTAGGGGTGGCATACCAGTAAGTGCTACCAATTAATTTAATGTCTATGTTTTTAATTGAAGCTAAATTTACCAATGGGATAGTGTTAGCATCTGTATGGTAGTAGGTTGGGATTATGTGGCTCCTTCCATTAATCAGACACTGTCACGTCACAAGACCACTTATCTAACCTAAAGACCATCTCAACATCATGGATTTAAAGCATCTTAACCCTAAGAATACTCAAAAAAAATCTCTTGTGGTATCTAGCCATTATCATCAAACAATTAGTAATATGAAGTTAGCTTCGTTGGTTCTCGGAAAACTGTCCATTTTCTATCGTTTGACTGTCAGTAAAAAATGTCTCCAAGCCTCTCAACTCTACTGGAGGGACGAACAGCTTTTATACTGTTTTTACCGCCAAGACTTTACCACATCTTACACTGAATTTAATACAGGGAAACTCACCTTTAGTCCAAATGAAAAATGAAATGCTCTGACCTTGCTCTGTTGTCAGAATTGTAAAATGTCAGGTTTGATAAACACACTGTGAAGACTTTGTGACTCCATCTTTGAAGCTTACATGATGTCCAGAGAAGTTATGGCGGTATTTCTTTTGCCATTTATTACACCAAACACCTCGCTACATTTCCCTTACCTGCCCTTGCCTGCATTACCTTTAACTAAAGGTGAACTGTGTGAACTTTTTTTTTTTTTTTTACAGTGTCTCTGAATGGTGCGTTTGAGAACACTGTTTATCTGAGCTGTGACAGTTAAACGGTGCAAAGTGAGAAAAAAAACCTTAAAAAGACAAGTAATTTGTCGTCTGCTGCATTCTCAGGAACTGACTACATGTTTCTTCATCCCCACTCACCTGGTTATATTCACAGAGCTTAATCAGCTCAGATAAAAGTTTGTTTTTCATCTCCACCTCTGTTGCTTTGTTTAACATGATACCATGTACAGGGGTGAGATGTTTAGCCATGCTAGCATAGTGGCTGCAGAAATGGCTGTGCCGGTCAATCCACCACTTTGTTGACATATTTCAGCCTGGACCAGCTGTTAAATGGATTAACAGGAAATTTTGTAGAGATGTTTATGTTCCCCAGTGACTCTGTAGATCCTTTCCCGTACCATCACCATGAGGTTGACGTTTGTGGTTTTAAGTGAAATATCACAACAATAACTGGATGACTTCAGTCACAAGATGAACTCTCATGAATGAATGTGGCTGTTGTGTAGCTTGTTAGAAATGAGCATCCATCACATCTGAGCTGGAGACAATATTGACTACAACCAGTAATTTATTAAACGGTCTTATCCAGCTACTTAGATTGTAAACTAGAGTGAGAAAAACACTTTAAAAGAACATGAATATTATATGCAAATTTTATTTCACATATCAGAAGTAAAAGTATTCCTCATGCGGTATGTCCTGTCTAACAGTGTTACAGACAGAGAACAGTTGCAACACTTTTTGTGCTTTGCTCATTTACTCTGCCACTACTAAATTAGACCAACATCATTTTAATGTATTAAACACACATCTGTCAGCTTATTACCCACATCATTAAAACATGTCTGAATATCAGAATATCCTGTACCTGGGGTCAGTTTAACAATCAATGTGACATATCTATGAAAATCTAAGTGAATTTGTTTTGTTAGTGCAGAGGCAACCATGCAAAGGTCAGACAATGAATCTCACCATGTTTCAGTGTGAGACAGGACAAAAAAAAATCTCAGTGTAATCATACTTTTGAGTGGTAACCCAAAAAAAGGGGGGCCTAGAATGTTGTTTTCTCAGAAACAACATTCAGCCAAAGCTTAGTTTAATTTTTTTTTTTTTTTTTCATTTTCACTTTTCATTTCAAGTAATTTGATGCAATAGACCACAGCACAGGCCAGAGAGAGAGTGTGTTTAGTCTGAATCAGACTCACAGTTGTGGCAGATATAGACGTCACCTCCATCAGTGCAGGCCTGATGAGTCCATGCACTGAGCCCATGCATAGTGAGACTCTTGGTTGAGAGAGACTCTCCAGACCTCCTCGCCATCGCACACGTCTTCCTCTGTCTCTGAATCTGTCTCCTCTGTTTTCTTTATCTTCTTTCCCCTCTCTTGGCCAGATGCCCAGTGCACCTAACCCCTGACTGCATCTTAGAGTGTACAGCCCTCTTTAGAGGTCACAGTCCCATCAAGAGGCTGGAGTTTGAGCAGCAGTAGAGTGGAGAGGAAAACAGCTTCTTGTGTGGTGGTGAAAGTGTTTTAGAAACACTAAAAAGTCCTTTTCATGCCTCTACCCAGATGCACTTGCTGTGCCACTGCCTCCAGGTGGGCTATCACAAATGAAGGAATCTTTGAAGTGGACATGCGGGAACACAAAGTGTGGTGGAACTGTGTTCCCTTTAAGAGCACAAGCCAAAGTCACTACCGTCCCTCTCTCCGCTGAGGCTGCAGCAGCTGTCACCACACCTGGAAACAACTTATCCCGGATTTTGGACGGTGGTAATTGGCGTTTCATCCAGGCTCCAGGCATGACATTTGTGTTTGTTTAGTACAAAATTATATGTTAATGCAAATAATTATATATACACCTTATTATAATGCTTTTGCATTAACATGTAAGCAGTATTTTAATGTTGTAGCTTGCTGTGGAGCTAATTTTCACTTCATATACTGTTGGTTAGTTTAATCTACGTGCTTCATACTTTACAGGCTGATTAACATGTTTTTGTGTTAAAAAAAACTGTAAGTTAACCAGTAACTATAGTGGTCAGTTTAATGTGAAAATTAGTATACTTCTCTGAAATGTCGTGGAACAGGAGTATAAAGTACCATAAAATGAAAATACTTAGGCCTAGTTACTCTCCGCCATTAGGCACCAATAGGAAGCATCCCTGCAGTCAACAACACAGGCCAAATGTTTGACAAGTAGCGACCCAGAATCATTATGAGCTCATTTACTGTGAGCTGCTTTCCTGGAAAACTTCTCCAGGAAAAGTTTTATTTCTGCACAGAGTTGAGTGGTTTGAGGTCCATATTAGCTGACACAGACAGACAGCCGAGGATACCTGGAAATTAATGCGTAAGCAGGAGACTAAATGTTTGAAAAACAAGCATCAAAATTCTGCAAAACTGCAATCAGCTACTGTCCATTTAAAGCCAGTGAAAACCAGTCCCTCCTCCATGTTAGAAATATAGTATATCAGAGGTTAAATGTCAGGGAATATGAAAGAAAATAATTGTATATCTGGCTGTAAACAGCTGTACAGGCTGATAAAGCTTCTGATAATGCAGTCTAGACTTTTCACATCTGCACTTCCAACTTCGTAATCACGCTATGATAACATAACTCTGACAAAAGCAGGCACAATGTTCACAGTGATGGATTACCCAACTCCAGCAAATTTCATGTCTCTGCATGTTGATTTTCAAAACACACTGAAATGAGCTGAAACCAGGGGGCTGTCTGAAAGGGAAGGAAACCTGTCCTGAAAAATCTCCAGAAATCATTCAGCAGAAACACCTCAAACAACTTATATTTTTACAAGGCTAATAGATCTAATATTGGTGACTTTAATGTAGAATATGTATTTTGTGTGAGTGTTTAAACTCAGCGTTTCCTATTTCCTAATACAACTTACAAATATTTAATCATAATAGGAAATTAATGTGAATTTTTTTTTTTGTGCAGAGAGGAAGTCAGAAACTATACAAAGGAACTGGAGCATGAGGGCAGAAAGTGTATGACCATGAGGGAGAGATGGTGTGTGTGTGTGTGTGTGTGTGTGTGTGTGTGTGTGTGTAACGGCCTCTTTTCCGAGGGCCAGATTGTTGTGATAAGCAAATTACTGGTCGTGTCAGGGACATCCGTATTACTGCTGATCCCACTCATTCCCTGCGATATGCATCACTGTTTCATCGTTTTAGATCAGTCCACACTGATTTCAAAAATCCACCATATAATTCAAACAGGGCTGCACACTGCACCTTTGGCCTTTTTATTCTATGTAGTTATTTTATAATCATACCTTTCTATATTTTTATACTATACTGTTTCATCTTTAAATTACAGTATACGTCTGCCACTCCTCAGAACCTCAGCAGTGGCAGTAAATATGGAAGGTATGTACCTGATTTATTGAAGTCTGATGAGCACCCTGAAGAGCACTCCAATGATTTAGCATTTCACTCCTGTAACACTGTCAGACTCATGACGGACAGTTTAAAAAACAAAACAAAAAAAAAAGGGATCAAAACTGATACAGCAGAATCAAAGATTTTATCTTTTTTTTTTTTTTTTTTTACATAACTTCCTCTTCTTTGTCAAAACCCGGTGCCTACAATACCCACAATTCAACTTAATCAACCCGACCGTACAGGTCTGGGTTTGTAATGCTAGTAGCAGTTAATGTAGCCTTGAGCGTTTAATCTCAAGTAGGAGCGGAGATTTTGTTCAGCTTCCTCTGGAGACACAAAAGGTTTATACAACAATAAGAACAACACCTGGGGCCAAGACTTTGATGTGTTCAATCTGTGCAGTTCCCTTTTAAGACACAACTTTATCATGTTTTCCCTCTGACTGTTTTCATGTCTGCAATACCATGCCATAAATAAATCAAATCATATCATATTACATGCAGAAAAAATGGTAACCTGTCCTTTAATCAATGTAAAAAACATTCACGTATGACATGCAGTTTTGTTGGCATAACAGGTAACAAGTAAATCCTCTCTTCTAAGTTTTCTACCAGACATTTCTCTGCATCATTCCCAGTGTTAGATACGTTTGTCTTTAAGCTGTTCAACAGTCCTGTTTTTTTTTTCCTTTAACAGTGGAATAGATGCAGCATCTTTGCCAAAGCTGAAGAAAAAGTTAAACAAAAACTAATTACAAACAAAATCAACAACAGAAAAAAAAACCCTAAAAACTCTGCAGCACATGATATCTTGATAACTTGATTGTTATGGTCCTAGTCTGGGCAGCACGTGTACATGAGTGGCATAAAGTTTCCCTCTACCTTCCTTATATTAATACGTCACCCCATAGCTAGGAAACTCCTCCAGAAGACGTCATCTGGAGGAGTTTTGTCACCTGCTAAGAGTACGAAGTGTATTTCCTCATTCTTTGTAGGCCTGCCTCCATGGATAGCCATACAGCATGTTCACACTCAGGAACCAAAACAATCTCCCCCGCCATGTTGTTCTCTCACCAGCAACTGGGAGAAGCTGACACAATATGCAAGTGCATTTAACAGAAAAGTAGTTTAAAAATATCCTTTTGTGCTCTGATGTTTCGTGCTTCTCCAACTAGACCAGATATAGAGTTGTGGAATAAGACCATGGAAGGGGCTGCTGGAGCTCTGGGTGGCTCGGCGGTTACTGGTGTGGTACCTGTTTGGCAGATGCACATTAAGGTGACAGAATTGAAATTGTGTCTCTGCAGCGAACTTCATTTCTCAGTTTACTTATTGTTTATTCATTTATTTATTTATTTTTGGGATGAAGTTGTTGATTCCACTGAGAATGAAGGAGCCCAACCCAGGGTTTTAAGCCCCTATGGACAGAAAAACTGGTACTAATATTCAAATAAATTTTTATCTTATTTGGTCGACATGTTTGCATTTCTCACGTCTCCTCTAGACCGCACCTGGCCAAACCAATCCCAGCCCATTCTGACTCTTTTTAAGGTCAAGTTCCTTGGGAAATGCCAAGTGTGGTATAGAGGGAGGGGGCCTGTGATGTGTGAGCAGTTTGTGATAACATTTACCCTTTTAATGTGTTTAGGAGAGCTTTTCCACTGTAAACGTTATAGCATTGACTGCAGGCCTTGCTCTCATGTCAGTCATAATCAGCACAGAAACATTCAAATGAAGTTTCATCTTCCTGTTGGCTTGACACTTTTCCTGTTTGCACAATCGTGGCAATGAAGACTCTTTGACCCAGTGGTTGCAGGGTTGCTGAAAGGGTTCTGGCAGGTCCTCTAATGTCACTATTTCTTGCATTTTATTGTGAATTTTGGTCCTACTACGGTCATTCAGCAACATAAATTTTTGTTGAAACACTACCGTCTGGAACAAACTCTTATCCAGTGAATAACCACGTCCCTGAAACATACATTACTACTTTGGGGCCCCTGGCATGTAAAAGATTGGGAAACTTCACTTTCCTCTTACACTCACAGCATGGATGTACAAATCAGAGATACTGAACATAAAAAATAGAAATTTAAAGCATCAAAGAACAACTATATGGCTAAACAGATTAGATGTATAACCACATCCAACATTTATTTATTTCCGTTTTTATTTATATATCTACTTATTTATTAAATAAATACATCATTTTAAAACTGGTTCGTCTTGATAAATGTTGAGACACATGTAACCAAACAATTTTCCCTGGGCCAAGAACATTGCTGCCATGAACAACAAACAGGTTTTCTGGCTTCTATTATATCTTTCCATTAAAACAATTTAAAATAAGGCAACAAAATTCAATGTGGCCTCGCAGTTTTACACACCAAACCATAGCCTAATTGACGCAGATTATTTTTTCCCTTCATCCCTAAATTAGAGCTCCAGGAGAGCTTCACGCGGGCATGACGGGGTCAGTGACCGCGCACGCCGCCTGTTTATCTGTATGAGAGGTCCTCGGGAGCGCGCCCCCCCTGGCCAAGGAAGGTGAGCGAGTGTCTGGAGGGGAGGACTCGGGAGCGCGACCAGCCGAGGGATCGATCGGATTAAACTCGATTCGAGTGAAATTAACACAAAGGAGAGAAGAGCAACGCACACTAGTCGGCGAGGTTGCGGATGCGAGACACGCCGGAGAAATATTTCATGAAAAACATAAAACTTGAACTTTTTTTCCTCTGTTTATTTATATTTCAAACGAAAAAGGAACACGGTGGATTTTTTTTTCAAGCAAGCGGAGATACTAACCCTACCAACAAGGAGTTGATTTGATAAAAAACCCGAAGTGACCGAGCTTGTTGGGTAAGCTAACAAATGCCCCTTTTGAATGAGTGAATTTTAAATTTTGTCGAGCTGAATTCAGTCCAAGTGCGATGGTTTCATTGTACCCACTGGTTCTGAATTAAAACAATTTATATTCTTTCTGAATAGTAAGTTTTCCATACTTTTTTCAGCGCTATCGGACTCTTTAATCCGCGGTGCGAGTTGGGTTTTCAGCCGACTGGGCATTTCATTCAGGTCTAACTCACGGGAAAGATTATGTTTAGGGCTGCTGCCTTATTTAGCATCTGTTTTATTTTCTCATTTCAGCAGAAAGTCATTGAAGGTCCATGTAGCTGCCATGCCGACATGCTAACAATAGCAAGTTTAGCTTTGCCACCCGCTGTATCTCTCCACACACATACACACGCACAACAGTCCCATTAGTCAGTTGAAAAGTGGTAAGAAAAATTTCCACCACAGCGCGGAGAGCGTCTCCGTTTCTGAGTCCGTTTTGCCGACAACTTGTTGAATTTTTCAATACGAAATATTGACTTAATTCTGTTTTAAAGAGTGACTGTTAGCCCTGTTAGCTATTTGTGTTGAAGCTTCTAGGAGACACGAGGTGGCTCGAGCGTAGAGGTGAGTCACTGGCCGACTGAATGAGCGGAGCTCTCTGAGGGAGATTCCCAGCGGAGAATACTTGGCAGATATTGCCAAAAACGCTTCTCCCGACTTGAATTAAAGTGTTTCCTCCAAAAGTATGAATGGTGGTTGTATTTTCACCGGATACGTGTGTTTTTATTGGAACGGGGCAGTGTGAAGTGCACGTAGTAGTCGCTAGTTATATTGGACGGAAGGGACAGAGCAGGCAGTGGAGGAGAGGAGGGGGGGATCTGTGAGGCCAGGCGGTCATTCCATACAACCGTGTTTTTCACGTTGTTTCTAACACAATTTACCTAACTTGAGCCGTTAAACATGTACGAAACAGACTTTGGCACTGGCGTGCGGCTTTGGAGCAGAGAGGAAAGTGTTTTATTTTGAGAAAAACCGAGATGAGCGAGTCGTTCCCTGGTCCGGAACGACGTGCGAAATACCGCTGATAGGCTAATTAGCTGTGCTAGCCGCTGGAGGTTAGCCCAGCGCTAGGACACAGAAGTTCAGCTAGCCTGTTAGCCAGTTCTCATCCTCATTGTGTATGGGCGAAGACCCCCCTCCTCCCCAGCTAACTACAAAGCTGCTCGGGGCGGTTATAAGTCTGCACATAGCTTTCGGGCATGAAAATTAACTTTACGCATGTTTCGATTTACTTTTTCTTCAGGTTAAAAAAAACCAAAACAAAGTAAGACGGACCAATTCAATAGGTGTTTTCTGAGTTGTGGCTTTTCGTAGGAGAGCTTGTTTTGTAATGTTACATCGTATCCGCCGACCGAAGTTTGATAACCGCTCCAGCTACACTTGTTACTCGGTGTGGACGGGAGAAAACGCAGCCCAAAACACCTGCCGGTGCTAGTTACAGCATCTCATCTTAACAGGACACACAAACGGCTTTTCATTCTTTCTGTAAGTCTGACTTTATTGCGCGTATCTCTTGTGCTGCCCTCTTTCTCCATTATGTGTTCAGTAATCGGTCAACTTGCATAATGGTCACCGTGTCGCTCTCACACAACTTTGGCTGCGCTAAAATTACTTAAAAAAAAAAAGATAAGGAAAAAAATAAGCATTGAGTCCTCAGCACACACTCTCGATGCTATTCATTCTCACATGGTGGTTTTATTCACAGTGTGACACATTCAGTGGACATGTGCTAGTTCGTTATTTTTCCTCCTCCTGTCTGCCTCAGAGCCAGGAGCTGCTACCCCCACCACCTTGTGTCTGTGAGCCAAGATGGCAGCTAGTCATGTTTAGCAGGCCACAGAGGGAGAGATAAGAGGCCCCGTCCACACACACACACAGCACACAACAGATGTTCAGCACTATTTGGTCTCTCTCGTTGATCTCTCTGTGTCTTTTCTTGTGGTTAAAGTTGAGGCACTCTTTCCCCCTTTCTGCTTCAAGGCTGCCTGGGTTTTGGTAGAGAGGCACTTGGACTAAGCTGGAACTTGGATACAAGTTAAATTTCCCCTCATATCGTCCACAACTCAGATCTAATCTTTGCATTTTAGACATATTTTTTAAAGGCTTCATATGGGAGGTTACTGGTAGTTTTTTTGCTTTTTAGGAAGAATCTGTTTTTGGTTAAAACTCAAATAGGCTTTTCTGGAAGTTGTGTTGGTGACCGAGGAGTTGCTTGTCTCTGGCTAGTAAACCTTGAAAAAAAATCCTATATATAGTAGGCATTGTTCACAGCCAGAGGGCAATATCATTTATCCATCAATCTTTTAAATTATAGGAAGGGCATCAGCCTAAATGTTGGTTAATAGTTACTGGAAAAATCTGTTCCTATTTACCTTAAATTAATTCTTGGGTGTGATTTGTTTGTTGCTATTTATCTGCCTGAAAAATCTGGTCCCTTTGTTCCCTTTTTTTTTTTTAATGACACATTTTTGTTTATCCTGTGTACTCCATATCATATGGGCAGAATGATGTTAATGGTTGTCGTGCCAGTCCCCAACATGCTGCCAGTGTACCTGAGGTAGCCTCAAACAGCCAGGGAAATCCCTGTCGCCCTACACTAGGGGTCAGATAAGGCATACACCTCATGCAGCAAAGTGACTCATACCCCACAAGATTTGGTGCTATTAACTTTCTTCTGTACTGTCAAGCACTCATGCTCGTTCTCTATGCATACACTTGTATTATCTCAACACATTCAATATTTTTAAATACCTTATTGATATAACCGTTCAGGCTTTGTTCAGTCACTTTATCTTCTGAAAAAATGAATGCAACCTTTTGTTTGGGACAGGTGTCCATCAGTGTGTCATGTCTTTGAATAAGCTGTCCCCTGCTGTTTTGACCTATGAATCATTAGTTTGAGTGTTAGTTCAGTGTTGGATTTATGACCATTTCACCCATGGTGTGCCATTTTCTATAGACTTTTTAACCAACTGTCACTGCTATCATACTGCTTCTGAACTGCTCTGAGCAGGAGGGCTAAACTTCGAAGGTGAAGGAAAGAGGGCCAGATGAGGAGAGACCATAGGCAAAAACGGTATGTGTGTATTAGAAGATGAAAAGTTAGTGATATTCCTACTGGCATGCAGAGACAACACCGATGTTGTGGCCATTGTTGATGTCTTTGTCCACAACATCTCATTTACTCCTTTGCATGCTATCCATCAGTGTCCCTGCTGGTTATCTTTTGGAATCAGACACACACTGCATACAGTTACGTTGCTCTTATGACTTTAGAAATGGGTAATACAGCTTTCTAATTTATATACCGTGTAGGAATTGTTGTTCTTGTTGTTGTTTATGAGGTTACCACAGGTTTTACCAACTTCCCTTCTGAAGCCTTTCAACTCTGCAATTGAAAGTAAACACAAAAAACACTCCCTTACTATAGATGGACAGAAATTTGTAGTTTGGAGGTGCATGTTAGGTGACATTGGTTCTCCACTTCTCCTGATGGACAGTTTGGTGTTGAAATCCTGGTGTTGGGTGGCTGAGCCAGAGTACTGGTGTTTGTTAGGGTGGCCATTTTGTTTCCTGTTATCATATGTTCTTGATGGCAGCCCTGTTACTAGAGATGAGAAGTGGTTCTGTTGTTTGTCCCCATCATTGTTTGTCTCTTTCATCTTGCCGTCTATCGCTCCACCTCCACCCCCTCACCCACCCACTGGTTCTCTGCCCTTGCACGAGCTTCCTCCTCTTCTTTCTGCTCTTCATTCTCACCTTTTCTATCGCTCTCATTCTCTCTCCATCTTTGCCTGTCTGTTTCCCTCCTCCCTCTAGTCCTCCCATTGCCAGCCAAGAGGTTAGCGGGGGTCTTTAGCACTGTGGTGAAATTCAAAACTGAGTGTCATGACTGTCTCTCTTGCTCTCTCTCATCCCTCCCTCTCACCTGTCACTCCCTCTGCCCCCTTCTCCTCACTTGTCTCCCCCATCCCCCCTCCTGCAGTAACGGCCTTCTGGACCAAGTGCTGTGCCTAGAAGAGAGGCTGGTGTTAATATAGCTCTCAAGTGTTTGTGTGTGGGCTGAATGTGTTTTTCTGTGTGTGTGTTAGAGGAGACAGCCTGTCAAGTACATCTCTGACCCATATGTGTTCATGCCTTTTAATCTATCCTTGACCTCTCCCAGTGTTGATGTACGGCACATCCTGTTTTTCCTCTTCTTCCCTTTGTTGTCATACGCCGTCTACCCTCACTGCTGCTGGGAAACAAATAAGCAAAGCAAAAGCCCTGGTCTCTCCACTGGAAATATTTGGGCGTTTTGTGTCTTCAGCTGGTGATGAATCCCATCGCTGAAAACGGCTTCAGTGCCATGAGAATCTCACAAGTTTCCTGGCACAGTTGTGGCATCCATGCATCCTTCCACCTCTGCTCATTTTCTGTCCCGGTTTCTCTCCTCCAGTGATTCACATAGCTGATTTATTGTGCCAGCCGCTGGATTTTCATCCAGCTGAAATATTACTCTGCTGTAGTATGTAAAAATAGTGCTTTGAAGATCCTGAGCTTTATTCAAACCCACAACAAAACACTTTTGCCCCTATAGTGTATATAACCTGTGTGTGTGTGTGTGTGTGTGTGTGTGTGTGTGTGTGTGCGTGTGCGTGTGCGTGTGTGTGTGTGTGTGTGTAAGGAGAGAAGTTACCCCACAGCTTTATATGAGGGACTCTGGAAGTTAATTGGTTGTTAGCAGGCAGGCAGGCGGGGCAGGGAAGGGAAGTGGCCAATATCTGGGAAAACGTTCCAGATCTGACTGTCCCATTGAGGGCATGTCAATAGCCCTGATTGATTAGGGAGGTGCGAGGGCAGCACGCTAGAGTGTGTGGTCAATACTCTGTGTATGTGTCTTCCTATATGCTTTTCTATAAAGGTATAGTTCAGTGTTTCCAGGATTGTGGGAAATTCGTCATCAGAACCCTTTCTTAGGAAGCTCATATCTTATTCATAGTTGTATGAAAATTGAAATCTATACTGAAAATCAAGAAAGTACTTCCTGTGATGTTCTTGCTCAGAAATGTTTCCAAGCTTCGTTTACTTTCTCTGCACAGGGATGACAAATCTCTCAACAGCCCAAAACCACTGGTGGTTTTTTGAACAAGAGGAAGAGACTCCCAGTTAGTGACAAATCCTGTAGTTTTTGAAAAGTCTACCCCTTTGAAATTTTGACAAGAGTTGCAGGGTTTTCCCCAAAGCCTGTAAAAGTGGCAGTATGCCACTGTGATAACTCATTTGCATCACTGAGCAACTATTTCCCCCTCACCTGCAGCAGTTTGATTTCTGATTTCCACGTAGGCTTACACATTGAAAATTCAAATACCAGTATTGGAATATTCACATTAAAAAAAAGACCAGAAAAATTCAGCGGGATGTGAAGTTTTTATTTTATTTAATGATGCCTCTGATGTCGCTGGTTGTTATCAGTGAGCCTGGGAAAGAGGTGACAGTGATTCAGTGCAGTCCAGTATATGTCATCTGACCTGGTTTTGGGACCGCCCCTCCTAACCTGATTTGAGCGAGGGTCAGATTCTACAACAGTCTTGTGAATGACTCAGACTAATGCTTCATACACATTTCTTGTATGAGATAAATTTACTTACTACCACATCCCAAAGGTGTTCTACTGGATTCAGGTCTGAACTCATGGTCATGTTCATGAAACCAGTCTGCAGCCTCAGCAGAAATCCTGATCCATCAGACCAGGCTACAGTTCGTCCAGTTTTGATGAACCTGTGTCCACTGCAGCCTCAGATCTCTGTTTTTTTTTGCTGACAGGACTCTGGCTCCATTCTGAGTTAAACCGCAGAGACTGTTGTGAGTGAAAATCCCAGGAGATCAGCAGCTTCAGAAACACTCAAACCAACAAGTCTGACACCAACAACCACACCGCGATCAAAGTCACTGAGATCACATTTTCTTGATGTTTGATGTGAACATTAACTGAAGCTCCTGACCCGTATCTGCATGATTCTATGCACTGCACTGCTGCCACGTGATTGGCTGATTGGATAATTACACAAATAACCAGGTGTACAGGTGTTCCTAACAAAGGGCTTGCTGAGTGTATATTGAGTTCAGATGAGAACTTAACTTGCATGTTTCCATCTATTAGTTTTCTGTGAATATTAGGAACTAGTTGTTGAAATAAACAGCTGGATTAAACCATTGCAGAAGAAGAGAACACAAGAAATTTGTAATTAATAGAACACCAGCTAAACGGTAAAAAACAATGGCGAAAATGGCATTTTCCTTAATTTCATGTGTTAATTTAAGGATCGCTCCACACAGATCTGATGTTTTCGTCTGCTTTTTTTTTTTTCTTTTTTTTTGTCTCTTCAGTGGAGCGGAGGCTTCAGTGGATGTTTAAGTCACATGCTTTATGTATGTCATGATTTATTCACCAAGTCTGTTTCCACTCATGCTGCACTTTTCCTTTCGGCTATAATTGATACATCAACTTTTCCACCTCAGCCAAGATTGAAGTATTTTCTGTTCCAAATTTTTTTGGCATTTTACGCTCAGGTTTTTTTTTTTTTTTTTTTTCTGGCACAAATTAAAAATGCACTTAAGACAGGTGGATGGAAACTCACCTGATGTCTGAAACCCTTAGTTAAAAAAAATGTGACACTGTCCCTTCAAACATCAATGTTTCTCTTGTAGGGATTTTCAGCTGGTGATCAAACCAAATACAGACAGTGAATGCTTTGAGTCAAAGTGCAGTGAAAAAAACCAACTGAAGATCTGTTAAAGAGCCATCACTCTGGCTCAAGCTACACATTTGAGACTTCTCCTTTACAGGATTCAAAACTGTTCCACTGACCTTACCATGTATGAAGAGCTGTCAGAGTGGGACCCAGATTTGTCTTACAAATTTTCATGATTTGCATCATCCCTTTCCAGCTCATTCTAAATCAATTTTTTGACCTTTAGTAGACGAGTGTGAGATGACCAGTCAAAGTATTTTTAAAAAGCACCACACAGCAGTCTGTTCCCTCCTCCATGGGCTCCTGCTTAGAAGTTCTGAGGAAAAGGTCAGAGCGGTGTATGTTGTGAACCCCCGATCTGCAGCAGCTTGCAGCAAAGTTAATTTTTGTGGGTCAGTTTCTGTAGAGATCACGTCCACATCAGATGTGTTAATTTGCTTGTTTTGTTTGTGTTTGTAAGATCTGCGTCAGTGTTGTTGCTTTACGAGCCTGTCGGTTTGGTAGATCTGCAGGATCCCCTGGTAACAGTTCACTTTCATCAGAGAACGCTCACCACCTCCTCATCATCATACATTCTTGTCTGAGAATCTGAGCCTTTATCATAACTGCATTGCAGCCAAAACAGAATGTGGAAAAAAATTCAGTAGGACTTGTATTTGACCTAATCCTACTTCAAAACAAAGAACTGCAGAAGTGTTTCGATGGCCTGCACGGGAAAACATGAATGAATGAATTTCTTTTGACCTTAGATTTACCAGATTTTGGACTGACATTTTCAAAACTGACATGCATGTAGACGGACTTTCACAAGGAAGTTAGAAACAACAACACACAGTAATTAATAATGTGAAAATACACATTTGTCTGTGTTGTACGTCCCTAGGTTTTCTGTTCCTCCTCCCTTTCTCTCGTTCCATTTAATACACTGACTAATGCAAGTGATTTCCAGAGACTAGACAGTCAGTTTCAGAAACCTTTATAACAGGTCCTTTTAGCTCAGTGAGGACTCTCTCTCTCTCTCTCTCTCACACACACACTCATACACTCATACACTCCACTAGCAGGTTCCTTGCCCCCACCCCCCCCTCTCCTGTGCCTGTCTCTCGCCCTCTGTGTCCTCTGTGATCAGGCTGAGAGCCGGCCAGTGGTTTTTCCTACCACATGGTAAAGGCAGGGAACAGATTGGATAAACACAGCCCTTTCCTGCTGACCCACCCCCACTGCCCACCCCTCTCCCCCAAACACACACACACACACACACACACACCCCGACATGCACACTGCGCACACACACACTGTCCATTAACGAAGCAGCCGTGCGTAAAATAACCAGATTTTCTCTAGCTTCACTGCTTCTCTCTTTCTTCTCTCGCTCTCTTGATTCCCCCCCCTCCTCCTCCTCTTCTCTCTTCCTTCCTTCCGGGCCTCAAATCCCAGCCCCAAACACACGGCCCTGCATCCCCTCACTTGAGCGTAATTACACACACAGCTAGCCAGCTCCTGCGTGCTGTCCTCCATTTGGGAACAAAGGTATAAATTATAGCAGCTTAGATCCTTGTGGTAATGGGAGGTGGGTGGGTGCACACGTGTTCTCCAGAGGAAGAGGGAGATCACTCACTTCGTGTGTCTAGTTAGGTTGTGTCTGCTGAGCTTTTGGTGTAGTTTGTTTCCTTGGCTTTGTTTTGTTTGTCTGTGCCTGCCTGCCTGCGTCTCAGAGGAAACATGGTGTTGTTGACATGGCAGAGATTTCCTGTCATAAAGCCTGGAGGCTACAGACAGTTTAGCCGCCAAACTGTTGACAGCACAGACAGGACTGCATTGAGTCGCTGTTGGCTAATCTCTCTTCCTTCGCTGCAGACGAGTGCTCCGTACACCAAGTGATATGAAGTTGTGTGGTCACTTAGGACGTTTGAGATTAGTTACAAATCAAATCAGAAAATTTCTTAATTTTGCCAAAAGTTTTGATTGCTTTACAATGAACTGATAGAGAAAGCGATCGTCCTCATCTCTCAGATTTGACTTGGTGCATCATGCAAACTGTCCACCAGATTGTACCGACTGAAAAACATGCACTAAATGTAGGCTATCAAAAATGTTCTTTAAAAGGGAGGAAAAGCAAGAAGTAGGAGGCCTGCAGGTTTTCATTCCATTCAGAGTTTACACTAGGTGATGTCGGTGACTAACACCTTTACACCTTCCAGTCAAATCAGTGTAGGGGCTGGTAGTGCTGAAAAATTTGGAGACACTTGACTCATGGTTACCTGTCTGTGTACACTCATTTTTCACTGTAAATGGCCAACAAATGTACTAGTACAAACAGGTGATGTGTATAAACTGTAAAATACTGCGATCAGCTTTTCAGTGTTTTAAAAATAAGTCTGAATGTTAGTCCTGTTGTTGGATTCACTGCAGTGTGTTTTGTGTCCGTTAAAACATGAAGAACTTTGTGCTGGGGTTGCACATCGATGACAGTGTTTTGATTAGAGTTCCTGTTTGGGTTTCTGTTAGATGAAGGCTCATCTCTAATGCACTACAGTGAATGACTGTGTAATGCCGCTGGCTGCCAGGGAGGCCATTCAGTTGCACTAACTTGGCAGCGATATTCTGTGGTTTCGGCTTGGCTGAACGGATGGCCTCTAATTGTGGTTTGACAGAGCTGCGCAGTCAGTGTGAATTCCTGAGCCTAGCTGGTGATCGCCAGTTCATTTATCAAGTCGGCTAAAACTATAGATGTTGGAGCCACGTGGCGATTCCTTATGGTTTCAGGTGAGGACGAACTTGTGGAGCTGTTAATTATGTTGTTGGACTCACAGGCTCGTGTGTCTGCCTCCAGCTGTGACAGAACCAAACCCTTTTTAATATTTTGTCTCACTGTCTTTAAACTGGATAATAAAACTACCACTTCAAGGTCAAAGTCCTGACACAGTGTCTCACGTTTTATTTTTGGGCATAGTTTGCTTGGAGTTACAACACACAAGAGGAGCACAAGAAAGTTTTTTTTCCCCCTTCCCATTCTGAAGCTATCTGAGGTGCTCACACTGCTTTAGTTTCATTTCTCAGGAATTACCGGTAGTCTACTTTTAGCAGTTTTCATATATGATCATATACGTGATTCCTGTCTGTTATAGCTGCAACAGTTTGTTGATTGATTGATTATTTGATCAAAATGAATTTTTGGCAGCTATTGTGATGATTAATAAGAAAAGTAATTTTTCAAACAAAAAATGCTAAACCTTAGATGGTTCCAGGTTCTCAAATGTGAGAATTTGTTGTTTTTCTTGTTCTTATAGTAAATGGAATATTTTTTGTTGGTTGGACAAACAAGCATTTGAAGACATCACCCTCTGCTCTAGGATACTCTGATGGGCATTTTTTTTTACAGTTTTTTAGAGCAAACAATCAATTGATTTGTTGAGAAAATAATCAGCAGAGGCATTTATAATGGAGATATTTGTTAGTTGTAACTGTGGATTTAATTCTGACTTGTACAGATACAAGTCTGACTTTTACAGTATATTTTGGGTTATTTAAAAAAAAATGAATTTTGTTCTTCAAAGAAAAAATGTTTTCCCTTTCATATTTATCTAAACGTACCAATTTATCTTATTGTGGCACATTTAACTTTGCTTAGGAAGGATGTGCAACTGATGTGCATATTGTGTAAGATTTTCATTTCATGACAGCAGCACCAATGACTTATGTACTTACATTGTTACTCAGCATTGGGGCAGTCTACCTAATGATATGCTTGGATTGACTTATGGGAAAGCAGTACTGGTGCACCACTAATAATGGAGATGAGGAATGGCTTTCTCACATGGGTGATCAAGTTCTCTTATTGAGTCATCATATCCCTTCGAACTGACTCCTGTTCTTTTTTTTTTTTTTTTTTTTTTTTTTGAAGTTGAGCTTGTGCAAGTCGTCACCACTGAAAACGCTGATAAACATCAGTGTGCTCGCGTGCAGCCACATAACTGACCACAGCTTCTCAGTTGTGTCAGTTTCTTTTTCCGTCGGTGGATAGTTCAGCAAAAGGACTGTAGGACAGGAGCCTGAAGGCCTGCTCTGCTGCTGGTTACACACACACACACACACACACACACACACACACACACACACACACACACACACACACACACACCCTATGTTAACCTCTGCTGAAGTGATCCTGATCTTGTTAACTGATTACTTGAATCATTTGTCAAAAAAAAAGAAAAAGAAATCACAGTTTCTTGAAATCCAAGTTGTTGTATCCAGATTGGTTGTTTTGTCCAACCAAGAGTCCAAAACCTAAAGATGTGCTAGCCAAAATGAGCAGCATGCTGAGCCAATCACAACACTGTATATTGGTTATGAAGTTGACTGACAACACACACGTGATTAATACTGTTTTTATACAAAATGAGTGATTAGGGCCACCAATAGAGACGACAGAAATTTGTCTTTTAGACACTTCTGTTTGACTTGATTTGCCTCTGAGGGCATACGACCTCTCCACGATGCTGATATGTTCACACTGATGGTAGCACTGAGTCAAAATATATGGGCCTGTGTCGGTGTGGGTGCGTTGCTACAGTTACCAGTGAGAAAATGAAATCTGAGCCACTGAGTCCGGTGTGAAGGCTGATCAGATGCCAAGACACTGCACAGCAGTTTTATGCACTGGGGAAAAGTTATGAACGCAGGAATTGTTATGCTCCTTCATGCTTGTGAGGTAAACAGTATGTGGCATGTGCAGGTATTGAATGTATTTGAAATTCAAGCACTTTATGCGCCCAGATGACTTTGGACAGTACAGTGCCGCAGGCAAAACTTAAGCTAGCTAACATTTTTTTTGCTAGACCTGTCTACGGTTGTTGATGGTTGATAGGATGTACATGGTCTTACCTCCTCTGGACCCCTCACCACGTGTAATTAACGGCAGGGGGAGGAGAGGGGAGTGCGGCTGGCTAAATGCCTCATCCTTTGATGAGATTTGACATCTAAAGCGGCACACTGACCGTTCACCTAATTCCCTCCTCAGTAACAGCTGGGCCTCAATGCCAAACTGTGCGTGCGTTTGCGTGTGTGCATTTGCTGTGAGATAGAGAGAGAGATGAGTGCTCAGGCTTGGGCTGAAATGGAAGAGGAAGAGAGAGACGGCTTGTCTGTTCTATGACTGAAGGAGATTTTACTCACACAGAGAGAGAGAGGGAGGGGGGGGGGGGGGGGGGGGGGATGAATCTCTTTCCTCCTTACTTTTAAGTAGAGCTGTGATCTGATGAAAGCCCCAAGGCTGACACACAAATGCACAGGCTCTCTCTCACACTCACACATGGAGTAGCCAGCAAGTGCTTATGCAGCTACATTTATTCTGTAGTGTAGAATTCACAGTGTAATATAACATGCGTCTGGTAGAGCTGACAGGAAATCAGTTGCCTTTGTAGTAGCTTGCAGCAAAGGATGTGAAATTACACTTGATTACTCTCACCTGCTACACACATACACACACACACATTTTTTTTCTTCCTGTAGTGATTGAGATACACAGGAAGTGATGTAACTCAACAGTGTTTCGTAGCTGGTGCAGTGTATCTAGTAACCAAACACAAGTTTCCTAATAGCAGCTGCTGAAACACTGCTTTAACTGTGTAGGGGCTATTGTTTTCTGGACTGTCATAGTGTAAATGAGTATTTCAATTAGTCCTACACAGAGAATTTATAAATTAGGCTAGAGTCGCCTAACAGTTGCTGATTACACCTTCTAAGGTGTGGGGATTTGCAGCTTTTCTGTTTTTATAACATTGGAAATTGAATATATGAGTTTTTTGTCTGTTGATCAGACAGAACCAGCAGTTCTTAGATGTCACCTTGGTGTCTGGGAAATTGTGACAGGCAGTTTTCACCATTTTCTCACGTTTCATAGATTAACTGACGTGATTTAAAAAATAGTTACTGCACCTCCAGCATGTCTCAGTGCATGTGTATAATGTTTACAATATGCAGACTGGAACTAGCACTCAAAGTGTAGTTAAGCTTCACAAAAGACAAAAGTGTGTTTACACTTGTTTGCAAACTTCACTAGTTGAAACTAGTCTTATTCAGGTGTTATGCATAGGCCAGTACTTCCTCCTTTTATAACTGCTCTTACGCCTAGTTTGGTGGTAAAAAGGGAACAGTTTGTGTATGTGGATTCACAGGTTTCACTCAGAATTGTTATATTACCACTATTACCACTCTCTCCTAATTGTGATAGAAATAAAAATGCCTGTGCAGTGCTTCCAACGGGCTGAGAATTTACTTGTGGGGGTTGAAGGCGTGTGACCTATGTGCATACAGAGACTCATGCTATTTAGAAGGGTAGTGTGTAATACAGGTTTTTTTCCATAGCAACAATTTGCAGATGTCCTCTAAACACCTCACATGCAGGCTATCTGTAGACACTAGATAATCTCCCTGGACGAGCCACCCAGGTAGAGCCTATACATGGGAAATACTGCATGTGTGTAATCCAAACCTTTTTCTATGATCCTATTTTTTCTCTCATACACATTTAATTTCTAGCCCCCTCTAACTGTGCACAGTTATTTGCGTGGTGTAAAGGCCTTATAATATTTACAACTTGTATAGAAATTTGGGAGGCACTTGATTTGATGCAGCAGATCTCGTTGCTTATCCAGATTTGTCAGTATAAGTTGCAGTGGTGGTTGAATAGTGGAACCAACTGATAAATCAATTCCCCCTGCTTCCCTCAGTGGCCTATCACAGATGTCAGCAATGCCGGTTTTGTGGTATATGTTGTATATGCACCGATATGACTACTTTTTCTTTTCTTTTCTTTTCTTTTTTTTTTTTTTTTAAATTAATAGAACATGCAGATACATAGCTGGAATAGACAGTGGTGTGGAGTAGAGCAGTGTCTTCATGTTAAGTTGCTAACTTTTTCGTGAAACACAGCTGTACACTTGCTGGAAGGTTAATAAACAGCCCCATCATTTTCCCTTTTCAATTGGCTGCAGACGGAATTGAAGCACGTTTTTATTTGCACATAGAGCGAGAAAGTGAGATCCAATCACAAGTGGTCATGTGGAGACTACTTAATTTACACACTATGTTAGCCACTGAGCAATTAGCATAAAGAGGTAACGGCATATCACAGCATATATAGTACCACTGTTTAAACAGATACCTGTACTGTGTGAGTAGTACTACTGAAGCTTTAAGAATCTATGCATGTCTTACCTGTCCTTGCTTGTTGCTGAACATAATATAATAAAAAATTGAGTAGCACCTGTCTTCATGGTTCAAAGAAACATGGAGGAATTGGCTTGTTAACTGCTATTTACACAACAACATTATATGCTCCCAGCAGAAGGCCCAAGGGCATGAAGGAAGTCTGTTTTACTGTAGCCCTGTGTTATGCTAATGTTGATTGTGGTCTTACTGCTGACTGAATCTGCATTCTTTATTGGTACCTAGAATCTAGGTGTCTACTATAATATACGTGATACTGTAAAGTAACTCCTACAAGTCTCATCCGCGAACACTTGGGTTACTAGTGACTAGTACAGACAGAGAAATGTCATCGTTTAAGTTTTCTTGTTAAATGTTAAAATCTCAGTAATGATACCCTGCTAAGTGGTTGTTTAATAGTCTTAAAATATGTATTTAACTTGCTTTTTCTGTAGTTTTTACAAGTGGGAGTCTGACCAGTATATTGACCATTTTAAACTAGTGAATATGATAAAACAAAAAAAGAAACAAATTGAATGGAAAACCAACGGTAGCTGCTTGGGCTGTTTTATTGTCAGTGCTGATATTGTGTAGTTTGTCCAGCAGAGAGCATTGCGACTGGAAATCTGTTGACAGCATGATTTTCTGCTTAAGAAGGATCTAGCGAGTGAATGAACAACAGCTCTATAATTTTCTCCCCTGTCAGTATAGCACTAACAGCCACTATGTAACGTGCAGGGCTAAGTTTGGAATAGGCAAGGAAAGGAATGACTGGTTGACTATGGATGATAAAAAAATATAGAAGAACTAGTGATGTGCGACCACACGATACATATTGCGAGGCTGAGCATCACATTTTATGTTGATTTTGTACTGCTGGATATCACTTTTTGATACATTTTCCCATTGCTGTTAATGGTTCACCATCACATTTCAAAACAATTGGCTAGAACAGTGGAAGACCACCAGGAATTAATTAATAATGTGCACAGTGAGAGATGACTGTCTAATCTCGTCTTGTTGCTACAGTCTCAGCTACTGTATCAGTTTACTGCATCATTAAAGATGGCATGTGTTTAAATGGCGACATAAATGGTGGTTGAGAAATGCTTTCCTGTAGCTTGCATCATTTAGTTAGAAATGAAAGAGTACCAGTAAATGGATATAGTAGATAAAATAAAATTAGTCATAGCGACAGACATGCTGCTACATAGATATTGGGTTAAACTACATTTAACCCAATATCTATTATTGTATCATTATTAATATTTGTGTGTTAAAGAGACCCCTTTACCAGCCAATTATAATCAACAACAGCAGCAATAATATATTATTGTGTCGCACAACTTTTGAATATTCATGTTGTATTTGTGTTGCAGTTCAAGATGACTGGCAATAAAACAAGTTGCAGAAGAAACAAAAGTCTGGTTGACAAATCAGTTTGAGCATTTTTATCCCACTGAATAAAGCTGAAGAGAAAACATCTGTCTTGTGACAGGAAGCAGCAGTGTTTCTGTGAAATATTTTGACAAACACTAGCACCAACAATGCTGCCGCACTGCCATGCAGGATCTGCCAGCTCTCCTTTCTATGGTTTGTTATTTTCTGTAATTACAAAATGGTTCATTTGACTGTGTATACCGACAGCTCTGTGATAGACTAGTGAGCTGTCCAGGATGTACCCCACCTCTTACCTAATGCATTCTGGGATATGTCTGAGCAGGCTGTACATTCACACGGTTAGCCTGCTGCTAAAACTTAAGCTGCTCCTTTGACCCAGAACCTCTTAGCCAAAACCATCTGTACCTACACTAATTATCGTTAGGTGGTGGTGCAAATTATTATTATCATTATTAAACCCATTTTAGTAGAAAGATTAAGTAATTTATGGAACACAATTTAGTTATTTGGTTGTACAAAGTATTTATTAGATAGGGGAAATTAATAATTAATGGACACTATTACATGTGAGGAAATATTAAAACATTTTTGCCCTGATACCTGCTGGTCTCTGTAATGAACCAATAAGTGAAGGGGAGTGTGGAGGAGGAAAGAAATGAGGTGAAGGGGGGGAGGGGAATTCTGCAGCGTTAGAAGTTGGATTAGGTGTTTTTTTTTTTGCAGTGCATTGAAGCAACAAGCAAACCTCCCCCATCTTCTCCCCGTCTCAGTCTCTGATATGGCCTACACCTACTCATTCATGCATGCTTAGATCCACCTACAGTACCTTCACCCTCTCACTCATGCAGACCGGGGTGTCGGGTTGGCCACCCAGTCCCTTAAATGTTGACTGTATTCACACACCTCTGGAGTTTTTTTTCTCATTTTTGCACACAACTACAGCTTGTTTGTTAATAATAAAGTAGGTTTGTTTTGTTCATGTTTACATTCCTTTTATATCCAGAGAGATTAACAGACAGGGATGCACAGACCCTTATCTTCACACATCTGCCAGGACTGACTGACTGGCCAGCTGAATGGCTTGCTGACCTAGTAGCTAACTACTGACTGATTGGTGGATGGAAAACCTCTCTGGTCTGTTGGATGGCTGATTGCTGGCTGACTGGATGGCAGCTGCTGCTGTTCAAACAGAGTTGCATCTGCTGGCCCCTTTGTTCTAACACACACACATTCAATGACTTCGAGTGTGTGTTGAAAAAGAAAGAAGTTCTTTTGTTCGGTAGTAAAATGGAGGTGGGGGAGGGTTTGGAGGGAGAGCTAATATGAAGTGTGTGTGTTTTGGGGTGTGTGAATGCAGAGGTTTTTTTTTTCAGTTGGGGTATGTTTTTTTTCTAGGGTAGTTACATCGGATTAACTTGCTTAACATGCAAGTTAATCTGTTGCACCTTTGACAAATGGCTAATAAGGCTGCTGAAATGTTCAAACGAATACGTTTGTGTGATGAACCATCCAAAGAGGGCTGAGTAATTTTGAGAAACTATATACTTGTGAACTTCTGAACAGTATTTTAAGTTGTGATAATGTCCTATCAAGTCCTGTACTGAATATTTTCTATATGATTTAAATTTGTCTTATGTGAGACTAACCACAAACTTAAGGACTTCGTCTAAATGAAGTAAAGAGTTTTTAACCACTTTATCGGAGAAAAGTAAACTTTTAATTAAGTTTGCTAATTACTTTGGAAAAATTTGGTTAAAATTGTTGATATAAAGTAAGATATTCCACAGCCAATAGACTTTAAATTACTACATTGTTAAAAGTAATTCTTTATCTTTCCGTCTCTTTCTGTCTCTTCAGGAACTGTAAAGAGGACCATGGAGTAACAAGCTTGAAGTTAGCAGCTAGCTGATTAGCTCCTCACTGCACAACACACCTCCCTCCATCTAGTCCCCTCCATCTGTGGGCCCCCCACCCAGCCATGGCGGACCCAGGGATGTTGAGTTTATTTGGGGACGATGCAGGGCTGTTCTCAGATGGATTAGATGGTTTAGGAGGCTGCTTCCCTCAGCAGCCTGCCCCTGGCCAGTCCAACCCTCTAGCCCAGCAGACTAATCCCTCTTTGAACCACGAGCACCAGGGAAACCGGGGTTACCACCAGGGGATGATCCATGGCACTGGGACTGGCCCAGGGCAGCCTAAATTGGGGCAAATTTATGACCACAACCCCTACACAGGCTACGATCAGTCTGGTGCCCCTGGAGGACGAATGATGGCCCAGAATGGTCCCAGTCAGGGGCCACCAAATGTGAATGCGGCCATGAATGGCATGGCTCCCCACTACCATAATAACCCAGCTAACTCTAGTAATCCCCACCATGGGTACCCAGGTGATGCTGGGGGAGGAGGAGGTGGGGGTGGAGTTTGGGGGCAGCAGCAGCAGACCAGATCAGCTTATCAGCAACCTCCGACACAACCAGGGGGTGGCCCCAATCAGATGGGAGGCTACCAGATGTCCCAAGGCAACTATGGTGGGATGCAAGGCCCACCTGCACCCAATGCAGCTCGCATGAACCAACACTACCCTCCACAGAGCATGGCACCCCCTCCTGCTCAGGACCCATCTCACTACCTGGGACATGTTGGAATGGGGGGGTCCCAGATGAGGCACCCCCAGCCCCAGCCACAACCCCAGGGCTATACCAACATGGGTCACACACCCCGATACCCACACTCCCCCTCCCGACAGCCCTCCCACGCACATCAGCACCAACAGGGCATGGGGGGGTTTGGGGGAGGCCAGTACTCTGGCTATCAAGCCCAGTATGGAGCCATTGGACCTGGGATGGGCCAGGGTGTTAATACTAATGTCAGTACTAACACCAGTCAGGCCATGGGACCAGGGCAACTTGGCCAGAGGTTTAACCAGGGATCAGGCCCAGCAGCTGGGCAGCAGGGGCAACGATATCCCCCTGCACCACCACAGCAACCCCAGTCCCTTCAAACCCATTCTGCCCCTATGCAGCAGCAGGCAGGACAGCAGGGCCAGCCTATGCACCCCCTAAACCACACCCAGCTCCCCCAGAATGTGCCCCAGTCTCAAAACCAATCCCAGTCCCACCTTGCCCCCCCAGCTCAGGGATCTTACCCCTCCCCATCATCCATGTCCCCCATGCGGGTTTTGGGAACCCCAACCCCTCCTCCCCAGCAGGGCAGACCCCCTAGTGCAGGACTAGCTGGGCCTTCAGAGGTCACAGGGTACCCAGCCCTGCAGTCTCCATCCAATGCTATGCCCCATCCACAGAGAACTCCCCAAACCCCTCTATCTGCCCCACACCCCCAACACCAGCAGCCCCACAACATGGCCCCCAATGCAGGGCAGATGTATCCTGGCATGGGGCCGCAGCGTGGTCCACAAATGGGTCCAAATAGGCCTCAGCTCCAGCAACAGCAAGGTAAGCACTGTAATATTGATACTGTCCCATGCTGTCTTTTCACAGGTCTGACTTCGGTCACTTTATTGGGACCCATTCGAGCATCTTGTTTACTTAAGAGAACATGAAACTTCCACCATATAGGTACCAAGTTTAAATGTTGATGGTGTTGTTGTTCTGTAGCCATGACAATTTGCCTATTGCTTATTGGTGATTGAAACAACACAAAAAAAGAACATAGAGGTATTGGCTAAATTTCAGTGTCTTGGTGATGGAGAGCAGGTGAAACATGTTACTACAGGCATTATACATTAGCACAATCGGTTATAATCCCTCTGCCTGTCTCAACTACCAGGACCTCATGAAGCTCCGGTCAGCCAGGGGGGAGACCAGCGTCTACTCCAGGCACAGCAGCAGGCTTCTCGAAGTGGGCAGCCCCTGCAGTCTGCTCCCATGGGTTTCCAGGGTCCGCCTGTCAGTCAACATGGAGCTCCGGCCGCAAACCAAGGCCTAGCACCGCCTGCCCAGAACACTCAGACACAGCACGCACACCTGCCCCACCACCACCTGCAGAGCACACCCCCTCAGTCCAACCAGGGATCCAACCCATGGGCACCTACACCTCCCGCCTCCCACCCGCTTTCCTCCCCCCCTCTTACGCCACAGAAAGTGCCTCACATACAGGTGAGTCTCCGTAAAACAAATGCTTTGATGTGGTAGCAACACTGTGTGTGTGAGTGTGACAGAGATCAAGACTGTGCATTTGTTTTCATATGTGGGTGTATTTCATCTGAATGTTTATTTTTCATGTGGGTGGGGGAATGTGTGTGTTTGGAGTGTAAGGGAAGTGTGTGATGTGTGTGTGTGCATAAATGTGTGTGTACATGACATTTGAAAACACAGCGGTGCATTGGGCACTGGCTCATTGGGGTTTTGTGTGCATGTTTGTGTGTGAGTGTGCTCACATCAGTGTTTTTTTTTGCCTTTTGTGTCGTCTGCTGTCGGTCTAGTGTGTGGTTGTGTTTCCGTGTGTGTGTGTGTGTGTGCGGGGGGGAATGGATTTTTGCAGCTGTTTGTTTCCTGTGAGCTGCATATCCTGAGACACGTGTGCAATACACACACACATGCATGCACACACAGAGAGGCGCCACCAGCATAATCTCTCCTCCCTCTCGCTCCCACATCTCCCCCTCCTCTGTAGAGGAAACCTCCCTTCCTGTCTCTCCTTTCTCCCCGTCTCCTCTCTTTCCGCTCTCTCTCTCTCTGCCTGCCTGCCTGCCTGCCTGCCTGCCTGCCTGTCTGTCTGTCTGTCTGTCTGTCTGTCTGTCTGTCTGTCTGTCTGTCTGTTTGTCTGTTTGTCTGTCTGACTGACTGACTGTTTGTCTTATCCATTTCAGGGGTGTCATCTCTTAGTTGATGTTGTTGTGTAGCCGGATGTCCAGAGAGACAGACAGTTTAGAAAAGGAGACAGTGAGAGGAAAAAAAAAAAGCTGGAGGGTGATTAAGAGATTGGGGGAGGGGAAAACACTAAGAGGAATGAAGTGGGAAAACAAGCAAAGATCTCAAGAGAGGGAGTCCAGGATCTCTAGCAAAGGAGACGAGGAGGAGGGGAGGGCTGGTGGGAAGAGGTTAGCAGTTCTCAATGGCAATTTCCCTGTTTGTGTGTGTGAGCGTGCACCGTCACCGCTGCCTGCGTCACGTGCCTTTGGCTTCCATTAGCTTGTTTTGTTGCTCAAAGCCCCCTTTCTCCACTGACCCATTCACACACAATAGCAGCCCTGTGGCCACACACACACACACACACACACACACACACACACACACACACACACACACACACACACACACACACACACACACACACACACACACACACACACACACACACAGATCTAGTCCCCTTTTTCTCTTCCATTCTCATCCACACTGCTCCCCTCTGCTCGTTTACTACACCCCCACCCCACCTCCAAGCCTGTGCTGCTGCGTTTTTTTGGTTGACATTTCAGCCGTCACACTTAATTTATCCAGCACTTCTGACCTAGATGCCAGGTTGACTGGTGAGCCCTGGTCCTCGCCTGGGCACGTTGCGTGCGCCGCCCTCACTGTGGCTGCAGGCCCGGCAGCCCCCATCATTACCCACACATGCAGACACACACACAAACACACACACACACCGACAGCGTGGCTTGGGATAGTGTGGCCTGGAATGGGATGGCAAATGTGCCTGGAGAAATAGGATAGTCTATCTAGGGGAGTACTCAGTGGTGTTTATGTATGTGTGTGTGGATCTGCGGCACAGTAAGGGAGTTCTCTCTGTGCCTCATGATGCACTTGTTAGAAAGAGCCACACACTCTCCAAGCTGGCCAGTCAGTCATGATGACTGTATGTCTGGTACTCTAAGCTCCATCTGTTCACTAAGCATGGTTATTACACATGCACGCACACACACACACACGCGCGCCTTCGTCAGCAGCTCAAGGTCACCGCTCTGGCAGAGTGCTGTGCTGTGACCTTTATTCTACATCTCACTCACACACTGTGTTGCGTGCAGCACTCTAGCTGACATATAACATGCCTGTCTTGCCCCTCCCCCGCTCACACACGCTGTCAGTGAGCTGCTGTACCATCCATCTCACCAAGGCTCTGCAGCTACGAGGACATGCTTCTCTGATGTTTTGGTCGTCGTCTCCTCGTTCACAAAATCCGTGAAATCCATGTTAGGTGTGTGCTGTAATAAGAACATATTTCTCAGGAATTTCTCCAAACAGTATTTAACACACTAGTGCCACTTGTTTCCCCCCCCTGTTTTTTTTTTCAGAGTTTAACCCAGTTGAGCTATCTGTTCATCAAAACAAATGGATACAGCTGTTGTTGAGATGGATATGTGATCAGTCCTGTCAGGACAGTGGACTCCTAGTTGCAAACTAAGTGGAAAATAACCTACAGAGTGCCACTGCAGATCAGTTTGGTTGCTTCCTTGTTATGAAAGATGACACACTTAAGCATCCAGATACGAGAACGAGTGTGGTCAGCGCACTAAGCTAGTTCTTAGTAAACTGATTCATCTTGGTTTTGGTGATGGAGTGGTATGTTGGAAACCCCATCTCACCTGCCTAAAGGGCAGCATCTGCTGCTACATTGTCTGGTGAACAAGGAGGACGTGTGTTCCTCTTTACATACACTTAGTGATTTTGATTTTAGAGGCCAAGCAGTTGCCTGAATTATTTTTAAGAGTGAGATCTGAGTTTTCAAAATATACATTATCTATACAGTCAGTGTTCACGTTTTCAAAACGATATAAGAAAATTGTATGCAGTATTTACCCTTTCAGTTTATGGCTCATTGACCTTCTCATCGACTGTTAAACTAAAGGTTAATTGTGCTTTTAGTCCAAGCAAAACATTAATCTCTAAAATTATATAAAACAATAGCCCATGTTAATTAAAAATAGGTCTATCTAGTGATTCTGATAGGTTGAGAATTGACTTGAGATGGGGGGTGGCATGGCGTGTGATGGATGTGCATATAGAGACACATGCAGTTTAGTGTGGGAGAGTGTAATGCAGGTAATTTTCCATAGCAACAATTTACAGATGTCAACTAAACGGCTAATGCACAGGCTATCGGTAGATGTTTACAAGGCGGTTATCTTCAGCAGTGTGGACCAGCACTGTTTCTCCCTCTATGTTGTGAGTAGAGTGTGTGAGAGGAAAAATGCAGTCATGGGCACGGGTCTACCTAAGAAACGGGTTATGTAACACAACTTCAAAATATATAAAAATAGACAGTATTATTTTATCCTATATCTTGTTTGAAGATATATCGATATACCTTAAAAAGTCAACATTCTGCTCAGCCCTAGCTAGCAGCTGTCACTTTTGGATGAGGGTGAGGGGGGTGGGGCATCTGAACGGATGGACTGATTGAGGGTAGAAGCTGAGCAATTTGAACAGGATATTCTTTCACTCCATCCTTGGGGAGTCTTAAGTGTTTTTGCCTGACAGATTTAAACCTACATCTCACTCTTCTTCCTGCTCTTGCTCCCTCAACTTCTTCACCCTTCTTTACTCACCTCTATCCTCATTCTCTGTCCTCCATCCTCCCTGTATCTTGACTGAGTCTTTTGTGTTAACCATGCAGCCGTTCTGTTGGCGTGGGTTCTTTACGGATCTTTACATTAAGTTCAGTTATTATTGACAGCTTGTTTTGGAAATGATGGTGGTGATGGTGCTTTAACAGAGAACGATGAAATTTTCTGTTCCTGATCAATTTTCCATTCCTACTATTTAAGATAGTGCAAGTGAACACACCAGCATGCTAAAGTCACCCTGCAGAACACCAAACCTGGCACAGGACTCGAGTGTGTGTGTGCGTTTGTGATTGTAAACACTTTGTGTGTCTCCATTGTCATTCAAGTGATTGATTATCTGGGAAGCTTGGCAGGAGGACAGATTTATCGCTGGGCACCGCATTCCCCTCATCTGTCTCTCTCTCTCTCTCTCTTCCTTTCTGATTGTCTGTCTCTCTCCCCTAGCTACACCTCCACCCCACTCACTCCCCCCCATTTGTGTGTCTAAATGGCTCAGTTTACGTGTGTGTCAGCAGGTGTTTGTGTGCAGCGGTTTGTGTGATGTGTGACCTTGCAGTTGTTTGGTGTGTGTGTGAGCACATTAGCATTCTCCTGATGGAAGTGGACTTTCAGTTATAGCAGCCCAACTCTTTCCTCCTCCATGTGAGCACGACCAAGCTAGGAGTGTGTGTGTGTGTGTGTCTGTCTGTCTGTGTGTGTGTGTGTGTACACAGAAGGGAGCTGCTGCCGTAGCATTTTGCTCTAAACTTGCTGATGCTCACACACACCTCACTGACACACTTTTACACACGCAGAAGTGCACATGCACATACACTCTCAAAGGCATAGTCTCTCTAGCTCTCTTATGATACACGCACACATACTCCCTCGTTGTGCCTTTTTGAAGTATGGAGATAATTTATTCGTGTCATGATGCCTGATTTCCCATCTGCTACTGGGACCCTGAGCAGCTGGAGAGAGAGGAAGCGGGAGGGAGGGAGGGAGGGCTACAAGAGAGGGAAAGGGAGGAGAGGCAGCTGGAGAGGCTCCCAACAGCTGGTAACCAGTTTCCTGTCACAGAAAGCTTACTTGGGAGCAATGAGGAGGAGGTGGAGGAAGAAGGAGAGAGGATTTAGTCTACAGGAGAGCAAGGGGGGGAGGAAAAATGAGGTGTCAGCCGGTTTGTTTACTGAGGTTAGCCCTGCTCAAGGAGGAGGCAGTAGCGTGGAGGAAACCGTAGCAACGGGGAGTCCTGAAGAGAGGGAGGATGTGGCAGCCATGTGCGTGGATGGATGGATGGATGGCTGGATCCCCTCTCCCCCCTCTGCTCTGTAGTCCGCCATTACTGACAAATTCAGCCTCCACCCTGCAGAAAGTGTAACAGTATTGACTGACAGGCTGGCACGGCTGAACCAGCGTTGAAGTAAAACATAAGCAGACATGCTTCATGGCACATGTGCTCAGGCTAATCCACATGTGATGTGATTTAGAGCTGAAACAATCAATTGATTACTCAGTCAGCAGAATTTTTAATCAGCAGTACTCTTCATTATTGATTAATACTTGAAGTCACTATTCAAGTAAAAATGGCAAAAATTCAGATTCCTGCTTCTCCACTTTGAATTCTTGTTTGTTTTCTTGGTCTTTCGTCCGCCGTGTTGCACCACCATGTTTCTATAGCAGGCCACAATGGACAAACCAAACAGTGGCTCTGGAGAGGGCCTTTTGTCATTTTTTTTTTTACGGTACCTGAATACCACCGTTAGAGAGGGGGGAGGGGTGAGGAGGGGAGATATTTAGTTGGTTGCAGCCTGCACCTCACCACTAGATGCCATTAAATCCTACATACTGGTCCTTTAAGTGGGCTATCATAAAGTATATAAAGTTTTTTTTTAAGTCTGATTAAAAGTTGCTTAGTAACTCAGATTAATTGATGCATTTCTCCCCTGTTCCCCAGCATTCCCCCGCGGAGCCGTCAGGCGATGCCTCAATGAAGGTTCCTGAAAGGCCGACTGTTGGTGCTGGTGTACCCAGCCAGCCTGTCAGCACAGAGCAGCCCAGCAACCAGGAGACCAAGCCAAAAAAGAAGAAGAAGAAGAAAGCAAAAGTAGCGGATGGAGAGGAAGAAGAAGGAGGGAAGAAGGCAGTGAGAGGAGGAGCAGCAGAGGATGACTCAAAGTCTGAATTTCCCAGATCAGGAAGTGAAGCAGGTGAACAGGTTACAGGCACAGGAATTGTAGAGGGAAGTTCACCAACGGTGGAGGAGAAGAAAAAGCGGAAAAAGAAACCAAAGGAGAAGGCAGAGGGCAAGGAGCCCAAAGAGCCCAAGACCCCGAAGACACCCAAAACGGCCAAGACCCCCAAAGAGCCCAAGGAGAAGAAAGCCAAGACCTCTACGCCCAAGACCAAGACCCCCAAGAAAACCAGGTAGGAGCAGCATTACTTGCAGTCACTTTGTATGTGTGTGTGTGTGTGTGTGTGTGTGTGTGTGTGTGTGTCTGTGCTCACTGAAGTACCAGTACAGAAGGCCAATTCAACTTGTGTCAGCTGTGAAGTGAAATGAGTAAACCATCTGCATCAGCTGGTGTTAACACTTATTAGTAGTAAGATTTGATACCGTGAGTCCTAAAGACACATTTGGCCCCATTAACCACTAAGTGGAAGTGTGATGTTTTCACTTCCACATGTACAGTACATATATGGAAATGGAAATGAATGAATCAGGAGGTGGCCAGCTCAGATGGATACTAGGACATGGAAAACAACTGAGAAAATATACTGTTTCTCAGTTTCACAGTCCCAGCAATGTGTACAATTTCTTATAAATTCTGCAAGGGGTGAAATCTGCTTGGTACAGTAAAGAAATCTGTTAAGTGTGTCCATTTTAATGTCAGACACACATGTTCGTACGCAACGACAAACACACACACACGCACGCACACTAGGTCCATTACACACGTGGCCAACCAGGGGGAACCGAAGGGGTCACAACCTCTGAGCTGTGAAAGAGATGACTACCACAGACTGTCTGTGTTAGTGTGTGAGATAGTGATCACAGGGTTTAGCCAAGCACAGAGCGTGGATTGCTGAACAGAAGGATCTGAGGATCAATCACACTTTTTTTTTATAGATACTGATTAGCAGGGTTAAAGCTATTGTCAGCTTAGTTTTGCATGTCAGGTGGAAAGTAACATTATTCACCAGCTTCATCAGTCAGCCCCTTGTCTGCTAACCTACTGGAAATGCCAGCGTTTTTTTTAAATGGCTGACGAAATGATTATTACACATAATGATAAAAATTCAAACATGAAATTTGGAGTATCTTTCCCTTCAAATGAGCAGTGGCTGCTTTAGCAAGATCTGAAGTTTTTATGAAAATGCTAAAACAAAGTGTAACATTAGCATAAGTAGGAATGAGGAAGACGTTATTTTTAAGAGTTACTTCTTCTTTTAAAGTTAGTCTTGCTTTAAATGATAAGGCTGCTGTGCTTTTTCTTTTTTTTTTTTTATCAACAAATCTGATGAAAAGACAAAACCCAGCAGTGCTTCTCTCAAGACTTGCCTGACCTGTCTGTGGCACTCAAGCTCAAGCCCATTCATTCTTCATTCTTACTGAAGCCATAAATCTTTGAACACAAATACATAGGTAACTTCACGTGTTCAAGAATGTGGTTGAAAAGGCGAGTAAGTGGACCTTATGTAAAGATTATTTTGTCAAACTGCAATAGACAAAGACTCAAAACAGCAGAACATTAACATTTTAATCAAATGTTACTCAGACAGGAGGAAACAGAGCATTTCTGAGGAACTGTGGGACTGAGTCAAAATAAAGGACCAAACGTTCTGGGGCCACTGATGTGTTTTTAATAGTTCTTGGACAACAGTGACGCTCTATAGCACAGAGATATATGTATATATATAATATATTAGGCTTTGATACACACTCAATACTTTATGATCAGTTTGTTTCTTTTGTTAAACATTCTCTCTTCCATTCAGTGATTTATATATTTAAATTCCTTACTAAGAACATAGCCATACAGATAGACTGATCAGATTTGTTTAGACTTCTTGAGCAGGATATAGACGAGCTTGATCAGACTAATAGGACTTTAATCAGTGTTTGTCGATATCGGCTTTGGTTCACTCTTGTTAACACAGAGCTCCCAGGTCTTATTCCTCACTTCTCTTACTCTTTCTCTCTGGCTTTTCTTTCTTCACTTTTCTGGGAATCACTTGTTAAGTCCCCCTGTTTTCTTAACGTGTACTCTGCAGTCTGTCCTGATTTGGATGCTTTCTCACTTCGTGTCATCAGATCAGAGAGATACTTTGGCAGGAGCAAAGAGAGTTGAGGGCATTTGTGTATGAGGGAGTCAGAGGTGGTTTCATTGTGTAGGTGGAAATTTGATCAGACTGAGGAATGTGTCAGGGACCCCCCCCCAACAGCCCGTAGTCTCTCTCCTCTATCGCTCTATCTCCCTGTCCTAGTCCTCAGTCTCTCTCTCTTCTGTCCTCAGCCCATTTTATCCCAAGGAAAAGGGAGGGCCAAAGCAGCAGGCAGGGGTCAGCGCTGGGGGAGGTGTGTGTGTGTGTGGGGGGGTGCGTGCACGCGTATGCATTCATCAGCCAGTAGAAAAGAGTCAGGGGCGGGGAATGTGGGAGACCTGGAGTGACTGTGAGGCAGTGGGGGGCAGGCCTTTTGTGTTTGTGTGCATGCATGTGTTGGAGGAGGAGTCGTTAGTAATCTTTGTGGCAGAAAATGGCGTCTAATGATAATGAAGGCCATGCCGCTGACCACTCCACAGCCACAAGTGTGTGTGTGTGTGTGTGTGTGTGTGTGTGTGTGTGTGTGTGAGAGAGAGAGAGAGAGAGAGAGAGAGAGAGAGAAGGCAGAGGAAATGTGGGGGTGGGGAAGTTCATTCTTAGCCCCCTGTTTGTGTGGGTGTGTGTATGCGTGTGTGTGTGTGTGTGTGTTGGTAAACTAGCTCTTATCTGTTGTCAGGCTTTCCTCCATCTTGAGTGGCGGCCTGGAGCTCCCAGGTTAATTTAGCATAATAATGGCTGCCGGCCATTCAGTGCTACTCTAAAATGGTGGACTGCTACAATCACCCAACTATCTTCTCCTTTATTCTTTCTTCTCCTTTCCCCTCCCTCCAATCCCACCTCTTCCTGCTGTAGAGGAGTGTATCCTTTCATCTTTTCCCCTCCACCGCACCCTCCCCATCTTCCCTCTTCCTTCTGTCTTTCTGATTTAAGCCAAGGACTGAGGAGTGAGTGTTTCTTTTTTTTTTTTCTCCTGCTGTCCCATGTTGTCTTTTGCACTTAAGCATATTCAATTTCCCTATTTTTGAATGAAGTTTGGTATGGCTCATGAGGTTGAGCTCTTCATTAGTCATGGTTCATTACTGATAGGAAAGTCCCGCAGTCTGTCTGCAGGTCTTTATGTCAAGTCTTAAATTCCAGTACAGAGTTGAATGCTGCCTCTCATTTAAATCAGTGTTTCTGTGGGCTTCTTTTCTTGTGGCAAGACTTCTTTCCCAAACTTAGTTTCAGGTTACTTTTTTTTTGCTTTTCTGTCTTATCAAAACACTCGATTTTAAAATCATTAAAGCTTTAAAATGAACTTTCATAAACTTCCCTCTCAGTGTAGAGGAAACCCTCTGTAAGGGCCCGAGCACATATGTTCCATTGCCTTTTTGGGGGATTTGTGCAAGATTTCCACCAGTGGGTGGAGAAATAAGCCCCAAAGCTTTTCATGTGGCCCATACCACGCTACAGCATATTTCTCTCTGCACTGTATTTGCATCTCTATGAACAAGTAAGCCACCGCAGAGCAGAGTCCTTCCTTTAATTGATGTAAGAAGCATGTTAACCCTTTGAACACAGGCTGATTTTCAGTTTTCACTTCCTTCATTTGCAGTTTGTGGCGTTTTCACCACACATCATGTAATGGTAGCTAAGCATTTTCAAAATAAGTCAAGATGCTCCAAAATACCATTAGTTTGCATGTCTCACACCCGCCCAGAGTTGTGATGAGGCAATATTTGATGTTATAAAGAGCACATTTTTCAATGTTTCCTTCTAAGCTGATGGATGTGTATTCTTGATTGACACTGGGGGTTCTTCTATCACTGGATAGAGTAATTTCCACTGATTCCTGCAGTATGTATCTTGACAAAGTTTTGACGGCGTTAAAGGTTTAAAATCTGGTGAGGTCAGTGGCAAGAATAGTTTGTGTAGGCCCACTTGGTCTTAGTGAAAAAGGCAATAAATGGAAATCCCCGATGACCACCATCCATTGCAGCTGCTAAAGAAGGTGTGCATGTGTGAGGAATTCAGTGAGAATCAGGTGGTGTTTGCCCGTCCGCTCAGCTCACTCCGCTCCTTTGACCTTGCTTTCTCTCCATCTTTCTTTTCCCTACCTCTCTTGGTCACACTCCCTCTTTCTGTCTACCTCTCTGAGGAAGTACGTCTATAAATAACCCAGCTCTCAGCTGCCACACCCTTCCCTGTGTGCGTGCGTGCGTGTGTGTGGGTGGATGGGGGGGTTAGATTTGTTTGCAGTACACATAAAAAAGTCAGACATGCATGCAGACACCTTGCATGTCTGCAGACGTGTGCAAATACAGCACTTCTTCAACACACACAGAAGATGTGTGTGCATGTGCGTGTTGCCTTCTGGCCACTGTTATTGTTTTATGGAGCCATGGGTCTAGTGTGTGTGTGTGTGTGTGTGTGTGTGTGTGTGTGTGTGTGTGTGTGTGTGTGTGTGTATGTGGGGTTCAGTGATATGACTCATCACGGCAGCAGGTGTCCCTTGCACCCCACCCTTCCCCTGTTTTTGGCTTCCTCTTCAGCTTGTCTCTTTCCGTCCCCATATTTCACTGCACTGCTCTGCTTCCTGTCTTTCCTTTAGCCTCCATACCCAGATCTGAATGGAGCATCTCAGCTCCTCTCTCACACACCCAGAGACACACGTGCACAGTGCACCACAGCTGTCCAGCACGTGTGAATGCAAAGCTATATGCCCAAGCGTGAATCAGAGACACCGGGGAGGGAGAGGGTGGAGCTTGTGTACACCTGGACAGAACTAGCCTTACATGGTAGACGTCTGATGTCATGCGTGCAGCATCGATCTAAGACCTTCACTTTTTGGTGACACGTTTTATCAGAATTTTCTAGCAAAACGCTGACATCAGTAATCACCTTATTTTCTACTGGACTTGAAATGTTTTTATTGAGGTGGTGGCTGAGCAGCGGTCTGTTTGAAATGGCAAAATTCACTTTGTTCCTTTAATTATATCCTTGTTTGCTAATTTTTTTTTTGTTCTCACAGCTCAACATATAACAGCACAACAGTATACATAAAATACCAATGACCCTGAGATATATTAAATACAATTTGCTTCATGTCCTGTATGTAATTTTAAAGTCTCTGGACATTTGAAAAGTTTGGATATTTTCATATAGTCAGCCTCAAAATCACTAACAGTGACATATATTTCATTGTGAATGGGTACCCCAAAAAAAGTAAAAATACTGGTGTACTACATAGCAAAGCAAGCTAGTCAGCGAGCTTATTTAGGCCAGTGTAAAAAAGCAGCATAAGTCGGTAACATGAAGCAGATCCTAGGTAGTTATTCAGATATTTAGAGGTACCATCCTCACTGCTCTCAGATATGACTGACATCGGTGTTTGTCAGTGTAGCCGTCAAGAGGTGGAGGAAATGAAAAAGCAGAAATCAAGATGTTTACAGCAACTTACAATATAACTCATCAACATTTAGACATTTTTTTTTTCAAGACTTCCAAGGTGTGTTTGGTTTTTATTAAGATACCAGTGGACTCTGGATTAGAGTGTAGGGGAAGTGGAGTGAGACTGTGTTTTATGTTGCAGATGAACAGTGAGGCTGAGTGGTGATAAGATTTGTATTCACAGCAAACGTTTATTTGTTCAAACAACTAAAGCATACTGGGAGAACTGAAGGAAAGGTGGATCGCTGGAGAGGAGAGTTGTGGAGTTGAGATGAGAAAAAGAGTAAAGAGATGGACTGAGCACAAAGAGTTGGAGGGTTGAGAAGAGAAGTGAGGCCATGAAGAAGCCAGGAGGAAGAGAGGGCAGAAGGCAGCCAAGTGGAGAAGTGTGTGTGCATGCATGTGTGTGTGGCCAGATGGCTCCAGCGTGTGGCGACCAGCCAGAGGAACAGGTGCAGGTCACATGACCAGCCGTTACCACGGAGATCGTGATTGCTCTTGGCGTGAGGATGAAAGGAGAAGGGCCCCAGGGACACAGAGGGGGCGAGAGACGAGAGAGGGAGTGAGGCACAGAACAGGAGAGAGGATGAGCGACATAGGCTCAGAGAAGGAGAGAGAGATATCCAGGCACACAGTACTGCAGAGGGCAAGACTGGAGTAAAGGCAACACACACACACTCGCACTAGAAAAGACACACAACTCTTTTATTGTAAGTTGGTGGAGCAAATTGTTATCTCCTCATAGTCTAAATGTCTAATTTGCATGTTAGTATTTTAAAAACAATATTTTTGTACAGTGCAGTTGGGTTTCGATAGCTTGTCCTATTGTGGATCTGGTTCCAGGTTTGCCAAATACCCGGATTCTCTAAGCTCCAGTGCTAACGAATCTCTTAGAAAACCTTTCATCTCTCGATTGTTTTTGCCCGGTGAAGGGACAAACATTACTGGTGGAGTATACCAGATGCTGTAAATTACCGTTAATACCACAGTAACTTTCGAAGGTTACCTTACTGTTAATCTGGTTAATGTGCTCCCCGCAAGCCGGTGTTTATACTTGGCAAAGATTGTAAAACAAACATCACTGGCTCGTGTAGTACCTCACTCGCTGGTGACACACAATGTAGGGCTTCCTATAACTTCAACTGAGGCTCTGGTGCAGGATTTTTGTTCACCGTATTTCACAAATCCAATTTTTGAGATATGTCATAAAAAAAGGTGAAAGCTTGGTGGACAACATGATTTTCATGATGAAAGGGATGTGCACCTGACACAGCAGAAGCTGGGCAGTGACCCACCTCCTGAGCGATGTCAACATTTAATTCCAGGAGCTCGTCCCCAAATGGGCGGAGATCATTGGAAATAAAAGCAGAACCTTTGACAATGGCTAGTCCCACCGGTGAAAAGGGACTTATGTATATGATCATGAGTAGAACTGAGTGTTTTTGCAGTCCAACTAGATCAAGTCAAAACTCAAAAATAAGAAGTGCACAAGTTTGTAGCCGGTATGATTTGTATTTGATCAGCGTTTTGTCTTATTTTCAGGTTGTAGCTGCAGGTTTAGTTTCTTGTAAATGTTGAAAACTAAACCCAAATGGATTATTGAGTGGATTCGAAAGGATTCGGACTCCATACTGGATGTGGTTGTCGTGTTAGCATGCCGTCAAACCCAGTCCCTGTACGCTGCTATTTGAAGATCAACATTTTGTGAACTGTTTCTTACCAGTCATGGCAGAAAAGTAACTGAGTACTAGGAGTGTGTGTGTGTGTGTGTGTGTGAGAGAGACACGGAGGAGGGGTGTTGTGTGTCCTCTCACCTTCCTCTATGGTGTGTATGCACACACATTTACAGATAGAGCCAGCTCCTCTTTCTTTCCATGCCAGAGATTAGAGCAGGCCCGGGGGCCTCTCAGCCCATCCCCCCTCCTCTCTCTGGGGCCTCTCCCTCTCTCCCTTTCTGTCCCTCTCTCTGTTTGTCTGCCTCTCTCTCTCTCTCTCTCTCTCTCTCTCTCTCTCTCTCTCTCTCTCTCTCTCTCTCTCTCTCATTCACTCCCTCTCTCTCTCTCTCTCTGGGCCCCCCTCGCTCTTCCCCTCTGTATCTCTCTATCTTGCTCCCTCCGCCTCCTCGCAGTCTTTCATCATATTAACCCCCTGTGTGCCAGAGCCTGAGGCACACTAATGATTTCTAAATGGGTAAATCAAACATGGCGACCACCCTGGGACAGACAGGCGCACACACGCACGCACGCACATACACACACACACACACACACACACACAAATTCCTTATAGTCTGTCTGTCTTGTGGTGGTTTTTTTTTTCTATATAGAACAGTATAAAGTTTTTTTTCTTTTTCCTTGCAGCAGCAAGAAGGTTGAGTCGGAGGTCGGGGCTAGCACCACAAAGAAGGATTCCAAGAGGAAGAGGGAGTCGTCAGTCAGCGACGATGTGGAGGTGAAGTCTCCGCCTCCATCGCCTCCTGAAGATGAGGATGATGACGGTGTACAGGTACAGGACACACACGTGGAAAAGTACCCAGTAGTTTTGGAGAGTCGATCTGACTTTCAGGCAACACACACCTCCAGAAAGTGTACAAAGTGATGGCTAATATTGCACTGCATCGGGAAGCCCAGTGAAAAAGGCAGCTATAAAACCTCTGCAGATCCCTCAGAGTCACAACCTGTAAAGACAGTAGGCACTGAGGCAGTAGGTGTCTACTGTTTTTGTTTTTTTATTCTTCAGTTGGTGCATACTTTTTTTTTTTTTTTTTTTTTGACAACATTTTGCATTTCACATACAGTTTAAAATGTTTTTCCCCTCTAGGTTTACAGCAATCCCAAGTGTATCTGTGAAAATGTATACTTTTTAAGTGCTGGTTTGGTATAGAACGTGCTATTTGGAGGAACAAGCATGAACAGCTCCACTCTATCCCTCCTCAGTCAGATTCAGCTATTAGCTGCATAAAAGAGTCTTGATACAGCCCTGTAGTTTCCTATTTCCATCATTGATTGAATATGTTGTCATATACAATATGATGTTTTTGTTGAGCGTGTCTACCTTTTTGGAGATGTATGTTTGTTCGCTTCATATTTTGTAATTTTCTAATGAAGCGAGAGGGGCACGTAAGAGCTAATCTGGGAATCTTTGGAAGCGCCACAAAACTCTAGCTGATGACCACGATGTTGACACCTTTGCATCTCTCCCCTCCTGCATCAGAAGCGTCGTTCCAGCCGCCAGGTGAAGAGGAAGAGGTACACTGAGGATCTGGAGTTTAGAATTTCAGAGGACGATGACAGTGGAGATGACTCACCAGCACCGAAATCCCCATCTTCATCCTCCCAACAGCAGGTGCAGCTCGGTTTCCCTTTGTTGGTTTAGAGTTACAGGCCAAAAATCTGGTGTTAAAAATCTTAAAGTTTGTTCCTAACTTAGAAGGGAGTGGGTGTAAACACCTGTAGAAGGCTGGCGATGTGAAACAGGACTTTAGTTATCCTGTGCATTTGCAGGATGTGGCTGAAGCGGAGGGGCCCATTGTGGAGAAGATCATGGGCTTGCGCACCACCAAAAAACAGGTGAGTTACCCAGAGGGAGAACAAACACAAACACAGCACACAGACACGCTCACATAGGTTAAATGGTTCACAGAAGATCTTGCCAAAGGACGGCAGTTGAAAATTAGCCAGCTGGCTAACACCTATGCATTTACAGAAATGTTGATTAATGTCTGTTGTGCTTATAAATAAGTTTATAAAAAAAAAAAAGAAAGAAAGGGCAGAGAGACACCCTGGCCAGAGTCATGGTTTATGTCATTTGATTAGCCGCCGCACCACAGCTGGCCTAAGCAGATTACGCACACACAGACACACACACACACAGCTCAGACAGCATGTATTCACTTGGAAACAAGACTTCTTGTATTTCAGTGCTTGGAGCTCTGAGTGTGCAAGAGGGTGTGTGCATCTGATTGACTGCGTGTGTGTGTGTGTGTGTGTGTGTGTGTGTGTGTGTGTGTGTGTGTGTGTGTGTGTGTGTGTGTGTGTGTGTGTGTGTGTGTGTGTGTGTGAGTGAATACTCTGCTTTGTTTTAGATGGCTTGTCTAAAGAAAGCTCATCCCTCAGCCAACACATGCATGCACATACAGTCACCAGCCAACTTTCCTTTGCTAGCCAGCTGCCAATGGGTTACCCCTCCCACACACACATACACATACACACACACACACATTCTCACAGCTCCATTCAGAGTTGACCCAGGGCTTGGCGCACAGCCAAAACCACAACTCTAGCTACACCAGACTCCAGGCTAGCATTTCCTCAGGCAGGGTGTGTGTGTGTGTGTGATTGATGATTCATGGCATTACAGTAGTAGTAGCATGGTGGAAGTGTGTGTATGTGTGTGTGTTACAGTAGTGATGGTGAATGGAAGTGGACGGCTGCACTTGAAAAAGCTGCTGTTGTGGTATTTCCCCTTTTGAACACACAATGTATGTATGGAAACAAGTAAATATGTTAGTCATACACAGAACTGCTTTAAGTAATTTAACAAATTACATTTTTTTAGGGGGTGGGGCGACATTTTCTAACTTCTTCTCCAAGTTTAATTCACACTTGGACGTTGATGCAAAACTGCAGATAGCTGCGATAGTGACGAGATATGAATGAACCAATGTTTTGTCTCAGTGAGAGAATGTCAAGCAAAGTGAGATATAGTGATGACTGACATGCCAGTGTGAAACTGGTCTGCAGGCTCCTTCTGCGCCACTTCAACCACATGTTGTATAATAATGATGATCCACTTCTGCTCTTGTGCACTTGCTGTATTTGCACTGATTTATAAACCTTTTTTCCCGTTTCAGCTGGAATTGGAGGAGGAAGTGGAGGTGGAGGAGTTCTATGTCAAGTTCAAGGGCTTGTGAGTAGCACACTAGTTTTTTTTTTTTCTTTTCAGCTCTTTTGTCTTCCACAGCAGGGCTCCCTCTTTTTTTAAAATCCTTTTTTCAACGCACGCACCAGGATCTCCATAGGTCCATAAGTGTGAAAGGCTCAGTATATTCAGCCAGAAAACCTCAGTAACTTTGCTTTGCCAAGTTACACACCTAGTTATACACCTAGACGCCTATAGGAAGATCGCTTGCTCCGTGGGTATTGCTGACCAAGTTGCTGTCGCAGGTTGATTCCTCTCACTCTCTCAGAAACATTCTCTGTGACACTTAGCACTTTTCAGGCTGTCTTTTTGAGCTCTTCGTCTCTGACAGCTGTAATTCTTGGCTGTTTGACAGATTTTCTCCCTTGTTTATGTCTGCAGTAACGACGTCGGGAGATGCTATGAACTCGTTTTCAGTCATCATGAATTTATTTCCTCCGTGGCAGCAAAACCCGTTATACCACCCTTCAGAAACTCCTGCAGGTTAAACTGGGCTAACGAACCACTTTTAGGGCGGACTAACTCTGAAAGACTCACTATAGACGGACTTAAACACTCGCTAGCCTAGCAACATTAAGGCTACAAACAAGCCATAAGACAGCACTGTGTAAAACATCGTATTACACTTGTACTCTCTCCATTCAAAAAGATGGAATCAACATAAAATTGTCTCCCACTTAAGATGACTCCCACTTTTTCAAATCCGGTTTTCAGAAAATATATCAATCTTATATTCAGACCAGTACGGTATCCTCTCTCTCTCTCTCTCCAGTGTGGTGAGAACTTTCAGCATATTTCTTTCCATTCATTTGACTTAGGCACTGTGCCTAAGGTTTAGAATGGTAGGGTATAACACACTTCATAGATTACTGATATACTAGTCTGTAGTTGTTCATTCAGCATCCATTTCCCATCCACCACTCTTTGAAAACCAACAAAAGAGCAGCAAGTCTTTTGTTGAATTTGCTGTAAGCACGACTGTACTTTCCTATTTTCATGTGAGTGGAATCACTTAGTCTGGTTATGTCCCTTGTGTCTCAGTTCGTACCTCCACTGTCGCTGGGCAGACCTAGGGGAGCTTGAGAAGGACAAGAGGATACACCAGAAGGTCAAGAGGTTTAAGGCCAAGCAACAACTCAACAACTTCATAACTGAGGTAAGACCAGAGCTCTATAGTCCTGTAAATAATGGCACATGGAAAAAAATAAACATGTTAAATGGGGATAACAAAATTTTAGACAAATTGAAAACCTTAGTCATGGATGAAGGGTAGAACACGTGAAAGCTCCAGGTCCGGGTGAACGCTGGTTTGCCTCTGATTGGGGTTTTTCATCAGCTATCTCCAAAAACTGTCAGTGAGTGGAAAAACAGGACTAAAATCATGTAGTGTGAGCTTAGCACAACACATGCTGTAATCCAACCCATTGTAAAACCGTCTCCCTGTCTAACAGTAAAACTTTACTTGCTTTCCCTCCAGATGGATGATGAGCCTTTTAACCCCGACTACGTGGAGGTGGATCGTGTCCTGGACGTTTCAGAGAGCACAGATGAAAATGGAGAGGTGCTTTGATCTCTTCTTGTCGTCTTTCATTGGTTTGAGCCTCCTTCTCTTCTCTCACTCTCTACACGCTCACCAAACCTTGCTCCTGTTTGTGTGCAGACGGTGACTTTATATTTGGTGAAATGGTGCAGTCTGCCTTACGAAGACTCCACCTGGGAGCTGAAGGCCGACATCGACCAGTCTAAGATAGAGGAATATGAACGCATCGCAGCACGCACACCCAACACTAAGAGAGTGGTAAGTAGCTCTGCGTTTGTGTGTGTGTGTCTCTCTCTCTCTCTCGATAGACACTCTTTGGGTGCTATCTATATCCCAGTCTCCTCCCAGTAGGCGTGCGCCTGTGTGTGTTTGTGTGTGTTGGCCTACTGCCTGCTCCTTCCTCCTGCAGATTTACAGCTCCCTTAATGCTCTCCACAGGGCCACGTTCTTGTGGTCTTACACATTCACACACACGCCCTGCTCCTGTGGCCAGTCCAAACCACTAACAGTGTGTTTAATGCTGAACAGAAGCAGCCGACTGGCTGTGGTCTTTCCCTCCATCACTCCTTTCTTTCCCTGTGTCCATCTATTTAACTACTGCCTACTGTTTCTCCTTAAGGACCATGTTTGAAATGCTCCATCTTACAGTGGCAGTATTTTGAGGCAGCTATATTTTTAGCTGCACTAACAGTGTGGCTCAGGGAATGGCTGGTTGGAAGCAGAAAAAAATATATAATGACTTTTGGACTGTTTGTGGTGGACATTCATCTTCCTCAGAGGATACACCCTTGGAAAGATCACCATCTCTGCACTAATGATTTGAAAGGGATTAACAAACCTCAGTGTCATTTAATAACCCAAATAATTTCTGCGTCTAGGATCGGCCTCCTGCAGCCGACTGGAAAAAGCTGGAGGGCTCCAGAGAATACAGGAACGGCAACACACTCAGGGAATACCAGCTAGAAGGCCTCAACTGGCTGACCTTCAACTGGTACAACTCGTAAGTCACCATTAACTTTATTTGGTTAGAATTAGCCCCAAACTTGACCCCGTAGCATAGGGCTCTTAGGTTTTCCCATTGCTGCCGTCCATGCTTTATACATATACTCGTATCATAGGAGTCTATAGACAAACATCTTCACTCAGCAGCACAAATGGGAGATTGAACTTAAGTCAGAGTACATATGATTCTTGTTGCCTGTTGTGTGTATGTTTTTTGTCTCTGAGGGTGTATGCTAGCCACAGACTTTCTGGAATATCATGGAAATATCAACGATGCATTCCGGGACTGAAAAAAAAATTAAGAAATTAAATCAAATCTCTCCAGATTGCAAATGGGAGATTTTTTCCAGCAGTCTAGCACCAAGTATTTTCCAAATTGTCTCACACATTTTTTTACATTAGATCACTGGAGTGGAAAAACAGACTCTCCCCTCTGGAAAAAGCAGCATTAATAAACCAGGAGGGGAAATCTTTTAGGTCATGGAAGCGCATTGACTTCATGTAAAAGTCATGGGATTTTACAGCAGGGCCACAATGGGAGTCGTCTTTGGTAACGGGCAAGTAGGAGGCGTTGGGGTCCTGACCGGTTTAGAGAAAATGAAATCCAAATAATATGAAAAACAGATCCTATATCAGCCCATGTGTTCTCCAGCCTCTCACCCTGTGCACACCTTTTGTCCTCCACAGACGCAACTGTATCTTGGCTGATGAGATGGGTCTAGGGAAGACCATCCAGTCCATTACGTTCCTCTATGAGATTTACATGAAGGGCATTGAGGGGCCGTTCCTGGTTATCGCCCCGCTCTCCACCATCCCCAACTGGGAGCGAGAGTTCAGGACCTGGACCGAGCTCAACGCGGTGGTCTACCATGGCAGCCAGGCCAGCCGCAAGACCATCCAGGCTTACGAAATGTACTATAGAGAATCACAGGTAAACAGAATGAGACAGAACTACTTAATTCTTCTTATAAAATATACGTTTCTGGGATGATATTTACTGCTGTTGGTTAAGAACAGAGCTGTGTTTACTGTGTAAATGAAGAGATGAATATGAAGCCTAACATTATGATGACATTAATCAATTTGTGCCTTTTAACTGTGCAAACCTGCATTAGGTTTAGAGTAAGGTTCTTCCAAACAGATACCCTAAGCTAACTGTGAAGTGCAGTTTTGATGATGAGCAGAGTTGATTCAGTCACACAGAATCGTATTTGATTTGATAGATTTATTTATACACACGCGGGTTCACGATGAGTCAGTCAGGATGAGTTTTACAGGAAGAAAAGAGAGAGGAATTTGAAATAAAACTACTCAAATCAACACATTTTTAGTGTGTAACAAGAGACAAATAAAATATTAACACAGAGACACAAGATTAGAACTTGGAAGGAGTTTGAAAAGAGTTAAACTGGTGTGTGGCTGAATAAGACATAAAATATTAATTTTTCAAATGACAAAACATAGCATAGCCATTTGTTTAAAAAAAAAAAAAACCTACTGGAAGCACTTATAGACACTGCATTAGCTTGGCGTAGAAAGAGCATAGCTGTATGGGCTGTCTGGTCTGATTTAGCTCCATCAACAGTACTGATGTGCATGTTTTCTTAACTGTTTCAAGAGTTTTCCAACGTGAGTATGACTTAGCTAGACTTTCTCGATTCACACTTCTATAAATTAAGTGTAATTTGCTGTTAACAAAACTCTCAGGTAAATGTTAGCTCAACCTAAACTGTACCAACTCCAGCTACAAAGCGTACACTGGAAAGAGGTTAGAAACTAAACAGAATCTTGACTGTTGTCACTAAAAAGGATCACACTTGCTGTACATCCACAGCAGCTCTGTATGAGAGATTGACTCGGAGATGCTCTTGTGTGAGACAGTCAGCAGATGAACTCCACCTCAGTCAGGGGAAATCTGCCACCAGCTGGGGGCGGACACTGCTCCTCAGCTGTATAAGCTCTTTACAGTCCTCTAGCTGTAAAGCAATATACTATAAGCTCTTACTGAACAGTGCTACGAACATCTCTCAGACTAACCTTCACCACATTGAGCCTGTGAAGTAAATAAGCTGTAGTAGCTGTGTCCTTGCTAGCTGCTTGTTCCTAATCCAGGCTGAGGCACTCCTCAAGGTCACAATGGAGGATCTTCAGTGTTTTCTGCTGTCCTGTCTGCTTCACTACGTGCTGCATGGACATGCAACAGAAACACAGGACTATTTGCTGGCTTATCATTTTTCATAAGATAAGGAGGGTGTTTTGAAGTGAATCCAGGTTTAAATACAAGAAACAAACACAATGCTTCTTGGAGTATATAGAAAAATACAGTGAAACTATACCATAGTTAACTACAGATGGTAGGACTGCCACAAGTCAATGCCAACTTTATCCTAAGCCTCCATTTCTGAGCCTTTCTCGGCTTTTCCTCTCAACTTCATGGAGCTGCTGTGACCCAGTTTTTTTTTTGTTTTTTTTTAAGCTAAAAGTGAAAACAGTTTCCCTCTCATACGCACAGGGTAAGATAATAAAGGAGTTACAACCAAAGACATTTTAGATTCTTCTTACTGACCTTCATTCTTTCTTTCTTTCTTTCTGCCTTCCTCCTTGCAGGGTAAGATAATAAAGGGAGTGTATCGGTTTCATGCGGTGATAACGACCTTTGAGATGATTCTGGCTGACTGTCCAGAGCTCCGCAGCATCCCATGGCGCTGTGTGGTGATAGACGAAGCCCACCGCCTCAAAAACCGAAACTGCAAACTACTGGAAGGGCTCAAAATGATGGACATGGTGAGTGGTGGTTTCTTTTGTTTTTTTTGTTTTTGTTTGTTTTGTTTCTCACACAGTGGTGGCTATGGCAAGAGGAATAAAAGAGTTAGGAAGCAGTGTGTGTTTACAGTTTCTTGGCACCCTGGTAGGTTGAAATTTGAGAGCTCTTAGTATCAGTTAAAATTGGAGAAATTAGCCCAGTACCTTTGCCATGGCAATATTATCCCCCTCTCATCCTCTGCATGGGTTAAAATCTTGTAGACATCCTGCTTTCAATTTTAGAAACTCTAAATATGTATTTCCTGTCTCTGCTTTCTCCTCCAGGAGCACAAAGTTCTGTTGACAGGAACTCCCCTCCAGAACACTGTGGAGGAGCTTTTCAGCTTACTCAACTTCCTGGAGCCCGAGAGATTCCCGTCTGAACAGACTTTCATGACTGAATTTGGAGACCTCAAGACTGAAGAACAGGTACATAGACAGCTCACTTTTTCATCTTTGCACGCGTCCTAAATTCTCATTCAAGTGAAGAGTTAACATTTTCTCTGTGTGTTTCAGGTTCAGAAATTGCAAGGCATTCTGAAGCCCATGATGCTGAGAAGACTGAAGGAGGATGTAGAGAAGAACCTGGCCCCTAAGGAGGAGACCATCATTGAGGTAGGACAGCTGTTTCATCATAGATGTCTCAGAGCTCAAGGCTGGCGTCAGAGGTTTTTCACCTATACTGGTGATGCTCTCCGTTCAGCTGTCAAAGATAAAACTTCACTAAACCCGTTAGAATTTGAGCAGCAAGTGTTTGAGATGATTAGAGTCATATCTCCAGACATAACAAATTAACTGATCAACTGTTGTTGTTGTTATTGTTGTTGTCAGGTGGAGCTGACCAACATCCAGAAGAAATACTATCGGGCCATTCTGGAGAAGAACTTCTCCTTTCTGTCCAAAGGAGGTGCAGGAGGAGGTGGCGGTGGAGGATCCAGCGTCCCCAACCTCCTCAACACCATGATGGAGCTGAGGAAATGCTGCAACCACCCCTACCTCATTAATGGTACACAAACACTCTCCAGTATGAAGTGCTCAATAAACCAATTGTTATTTTTTTCCCACTGATTTGTAACTGTTGTTTTCTGTTGCCTAGGAGCGGAAGAGAAGATTGTGGAGGAGTTCAGGGACTCCCACGGAGGCGGGGCAGATATGCCAGACATGGCTCTCCAGGCCATGATCCAGGCTGCCGGCAAGCTGGTGCTCATTGACAAGCTGCTGCCCAAACTGAAGGCCGGTGGACACAGAGTCCTGGTGTTCAGTCAGATGGTTCGCTGTCTGGACATCCTGGAGGACTACCTCATCCAGAGACGGTAAGAATCGAGACAAATTAGCATTTTCTTAATAAGTGCAAAGGTTAATAAGATGATAATGATCACTACAGTATAGGGATATTCTGATTAAGGCTTTTTGGTCCCAGTCCCAATCTGAGCTCTTTAATATTTGATGTCTGCTGATACTAAATCTGATCTGATACTTGAATTTGTCTAAAAGGCTCAGCTGCCCAGTGCACACTCAAGCTGCAATCTCCAAATGAGATAAGATAGAGGTTAATTCACCCCAAAACAATTTTTTTTTTGTGCCAAAGATTCTCAGAACAGTAGAAATAAATGTATACATTGCAGCAGAAGAAATACTCTTCTGATTAAATATGTATCTGACACTTTGAAGTAACAGGTGCAGCATACTAAATTTGGCTTACTTTATTTTTCATGAGCTACTTGATCCAAATACTGCTGGTTCAAAACTATAAAGCTGATCATCGTAAATAATTGATCTAATAGGAATGAAAGTTTAACTGGGAGAATGTGATTTCTGAAATGAAAGTGTCACCATCCACTAGAGAGATGCATCACTCTGTTAGAGTTGTTGGGACTACAAAAAAAAGCAGCTTCATATTAAGCCTCCATCACAGAGCTTTTTCTCGGCTTTTCCCCATCAAAAGCACAGCTGTCACACCACAGTGTTATGCAGTGGTGTGACAGAGAACGAGACCAGGTGCAGAGACCACTTTAACCAGATAACAAATTGAATTTCAGACTGTTATCAAGTTAGTCATAGAATTAACATTAGTCAGCGACAGCTGATATGTCTGTCTACTGCCCGTGTTTGTCTTTGTAACTGGTGAAAGTGACGGTCAGTGACTAAAAATGAGAAGCTGCTATCTAAACATTATTATTGTGCCCTTCTACTCGTAGCTAATATGAAAGTGAAAGGAGAGAGATATTTGATGGATAATGTGTTGGTGTCACCTAGGTTTCAGAAGTTAGTTTCGCTTGATCTTTAAACATTTTGATTTGCACCCACACATACAGTGAGATGCTCTTTAACAGCTGAGGCTGACAAACCATAGCAGTATACAGTAAAGATCTGATTTTGACTTGGTTTGTCTGATATTGGTCAATGTCAGTCCATAAAATATGGTTGGATTGGCCCCAGAATGCATCTTTACAATCTGCTTGGAACAACTTCACTACAGTGTTGACATTTACGGTGAACTGTGCCAGTGTGACAGTAATTCACACCTAAGCTTCAATTCTGTGCCCAGATACCCCTATGAGCGTATAGATGGCCGAGTTCGTGGTAACCTGCGGCAGGCAGCCATCGACCGGTTCTCTAGACCGGATTCGGACCGTTTTGTCTTCCTGCTGTGTACGAGAGCCGGAGGACTGGGCATTAACCTGACTGCAGCAGATACCTGCATCATCTTTGACTCAGACTGGAACCCTCAGAACGACCTGCAGGTACAAACCACACGATGCTTCACCTGCAGTTTTTTTTGTGGTTGTAGTGCAGATTTCACACTAACTGCTGGATGTAATGACCACCAGCTGCTTTTAGATCAATCGTTTTAGATCTCTTGTGGAATGAACAGAAAAATAAGTAAAGTAGCGCGTGTCTGTGTAGAACAATGTTTCTGAATCTCCAAATCTGTCCTCCCATCAGGCCCAGGCCAGGTGTCACCGAATCGGCCAGTCAAAGGCGGTGAAGATCTACCGTCTGATCACCAGGAACAGCTATGAGAGGGAGATGTTCGACAAGGCCAGTCTGAAGCTGGGTCTCGACAAAGCCGTGCTGCAGAGCATGAGCGGCCGGGAAAATGCCAACAGTGGGGTAAGACTCCTCACACGTGCACACACACCATGTGTTAGGAGGCAGTTCCATATTCTGAACACTCAGTGTTTTCAGACCCCTCTCTGGGTACTTACTCTGATTCTTTTGAAATCACAAAATATTTGCATGGAAGTAAATGTTTTCCTCTGTGGTCCAGGTCCAGCAGTTGTCCAAGAAGGAGATCGAGGACCTGCTGAGGAAGGGAGCGTACGGAGCTCTGATGGACGAGGAAGACGAGGGCTCAAAGTTCTGTGAGGAAGACATCGACCAGATCCTCCAGAGACGAACCCACACCATCACCATAGAGTCTGAAGGAAAGGGCTCTACATTTGCTAAGGTGAAAACTTCACTCAGCCTAAAAACTGTGGCAAACACACACACTTTGTTCACTCTATATGTAAAGCGTGTGATGTGTCAAAAATAATGATTACTTGGCGTTGACTAACATGTTGTCCCCTCTCTGCAGGCCAGTTTTGTTGCAACCGGTAACCGAACAGACATTTCTCTTGAAGATCCAGACTTCTGGCAGAAATGGGCCAAGAAGGCTGAGCTGGACCTGGATGCCATCAATGGAAGGGTAATACAGACACACACATGCACACACACACACACACACATAGACTACAACTGCAACTGTACATGCATACACGCCTGTACACACGTGTACACGTGCAATGTAAAAACCCCTCCTGTAACACAGACATGATGAGAGAGAACAATCAGACCATGCATCCAAATACCTTGGTGCATACGGAGTCTTGCACAGACACACACGGTGGTGTTCCCCTCAGTGAAAGGAGACGAGCAGTGGGAATTTGTTAGAGAGAGAGAGAGAGGCAGAGAGAGAGAGAGAGAGAGAGAGAGAGAGAGAGAGAGAGATGGAGCAGGAGGGAAGCAGAGAGATTAATATTGACAGTTGAGAATCTCCTCTCTTCCTTAATTACCCATGTTTCCCTGCTCTTGTGTGTGTGTGTGTGTGTGTGTTTGAGAGAGAGAGAGAGAGAGAGAGAGAGAGAGAGAGAGAGAGAGAGAGAGAGAGAGAGAGAGAGAGTAAGCTGCTTAGCTCCACTTAACAGAGCACAGATGCTTGGAGGGTACTGAGATATCACTTAGGCAAGTGCTCAAACACACACACTCACACATGCTCAAACACACATACACACACCTACATGCTCAAACACACATACGTGCACACACAAGCTCAGTCGCATTCTTACGCGCACACACATCAAGTGTTTTTCTTACGGACATCTTTACATTCTTCCTTTCCTTCCCTCCCTCTATTTGCTCACTTGTTCTCATTATTTGTGTATCTGTCCCTCCTGATTTCTTCATCTCTCTGCTGCCTCTCTTGTGGAAGGCCCTCCACTGACACACTTACTCCAGCCCTGTGAGCATGAATACAGGCCGCTCCCCTGGGATTTCTTGTTGTGTGATGTTAAAATGGAAATGACTGCAGTGCTCCGTGATAATTGTGGAACTAACTACTGCCCTGTTTGCACATATTAATGGGACTGTAAGGGGGAGGGAAAAAAAAAAAATCAAATTAATTGAACAAAAATGTAATTCATTAGACAACATAATTAATGTCAGTTTACGTTTGAGCTGGGCAGCAATTTTCTCAGCATCGGGAATGAAACATGAGGCCAAATATCCAATTAATCAGATTTGGTACAGAAGATGTCATGTATTCACAGGGTTCACAGAGTAGTCAAGAGTATGCAAGAATTTACAAATAGGCCGCATTAGAGGAATAAAGCAGAGGGTGCTTTGCATATTGTTACTGGTGGATTTCAAGCCATCTGTAATTGAAACAAGCTTCTTGGAAAAGAGCATTAAAAAGAGCACATCAGAATCAAGGCCATTAAACGGACTAAACGTTTTCATTGCATTTGTCTCCAGAACACACTGGTGATTGACACACCAAGGGTGAGGAAGCAGACGCGGCACTACAGCAGCGTCAAAGAGGAAGAGATGCTGGAGTTCTCAGAGCTGGAGAGCGACGAGGATGAGCCGAGCAAACCCTCGACCAAACCACGACGACCCCAAGACAAAGCCCAGGGCTACCCCCGATCTGAGTGCTTCAGAGTGGAGAAGAACCTGCTGGTCTTTGGGTCTGTCACATTATTCATATTCACTACTCAGAAACCAGATGAAAAACAATGTCTGCTGATTAATATGTAAAATGACTATAATTAAAGTGTGCAAGTCAGTCTGTTAGCTGTAGAGGAGGTTACAGGCAATGGAGAAAAAATGTCATTTGTGTTAAATACATGAATGGTTAAGTTAATTAAATACTTTTTAATTAGTGCCCAGTTTACGGTTTATCTGAAGGAATAGTCTGGCGGTGTGAGAAATACTGGTATTAGCTGTCATGCTGAGAGTTGGGTGAGAACATGGATACCACTCATATTTGTATGCTAAAATATTTATAGAAGCTACAGCCATGAGAAGGTTAGCTTTGCTTTGCACAAAGACCGGAAACACCTGCCTTTGTCCCAACAAAACAAAATCACTAAACCAACCAGCTCCTCTGAAGTTGACTAGTAAACATGTTGACTAGTAAACACCCATAAACAGAGCTTTATGGGTGCTGGTAGGCGGATTTTGTGACCTTTGGAACGAGCCAGGCTAGCTGTTTCCAGTCTTTATTCTAAGCTAAGGTAATTGGCTGCTGGCTGCAGCTTCATATTTCATTCATGAGTGGTATCCATCTTCTCATCTAACTCTGGGCAAGAAGCAAATACGCATATTTCCCAAAAGTGTGGAACTGTTCTTTTTAAAACATACAGCAATGAAGAAAAGATCAAAGACATCTGAGAATAATACAAATGGAATTAAACCTGCATACATCTGATCATTTGTTTTACAAATACAATAGGGAGCAGGTATGAATAGTAAAAGTCCAACATAAAAGGATTGTGGTTAAAAAAAACAAAAAACCATCAGTTAAACAGACAACTCAGTAGAAAGGGTGAAGAAGACATAGTTTAGGTTGTGGTGGATGTGGCGTCGTGTTGGGTGGAGTTCATCACTCAGCTAATGTGTGCGTTTGTGCGTAAAAGAGCACGAGTTAACAGATGCAGACCTGCACATGGAGTGATTTAGTAGACAGAAATCTTTTCTCTCAAGGCCATCAACACACACACAGCCAATAATCAGTGCTGCCTGTAGACACAGTCATGCACACACGGACCCTTACATACAGCAGGCACGCTTACTCCAGTGCACACAGTGACCTTGGAGAGTTTTAATCTCACATTCAGACAGCTGACTAATGTTAAGCCTGTCATGCTTTTTAATACTGGACAAATGCTTGTCCAGTATGCATTTATTTGCATTTACTGAGATCTACTGAACAATATTCCATTAACTCTTTAAGTTTCTGTTAATCTGTGCAGTGACAGAGATGCATCATAACTCAGACTTCTCCTTGTGTCCACAATAACAGCCCTTACAGTCTGAAGAGAGACGAGCACAGTATATACTGCACACAGAGGCAAATTGACACACTTACCACAGATAGTGATTATCTGGTGAGCCCATCCATTTTCATGGCTGACTTGGCGTGACTGTGTGTATGTGCGTGTGTGTAAGAAAGAACAGTGGTGCTAGTGAGATGTCAGCGTTGTTATTGTTACAGTCTAGTCTCGTGGCCCGAGGCTGTAGGACACAAAAACACACTGGCTGGGCCTGTCCTCTCTGCTCAACGCTCTGTTGTCTTTTCCCATCAGCCATCTCTCTCTCACTCACCCTCACCCACCATTTTACCCTTTCCGAAATTGTTCAGAGTAATGCTGGTTCACATGGTTCAGCGGAGATTGGGAAGCAGCAGTGGAAAAATTTTAGTTGAGAACATGACCACCACATCAGCCTTTAGGGTCACTTGCTCTCTGGAGGTGGTGGGGGCCGGGTTCGGCTGTGATCCATGAACACACACACACACACACACAGGCAGAGGGATGAGAGCCCAGCTCTCATCAGTGTCTGCCACTGAAGTGTGAGTGTGATAGATGTCTGGGGCTGCAGAAAAAAAGGATTTGGACTTGTGTACATACTCATAAAGGATCAGGGCCATGTGAGTTAGTAATATGGCACATAATTACAAACTGTCTGAGAGGCTCAGTAAGACAATTATTTCACTGTTTCAGAGTTGTTTTTTTGAGTTTATGTACTATCTGCTATCTTAAAAACTAGTATTTAATCATATATTTCATTAAAATTTACAGATCATTTTACCACTATGGAATTATGACTTAACACTCAATAAATGGGAGTAGTATTGTTCATTATATTTTCATCATCATTAGCATTATTTGTACTTTATAGCAGGTCATGGATGTTAGTTACTGTAACTTTCTAATTTTTAGAGTAGGTGTGTATAGTGCAGTGCTGACTAATGCTGTGTGTCAGAGGCAGTGATCTACCTGCTCTTGGTGTTTATGTTCTCACTGAACAATAAAGTTGACCAATCTGACAAACAGTTAAAAACCTCCTTTTTGCAGCTTTGCTGTCATATGCTTTTTGATTTGATTCCAAACCTACTTTGTGACAGCGCTGTGTTCTGTTAAAACAAAGTTGTATATTCACTAGTATAAGCGAGAAGCCAGGTACATCCATATGCTGACAGGCTTGTCCCCTCCCTTTCCTCTCCTTGTCTCTCTTTAGTTGGGGTAGGTGGAGTGACATTCTGGCTCACGGTCGCTTCAAGCGTCCCCTGAAGGAGGCTGATGTGGAAACCATCTGCAGAGCCCTGCTGGCCTACTGCCTGCTGCATTACCGTGGGGACGAGAACATCAAGAGTTTTGTCTGGGACCTGATCACCCCAAGTGAAGATGGGACCACCAAGACCCTGACCAACCACTCTGGTAACACATACTCCTACATCTGATTGTACCATAGACAGAGAGTAATCAGTGAGTTGTTTGCTCACTTTACCTGATTTCTGCAATACACAGTTTCAGTTTTCAGGTACTTGAATCTGATCAGACACATAACAGCTCCTGTGCGTTTGCGTTGTGCATTTTCCTGCACTCTGTGCTACGTACACATTTTGGATACCATTGAAGTTCGATTGAGTTGATGTCTGGGAAGCGTGCTGATTTTATTCACTCTGTGTAAACTGACACAATGCTTAAATAATCGTGGAAAAGTTTGAACAAGGTGTACGGGTTTTTAATTTGTAAATTCCCCTGACTATTGTCTTACCCCCCACCCACAGGTCTCTCTACCCCAGTCCCTCGAGGCAGGAAGGGCAAGAAGGGAAAGCCCCCGGCCCCGCCTCCACAGACTCCACGAGCTGATTGGCTGGCCAGCTGCAATCCCGACCACTTACTGCAAGAGGATAGCTACAAGAGACACCTGAAACATCACTGTAACAAGTAGGGATTCCTCAAACATTCACACGCACCTGATACACCCTGATAGCTAGTGGCTATTATATTCCTCTTTCATTTTTAGGGGCCATAAAGTTTCTTAAGGTGGTATTATTGGTTGAATTAGCGTTCCCCATAGTGGAAATTTGCCTGGATACCAAACTGAAGTTGATAGAACTGGGGCTGTAAAACCAGGACGTGACTCCCTGTCTTCTCCTTCTCTCACTCACACACACACACATTCTCATTTGCTTTGTGGTCAGCTCTCTCTCCTGTTGTCAGGGAGATATGCTTCCTTGCCCTCCAGATTCAATTCCAAGATTTTTTTTTTTTTTTTCTTCTTGAGGGGGAAGTTTGTTTGTTTGTGTGTACGTGTTTGTGTGTGTGTGTGTGTATATGTGTCTGGCTGTGTGCCAGGCCAGGTGCTAGGCAGGCAGACCTGTTGGAAGTGGGTGAAAGACGCACACAAGCACGCACACACACAGACACTGACACACACACACTTGGGGGTGATTATGTGGTGCCATCTGCTAGGCTGAAGCACAGCGTTGTGTGGCTAATCAGGCCTGGCACATTGATGGATGAGCACACACAGCCTGCCAACAAACACACACACACACACTGCAACTTGTCCAACTTGCAACTTGATGCACAAACACACACACACTGCACAATGAGTTGCAAATGACTGTCTTTAACCCCCCCAAACTAAACTTTTTGTTCCCTCCTTACAGCACAGCTCTCTATTCCTACCATTTTTTTCCCTCTCAGCTCCGCCCACTCTCCTCCTCCTCCTCCCAACCCCCACATCTCCTTCTCCCCTCCTCCATCCTCTTCTCCAAACACCATTATTGGCATTAAATCATGGTGACAAAGCTGGTGACAAATGTTTACAGTGAAGCAGGTCTCCCAGAGAGCAACATTTCCACTGTCAGGAGATCAAATCTCTCAGCCTTGACTGAAGTTATTCATTTTACTGGAGGAGATTCTGGGAGAATAATTCTTACTAGGAGCATCTGTAATTTGTGTCCACAGAAGATGGTCATCTATTCGACAGCATCGGCATAAAATGCTGAAACTAATGAATTATAGTTTTTTTGTAACTGAAGAAAACCACAGGATATTTTCTCTCTGCGTAATTTAAGATCAAAGATCCAAGACTGTTTTCACAGTGTTCTAGGAAATTGCACCTTTCCGCTTCTTAACTGCGTGTCCTCCAGTAAAGTCAGTCCAGGCTGGAATAGTGTTATCAGGTCTTTCCCTGGTACTGAAACACCTGATATCACAAGCACTTAAGAAATGTTCTTCAACACGGTTAAAATCAAACATTATGGGGGAAATTTATTTATAAGCTGTTTAGCTAGAAAACAAAAGAGGGAAATTTTCCAAAATGTTTTTTACGAATTAGTGCTTTCTATGGATGTCAGAATTACTAGGAAGAAAGTAGTCTGCTCAGTATAATCTTTGGAGCCCATTAGTGTATCAACACACAATTAATCAGCAATAAATTTAGATATTTGATTCACTGTCAAAGAACATTTGTTTCTCATATCTGGGGATTTTCTGCTCTTTTTTTATATCACTGTAAAGAAATTATGTTTTAATATAGATTATTTGTCATGTTGTCGTGTTCACTAACCTTTAACTGTTTCTCAGGGTGTTGCTGAGGGTGAGGATGCTGTATTACCTGAGACAGGAAGTCATAGGCGACCAGGCTGAGCGCATCCTGGAGGGGGCTGAATCCAGGTTAGTTCCACTTTCATACTGCTTTCTTTCTCTGTCTTTATTTTAGTGTCTCTTTTACCACATCTTCCCACCATACAGAGGACATAGGAACATAGGAGACGCTCTTTTTCCTTTTCTCTCTTTAGTGTCCTTTTTTTTGTGCATATATTGAGCCTTTTGCCACTCAAGCTAACAACTACTACCACTGCTGCTCCTGCTGCTACTACTACTACTACTACTACTACTCAGTTCCTGTTCTGTTCAAAACAAACTAATCTCACATGATAACATTTAGTCTCACAGAGGTTTGGAGGTCTTAAAGGAAGATCCTATACTCCAGTTTGGGATCTGTTTCATTGTTGACGTAACTAATTTTTTTTTAAAAAAAGTATTTGCTCAGATGAAAAACAAACAAACACAGTGTGCTGTTTGTGTTGTCAAACTCTGCCTCTGGTTTTATGAGATCTTAGTCATCCATAAGTGTGGCAACCTCCATGTTAATTCCAAACCCTAAAGGAAAAAAAAAACCATCTCTCTTATACAGCCTGATATTTTGTACTCAAACACAGTACTTGGGGTTTGGAACAGTTAATGGAATGGCTGATGAAAGTGAGATGAGAGATGGATATATATATATATGCGTGTGTGTGCGTGTGTGTATGAATGAATGAGTATGTGATGAATTATTACTGGGGTATATTTCTGTCTGTTCTAGTGGCCTCTTTGGCAGGTTTCTTCTTATTGTGACAAATACAACGCACGATTACTTTACCAGGGGAAAATAAGCTTTTTTTTTTTTTTAATCACAGCTTTTGACCCATTTTAATACATTTTGCAAGCGGCTGCTTATTATCATTTGGCACAAGGTGTCTCAGTGCAGTGGTGTTGATGTGAAGGTTAGATATGCTGCTCACCTTGACTGTTTCCTTGATCTCGCTCTGACAGCACCTTCACTGCTTCCTCTATCTTTTTCTCAGTCACACTACACTTTTCTTGGCATCTGTCTCTCTCTCTGCAGTGTACTAGTCCACGATCATCTCCCATCCCCCTCTCATCACCCTTTCACCCAGATGTGAATGCATTTATAATTTGGAGCACATGCACTTCATGTTGATCTCACTCCCTCCCCTCCCTTCCCCTCTTTACCTCCCCCAACTCAATGGCTACTGTGACAGACCCCTGTGTGTGTGTGTGTGTGTGTGTGTGTGTGTGTGTGTGTGTGTGTGTGTGTGTGTGTGTGTGTGTGTGTGTGTGTGTGTGTGTGTGTGTGTGTGTTGTGTGTGTCAGCGCGTGCCAGACGTGAGCATACGGGGCGCTATCGTGCCAACATATGCCAGGGGGATTTAGCATGCCAGTCTTGGCGCGCACGCGTATGTGTGTGTTGCCAAGGCCGCGCATGCTGCTGTTTGCAGAGATAAGAGACTATTTCCCGGTTTCTTCTCTCCTCCTGACACCCTCAGACTTTCTGCGTCCATTGTGTATTGTACCCTTTTCTCTGTGTAACTAGCAGGAAGCACCATTTTCTACCATCTTATTTTCCATAATGGAGGATTTTGTTTGTTTGGTGTCACAACACAGAATTTATCCTGCAGAAACTGCACGGTGAAACTGTTCGGTTTTTTATTGACAGGCATGAATAATCCTGCTCTTGACCAGATATCTGGTTTTGGTTCAGGTCTTGTAATTTTAAAAAACAGGCTAAGAGCATCACCTGCAAGTTTATAGTGTGAGCTTATTTACTATAATGGTATATGAGGTAGATTTCCCTTCCCTTACTACAGTCATTCCTTAGTGAATTCCTGTAAAATCCTGGTAAAATAATTATAAAATCAAAGAATAAAGGTTGAAGGGACGTTGAAAACTTGTGGTGGCAATTTGTAACGATAGTGATGATATTAAAGAAAATCATATTAGAAGGTATTGTCATTGTCATTAAAAGTCTAATGTCTACTCCTACTAACACTGAGACCAAACTAAATGAATAAAAAAGTACTGTGAAATCTGGGAAAATAAAGTACTCAGGCAATACAACAAGCCAGTCCAACTGTGCTGGTCATTGTTGTTGCTGAACTCCTCAGTCGTCATTTGTTTACTCTCCATATGAATGTGGGCAAAAATGTATCGATGGTTCAGTGCGACATGCAGCACCTCTTAAATAGGTCATCGTGTGATGGAGTGATGCATAGGATTGAATCCTGTTTAGACTGTTTAGACTTCTAAATCTTATAATTTGCTCTTGTTGCTCCTTAGCTGCTTTTGTGACTGGAGACAAAAAAGATGTATATGTCGCAACATACGGAAATAGTTTTGGTTCAGTGGTTCAGTGGTTACCTCCTAATGCATCACCATTGTTTTCTGCAAAGTTTTGACCCCATTTCTAAAGCATGTTCTTCAAACCACCGTGTTGTAAACACTACACATATTGTACCCTTTTCAACTTTCAGTTTCTCAAATCTCTGACTCATTTCCAGATTTAACATTTCCATGGCAAAACAGAAGCCAGTAAGCAGTACTTCCTGTGTAGATTATTCCTTTTTCCTGTATTTGCATGTAACTCACTGCTTTGTCAAAAAGGGGAGGTTGAATATTGATGGATATTTACCATAAGTAGTACTCAACTCACAGATAAAAAAAAATAAAAAAAATAATAGAGTTTGCACATTAATACTTGAATAGGCAGGGTAGTTGTTTTTACCTCTGGTTGGCAGCTGACGGCCTTTACAATCTGATTAGAACACAAATGGATCATAATCAGATTTCTGCTCTTCCCTTTTCTCTTTTCCTCAACATGAATTGAAATACAAGACTGTTGCTGTTCTGAAGCAAATTGAACACACACAAACAGTTTAGTGTGATTATCAGTAATGTGATATGTTTATCTCACAGTGAGCTGGATATCTGGATCCCCCAGCCTTTCCATGCTGAGGTCCCAGCTGACTGGTGGGACAGCGAGGCCGACAAATCTCTGCTCATCGGCGTCTTCAAACACGGTGAGAAACGCACACCAGCACCGTCGCACAGCCTGCGTGCATACGGGCCTGCATCTACCAACATGGCAGTCATTACACACATATACACAGATATCATGTCAGCACCTTCAGACACACTCCAGTGGCTTCCAACCCAGTAAGCATCACGCAAGCACACACACATACACACACACACACACACACACACATACACACACATACATCATAGTCAAACTGGGTGAGGGCGAACACACAAACACATCCCACCCACTTCTGCTGCCACCAGTTGATTGGTGTTGCTATGGTGACCGCGGTACGCAGCTGGTAGGCTCAGTGTGCTATCAGGAAAATGATTGATTGCTGGTTTCACCACTCACTACGAGTGGGTGTGCGTGTTTGTGTGCTGTTCTGCGCTGTACTGTGTGTTACAGGTGTTAATGTTCTAAACAAAGCTAATCTCAGAGTTAGGATAACCAAATCTCTCTCTGTTAACTGTTAATCATAACTGTTAATCATTTGGAAAATGTGCCAGTCGCGTTAATGTCCCAGTGACCCACCTTTGGGTGCTGACTGGGCGACTTAACGTGACTCGCAGTGACGGACCGACGAGGCTAACTGTTGTGCGTGGAGACCCTCATTCATATTAATTTGGTGTAATTGTCATAATTTTTCCATCACTGCCACCCTCTATGATTCTATTAGGACACACACACTCACACACAGGAATACAAAGGGACTCACCCATACTTAATCATAATCCTCATTCACTAGGGAGGCTCTTTTGAGGGGAGGGGGGGGGGGCGCTAATACACACGCACAGTGAGCTTTGTATGTGGACATACACACACAGGCAGACAAAACAGTTACACACACACACACAGAAGAGTGATGGCCTATAAAGGCCCCAATGATTAACGTTTGGCTGTGGGTGCAGAGCTGTGTGTGTGTGTGTGTGTGTGTGTGTGTGTGTGTGTGTAAGAGTGTAAGAGAGACAGAGGCGGTTACCAACATTTTTCCTAATTGAACTGTGATGGCGAGAAAAGAAGGACGGAGGGATGAATGAAAGGTTAGAGAAGAGGCGGTGTGATTCTGTTATGGTGGCCCTCCCTGCCCTTCTTTTCCTTTACTCCCCAGCCACCTGTCCTGTCCTCCTCTCATTTCTTCCACTCTTGTCTGCCTCTCCTCTTTTTCTATTTTTTCCCCCTTTTTTCCCCCCTGCTCCTCTGGTCCCCCCCTCGCTCCCCCCCTTGTGTCTCAGTAGGACCTGCACATTCTAATCTGTTCTGCCTGAATGCCCCTAACGGACACACACACACACACACTGTGTTTCTCACACCCACTAGCTCACTTTCACAGACATCATGACACACACTTTTTCCTCCTCATCCTCTCTTGCACTCTGCCTCTCTCTCTCTCTCTCTCTCTCCCTCTCTCTCCCTCTCTCAGACACAAATGAGCACCTGCAGGTTCACTTGGATAAGCACATGCATACACACACGTGCAGAACCGAGGTGTGTGCATACACACACACACACACACACACACAGGCTGTCTGTCTTGTCAGCAGCTGGCTCCTGGGGTCTGCCCTTCTGCTGCAGTTTTTGTCTATTCCTTCATTTAATATGCTCTGTGTTGGTGTGTATGCATGCGTGTCTGACTGTGTGTGTTAAAAAAAAAAAAAAAAATAGTGTGTTGGATTGTGCAGCAGCATGTCTGTCTAAGAGTGATCTAGACAGCACAATGTCTTTCACCCCACTTTCAAGGAGTTTGTCCTGACCTGGGTGTGTTGTCCAATAACCCCTTTAGTCTGCAGTACTTTCTGAAGCTAAACTGAGTAGTGACTGATTCTGAAATGCACTTCACAGTCTCTGCGCCTCCAGACATGAATTTCCAAGCTTCTGTTTTCTTCACGTCTTTTTGTCTTCCTCCTCAGGCTATGAGAAGTACAACTCGATGCGAGCCGACCCCACCCTGTGCTTCTTGGAGAGGGTGGGCATGCCGGACGCCAAGGCTATCGCTGCTGAGCAGAGGGGCTCCGACATGATGGCAGATGGCGTTGAGGGGTAAGAGAGCAGACTCCACTGACCAGAAAGCAGTTTCTTTGCTCCCCTCTTGCAAAATAAGAGTTTTCCTCTGTTTTTTGTTCTTCATCTCTGTCCCTGATTCATTGCATTTTTTTTTTTTTTACACACTTTCCCCGTGCCTTTCTTTTTTGCCGCTCTAACCATTCTCTTGTAACATTTCAAGTGGTGCTGTAGACCCTCGATGGAGCAATAATTTATTTTGATTTAAAGCAGAGGCAAAAGCCTTTAATTGTACAGTTTCTCCTAAAGATGTCAGTGAAAGGAGGTCTAATGTATTGTAATTTGCTGTTGTTGCATTAAATGCACATGCAGGTCACAGTCACAGTTTCCCATCTTTCACCACGTCCAGTCAGAAAAAGTCTCCTCAGCTTTCATGTGGTTGTTTTTATCAGTGGTCTTACATAACCCTGAACTATGCCAGCTGTAATTGCATTTCATAAAAAAAACAAAAAACCTTGTTGATCATTGAAGAGTCCTTGAGTGGTTCTTGTGTTCACACAAGTGTGGGAATCATCATGTGTCAGCCTTTCATTTTTTCCATTTGTCCGCTGAAGCTCCAGCCTTACTTTGTTTTGTCTTGGGAGTTTTTGCCTTTCACCGTTCCTTGTCCTTTTGTCTTAGTTGTCAGATCTTTAAAATTTTAAAACACAAAGTCATGCGTCCGTGAAATTTCGAAATCTGCGCTTCCATAAAATGGAAAGCTTAATTTCTGTCTGTCCCTTCAATCCTCTACAGTGAGGATGAGGATCCAGAGTACAAGCCACTGCGAATGCCTTTTAAAGACGACATGGACGATTTCACCAACTCTCCGCTGGATGACAAAGATGACGCCGTGGAGGGTGAGACTGAAGGTAAACTTTGGTTGCCAGGAAAGAGGGATAGAGAAAGGGTGAAATGTGAATTATTTTTTAGAAATTGAACACATTTTATTTGAAATGTGTAGATTTTTACCATAATATGTGTATATATTGTACAGGTCCCATGCAAAATAGCAAATATTTTTGTATATGAAAATGCTGCTAGGTCTTGGTCACATGAGCTCAAACTTCAAACTTTGACGCCTAAGATGTAAAACAAGTAATGACATGACTCTTCTGGCCTCATCCTTCATACTTCTGTCTTTGTCTTACTCCCCGTAGCCAAATCAGGTGAAAATGGTGCAACTACTGTGGGCGGAGCTTCAGGCTCCAGCGAGCGGCTTTATTGGCCAGCAGCCTCAGCTCTGACTGCCCGTCTGCGTCGCCTCATCACGGCCTACCAGCGCTCCAACCGGAGAGAACAGCTCCGCCAGGAGGCCCTGAACCGGCCTGACGGTCGCCGGCGACGACGCAGGGAGTTCCTGCCTACCATCTCCATGGTTTCCGAGACAGGAGGGGGGGCAGCTTACGTCCAAGATGGCGGGGCAGTGTTCATGACAGAAGGAAGCCCATATCTGGCAAAAGGAGGTGCTTACTTTGCCAAAGGTGGACAGTTACTGCCAGAGGCTTCGCCAGTAATGACCGCCAGCTCCCTGATGGCTGACGGAGCCATGTACTACAAGGAGAGAAGACAAAGGTAGAGTCACATTTACAAGGTTTATTTAACACACTGATACCATACTCTAAAATACTGTCTCCAAAATACCAAAGAATAAAATCCAAGCATGTCAAATCAAACCTCTTTCGTTTTCTCTGTCAGATGGACTCGTCGCGAGGAGGCTGATTTCTATCGCGTTGTGTCCACCTTCGGCGTTGTCTTTGACACCCAGCGTCAGAAGTTTGATTGGACACAGTTCAGGGCCTTTGCCCGACTGGACAAGAAGACAGATGAGAGCCTGGAGAAATATTACTACTCGTTTATTGCCATGTGTAAACGGGTCTGCAGAATGCAGGTCAAGACTGAAACAGGTAAGATTGCTCGAGGTTACTGCAAGGCAGAGAAGTGTCTTTTCATTGTTAAGTATTGTGCAGTTGGCCAACATAGTATTGAGTTTAATATTCTTATGACTGACTGATAAACTGTCTCTGTCTTCAACATCATCAGAGCTCCCAGACCCAACCCTGATCATCGATCCGATCACAGAGGAGCGGGCCTCTCGCACCCTGTACCGCATCGAGCTGCTCCGCCGCATCCGCGAGCAGGTCCTCCCCCACCCCCTGCTCTCTGAGCGTCTCAAGCTCTGCCAGCCGTCTACAGACCTCCCAGAGTGGTGGGAGTGTGGCCGCCATGACCGGGACCTCCTTCTGGGGGCCTCTAAGCACGGCGTGAGCCGGACAGATTATCACATCTTAAATGACCCTACACTGGACTTTCTGGAGGCCCACCAGCGCTTCACCAGCCAGCGAGGGGCCGGCGTCAGCATGGGAACCCAGGGAGAGACCACCAAAGCTGGAGCGGGAGCAGCAGAAAGCACCCCTGCACCTCTACTCTCCCCTGCAGAGCTGGCGAGCGCTGCAGCTGCTGCCAAAGTTGCTCTTAATGCCGCTAAAGAGGTGAAGACTGAGGAAGGGAAAACAGAGACGGACGTGAAAAAGGAAACCGAGGGAGGAGACGCCAACGACATTCCATGTAGCAAGACTGAAACTCCTGATGAACAGAAGAAAAATGAGGGAGAGGTTGGAAAAGGGAACGATGAAACCGCTGCTTCACCAAGAAAGGAGGTCAAGAAGGAGGAAGAGGAGGCCCAGCCAAAAGTAGAAAAAGAGGAGTGTGAAGAACTGAAAGAGGAGCAGAGTGGAGAAGAAGAGAAGACTTCCAAACCGACAGATGAGCAAGATAAAGATTTGACAGAGGAGGAGAAGAAGAATTCGACTCTTGTTGACTCTGTAAGGGACCAGAAGGAGACGATCACTGAGCTCTCAGAGCATCCTGACTCCTCACCCAAAGCACAACCAGACAACAAGACTGTGGGGGAGGTGGACGGAGAGGAGAGGGAGAACCCCGAGTCTCCTAAATCTCCAAAGTCAGCTGACACAGAGAAGAGTCCAGAGGAGGAAGAGGAGGAGAGGATGGACGAAGATGACAAATCAGAGAAATCCTCTCAGGCTGAAGGTATTTTATTGCATTGGCATTAACTTGGAGGTAGTCAGAGTCATTGATCTCAGTGGGGATAGTGGTTAAACTTGAGTTTTGGATTCCTGGACATGATGACATTAAGTTCTGACTGTAGCTTCTAAACAACATGTTTCAAATGTCTTACTTTAATTGTGCCTTCTGTGTATAAAGATCCCTTTTCCTAACCAGTTTATTTGTCCTGGTTGTTGGCCCCCATCGTTGCTGACACCACACTTGGTCATAGGCCTATTTCTGGTCTTTCCCCTCATGACTTGACAGTGTTTTAATGAGTCTAAGTTCCAGGGGCGAGAGAATAAAATGAGTTTGGATCCCTTGATAACGATTTGGAAACCCTTTTTAATTAAGAGTTGCAAAATGGCTTTCCCTCCCTCTGCACAGCGAGTGCTGCATCAGAGCAAAAGAACTTCGACGAGGAGAGCATCGCGTCTCTGAGCACGTCGGCCCGTGACGAAACCAGAGACGGGTTCTGCCCAGACGACCTGCCAGAGACTTCTGCGCTGCAGGCCTTACAGGACCGTGCCTACGCCTTCTCGTTCTGGCCTAAGGTGGGTCTGCAATATTAGCCAGCATAGACAAAGAAAGGCCAGTCACTAATAAAAAACTGAGCAATGACCGTTGAGGGGAGGAGGGGGTGAAATTATCTGCACCTTAATGTCTCAAGTGGTAAATTCATCATAATATATGTGTTTACAGCCCTAATTTATCAGCACAACAACAAGAGTCCGGTCATACTCACCACTCTGCTGCTCACGTTTTCATCCACTGGGTCGATTCTGTGCCTTGCTGGTTTTACATCAGCTGCATTTCATGTCAGATTAAATTACATCTGAATTCATCAGTCAATTAATTGATTAATCAATCAATAGAAAATTACTCACCTGTGATTTTGGAAGTAGTCATTGATAGCTATAGCATGCCACAAGTTCACTGGCATCTGGTCTGGTTTGAAATGTGAACATTTGCTGCTTTCTTCCATCTGTGATAATAAATTTCAGTATCTTCAGGTTTGGATTGTAGGTTTAGACAAAGACATTTGAAAACATCAGCTTGAGCTCTGAAGAGCTGTGAAAACGATTTAATGGCAGTGTGACAGTGTTCAGCCAATTTATTTAATAAAAATAAGAACCGGCTTACACGTACCCATCCAGGAAAGGGAAGTCGTGCCCTCTGAACCACAAAGAGTTTTAATGTGAAAAGTGCAGGAACTGACAATAGCTTAGCAGTGATTGACAAAACAGCAGCAAAGTAGGAACAATTGGAATTAGATGCTGAATGACAGCAGTGTTAGCAGTGTTAAGAAAATATCAGAGCAGCCGAGTGGTGATAATGACATGACTCATGTTGCACTGATGGAATTAGTGCTGTGGAGATGTGCATTAAAGTCAAGTGTTTGCTTCTGAGTAAATTCCAATGAGCTAAAAACAGGCAAAATTAAGAATACAAGCATATATAAGCATGAGAAATTATAAGGTAAGGTAAATATAAGGTAATTATTTCAGAATTTAAAATCTACAGAAAGAAAAACGAGACAATAATAGTGCGTCACAGCTCTCCATTCTCTCCACCCCTCAGGATCGAGTGATGATTAACAGGATGGATAACATCTGCGAGGCCGTCCTGAAGGGCAAGTGGCCTGTCAACAGACGCCACATCTTCGACTTCCCCAGCAACCTGTTGCCAGGGCATGGCTCCGCAGTAACCACAGCAGCCGTAGCCACGGCAACCGACAGCCCACTGCAGAGGCGGAGCCTAGCAGACCTGACAATGGCGGGCATCCATACGCCTTACAGTGGGAGTGAAGATAAAACACTATCACCACAGGTTCATGTGAGTGTTTGTGTGTTATACTTGGAAAGCAAATGGATTCTGTTGCTCAAACCCTCAGATGTTTGACTCTTGACACCAGTTTCTCTGACCCCATTTTAGCCTGTTAGCATTCTCTGTGTGGAATTAAAGATGCTGCTAACGTCATTAGGGTTAGGTGTTGCTGAACGCTGAAGTGCCAGTAACAACAACAATGTGACAGGCTCCCCAGTAAGTTGTTGTTCGGTAACACTGTTGACCCGATGTTGCAGGAGGGCGCTCTGAGCCTGACAGTGCCTCGACGGAGGAGGAGGAGGAGAAAGATCGAGATAGAGGCGGAGAGGGCGGCCAAGAGACGCAACCTGATGGAGATGGTGGCTCAGCTGAGAGAGAGCCACGCCGCCGCCGAGTCCCAGAGCCAGGCTATAGACCTCACCAAGGTGTGTACTTACACTCACTCTGTCCGCTGAGTTCATTAGTGTGACTCATTATTAAAAGCTATATTGCCATACCTCCAAAATGAATACTAATTTTTACATGTAAATAAATTTCAGGGTATGCACCATCACCCGAAGGCCTCACCCTCACTGGCTGGATTCCCCAGTGCACTGGTGACAAACCCCTCCCTCAAGGCCCAGATGGACTTGCTGCAGCAAGTCCAGCCCTCTGGACACAGAGCCAATGGTTCACTGGAGACTGACCTGCCCATCATGAGGAGGAGGCGAGGCCGCAGGAAAAATGTGGAGGGCCTGGAGCTGCTGTTCATGGGCAACAAGAGAGCAGGAGGGGTATGGAGTGGACCAGTAGTCAAGTTGTTTGTGTCATACAGACTGATGTGATTGGTCGTTGTATATAAGAATCCACATTAAATGTGTGTTTTTGGACATTCAGGATGATGCTGACGGGACTAAGGGTTCAGTGGTGGAGGCGGTTCAGGACGCTGCCCGTGCCCACAGGTCCCTCACCATCCCCGAGCAGAGCCCCAGTGCCAGATCTCTTGCCTCTGGCAGTCTGGATGAGGATGAGGCAGCGGTGTCAAACAAAGAGCTGGGAGAGTGGCTGAGGCAGCACCCGACATACACCATGGACATGGCTGGATTCACACCAGTACGGCCGTCCTTTCCTCCTTTGGTTTAAGTGTTTAACTGTTGCTGAACATGTCTTAGACCCGGTTTTCTCCTGTTTCTTCCATTTCGTCTTGCTTTGGTTTGGTTCAGTATCTGCTTTATTAAATTGACTTTTTTTTTTCACACAACCCTTTGTGTTTTGTTTTTATCTTGCTGCTACAGAAGAGCGAGGAGTTACTGCTGTCTCAGTTCTCGAAGCCCAAGCAGAAGCGCCATCGCTGTCGAAACCCCAACAAGATCGACATCAACACCCTGACTGGAGATGAGAGAGTGCCTGTGATCAACAGACGCAACGGACGCAAGGTAAACTCATACACAGTGGCTTCAGAGTCTTTAGACCCTTCCACTTTTAGCACAGTTTGTTATGAATTTATTTTTAAATGGATAAAGTTTGTATTTTTGTCCATCAGTCTTTGACCTGTAATGACAAAATGAAACTTTTTTCCTGTAATTTTTGCACCAATTTTGGGTTTTCGTTTGTATGTTTTATTCCCCCCTCCTCCCCCTCCCCTAAGAGAAACTCATTTTATCCTATTTTCTTTAGATGGGCGGGGCCATGGCTCCACCAATGAAAGAGCTTCCCAGATGGCTGCTAGAGAACCCAGAGTTTTCTATTGCCCCTGACTGGACAGACATCGTCAAACAATCGGTTAGTAATCAAGACAGAAACCTTTGCAACAATTTGGTTTTTTGATTTTTACTGTTTACAGTGGAACTGCTGGTCTCACATCGTATTACCATGTCCTTACAACCCCTCTGGGCCCAGCCCTCCCAGATTTCCAGCTTGGAGTTCCGTTGTGAATTGAAGCTGCTTTCTAACCTATGATCCTCTTCCACACAGGGCTTCCTCCCAGAAGCCATGTTCGATCGCCTCCTGACGGGCCCTGTAGTCAGAGAGGAGGGCACCCGTCGTCGGGGGCGACGACCCAAATCTGAGATTGCCAAGGCAGCAGCCGCCGCCCAGGCGGCAGCTGCAGCTCAGGCTGCTCAGGCATCACTGGCCACTGCTGCTTCATCTGCAGGTACAAATGACATCTTTCTCCATCATTTTACCAACCTTCCTCTCCATCACACTGAGCAGAGACAGGACTCATGAAACTTCATAGCTGTTAGTATATTCTCCATTCTAACCCTGCCTGTGTGTGTGTGTGTGTGTCCGTCCGTCCGTCCGTGTCCAGGAGGCATCAACCCTCTGCTGTTGAACAGTCTGTTTGGAGGGATGGACCTGTCTTCTCTCCAGAGCCTCCAGTCTCTCCAGTTGGCTGCTGGTCTGATGGCCTTCCCGCCCCCCACCGACCCCAAGCAGGCTGCTGCCAACGCCGCCGCCGCCTCCATGCTGCCCCTCATGCTGCCCGGCATGGGAGGCCTGCCCAACATGGCCGCCGCCCTCCCCAACATGTTCAGCCTAGGCGGGCTGTTTGGTGGTAACCTGGCGACAGCCACAGCCGCCGCATCCACCATCGCCGCCGCATCAGGGAACACAAATGGAACAGCGGAGGGAGAGGGAGGAGAGAGTGACGAAACGGTGACGACAAAGAGGAAGAGAGAGGGAGAGGAAAAAGAGGGAGAAGATGATGAGGTGGGAGATGAGGAGGAGGAGGAGGCTGAGGGAAAGGAGGAAGGAGTGAAGAAGGCAAAGAGAAAGATGGAGAAAGAGAGTGAGGAAGGGGCAGAGAAGTCAGTTGATGTCACTGCAGCGCCTCAGATCCCAGCTGTCGATTCGTCAGCTGAGGCATCCATCAACGGCGATGCCGCCGCCCTGCTGGCTGCAGCCGGCATGTCTGCCAATTCTCTTGCGTTCAACCCCTTCCTCCTCTCCACCATGGCCCCCGGTCTCCTCTACCCCTCCATGTTCCTACCGCCAGGCCTCGGGGGACTCAGCCTGCCCGGCTTCCCCACCGCCTCCACCCTGGCCGAGCTGCAGAGCGCCATGGCCGGAGCGCTTGGTGGCAACGCCGTGTCCACAAACCCCCCGAGGGACGAGGAGGAGGGGAAGAAGGGTCTGAAAGCTACAGGAGAGGAGGAGGATGAGGAGGAAGATGAGGAGGAGGGAGGAGGAGAGAGTGACTTGGCTGAGGAGAGGGAGGGGGGTGCGGAGGAGGAGACGAGAGGCGAGGCTGACGATGCAGTTCTAGAGGACGGAGCGATGGGAGGAGAGGAACAGGAGGCAGCGGCGTCTCCACAGAAGGACAAGAGTGACTGAAATAAAACACAAAACTGACTGGCCTGGGACATTTCCTCACCTCTGACCTCCCCCTTCCCCTCCCCCTCACCACGTTTACACGCCTCCACCAGAAATATCCAAACTATTATGAATCCTTTTTTTTTTTCCTTTACATTGTTGTTAATGAGTTCTCTCTCTCTCTCTCTTTGTTGTTTATTTTTTGGCCAGGTATATTTACTATGCGTCAGAGAGGATGAGTGTGTATGTGTGTGTGTGTGTGTGTGTGTGTGTGTGTGTGTGTGTGTGTTAAGTTGAGTCTCTCTGATTGATAGTGTAGTCAGGGAAAGTCCTCACAGCCGCTCGCTCAGAGCTCGGCTCCTTTTCAAAGACTGTTTCTTTTATTTCTATCTGGTTTCTACTTTTCTCTTCCACAATCCTTCAAACAGGACTTCACAAGGTTCCAGTAGTACTATTATTGTTATTATTATCATTTGTATTATTATTATTAATATTATTGCTGCTTTCAGCTCTCAGACCTGTCTTTTTTTTTTTTATTATTATTTTTGCTTCCTTCGTCTGGACTGTTCTGTTGTTTGTTGTTGGCAGCATCTCGTCAGAAAGAGAAGAAACACCCGCTGCTGGCACTTTTTCCTAACATTGGTTCTCAGAAAAAAACAAAAAAAAAAAACAACAACAACAAAAAAATAAATAAATAAAAATAAAACAGCATTACAGCTAAACCCAGCTGTCTGTCTGACAAAGCTGCTGCAAAAAGGAATCGTGGGTAATGGAGTTGAGCTGTTCTGTTTCAGAGCAGGTTTTTTTTAGTTCTCACATATCAGACCAGGTAGACTCTGAGGAGGAAAAGGAAACTAGGCTGGCCTAAAACTCAGTCTCACACACTGACTGCAACACACACACACACACACATCCCCACACGCTTTTCACTTACTTGATCATGAGTTTTACACACACACACACACACACACACATATATATATATACATATACATACACACCTCTACACACACACTAACCCCCTAAACCCTGTCTGTCATGTGACGTTTTTCTGGGAGGACTCCCAACCAGCTGTGTTCCTTTGAGTGTATGCGTGTGTGCTTGTGTGTGTGTGTGTGTGTGCGTGCACGCTGAACCAATACTGTTAAACCCAGTCCCACACTGTTTGAATACAAATCTTGAGTCTTTCCACTGCCACATCTGAATCCTGTCTCTCGCTCTCTCTCACTCTCTCTCTCTCACTCTCTCTCTCTCTCACTCTCTCTCTCTCTCGAGGTGGCTGGTTTTGGCTCAGGAGTGGCAGGCGGGCTGGGTCTGCCGCCAATCAGGCCTTCTGATTGGTCCGTTTCAGCCACCGAAAACCAGCCGTCCTTGTTTGGAGGTTTTCTGTGAATGGATTTTGGTGTGGTGGTCCACACAGGGATGTGAGAGGTTTCAGGTTTATTCTTTAAAGGGGGCACATGAGATAGTTGATTTTCCTGGTCGCTGCCACATTAAAATCTTTTTAATTTTTTTTTTTTCTTTTTTTGTTTTTGTTTTTTTTATATTATTCCTTCACATCCCAGTAGTTCCAGACCAAGTGCTGCTCCCTAGTGACCTTTTCTTTAAAGACTGTTTCTCTAGTCACACACACTGACACCAGGCCTGGCCAAAACAGGACTGAGACACATTTTCAACAGAGTTGGAAATCCACAAGTTTCTATATGAAGTTCAACTCTGGTTGCTAAGTTTTAAATACTTGAAAAAAACGCAAGAGGTGTTTGGTTTGTTTCCATTCCTGAGGCCAGTTCAAGTGTCTTGAGATAAATCAAACGCTGCAAGTGGTTCAATTATTTGAAAGTACATTCAAACCTACACTGTGGCCAGGTCTTATTAACATTTGCTTAACACAGCCAGCCCAGCGGATGAAGAGAGGGAGGACCGGGGGGCTGAGGGGGAGTGATGAGCTTCGGCTCGCTGGTAGACCCCCCCCACCCTTCCCCGTCAAAGAACCTCGTTTTCCTCTCTAATGCTGAGACAGCAATAACCGAGGCAGCTTTTGAATGTTCCAACATTACTCTCCCAATACACACACACACACACACACACAAACACACACACACTATATGAATAACCACAAGTGTCGTATGAATAGAAAAACAAAACTAAAACTGTAAATGATGACAAATAAGTACTGCAATCAATTTTGTCTCACTCTGTTCCTGTTGATGCACTGGTGTTAAAGAGTTAAAATAATCAGGTACCTTTATTACTTAGCTACTTTTCTTGAAAAAAATGGACTTTTTGTTACTTTTAGCCAGCAAGCTGAAGAGCATTACCTCAAAATTCTTATCTAGCCTTGAAGTTTACAGACATACCATGTAAATGTTTTTTTTTTCCTCTTTTTTTTTTGGTGTGTGTCTTTTGTTTTTTTTTTTGGAGACATCATGTATGATGAATTGTAGCTATGATGCTTTTAATAAAAGTGAATCATGATATTCGCCTAGGAAACCAAACCTCGGCCTGCATCTCCTTATTTAACGCTGCTTCGACTCCCTTTACAGTTCGTGTTTCTCACCGTAACGCGCTGTGTTCTTTCGTCATAAAACATTTGCAGGGGCAATTTTAGAAGAATGTGAAACCTACAACATTTTCCATGCACGTTTCCCCCGCAGCAGTCCTCATCCTTCCTTGCCTTTGTTGCATGTTACCGCTGCCAACTGTCCAGCAGTGGAACAGCGTGAGACCATCGACAGAACTGTGCTTCACCTTGAGCATGTGCACCTGTGCGACTCCTAAAAACATTGCTTCATAGCACTGCTAATTTGGCTGTATCATTGTTCTGTTACCAGATGATGATAATACATGTTATGGAAATTAAGATCTGAGGAGGCGTGTTTTGATAACATTCCTCCTCACACATCCCTGATTCAGTAACCTGCTGATATGACAGTTAAGAACTTTATTTTCAGAGGTAGAGCTCATTTTAGTGATCACCTGCTTCTTTTAAAAGTGAGATTAGATTAGAAGCACATATACATAGGAACATCACACTAATACTGTGTGATTCCTCCCTTTGCTCTCACTGATTCCACAAGATGTTGGAAACTTTCCTCTTTCTGCTCCATGTTGGCATGATTCATCACATCACATCAAGCTGCCAGTCTCCTGTTCTACCACATCCCAAAGGGGTTCTGCTGGATCCAGGTCTGGAGACTGTGGAGGACACGGAAGTTCACTGAACTCACTGTCATGTTCATGAAACCAGCTTGAGTCTTTAGCTTTGTGACATGGAGCATTATCCTGCTGGAAGTAGCCATTAGAAGATGGTGAACTGTGGCCATGAAGGGATGAACATGGTCAGTAACAATACTCAGACAGACTGAGACATTCAGACCATGACTGATTGGTATTAAGGCCCAAAGTGAACCAAGAAAACATTCCCCACACCATCACACCACCACCACCAGCCTGGACTGTGGACACAAGGCAGGTTGGGTCCATGGATTCATGCTGTTGATGCCAAATTCATTCATCAGACCAGGCTGTGTTTTACACTCACCACAGTACAGAGTGGTTTCCTTTGTTAGTTACGTCTGTCAACTCCAACCAGTCTGACCTCTGACCTCTGACCTCTCTTATCAACAAGGTGTTTCCGTCCTCAGAGCTGCTGCTTCACTGGATGGTTTTTGTTTCTGGCTCCATTCTGAGTTAAACTCCAGAGACTGTTGTGTGTGAAAATCCCAGGAGATCAGCAGCTTCAGAAACAGTGATGGTGGTTCTGAAGCCAGGCTCCAAAGTTCTGTTCATTCACATGGATCCCTCTGAACCAGTGTGCTCAAGCTGGTCTCAAACTGCCTGTGCCACGTGACTGATGACGTCCGAAGCTTCAAATGTCACTGAACCACCGGGGTGAGTGAGGAGGGGTTTGAACAGTTCAAACACTTGACTCTGTCCCGTAACCCACGAGATAAAAAGGACAAAGAGGCAGCAGTCGAGATGCGTTCGGTGAGACTGTCAGTGATCTATCACGGAGAGAACTGGTTGAAGGAGAAGATCAAGAGTGTGGGAGCATTTTCACCTGTTATCCCCCAGTAAGGTAAATAAAATTGGGTTCATCTGAAGTGGATAGTTTCAGCCTTCTTTTATTCTACAGGGCCATTTATCCAAATACTGAAGCACTTAATCCTGATCAGGTTCATATTTTACTTCGATAAATGTGTTTTTATTCTAAGGTTCAGTGTCTGTTGTTTGCCTATTGATATATATCTCATTTATTATTAATACATTTTTTTTAACCATGTAATGCCATAGGATGAAATATTCCCACGGTGCTCTGCTTTACAGTGACCAGACAACAACAGCTGGATGAGGCTTCACTGGGAATGATTGTCAAGGATGTTCAGCCATCGTCATCAGTGGAACCTGAAGGAATCCGAGGCTTTGTTAATCTATGGGATGGTGCACACACCATCCTGAGCAGGAAAGCCTTAAAAGCTATGATGCAGAGAAAATACACGTGACAGGCTACTTCATTACAGAAGAGATGAAGCTCGCCTCACGGAGGCTGAAGATACCCCCTGACAGTAGCGTGAGGAGCCTGGTGACAGATTCTGCAGCGAATCAAAATATCATGATATCGTGCAAACACACTAAACCTGCTACATATCATCTGCTCCGCCCGTGTCCTCAACCTAAATGGGAGCCAAAATTCATGAGCTCATCCAAGGAGTCGACACAGCACATCTGCACTCTTGCAAATGTGCTGTTATATACTTATAAATGAGCAGAGGGACACACTGGGAGCAGCTCTGAAGGTTGACCTCATTCCCTTCTCTCGCTGAGGAGTATGAACTAATTTACCAACGTCTTCAAGTGCTCGGCCATTTCCAACCAAACGGCCACAGAATCATCTGAGGGGAAAAGGGGTATCTGGGTCAAAGGTCATCCATCTTGTCAAGATGTTATCACACAGCCAGGCAGAGTGTAATCTGAGACCTGAACAGGCCAATAATGTGAAAACCACCACACGACCAAACCCAAGTTTCAGAAGCTGGGTTTCTGTGGTGTAAGCTGTTCACAGGCTGCAGCTGAAAGGCTGATTCAAGAATGTGCAAACCTTGTAGCACCTCCGTCACCACAGTGTGTAGCACCAGCAGTGCCACTGACCTCAGGACAGCAGCAGGACTGTCATCTCTGGGGTCTGGTCGACAGTCACATACAGTGTCAACAACAGCTGTCAAACGCAACAGAGCCCAGAGCCACTGCTGAAGTCCAGAGGTAATATATGTAAAGTACTTCTAACAAATATGGTGTTTGTTTAGGTAGCTTCAGTCTGTATATGACAACTTATTTAAAGTGGCTATGCAATATCTCTGCTTGCCAGCCTCCTCAGTCCCATGTGAAAGGACGTTTTCTGCCACCTGATTGGCTGATTGGACAATTGCATGAATAAGCAGGTGGACAGGTGCTCCTAATAAAGTGCAAGTCTTAAAGGCATGTTAGCGACCTCTATAGGCCTTAATGACCACAGCACATGACTGGATGAAAGAGGTGAGATCAGGCAGGTGTGAACAAACCAAAGCGTGTGATCAGACATGGACGCTGCAGGTGCTGTGGTCACACAACAGGGTCAGCATTAAGGAGGAAAACAGTGTCGGACTAACATTTCAGGTCAAATGGAAGAGGCTCTGTCTGTGTGTGAATGTGTGTGGCTGTCATAGGCTACATATGGGGACAAATTTCAGACTAAAGACTCGTTAACTGGGGACAACTTGTCCAACTGGGGACAAAAGCTGTATCCACAGTTTGGGAATAAAAGCTGATTTTTGGGTTCATGGTTAAGGTGAAAGTTAGGGTTAGGCAAGTAGTGGTTATGGAAGGGTTAAGCTGGGTCTCCAGGACATGAAGGCAAGTCTATGTAATGTCCCCAGAATGTGTGTGTGTGTGTGTGTGTGTGTGTGTGTGTGTGTGTGTGTGTGTGTGTGTGTGTGTGTGTGTGTGTGTGTGTGTGTGTGTGTGTGTGTGTGTACCACTCCAGCCAACTGTCAAAAATGGCCTCTCTCCCACTGGAGCTGCTGACAAAACACAAACTGACAGCCAGACCCCACTGAGTGTGTGTGTGTTGGTGTGTGTGTGTGTGTCCGTGGGGGGAGAGCAGAACAATATGTGTGAGATTTTGGCTGTTCTTTTCATGTACCTCGAAACTACCAGCTTCAAACTAAACTCATACATGATGCATTCAAAGACATGGTAGAATGTCTGTACATGCTGCATAATGCATGTTTCTTGTCTTGTGTAGATGTTCCCAAGCAGCTGTCAGGCCAACAGACTCTGCAGAAGCTGTTAGTTTCCAAAAAGCTTTATATTTACACTGAAATCTGTCCAGATAACTGAGACAAATAAAGACGATGGGGACAAATAAGACTGGTGTCCTGCTACACACTCACTGCTCTGACATTACACCAACTGTCCAGAGATAAAGGCCCTGAGACACAGAGTCAACACAAGCTCAGAGCATCCATCTTGGTGCTTGACAAGACAAACACAGCCCCTCCCCTGTTATGTTATTGGTTGCTTCAGGTCATGTGGTCTCCCTTTAACATTGTTCCCACCTGAAATCATTTTGCTGAAATCTCTCCCTCACTCATCACTCCTTATGAAAAACACCCTGAACCATGAGAAGTAAATGGAGATTCCAGACACTAACTCATCATCATCATCATTTTCCTTCATCACTGACAGATGCAGAGATGCACACTGGGAATTTTCCCATCTGTAGAACATGGACTGTCCACTCCACTGAGAAAGAACCATATAGGTGTGTACCTTTAAACACAGGGTTTGGACTTTCATATAAAATGGATGACAGTGAATGTAGAGCACTGTACAATAAACAGGGAGTGATCTCCGACACAGAGTCTGCTGCCAAGCTAGCGTCTCTTTGAGACTTTGCCTGATGGTGTTAGAGGAAAAGTCAGGAACGTCTGTACAAAGATTCGTAGTAATTCATCCACCTGTTGTTGAGACGTCGTCTGGACCGAAGAGTTGAACGTCGAACTGACGGACATCACGTTAATGTGAACACATGAACGATCCACTGTTTCCCTGAAAATGTTGGAGCCCTAACAATGACAGATACACAAAACAGAATCCATCAGGCAACAACAAGTTCTATTGTCTACCAGCAGCGTGTGCTGGACTTACGAGTCATGTAACTCAGTGAAACTCTGTACACTACAGTATAGAGGTAACCAGTCTGCTCGCTGATGGTATAATCCGTTCACAGTCATCACGCTAATGTCTCCATGTTAACACTTAAACCGCATCTTTAAAAAGTCTCTGGCAGCTGGACTGAATGCAAATCAATGTCATGTCCTCACATGGACAGTAATATAAACACGTGTGTGTGAGCGAGGGTGTGTTTACTCTAGCAGACAGTAGAGAGAGGTAGAATGTGTGTGTGTGTGTGTGTGTGACAGACGTCTGGCCTAATCGCCTTGCTGGAGGAAGTGGGACGTGAAATCCACCAGCCGCCCCATACCACAGACAGAGACACACACACACACACACACACACAGAACCACAAGCCCAGCATGTAGTCTTGTCTTCTACCCTCATTTCTCCTTCCAGGAATTTAGAAAAAAAAACCTCTTATTTACCAGATTTCCGCCTGTGCACTGAAGGTCACTGCAAAAATATAGAAATTACAGGAAGAGCAACACAAGTTATAGATAATACAGTCACACAAGACTGTACATGCATGCATGAAAAGGTCATGCTGTATCTAAATAACTGATTTCAAACAGGAAAACAGTTGTTTTCGAGCAGGGATTCAGTCAAAAGTCACTACCTGTGAATGTTTACAGTCTTTATTCAATCTGATATTAATGCAGAGCTACTGAGCAAACGCCCTGTTACTCTGTGATACACTGGGACAAAGCCTGGCTTTGTTTCTGAGGGATGCTGGGTCTGAAGCGTCTCCGCTGGCATCTCGGCTCTGTCTGTATCTATATCACTGTTCACTGTGTTGCCAGGCTGAGCTCTGCTCGCTGACTTGTGATGAATTTGCCCAGATTAGTAATTATCCCGTCTTATTGTCCAACAAACTGCACATCATGCCGATCATAATCAGGCTCTTCAAAGGCAGACGTCAAATCAGAGGAATCCACCTTAAAGGGCCACGGCACTGATTTTACACCAAACTTTTGTTTTTTACAGTCGTGTGTCTCTTGTGAGTCCACGAACTTAATGGAAGAACAACAAAATTTCTTAATATTCACCGTGAGCTTACTGGGTATACTCAGCTGCCCCATAATGCATTGCATCTCTTCAAACTCAGCTAGTGGCTCTCCCCAAAACACATAAAATAAATACATTTAATAAAGTGACATTAGCTAAGCTTCGAGCAGCGGCTTTCAAATCCTCACCCGTTGTCGCTGTTGCTGTTGCATTGTGGGATACTGGCTGTACTTTACTTAAGTGTGAACAGTCAGCTGGGTAATGACATACTTAGTGAGTAGTTTGGAGTACACACTCACTGAGTATGTGGTAGGCAGGACTTTAGTAGGTGGATCTGAACACAGGCAAAGTACAGTGTGTGTGGCCAGAACCTTATGTCTCTGATT